>NC_083888.1:3682500-4296250 GCF_032452875.1 Bos javanicus | reverse complement strand
AGATAGAAAATTAATAAGGACACGCATGCATCTCTAAATGACACATGTGACCAGATGAACTTAGTTGATATCTACAGGAAATTCATTCAAAAACATTAGAAAACATTTTTTTTTCATGTGCACATGGAACAATTTCCAAGATAGACCATATTTCACATGACAAATCAAACCTTGGTAAATTTAAGAAATTGAAATATTATCAAGCATTTTTTCTGACCACAATACGGTAGATTGGAAATCACTTACAGGAAAAGAACTTGTAAAAAACACAAACACATGGAGGCTAAATAATACATCTCTGAATAACCAAGAGGTCACTGAAGAAATCAAAGAGAAAATAAAAAAGTAACTAGAAACAAATGACAATTAAAACATGAGAACTCAAAGCCTATGGGATGCAGCAAAGGCATTGCTAAGAGGAGCGTTTACAGCAATACAAATCTACCTCAATGAGAAAACCAGGAAGTAAAATCATCATATACATAAAGCAACTAGGAAAAGATGAAGAAAAAAAATCCAAAGTTAGTAGAAGCAAAGAAATCACAAAAATCAGAGCCGAAATAAATGAAAAAGAAATGAAGGAGACAATAGCAAAGATCAACAAAACTACAAGTTGGTTCTTTGAGAAGGTAAACAAAATTACAAACCATTAACTACACTCATCAAGAAAAAAAGGGGAAAGACTCAAATCAATATAATTGGAAATGGAAAAGAAGTTATAACATACGATGCAGAAATACAAAGGATCATGAGACACTATAACAAGCAGTGTTTGTCACTCAGTCGTGTTTGACTCTTTATGACTGTAGTCCAGCAGGCATCTCTGTCCATAGAATTCTCCAGGCAAGAATACTAGAGAGCAGCCATTCTCTTCTCTAAGGGATCATCCTGATGCAGGGATTGATCCTGGGTCTCCTGCATTACAGACAGATTTGTTAGCATCTGGGCCACAGAAGGATTCTAGTACAAGCAAGTATATGCCCCTCAAAATGGACAAACTGGAAGAAATGGATAAATTCTTAGAAAAGTAAAACCTTCCAATACTGAATCAGGAAGAAACAGAAAATATGAACAGACCAAATTACAAGCACTGAAATTGAAGCTACGATAAAAAAATTTTTTTTTCAATAACCAAAAGCCCATGGCCAGATTGCTTCAAAGGCACATTCTATCAAATATTTGGACAAGAGTTAACACTTATTCTGCTCAAATTCTTCCAGAAATTGCAGAGGGATGAAACCTCTCAAACTCGTTCTATGAGGCCACCATCACCCTGATACCAAAACCAGACAAAGATATCACACACAAAAGTTACAGGCAGTATCTCTGAGGAATATAGACACAAAAAATCCTCAACAAAACTCTAGAAAACAAAATCCAACAACACATTAAAAGAATCATACACCATGATCAACAGGGATTTATCCCAGGGATCCAAGGATTCTTCAATATATACAAATCAATCAATGTGATACACCCCATTAACAAACTGAAAGATGAAAACCATACAATCATCTCAACAGACGCAGAGAATGCTTTAAACAAAATTCAACACCCATTACAATAAAAATTCTCCAGTTAATCAGCATTGAAATAATCTATCTCACTATAATAAATGCCATATAGGAGAAACCCATAGCAAACATTATTCTCAATTGTGAAAAAGTGAAAGCATTTCCTCTAAGATCAAGAACCAGATAAGTGTGTCAACTCTCATCACTAATATTCAATAGAGCTTTAGAAGTCCCAGCCATGTCAATCCAAGAAGAAAAATAAATAAAAGGAATTCAGATTGGAAAAGAAGAAGGAAAACTCTCCCTGTTTGCAGATGACATGATACAAAAATAGAAAATCCTAAAAATTCCATCATAAAATAACTAGAACTAATCAATAAATTTAATAAAGTAACAGGATACAAAATCAATATAAAGAAATACCTTGCATTCCTAAACACTAACAATGAAAAATCAGAAAGAGAAATAAAAGAATCCCATTCAAAACAGAAAGAGTAAAATAGCTAGGAATAAAAGCCTGCCTAAAAGGACAAACGGTTGTATGCAGAAAACTGTTAAGTCACTGATGAAAGAAATAAAAAATGACACAAACAGATGGAGAGATACACCATGTTCATGGATTAGAAAAACCAATATTGTGAAAATGACTAATCTACTCAAAGCAGTCTACAGATACAATGCAATCCCTATTAAATTACCAATGACATTTTTCACAGAACTAGAACAAAGAATTTTATAATTTGTATGGAAACACAAAAGACACCAAATAGCCAAAGCAAAGTTGAGAAAGAAAAACGGAGCTGCAGAAATCAATCCTCCTGACTTCAGTTCAGTTCAGTTCTGTTCAGTCATTCAGTCGTGTCTGACTCTTTGCGATCCCATGCACTGGACAGAGGAGCCTGGTAAGCTGCAGTCCATGGAGTCGCGAAGAGTCGGACACGACTGAGCGACTTCACTTTCACACATTGGAGAAGGAAATGGCAACCCCTCCAGTGTTCTTGCCTGGAGAATCCCAGGGATGGGGGAGCCTGGTGGGCTGCCATCTATGGGGTCACACAGAGTTGGACACGACCAAAGTGACTTAGCAGCAGCAGCAGCAGCAGCAGCACTGGAGCATGCCAGGCTTCTCTGTCCATCACCAACTCCCGAAGTTTGCTCAAACTCATGTCCATTGAGTTGGTGATGCCGCCCAACCATCTCATTCTCTGTTGTACTCTTCTCCTCCTGCCTTCAATCCTTCCCAGCATCAGGGAAGTTTCCAAATCACTTCTTTGCATCAAGTGGCCAAAGTATTGGAGCTTCAGAATTAGTCCTTCCAATGAATATTCAGCACTGATTTCTTCTAGGATTGACTGGTTGGATCTCCTTGCAGTCCAAGGGACTCTCAAGAGTTTTCTACAACACCACAGTTCAAAAGCATCAGTTTTTCAGTGCTAAGCTTTCTTTATAGTCCAACTCTCACATCCATACACGACTACTGGAAAAACCATAGTTTTGACTAGATGGACTTTTGGTGGCAAAGTGATGTCTCTGCTTTTTAATACGCTGTCTAGCTTTGTCATAGCTTTTCTTCCAAGGAGCAAGAGTCCTTTAATTTCATGGCTGCAGTCACTATCTGCAGTGATTTTGGAATCGTAAAATAAAGTCTCTCACTGTTTTCATTGTTTCCCCATCTATTTGCCATGATCTTAGTTTTTTGAATGTTGAATTTAAGCCAACTTTTTCACTCTCCTCTTTCACTTTCATCAGGAGGTTCTTTAGTTCTTCTTTGCTTTCTGTCATAAGGGTGGTATCATCTGCCTATCTGAGGTTATTGATATTTGTCCTGGTAATTCAAGCTGTCCTTGATTCCAGCTTGTGCTTCATCCAGCCCTGCATTTTGCATGATATACTCTGCATATAATTTAAATAAGCAAGGTAACAATAGATAACCTTCACATATTCCTTTCCCGATTTGGAACCAGTCTGTTGTTCCATGTCCAGTTCTAACTGTTGCTACTTGACCTGCATACAGAATTCTCAGGAGGCAGGTAAGGTGGTCTGGTATTCCCATCTCTCTAAGAATTTTCCACAGTTTGTGGTGAACCACACAGTCAAAGGCTTTGGCATAGTCAATGAAGGAGAAGTAGATGTTTTTCTGGAACTCTCCTGCTTTTTCAATGATCCAATAGATTTTGGCAATTTGATCTCTGGTTCCTCTGCCTTTTCTAAATCCAGCTTGAACATCTGGAAGTTCACAGTTCATGTCCTGTTGAAGGTTGGCTTGGAGAATTTTGAGCATTACTTTGCTAGGGTGTGAGATGAATTCAATTGTGCGGTAGTTTGAACATTCTTTGGCATTGCCTTTCTTTGGGATTGGAATGAAAACACCTTTTCCAGTCCTGTGGCCACTGCTGACTCATTGAGTGTAGCACTTTCACAGCATCATCTTTTAGGATTTGAAATAGCTCAATTGGAATTCCATCACCTCCACTAGCTTTGTTTGTAGTGATGCTTCCTAAGGCCCACTTGACTTCACATTCCAGGATGTCTGGCTGTAGGTGAGTGATCACACCATCATGGTTATCTGGGTCATGAAGATCTTTTTGTACAGGTCTTCTGTGTATTTTTGCCACCTCTTCTTAATATCTTCTACTTTCGTTAGGTCCATACCATTTCTGTCCTTTATTGTGCCCATCTTTGCATGAAATGTTCACTAATTGGTTGAAGAGATCTCTAGTCTTTCCCATTCTATTGTTTTCCTCTATTTCTTTGCATTGATCACTGAGGAAGGCTTTCTTATCTGTCTGTGCTATTCTTTGGAACTCTGCATTCAAATGGGTTTATCTTTCCTTTTCTCCTTTGCCTTTCACTTCTCTTCTTTTCTCAGCTATTTGAAAGGCCTCAGACAACCAGATTTCAAAATACACTGCAAAGCTTCAATTATCAAGAGAGTCTGGTATTTGCATAAAAATTGAAATATAGATCAATGGAATAAGACAGAAAGCCAAGAGATAAACTCACGTGCTTATGGACACCTTATATGCAATGAAGAAAAGGCAAGAATATACAATGGAGAAAAGACTGCCTCTTCCATAAGTGTGCTGGGAAAACTGGAGAGCTACATTTAAAAGGAATGAAATTAGAACACTTTCTAACACCTTACACAAAATAAACTCAAAATTGATTAAAGAATTAAATATGAGGTGAGACATTATAAAGCTCATAGAGGAAAATATAGGCAATACACTCTTCAAAATAAATTGCAGCAAGATCCTGAACCTCCTACAGTAACAGAAGTAAAAACGATAATAAATATATGGTTCCTAATTAAACTTAAAAGCTTTTGCACAGCAATGAAAAGATAGATGAAGAGATATCCCTCAGAATGGGAGAAAATAATTGCAAATGAAGCAATTGAAAAAGGCTTAATCTCCAAAATATATAAGCAGCTCATACAGCTCAGAAAATGAACAACCCATTCAAAAAATGGACAGCAAACCTAAACAGACATTTCTCCAAAGAAGACTCCCAGATGGCCAACAAACACATGAAAAGATGCTCAACATTGCTCATTATTACAGAAAAGCAAATCAAAACAATGAGGTATTACCTCACAACAATCAGAATGGTCATCATCAAAAAATCTACAAACAATGAATGCTGGAGAGGATGTGGAGAAATGGGAACCCTCCTGCACTGCTGATGGGAATGTAAACTGATGCAGCTATAGTGGAAAACAGCATGGAGATTCCTTAGCAAACTAGGAATAAAACTACCATTTTACCCAGCAATCCCACTACTGGACATTACCCTGGGAAAACCACAATTCAAAAAGACACATGTGCCCCAGTGTTCACTGCATCAATATTTATAATAGCCAGGAGTTGGAAGTAACCTAGATGTCCATTGACAGATGAATGGCTAAAGAAGATCTGGTACACATATACAACGGAATATTACTCAGTCATATAAGGAACACATTTGCGTCAGTTGTAGTGAGGTGGATGAACCTAGAGCCTGCTATACACAGTGAAGTAAGTCAGAAAGAGAAAAACAAGTATCATACATTAATGCATATATAAGGAATCTAGAAATACTGATGAACCTATTTGCAGGGAAGGAATGGAGACACAGACATATAGAATGGACTTATGGACAGAGCAGGGAAAGGAGAGGGTGGGTAGAACTGAGAAAGTAGCATTGATATATATACACTATTATGTGTAAAATAGATAGCTAGTGGGAAGCTGCCATAGAACACCAGGAGCTCAGCTTGGTGCTCTGTGATGACCTAGAGGGTGGGGTGTTGGGGAGGGGAGGGAGGCTTAAAAGGGAGGAGAAATATGTGTGTGTGTGTGTGTGTGTGTGTGTGTGTGTAATTATGACTGATTTGTGCTGTTGTATGGCAGAAACCAACACAACATTGAAAATCAATTTTCCTATATATAAATAAATGATTGAAAGAAAATCTGTATGTACTAGGAGTAATAAGATAAATATTAAATTAAAGGAGAGACAAAGCTCGTCAAGAGGCAGAGAGAGAACTAACGCTAGGTTTGCGTTCCTAGATCGATTCAAGGTATTAAAGATGTACAGATTAAATTAGCTAATAAATACATGTAAGTAAAAATGTAAAAAAAAAAAAAAATGAAATGAGGAAGAGGACATCTATTCATACACACCCGTACATACACACACAAAATGTCACTAGCAACAAACAAAAACAAAACCAAGAAAAACAATAGTAAATAGCTTCAAGAAAACATAGGCAAACTATATAAACACCAGAAATTATGAGAGCCTATGCTTCATTTTTCATGTGGAACAAGAATTTCTAGGGGAAAAAATGTACAATTAAAAACAGTTCATAATGAGAGGAGTAACATTCAGAACAAACTAAGGATATTGACTATGGATAGCCATCCATTTCAGGGTTGGGCACGTACATTCTTTTCAGATGTAGAATGACATTCTAACAGGTAGAGGACAATAAATACATATGGAAATAACTATATAGTATAAAACCTAGTTCATTTGAGCTGTACTTATTGTTCAATGATTATCATCACAATGCATCTCATATTTATTCTACAGAATTGATGTATAGTAAGTTCAGAATTCTGTATTACAATGTATTTTAATTGGTGCTAAAATGTTTTATTTATTTGTAAAAAGATAGTAAATATTGCAGTTAGTTAATCTGTTTGAGCATCTAAAACTATAAAAGTATGTATAAAAAGTATTTATTAATTAAATACTTTTACAGAATTAAATAAAATAAATTATATTAAATGATTAATTAAATACTTAAATACACCAATACAATATTGTAAAGTAAAAAAATTTTTTTAATTTTAGAAAATAATAAAAAATAAAACTTATGATTACTTCTAAAACAAAGTATTTATTCTTAATCATACTTTTATACATAAAAGACGGCTTCACAGCTGAATTCTACCAAAAATTTAGAGAAGAGCTAACACCCATCCTGCTCAAACTCTTCCAGAAAATTGCAGAGGAAGGTAAACTTCCAAACTCATTCTATGAGGCCACCATCACCCTTATACCAAAACCTGACAAAGATCCCACAAAAAAAGAAAACTAAAGGCCAATATCACTGATGAACATAGATGCAAAAATCCTTAACAAAATTCTAGCAATCAGAATCCAACAACACATTAAAAAGATCATACACCATGACCAAGTGGGCTTTATCCCAGGGATGCAAGGATTCTTCAATATCTGCAAATCAATCAATGTAATACACCACATTAACAAATTGAAAAATAAAAACCATATGATTATCTCAATAGATACAGAGAAAGCCTTTGACAAAATTCAACATCCATTTATGATAAGAACTCTCCAGAAAGCAGGAATAGAAGGAACATACCTCAACATAATAAAAGCTATATATGACAAACCCACAGCAAACATTATCCTCAATGGTGAAAAATTGAAAGCATTTCCTCTAAAGTCAGGAACAAGACAAGGGTGCCCACTTTCACCACTACTGTTCAACATAGTTTTGGAAGTTTTGGCCACAGCAATCAGAGCAGAAAAAGAAATAAAAGGAATCCAAATTGGAAAAGAAGAAGTAAAACTCTCACTATTTGCAGATGACATGATCCTCTACATAGAAAACCCTAAAGACTCCACCAGAAAATTACTAGAACTAATCAATGATTATAGTAAAGTTCCAGGATATAAAATCAACACACAGAAATCCCTTGCATTCCTATACACTAATAATGAGAAAACTGAAAGAGAAATTAAGGAAACAATTCCATTCACCATCGCAACGGAAAGAATAAAATACTTAGGAATATATCTACCTAAAGAAACTAAAGACCTATATATAGAAAACTATAAAACACTGGTGAAAGAAATCAGAGAGGACACTAATAGATGGAGAAATATACCATGTTCATGGATTGGAAGAATCAATATAGTAAAAATGAGTATACTACCCAAAGCAATTTATAGATTCAATGCAATCCCTATCAAGCTACCAATGGTATTCTTCACAGAGCTAGAACAAATAATTTCACAATTTGTATAGAAATACAAAAAACCTCGAATAGCCAAAGCTATCTTGAGAAAGAAGAATGGAACTGGAGGAATCAACCTACCTGACTTCAGGCTCTATTACAAAGCCACAGTTATCAAGACAGTATGGTACTGGCACAAAGACAGAAATATTGATCAATGGAACAAAATAGAAAGCCCAGAGATAAACCCACACACCTATGGACACCTTATCTTTGACAAAGGAGGCAAGAATATACAATAGATTAAAGACAATCTCTTTAACAAGTGGTGCTGGGAAAACTGGTCAACCACTTGTAAAAGAATGAAACTAGAACACTTTCTAATACATACACAAAAATAAACTCAAAATGGATTAAAGATCTCAATGTAAGACCAGAAACTATAATACTCCTAGAGGAGAACATAGGCAAAACACTCTCTGACATACATCACAGCAGGATCCTCTATGACCCACCTCCCAGAATATTGGAAATAAAAGCAAAAATAAACAAATGGGACCTAATTAAACTTAAAAACTTCTGCACAACAAAGGAAACTATTAGCAAGGTGAAAAGGCAGCCTTCAGAATGGGAGAAAATAATAGCAAATGAAGCAACTGACAAACAACTAATCTCAAAAATATACAAGCAACTCCTACAGCTCAACTCCAAAAAAATAAATGACCCAATCAAAAAATGGGCCAAAGAACTAAATAGACATATCTCCAAAGAAGACATACAGATGGCTAACAAACACATGAAAAGATGCTCAACATCACTCATTATCAGAGAAATGCAAATCAAAACCACTATGAGGTACCATTTCACACCAGTCAGAATGGCTGCCATCCAAAAGTCTACAAGCAATAAATGCTGGAGAGGGTGTGGAGAAAAGGGAACTCTCTTACACTGTTGGTGGGAATGCAAACTAGTATAGCCACTATGGAGAACAGTGTGGAGATTCCTTAAAAAACTGGAAATAGAACTGCCTTATGATTCAGCAATCCCACTGCTGGGCATAAACACTGAGGAAACCAGAAGGGAAAGAGACACGTGTACCCCAATGTTCATTGCAGCACTGTTTATAATAGCCAGGACATGGAAGCAACCTAGATGCCCATCAGCAGATGAATGGATAAGAAAGCTGTAGTACATATACACAATGGAGTATTACTCAGCCATTAAAAAGAATACATTTGAATCAGTTCTAATGAGATGGAAGAAACTGGAACCTATTATACAGAGTGAAGTAAGCCAGAAAGAAAAACACCAATACAGTATACTAACGCATATATATGGAATTTAGAAAGATGGTAACAATAACCCTGTGTATGAGACAGCAAAAGAGACACTGATGTATAGCTCAGTCTTATGGACTCTGTGGGAGAGGGAGAGGGTGAGGAGATTTGGGAGAATGGCATTGAAACATGTATAATATCATGTATGAAACAAGTCGCCAGTCCAGGTTCGATGCACGATACTGGATGCTTGGGGCTGGTGCACTGGGATGACCCAGAGGGAGGGTATGGGGTGGGAGGAGGGAGGAGGGTTCAGGATGGGGAACACAGATATACCTGTGGCGGATTCATTTCGATGTTTGGCAAAACTAATACAATATTGTAAAGTTTAAAAATAAAATAAAATTTAATACCATTCTCCCAAATCTTCCCACCCTCTCCCTCTCCCACAGAGGGAGAGAGTTGGAAGATTTGGAGGGAGAGGGTGGGAAGATTTGGGAGAATGGCATTAAATTTGGCATTGAAACATGTAAAATATCATGTATGAAACGAGATGCCAGTCCAGGTTCAATGCACGATACTGGATGCTTGGGGCTGGTGCACTGGGACGACCCAGAGGGATGGTATGGGGAAGGAGGAGGGAGGAGGGTTCAGGATGGGGAACACATGTATACCTTGGTGGATTCATTTTGATATTTGGCAAAACTAATACAATTATGTAAAGTTTAAAAATAAAATAAAATTAATTAAAAAAATAAATTAAAAAATTAAATTAAATTAAAAAAAAGTTACATATGGCATATCAAAATCACAAAGAAAAATATATCTGGTAGACTGGAATTATAAAACAATTGCCTCAACATCTAGATTACTTTTCAAGCACAGATACTCTAAAAGTCTTCTTTAATAAATACTTGATAAAATTTCCTTACTTCATTGTTGAAAGTAGTAGTTAATTTTTCTCCCTTTGTAAAAGACATTTCCATGGTTGCTTTGATCTATTCAGTAACTGTGAAGTTACCATATTTTCTTATTTTTGTTAATAAACTTGATACCTTATTGTTAATTCAATAAGCTTTTAATTCAGTTAATACTTAGAGAGCCTTAGAATTTTTGCCAAATGGGTCTTTGGATGTGTTTGCAACTTACCTGGAACATCCTTTTTTTTTTTTTTTTTTTTTTTAATTGATCTCTCTTCTTTTTTTTAAATTTTTTAATATAAATTTATTTATTTTAACTGGAGGCTAATTACTTTACAATATTGTATTGGTTTTGCCATACATCAACATGAATCTTTTATCTTTTCCTTCTTTCCTTCCTTTCTTCCCTTTGCTTTCTTTTATTTTACTTTGTTTTTTGTAATTGACATCTTTTTAAATAAGGATAAGAATTTCCTTGGGGAGGCACAGGCCTTGACTTTCCTTTCTTTTCTGACACTGAGGGGCTGTGTACCCATCCCTTGGCCTCCCTTGGGACCCGTTTTCCCAGGTGATAAAGCAAGAGTGTAAGGGAAGATGCTGACTACGAGTAAATGGCCAAGGTGCCCAGGACAAATTGGGTGAGCATGCTCCTGTCCTCATCTCCCCAACAGTAGAGGGAACATGATTGCAGGTCAAAAGAGAAATTGCAGACTTGGTGCTCCTTGCACTTGAAAGGTTTCCCTGGTAGAGTACATTAGCTAAAAATGGAAGCAAACTCCCCTGCACAACACTCCTATGCAGGGAAATTCACCAACTGGAGCTCTGAGTGCCAGATGGCAGCCTGTTAGCCTGCCATGTAGGGTGGCACATGCTGGGACAAGAGTTGGACACTCACCAAGCCTCTCCTTATGCACAAGTCCTGCCAGCGCTCTTGCATCAGCATGGGTGGCACTGCCAGTCAGGCCGGCCATGAACTTGGTGAGCTCCCACCTCCTGCCCCAAGCAGCAAGGTCTGGCAGTGGCTGCAACCAAGCACAAGGCTCATGTTGTCCTCCCTTGGCGTGCTTAGTCCCTGAGAGCGCATCCACCTCAGCCCATGGCATCACCGAACCTGTTCCTCAAATCCCTGAGGGCTGGAGTGGGCAGCTCACACCCACAGCTCACTTCCTGACACACACCTCCAGCTACGTCCTGAGGGCCCACGTCTCCAAGCCCTGGGGCAGAGTCCTGTTCTCTGGCCCCCTGTCTTCCCCCTCCATCAGCTCAGGCCACTGCAGCTGACTCTTTCAGCCCCCCTCTGCTAGGGCTTTCACCCCTGGTGCCGGGTTTTCCAGGACTCACACCCAGCAGCACATTCCCAGGACTGAATGCATCCACACTTCCATCTCTGTGCCTGTGCCTGTCTGCTGGCCTCTTCTAAAGAAAATAAATTCTCAGAAGTGCTCATAAGCACCAAACGGAGCACTAAATCAGCTAACAGCCTTAGGCATAGGCTCTGCCTCTGCCCTTTCCTCCAGGCTCCGCTCTGTCTCCTAGAAGCTCCAGCGCTCTTGCTCCAGACCTCTTCTGCACTCACAGCACTCCACAGGTATCCTGTGACTCCCAAAAACCTCTCCCAGCCACATTCTGAGGGAGGGCTTCTTTAACACCTTGAGCAGTAAAGCAAGCCAGGTAAAGTGCAATGGCAATTCCAGGTGCATTTTACCAGACAGGCTGTAAAATCCATCACGCTGTTTCTGAAGTGTTATTGTTGGAATTTGGCAGTCCTCCACAAAGTGGTGTTAGTCGGAAGATTGAAGGTTACCATATTTTAATCTTCTTCCCTCTGGACAGGACACAAATGGTTGCAAAAATGGAGAGAATCTTCACAGTGCACAAGTCCAGCATTTGATTTAGATTATTCTTCCTCAGGTAGGAATGAAAACCAAATTTTACAACGTATCTAAGTAAAATCTTAGAATGAAGCATTGGGTGGTGGGTAAAGGCGGGACTCCTACATGCCCAAATTCTCCTGGCAGGGGCTATGATTCTACAACCTGTAGGGCAGTGTCCCAGAAGCCAGGGCCCCCATGCTGTAAGACATAGACACTGACACAGGAAAGACAGGAGGGGATTTCAGACATATCTATTGTTTCTAATTCAAAATATTTTTATATTAGCCTGTAAGCTTAGACATGATTAAAACAGTGGAAGTAAGATGAAAGAAATAAGAGTAAAACATTTGATTCTGAGTATGTGCTGGTGAGCATACCCTGGAGGATGAAAGAAAAAGTGTTATTGATCTTTCTTTCAAGAAAGGAGTGGGGTGAGGGCTCCCAGGGGTGGGAGAATGGCTGCCCTGGTCCCCACACAGGGAGTTAATGCTGTGGCTGGATGGCCATTTCCAATTCTGAAAGACACTGCCCTGCAGGTTATAGAATCACAGAGCCTACAGGAGAATTTTTTTTCCTTTATAAAGGAAATGTATCATCGTATTGAATAATGCTTCCTCCAGAGATGGCTATGAAAAGCTGTACTTTCTGAATGGAAAAGGAGCTGCATTAAGCTCATGAATAGCACTGCTAAAGTAATATATGGAATCTACTAAAATCACTCCTAAATCCACAGCATGAGCAAATGTTACACTTGTAGGGATTTAGGAATAATCTCATCTGTTACTTCTTAGCCTTTTCTTTCTCCCATCTTAAATACCTTGGAAATGGAATACGTTCTGATCACAACAGAGAGTAAAGTAGTTGTTGTCAGGGGCTGGGGGTTGGCAGAAATGGAAGATGGTCAACGGGTACATGATGAATAAGTTCTAGGGATCTAACGTAGGGCATGGTGACTATACTTAGGAATATTGTATTATAGAGTTGAATATCGCTAAAAGAACGGATCTTAATCGTTCTCACCACAAAAAAGAAATGGTAAATATGTGATGAGATGAAGGTGTTGGCTAATGCTTTGGTTGTGATCATTTTGTAACATAGCTCAAATCAACATTTTGTACACCTTAAAATTACACAGTTATATCATTTTTATCTATAAAGCTGTGAAAAAATACATTCTCATCATAAACATCTTTGTGGAGATTCTTTGTGAGGTCACGGAAAGGCACTGCAGTAACTATTGATGTCTAGTCCAGTCCCATTAAGGTGAGGAAACTGAGGCACACAGGGAGGTAGGTCCTTGCTGGGTTACCCTAGGCTTTAAGAGAAACTACTTGGACCCCACGTCCAAGGACTAGCGGCTGTGCGAGGGCCGAGAGGAGCTACTCCACGTTCAAGGTCAGGAAGGGAGACCTCATCAAAGGTAAGGAGCAGCAGCTTCACTTTGCTGGAGCAGCCGTGAAGAGATACTCCACGTCTAAGGTAAGAGAAACCCAAGTAAGAGGGTACATGTTGCGAGAGGGCATCAAAGGGCAGACACACTAAAACCATAATGAGAGAAAACTAGCCAATCTGATCACACAGACCACAGCCTTGTCTAACTCAGTGAAACTAAGCCATGCCATGTGGGGCCACCGAAGATGGATGTGTCATGGTGGAGAGGTCTGACAGAATGTGGTCCACTGGAGAAGGGAATGGCAAACCACTTCAGTATTATTGCTTGAAAAGACCATGGACAGTATGAAAAGGCAAAATGATAGGATACTGAAAGAGGAACTCCCCAGGTAGGTAGGTGCCCAATATGCTACAGGAGATCAGTGGAGAAATAACTCCAGAAATAATGAAGGGAAGAAGCCAAAGCAAAAACAATACCCAGTTGTGGATGTGACTGGTGATAGAAGCAAGGTCCAATGCTGTAAAGAGCAATAATGCATATGAACCTGGAATGTTAGGTCCATGAATCAAGGCAAATTGGAAGTGGTCAAACAGGAGATGGCAAGAGTGAATGTCAACATTCTAGGAATCAGGGAACTAAAATGGACTGGAATGGGTGAATTTAACTCAGATGACCATTATATCTACTACTGTGGGCAAGAATCCCTTAGAAGAAATGGAGTAGCCATCATGGTCAACAAAAGAGTCCGAATGCAGTACTTGGATGCAATCTCAAAAACGACAGAATGATCTCTGTTCGTTTCCAAGACAAACCATTCAATATCACGGTAATCCAAGTCCATGCCCCAACCAGTAATGCTGAAGAAGCTGAAGTTTATCAGTCCTATGAAGACCTACAATACCTTTTAGAACTAACACTAAAAAAAGATGTCCTTTTCATTATAGGGGATTGGAATGCAAAAGTAGGAAGTCAAGAAATACTTTGAGTAACAGGCAAAATTGGCCTTGGAATATGGAATGAAGCAGGGCAAAGGCTAATAGAGTTTTGTCAAGAGAACACACTGGTCATAGCAAACACTCTCTTCCAACAATACAAGAGAAGACTCTACACATGGACATCACCAGATGGTCAACACCGAAATCAGATTGATTATATTCTTTGCAGCCAAAGATGGAGAAGCTCTGTACAGTCAGCAAAAACAAGACTGGGAGCTGACAGTGGCCCAGATCATGAACTCCTTATTGCCAAATTCAGACTTAAATTGAAGAAAGTATGGAAAACTACTAGACCATTCAGGTATAACCTAAGTCAAATCCCTTATGATTATACAGTGGAAGTGGGAAATAGCTTTAAGGGACTAGATCTGATAGAGTGCCTGATGAACTATGGACAGAGGTTCGTGACACTGTACAGGAAACAGGGATCAAGACATTCCCTATGGAAAAGAAATGTAAAAAAGCAAAATGACTGTATGAGGAGGCCTTACAAATAGCTGTGAAAAGAAGAGAAGCAAAAAGCAAAGGACAAATGAAAGATATTCCCATTTGAATGCAGAGTTCCAAAGAACAGCAAGGAGAGAAAAGAAAGCCTTCCTCAGGATTCAATGCAAAGAAATAGAGGAAAACAAGAGAATGGGAAAGACTAGAGATCTCTTAAAGAAAATCAGAGATACCAAGGGAACATTTCATGCAAAGATGGGCTTGACAAAGGACAGAAATGGTATGGACCTAACAGAACCAGAAGATATTAAGAACAGATGGCAAGAATACACAGAGTAACTGTACAAAAAGATCTTCAAGACCCAGATAATCATGATGGTGTGATCACTCACCTAGAGCCAGACATCCTAGGATGTGAAGTCAAGTGGGCTTTAGAAAGCACCACTACAAACAAAGCTAGTGGAGGTGATGGAATTCCAGTTGAGCTCTTTCAAATCCTAAAAGATGATGCTGTGAAAGTGCTGCACTCAATATGCAAGCAAATTTGGAAACCTCAGCAATGGCTGCAGGACTGGAAAAGGTCAGATTGCATTCCAATCCCAAAGAAAGACAATGCCAAAGAATGCTCAAACTATCGCACAATTGCACTCATCTCACACGCTAGTAAAGTAATGCTCAAAATTCTCCAAGCAAGGCTTCAGCAATACGTGAACCATGAACTTCCAGATGTTCAAGCTGGTTTTAGAAAAGGCAGAGGAACCAGAGATCAAATTGCCAACATCCGCTGGATCATGGAAAAAGCAAAAGAGTTCCAGAAAAACATCTATTTCTGTTTTATTGACTATGCCAAAGCCTTTGACTGTGTGGATGACAATAAGCTGTGGAAAATTCTGAAAGAGATGGGAATACGAGACCATCTGACTTGCCTCTTGAGAAACCTATATGCAGGTCAGGAAGCAACAGTTAGAACTGGACATGGAACATCAGACTGGTTCCAAATAGGAAAAGGAGTACATCAAGGCTGTATATTGTTATCCTACTTATTTAACTTATATGCAGAGAGCATCATGAGAAACGCTGGGCTGGAAGAAACACAAGCTGGAATCAAGATTGCTGGGAGAAATATCAATAACCTCAGATATGCAGATGACACCACCCTTATGGCAGAAAGTGAAGAGGAACTAAAGACCCTATTGATGAAAGTGAAAGAGGAGAGTGCAAAAGTTGGCTTAAAGCTCAACATTCAGAAAACGAAGACTATGGCATCTGGTCCCATCACTTCATGGGAAATAGATGGGGAAACAGGGGAAAGAATGTCAGACTTTATATTTGGGGCTCCAAAATCACTGCAGATGGTGATTGCAGCCATGAAATTAAAAGATGCTTACTCCTTGGAAGGAAAGTTATGACCAACCTAGATAGCACATTGAAAAGCAGAGATATTAGTTTGCCAACAAAGGTACGTCTAGTCAAGGCTATGGTTTTTCCAGTGGTCATGTATGGATGTGAGAGTTGGACTGTGAAGAAAGCTGAGCGCTTAAGAATTGATGCTTTTGAACTGTGGTGTTGGAGAAGACTCTTGAGAGTCCCTTGGACTGCAAGGAGATCCAACCAGTCCATCCTAAATACCAGTCTTGGGTGTTCATTGGAAGGACTGATGCTGAGGCTGAAAGTCCAATACTTTGGCCACATCATGCAAAGAGTTTACTCTTGAAAAAATCCTGATGCTGGAAGGGATTTGGGGCAGGAGGAGAAGGGGATGACAGAGGATGAGATGGCTGGATGGCATCACTGACTTGATGGACATGAGTTTGGGTGAACTCCGGGAGTTGGTGATGGACAGAGAGGCCTGGCGTGCTACGATTCATAGGGTTGCAAAGAGTTGGACATGACTGAGCGACTGAACTGAAATGAACTGAACTGGATGCTGCCTCATGGGCGAGCTCTGTCAGTATGGGCCAGAAAAATGTCAGGCCCCGATGATTACCCACTTCCCAGGGAGGGTGAGGGTGGGTAAAACTATGCCTTATTGAGGTTCTTGAAAAACTACTTCTGAGACTTCCATGATGCACCAGAGGTTAAGACCTCACCTTCCAGTGCACGGGGTGTGGGTTTGTGATTAGGATTCTGTCTTCCAATGCAGGAGGTGTGGGTTTGATCCCTGGTCGGGGAGCTAAGCTCCCACCTGCCTTGTAGCCAAAAAACCAAAATATAAAACAGAAATAATATTGTGACAAGTTCAATAAAGACTTTAAAAATGATTCTCATCAAAAAGAAAGAAAAACTACTTCCTAAGCAGTTGGTTAAGTGGGTTAACACAGCTCAATATTTCAAGGTTTCTAAGAAAATGATTCTGTACATAGAGACACTAAAATCCCGGTTTGAATTTAACAGCTTTGCTGAAACTTTATTTTTTTCTGTGTTTTAGTTTTCTCAGTGATAGCAAAGTAGGGATGCAAACACGGGACACTACTGAGTCCCTTTCCTCCACAAGATGCACTTAACTATTCACCATGCTTTCCTGGTGGCTCAGACAGTAAAGAATCTGCCTGCAATGGAGGAGACCTGGGTTTGATCCTGGGGTTGGGAAGATCCCCTGGATAACAGTACTGGTGACCCACTCCAGCATTCTTGCCTGGAGAATTCCAAGGACAGAGGAGCGTGGAGGGCTACAGTCCATGGGGTTGCAGAGTCAGACACAACTCGGAAACTAACACTAACTCTACGGGAGATGGGGGATCAGCAGTGGGAGCGCAGGGAATATTCTGAGCTCTGACTCTGTGAACTCCACGCTTGATGCCCAACCCCAACAGAGAGGAACGTAATAAAGATGAAGCAGGTTAAATTTTTAAGAAATATCCAATCTTAAACCCTGGTAGGTTCTGGAAATATATCTAAAGGAAACGTCTGTAAACATAGAAGACATTGTATATAGGAGCGTACTGTCACAGGAAAAGGAGGGCAACCATCATGTCCTCCCATGAAGAAGTAGGTGGCAGATGTGGGTGCAGTCATTACCTGGACGTGACTGAGCGTCATCCAGTGGAGCAGGACTCCTGACGGCAGCATCTGGAGGTGGGCAAACATGCGATATCCTTTACATCTATCTCAGTTCAGTCACTCACTTGTGTCCGACTCTTTGCGACCCAATGGATTGCAGCATGCCAGGCTTCCCTGTCCATCTACCTAGCTACCTCTTAATATGGTAGTATTAAGTACTATAATGGCAGTAATATGGTAACATAATAACTATATATATATATATATATATATATATATATACATATATGGTCACACACACATATAAAGATACAACATCCATTTCAATCTATCTATCTAGTATTTTGAACATTAAAAAAAAAAAAAAAAAAAAACTACCAAAATGCTGAAGGTGGATATTTAAAATTTTTTCTTTTTATTTCAATGTTTTGAAATGCATTTCTATTACTTTAGTAAGAAGAAAATCATTTAATTATAAGCTGGTCTCAAATTTCAGCACACTAAAAATACATGTTTTAGTTATTTATAAAATAATTCTGAGAGGGTGGTCCTAAGATGGTGGAGGAATAGGACGGGGAGACCATTTTCTCCCCCAAAAATTCATCAAAAGAACATTTAAATGCAGAGTGAATTTCACAAAACAACTTCTGAATGCCGGCAGAGGACATCAGGCACCCAGAAAAGCAGCCCATTGTCTTCAAAAGGAGGTAGGAAAAAATATAAAAGACAAAAAAAGAGAGAGACAAAAGAGGTAGGGACGGAGCTCCATCCGGAAAGGGAGTCTTAAAAAGAAAGATGTTTCCAAATACCAGGAAACACTCTCACTGCCGAGTCTGTGGTGAGCCTTGAAACCACAGAAGGCAACATAACAGTGAGGAAAAATACATAAATAAATAAAACCCACAGATTACGAGCCCAATGGTAACTCCCCCAGTGGAGAAGCAGTGCAGACACCTGCACCCGCCACTAGCAAGCAAGGGCTGAGCAGGGAGGCGCAGGCTGCATTGATTACAGTAAGGACTGGGCCTTACTGGCCCCGAGGGCAATCTGAGGGAACTAACTTGGGTTAGCAATCCAGACTGTGCGATAGCTACCATGTGCAAAGCCTTAACCTAAGACACCGCCAGGCCCACGCACAAAACAAAGGACTGAACAGAACTAGCCGGCTGCAGACCATCCCCCTCCAATGACTGACAGCCAGAGCCAGAAGGGGGCAATCACAGCCCCAGAGAGACATTATCTACCAAACCGCAAGCAGGCTTCTCTGTGAACTAAGACTTTTTGGGGTTCTGGAGAGTCAACATCCGCCTGACAAGGTGCACCGGTTGTACACCCAGAAAACCGAGTGGCAGGGATGGGAGAGGTGATAAGGCACAGCGACCACACTCACCAAACACCTCATCACCTGAGCTGCTCAGACTTGGGAAGGGCACAAAACACAGGTCCAACTGAGTCTGCGGCTCTGAGGACTACCTGAGTGCCTGAACCCGAGTGGCTTAGACCTAGGAGGTGCATGCAGCCCAGGGCTGGCCTCGGACGGTTCCCGGTGGAGCAACCTGGAGCCTGAGCAGTGTGGGCAGGAAGGGCACACATGCTATAAGCAGGGGCAGGCCCAGTGTGGCTGAGACAATGCGAGCACACACCAATATTATCTGTTTGCAGCGTCCCTCCGTCCCCACAGTGCAGCGTCCCTCCGTCCCCACAGTGCAACTGAACAAGGGAGCCTAAAAGAAAGTGTCTAGCACCACCCGCTTTGCGTCAGGGCGGAAATCAGACACTGAAGAGACCGGCAAACAGAAGAAGCTAAAACACAGTGGACCGCCTTGGAAGTGACAGGTGCAATAGATTAAAACCCTGTCCTTAGTACCAACTACATAGGAAGGGGCCTATAGATCTTGAGAAATATAAGCTGGACCAAGGAACTATCTGAAAATGAACTGAGCCCACACTGCCCACAACACCACCAGAGAAAGTCCTAGATATATTTTCACTATTTTTATGATCATTCTTTTCTTTTAAGTTCTCTATTATTCCTTTTAATTTTCACTTTTATAACCTACTATTATTTTGCAAACAAAAAAAAAGACTCTTTTTTTAAAGCCAACTTCATATATATATATATATTTTAATAATTTTCATGACTTTTTTTCTTTAATATTGTATTTTTGAAATTCCAACCTCTACTCTAGATTTTTAATCTTCACTTTTTTGTATTTGTTATCATTTTTTTACCTTTAAGAACCCAATCTTCAGTACCCATTTTTACTTGGGAGCGAGATTACTGGCTTGACTGCTCTCTCCCCCTTTGGACTCTCCTTTTTCTCCACAAGGTCGCCTCTGTCTCCTCCCTTCCCCTTCTCTTCTCTACCCAACTCTGTGAATCTCTGTGTGTTCCAGATGGTGGAGAACACTTAGGGAACTGATTACTGGCTGGATCTCTCTTTCTCCTTTTGATTCCCCCTTTTATCCTCATGGCCACCTCTGTCTCCTTCCTCCCTCTTCTCTTCTCTGTATAACTCCATGAACATCTCTGACCAGTCCAGTTGTGGATTACACATAAGGAAGTGATTACTGGCTAGCTTGCTCTCTTCTCTTTCGATTCAACCTCATCTCATTTGGGTCACCTCTAACTCCCTCCTCCCTCTTCTCTTCTCCATGTAACTCTGTGAACCTCTCTGGGTGTCCCTCACTGTGGAGAAACATTTCACCTTTAACCTAGATGTTTTATCAGTGGTGCTGTATAGAAGGAGAAGTCTTGAGACTACTGTAAAAATAAGACTGAAAACCAGAAGCAGGAGGCTTAAGTCCAAATCCTGAGGACACCAGAGAACTCCTGACTCCAGGGAACATTAATCGACAGGAGTTCATCAAACACCTCCACACCTACACTGAAACCAAGCACCACCCAAAGGCCAACAAGTTCCAGAGCAAAACATACCATGCAAATTCTCCAGCAACACAGGAACACAGCCCTAAGCTTCAATATACAGGCTGCCCAAAGTTACTCCAAAACCACTGACATCTCATTACTGGACACTTCATTGCACTCCAGAGAGAAGAAATCCAGCTCCACCCACCAGAACACCAACACAAGCTTCCCTAACCAGGAAACCTTGACAAGCCACCTGTACAACCCCACCCACAGTGAGGAAACTCCATAATAAAGAGAACTCCACAAACTGCCAGAATACAGAAAGGCCACCCCAAACTCAGCAATATAAACAAGATGAAGAGACAGAGGAATACCCAGCAGGTAAAGGAACAGGATAAATGCCCACAAAACCAAACAAAAGAGGAAGAGATAGGGAATCTACCTGATAAAGAATTCCGAATAATGATAGTGAAAATGATCCAAAATCTTGAAATCAAAAAGGAATGACAGATAAATAGCCTGGAGACAAGGATTGAGAAGATGTAAGAAAGGTTAACAAGGACCTAGAAGAAATAAAAGAGTCAATATATAATGAATAATGCAATAAATGAGATTAAAAACACTCTGGAGGCAACAAATAATAGAATAATGGAGGCAGAAGATAGGATTAGTGAAGTAGAAGATAGAATGGTAGAAAGAAATGAATCAGAGAGGAAAAAAGAAAAACGAATTAAGAGAAATGAGGACAATCTCAGAGACCTCCAGGAGAATATTAAATGCTCCAACATTCAAATCATAGGAGTCCTAGAAGAAGAAGAAAAAAGGAAAGACCATGAGAAAATACGTGAGGAGATAATAGTTGAAAACTTCCCTAAAATGGGGAAGGAAATAATCACCCAAGGCCAAGAAACCCAGAGAGTCCTAAACAGGATAAACCCAAGGTGAAACTCCCCAAGACACATATTAATCAAATTAACAAAGATCAAACACAAAGAACAAATATTAAAAGCAGCAAGGGAAAAACAACAAATAACACACAAGGGGATTCCCATAAGGATAACAGCTGATCTTTCAATAGAAACTCTTCAGGCCATGAGGGAATGGCAAGACATACTTAAAGTGATGAAAGAAAATAACCTACAGCCCAGATTACTGTACCCAACAAGGATCTCATTCAAATATGAAGAAGAAATCAAAAGCTTTACAGACAAGCAAAAGCCGAGAGAATTCAGCACCACCAAACCAGCTCTCCAACAAATGCTAAAGGATCTTCTCTAGACAGGAAACACAAAAAGGGTGTATAAACTAGAACCCAAAACAATAAAGTAAATGGCAATGGGATCATACTTATCAATAATTACCTTAAACGTAAATGGGTTGAATGCCCCAACCAAAAGACAAAGACTGGATGAATGGATACAAAAACAAGACCCCTATATACGTTGTTTACAAGAGACCCAACTCAAAACACATACAGGGAACACATACAGACTGAAAGTGAAAAGTTGGGAAAAGATATTCCATGAAAATAGAGACCAAAAGAAAGCAGGAGTAGCAATACTCATATCAGATAAAATAGACTTTAAAACAAAGGCTGTGAAAGAGACAAAGAAGGACACTGCATAATGATCAAAGGATCAATCCAAGAAGAAGATATAACAATTATAAATATATATGCACCCAACATAGGAGCACCGCAATATGTAAGACTAATGCTAAAAATACAAAAGGGGAAATTAACAATAACACAATAATAGTGGGAGACTTTAATACCCTACTCATACTTATGGATAGATCAACTAAACAGGAAATAAACAAGGAAACACAAACTTTAAACGATACAATAGACCAGTTAGACCTAACTGATGTCTATAGGACATTTCACCCCAAAACAATGAATTTCACCTTTTTCTCAAGTGCACACGGAACCTTCTCCAGGATAGATCATATGCTGGGCCATAAATCTAGCTTTGGTAAATTCAAAAAAATTGAAATCATTCCAAGCATCTTTTTTGACCACAATGCAGTAAGATTAGATCTCAATTACAGGAGAAAAACTATTAAAAATCCCAACATACGGACGCTGAACAACACGCTGCTGGATAACCAACAAGTCACAGAACAAATCAAAAAAGAAATCAAAATATGTATAGAAATGAATGAAAATGAAAACACAACAACCCAAAACCTGTGCGACACTGTAAAAGCAGTGCTAAGGGGAAAGTTCATAGCAATACAGGCATACCTCAAGAAACAAGAAAAAGACAAATAAATAACCTAACTCTACACCTAAAGCAACTAGAAAAGGAAGAAATAAAGAACCCCATGGTTAGTAGAAGGAAAGAAATCTTAAAAATTAGGGCAGAAATAAATGAAAGAGAAACAAAGGAGACCATAGCAAAAATCAACAAAGTGAACAGCTGGTTCTTTGAGAGGATAAATAAAATTGACAAACCATTAGCCAGACTCATCAAGAAACAAAGGGAGAAAAATCAAATCAATAAAATTAGAAATGAAAATGGAGAGATCACAACAGACAACACAGAAATACAAAGGATCAAAAGAGACTACTATCAGCACCTATATGCCAATAAAATGGACAACATGGAAGAAATGGACAAATTCTTAGAAAAGTACAACTTTCCAAAACTTGACCAGGAAGAAATAGGAAATCTTAACAGACCCATCACAAGCATGGAAATTGAAACTGCAATCAGAAATCTTCCAGCAAACAAAAGCTCAGGTCCAGATGGCTTCACAGCTGAATTCTACCAAAAACTTAGAGAAGAGCTAACATCTATCCTACTCAAACTCCTCCAGAAAATTGCAGAGGAAGGCAAACTTCCAAACTCATTCTATCACCCTAATACCATCACCATCACCCTAATACCAAAACCTGACAAAGATCCCACAAAAAAAGAAAACTAACAGCCAATATCACTGATGAACACAGATGCAAAAATCCTTAACAAAATTCTAGCAATCAGAATCCAATAACACATTAAAAAGATCATACACCATGACCAAGTGGGCTTTATCCCAGGGATGCAAGGATTCTTCAATATCTGCAAATCAATCAATGTAATACACCACATTAACAAATTGAAAAATAAAACCCATATGATTATCTCAATAGATACAGAGAAAGCCTTTGACAAAATTCAACATGCATTTATGATAAGAACTCTCCAGAAAGCAGGAATAGAAGGAACATACCTCAACATAATAAAAGCTATATATGACAAACCCACAGCAAACATTATCCTCAATGGTGAAAAATTGAAAGCATTTCCTCTAAAGTCAGGAACAAGACAAGGGTGCCCACTTTCACCACTACTTTTCAATATAGTTTTCAAAGTTTTGGCCACAGCAATCAGAGCAGAAAAAGAATTAAAAGGAATTCAAATTGGAAAAGAAGAAGTAAAACTCTCACTGTTTGCAGATGACATGATCCTCTACAAATAAAATCCTAAAGACTACACCAGAAAATTACTAGAGCTAATCAATGAATATAGTAAAGTTGCAGGATATAAAATCAACACACAGAAAGCCCTTGCATTCTTATACACTAATAATGAGAAAATAGAAAGAGAAATTAAGGGAAAAATTCCATTCACCATTGCAATGGAAAGAATAAAATACTTAGGAATATATCTACCTAAAGAAACTAAAGACCTATATATAGAAAACTATAAAACACTGGTGAAAGAAATCAAAGAGAACACTAATAAATGGAGAAATATACCGTGTTCATGGATCGGAAGAATCAATATAATGAAAATGAGTATACTACCCAAAGCAATCTATAGATTCAATCAATACCTATCAAGCTACCAATGGTATTCTTCACAGAGCTAGAACAAATAATTTCACAATTTGTATAGAAATACAAAAAACCTCGAATAGCCAAAGCTATCTTAAGAAAGAAGAATGGAACTGGAGGAATCAACCTGCCTGACTTCAGGCTCTGCTACAAAGCCACAGTCATCAAGACAGTATGGTACTGGCACAAAGACAGAAATATTGATCAATGGAACAAAATAGAAAGCCCAGAGATAAATCCACACACCTATGGACACCTTATCTTTGACAAAGGAGGCAAGAATGGATTAAAGACAATCTCTTTAACAAGTGGTGCTGGGAAAACTGGTCAACTACTTGTAAAAGAATGAAACTATAACACTTTCTAACACCATACACAAAAATAAACTCAAAATTGATTAAAGATCTAAACGTAAGACCAGAAACTATAACACTCCTAGAGGAGAACATAGGCAAAACCCTCTCTGACATAAATCACAGCAGGATCCTCTATGACCCACCTCCCAGAACATTGGAAATAAAAGCAAAAATAAACAAACAGGACCTAATTAAAATTAAAACCTTTTGCACAACAAAGGAAACTATAAGCAAGGTGAAAAGACAGCCTTCAGAATGGGAGAAAATAATAGCAAATGAAGCAACTGACAAACAACTAATCTCCAAAATATACAAGCAACTCCTGCAGCTCAATTCCAGAAAAATAAATGACCCAATCAAAAAATGGGCCAAAGAACTAAATAGACATTTCTCCAAAGAAGACATACAGATGGCTAACAAACACATGAAAAGATGCTCAACATCACTCATTATCAGAGAAATGCAAATCAAAACCACTATGAGGTACCATTTCACACCAGTCAGAATGGCTGCCATCCAAAAGTCTACAAGCAATAAATGCTGGAGAGGGTGTGGAGAAAAGGGAACCCTCTTACACTGTTGGTAGGAATGCAAACTAGTATAGCCACTATGAGAACAGTGTGGAGATTCCTTAAAAAACTGGAAATAGAACCGCCTTATGACCCACCAATCCCACTGCTGGGCATACACACCGAGGAAACCAGAATTGAAAGAGACATGTGTACTCCAATGTTCACTGCAGCACTGTTTAGAATAGCCAGGACATGGAAGCAACCTAGATGTCCACCAGCAGATGAATGGATAAGAATGCTGTGGTACATATACACAATGGAGTATCACTCAGCCATTAAAAAGAGTACATTTGAATCAGTTCTAATGAGGTGGATGAAACTGGAGCCTATTAGGGTTAGAAGTAAGCCAAAAAGAAAAACACCAATATGTTATAGTAATGCATATATATGGAATTTAGAAAGATGGTAACGATAACCCTGTATGTGAGACAGCAAAAGAGACACAGATGTACGGAACAGTCTTTTGGACTCTGGGAGAGGGAGAGGATGGGATGATTTGGGAGAATGGCATTGAAACATGTATAATATCATATATGAAACGAGTCGCCAGTCCAGGTTTGATGCATGATACTGGATGCTTGGGGCTGGTGCACTGGGACGACCCAGAGGGATGGTACGGGGAGGGCAGTGGGAGGGGGTTCAGGATGAGGAACACGTGTATACCCGTGGCAGATTCATGTTGATGTATGGCAAAACCAATACAATATTGTAAAGTAATTAGCCTCCAACTAAAGTAAATAAATTTATATTTAAAAAATTTTTAGAGAAGTAAAAATAATAATAATAATAATTCCTTCAGGGCACCTCACATCAATGTTGGATTGAAAAGAAATGCTATAAAGATACAAATGGATGTTCCATCTTTAAATTATTCATAGTCCCCCTTTTGTGCTTTTATATATAATAAATCACAAATTTTAATTGTTTCAAATCTACCCCTCAAGGAAGTAAGTAAAAACCAACCAGAAGAGGTAAACAAATGGAGGAAAGTGCAACAATCTCTTCAGGTTGGCAGGACTGCTTTTAACTCTGCTCCAGGCTCTGGGTGCCCAAGGGCAGCAGGGAGTCTAAAGAGAGACTGAAAGAGAGGCCCCTGCTCTAAGCGCTTGGCTGTAATATTCCAGGACGGCCTAGCCACTGTCAAGGTTCTGAAGGGATCATGGAGTGCATCTAACTGAATACCAGAATTCACTGCAAACAGCTCTTACCTTAAGGCCTTAAACACATTAGGGGCTGGGGAGCTCCTGCCTTGTGGGGTAGGGTTCTGTCATCTGACACCTTTAATTCTTAGACTTCTGGTTACACTGAGTAACTCTTGTGTTCCTGCCATGTGCACTCACATTGTATTCAAGTACTTCAGGACCCCAAATTCCACGCCCTCCACTAAATTACCTTAGGAAATTAGGACTTTGCTTTTCAGATCTTAGGCTTGGACACTGCAGCAAGAAACTCAAGGGAAGAAGTAAGTTGGACAGGAAGCACATCAGTAACAACCACAGCAGAGACTTCTTTGGCGTAAATTTTCTCTCAGGCGCTCTCCCATGCATTTTTCAGGAGATCCCCTAATATCTCTGAGGTAGTCTCTTCTATGGCCCCCATTTCACTTGTGGAGGCACCCTGCCTTGAAGGGACATAGCCAGAAAACTAGGGAGCCCGGACCCAAGCCTTCCATCCCTGGCTGGCCCTCTCCTGCTGTAACTCTCAGTATCAAAGGAATCTGATTCCAACTGGAGGGCAGTACTCAAAAAGTACGGTGCTTTCTGCTGAAGAATGTGCTGGAGCCCTAAGATTCGCTGAGGTTCCCCAGGAAGAGAATGAGAAGGGAGAAGAGTTGAGGCCAAAACTATAGGGAAATCTTTATTTGGAATGCAGAAAGATTACATTAGAAAGAGTTTTTTAAAAAACGATTATGAGCCAGCTCAAGAAAAACAAAGTACCTGCTGTCCTCAAGCTAAATGTATTTCAATCATGTAACTTAACTGGGCAATCATAAAAAATACCTAGTACTTTACTAAAAAGAAAAAAATAAGAGATAAAACAGCATCTACATCATCTTTATTTGCCATCTGGACAGGGAAGGTCAGTTTCCTGACCCCAAATTTTGATTAGCTGAGAAACAGAGGGAAGCAACATTTTATGAAGCTAGAACAAGTTACATTTACCCAGACAACACACACAGAAGAAATTAAGGGCCATTTAGACATTCTTGAAAACATCTTCTTGGTTGTAATAAGGCAAAAAATTATAGAATCACCTGGAAATGTAATTTAAGTCAAACTTGTGATGTTATCCTGCAGGGGCCCCTGTAACCTGTGTACACACAAGAGATTCTCTAGGTTCCACAGGGCCTTCTAAAATGGCACCCCCAAAACCATGTCACTTACATAAGACTATTTTTATGAGTACTTAAAAAATTAGCATCTACTCAGTCACTCTGCCTTAATCTTGGTTTTGTTTGTTTCTGCTTGTTTTGATTTTATAATGCCTCAACTCTTGTAGTCATTGACTTTTAATTTAAGGATGTAAAGTGCTATAATGTAAAGTAATATTATGTCAGGATTTATACCAGTGGTCTTCAGACTCTTCTTCAAATAATAGGAGGAGAAGGAGGCTTCTTTGTACAGCTTGCATTGGGAGCAGAGCAAACATCCAAAAACAGAGGTCAGTAAAAGAAGGAGAAAAATCACATAGCTGTATCCATCAGCAGACAAAACTCCCTTAAATGTCTTATACGATTTTAACCATCTGTTTAATAAAAGGTTTCATCTATGTATTGTTGTCATTCAGTCCTCACTCATGTCCAAATCTTTGCGAACCCATGGCCTGAAGCACGCCAGGCCTCCCTGTCCTTCACCATCTCCCTGACCTTGCTCAAACTCATGTCCATTGAGTCAGTGATGCCATCCAAATATCTCATCCTCTGTCATGCCCTTCTCTTCCCACCTTCAATCTTTTCCAGTATCAGGGTCTTTTCCAATGAGTCAGCTCTTCATATCAGGTGGCCAAAATATTACAGTTTCTGCTTCAGCATCAGTCCTTCCAATGAATATTCAGGACTGATTTCCTTTAGGATAGACTGGTTGGATTTCCTTACAGTCCAAGGGACTCTCAAGGGTCTTCCCCAACACCACAGTTCAAAACCATCAATTCTTTAGTGTTCAGGCTTCTTTATGGTGCAACTGTGACATCCATATATGACCACTGGAAAGCCATAGCTTTGACCAGGTGGATCTTTGTTGGTAAAATAATATATCTGCTTTTTAATATGTGGTCTAGTTTGTCATAGCTTTTCTTCCAAGGAGCAAGTGTCTTTTAATTTTATGGCTGCAGTCACCATCTGCAGTGATTTGGGAGCCCAAGAAAATAAAGTCTGTCACTGTTTCCATTGTTTCCCATCTATTTACCATTAAGTGATTGGACTGGATGCCTTGATCTTCATTTTTTGAATGTTGAGTTTAAGCTAACTTTTTCACTCTCCTCTTTCATCTTCAATAAAGGGCTCTTTAGTTCCTCTTCACTTTCTGCCATTAAAATGGTATCATCTACATATCTGAGGTTATTGATACTTCTCCTGGCAATCTTGATTCCAGCTTGTGCTTCATCCAGCCCAATGTTTCACATGATGTGCTCTGCATGTAAGTTAAAATAAGCAGGGTGACAATATGGAATCTTGATGTACTTCTTTCCTAATTTTAAAATAGTCTGTTGTTCCATGTCTGGTTCCTAACTGTTGCGCCTGCATAGAAATCTCTCTCCTGAGTGATTTCTAATGAGGCAGGTAAGGTGGTCTGGTAAGGTGGTCATCTACTTATCATGCACTAATTCCCTTTAATTATTCCACGTTACCCAGAGCAGTTCTCTTCACTGAATGTAACTTAGGACATGTACCTCACTGTTTGTTGAGTGAGAGGAAAAAGAAAAGAAAAAGTAAATAGGTCCACATTCAACCAACTGAAAGGTTAAATAATATTTTGTGTATAAATTATTGTCAACTTTAAAGACTGAAATGAATTCCTGATCTATGATTGTTGATCATAGATTAATGAAAAGAAGAAAGTAGTAAAACTACCACTTACTGTTAATGCTAGTGAGCATGGAATTGGGAGATTTGTTGGAAAAACATATAAGTTATGGTAAAAACAGACTTTGACCCAATGTTTATAATTCTGAAAATCTGTTTGAAGTAAATTATATTAATTAAAGAGCAGGTTTTATTTCAAAGAAAAGAGGAAGCAGGAATCAAGTTTCGCTGAGGCTGTGCCCTTCAGCTTTCTAGCTCCTGGAGCCAAGCTCAGCAGTGTGCGGTCAGCACGACCCTGGGGGATGCAGTCTGCAGGTGGGTGCTTTTGGCTGCTATGCACACAGCTGCAGGACAGAGACCAGCAGGATGGAGAGTGGAGTGGTGGGGGTCCTCATTCAAGCTCCCAGGCAATGGAACCCATAGACAAGAGCACGTCCATCCCTCGGTTCTATCTTGCAGTCTCCTGTCACCTGCTGTGGGTGGGGGCAGAACCATGGAAGTTGCTGTCAGCTTTACAATTTAGGACAGAACTTCTCTCAGATCCTATGTGCCTAATACTGGGGAAGGGGTTTCACCCAAATTGGACTCTTTCCTACAACTGGGGGCAATACTATAGGAGCTGGAAGAGAACCAGCCATTGTCCCAAACTGAAACCCATGCTCACCACAAGGCCAGGAGTGATGCACAGACAAAACTGGTGTCTGTGCTCATATATAGAGCAATACCATTTACAGGAAACATGGAAAGCTATGGCACATGGTCCCCTCGGGCCCTTACAGTCCCTGTGCTTAGTTGCTCACTCATTTGCGACTCTTCATGACCCCATGCACTGTAGCCCGCCAGGCTCCTCCGTCCAGGGGGATTCTCCAGCAAGAATACAGTAGTGGGTTGTCATGCCCTCCTCCAGAAGATCTTCCCAACCCAGGGATCAAACCCAGGTATCCTGCATGGCAAGCATATTCTTTACCATCTGAGCCACCAGAGCAGCTTAAAATTTAGGAAAGAAAAAGTGATTAAAAACCAATGAAGGGGAAGCTACAGTAAGGATTCCAGAATCTCAAGGGAGGGAGTTAGCACTTGATCTGTAGTCAAAAGAAGCTCCAGATCAGAGCAGGGCATGGGTAAACTGAGAGAGTGGTCAGGGTCCTCTGTAGGGTTTGTATTCATTACTCATCACTCCAAGAATCAGAATAACCATAGCTGCCTTTCTCTGTGTGAAGTGGATGCACATGGAATCTTTATCTTACTCTGCAGGTAGAGAAATAGAGACTCACTGAAGGTGACCTGGCCAAGGTCAGCTTCCTGTTAGCATCAATCCCAGTGGTTCAGAACCAGTAATGTCTGACTTCTGAGTCCTGTTTTAAACCCTGCTTTCTTCTGTGGAACACACAGGCTATAAGATTGATACTTTTGAAATGTTGCATTGGAGAAGACCTGAGAGTCCTTTGGACTGCAAGACGATCCAACCCTTCAATCCTAAAGGAAATCAGTTCTGAATATCCATTGGAAGGACTGACGCTGAAGGTGAAGCTCCAGTACTTTGGCCACCTGATGCAAAGAACGGACTCATTGGAAAATACCCTGATGCTGGGAAAGATTGAAGGTAGGAGGACAGAAGGGGACAACAGAGGATGAGATGGTTGGATGGCATCACCAACTTGATGGACATGAGTTTGAGTAAACTCCAGGATTTGGTGATGGACAAGGAAGCCTGACGTGCTGCAGTCTATGGGGTCACAAAGAGTCGGATACGACTGAGTGACTGAACTGAACTGATGAGATTTGCATTGAAGGTAAGATTGACATGAAATTCATACTCAGCACTTGGTCTTAGAGTTGAAAGAGGAGACATTCAAGCAGGGCTGGCATGCTTGACCAAGTCAGATAGGCAGGGGCTGGGTGGGGATGTGGAGGAGTCTGAAATGCAGGGAGTGGAGCCCTGAATGAAGCATTCATCACTGCTGAGTGAGGGAAGCAGGCATGCCAACCCAAAGTATGCCACTTTGGCTATGGAGTATTTTGAATTAATAGATGAAGAAATAGACTTTGTCAGAGCTTCTCCCATCTGACTAAGAGCAGAAACTTTTGAAGAATGAGCACTGTAAATCCCCTCTCCAGGAAGAAGAGGGAATGCCAGCACCAAAATGGGTACAAACATCACTAAATAACCCTTATCTTCCATTAGTGTCCCATATATTTACCTGCTCAAAATTTATTACCCCTAGAAGTTCAAAACCCTTTTTCTTTGTCTTGTTATTTCTCCACAAATTACTGTCTCTAGGTCTGACTACTCTTTGGGGTTTTCATTTTGTTTCTATGAGGCTGGCCATCTCATATAAAATATTTTTATCTTGTTAATCAGGTCTTCTATCAGTTCAATTTGCAAGGCTACAGTAACACTGAACCTAAGAAGAGCTGCTGCTTCAGGAAGAGGAAGTGGGGCTACAACCCTGCACACCTGATTCCAGGAAGACAGAGAACCCCTCTGCCTACCCTGCCACACGCCCATCTCAAGAGAAGTAGCCATGAGCAATGGCAAGGCTACCTCAGAACACCAGGAGACCTGCCCCGACTCCTGTACTCCTTCCACCCAGTCCTGGGGCTGGGTGTCTGTGGGTCCACACTCCCTCTCAGCACCCACTTTAGCAAGAGGCTCTGCCTCCTGGAAGACATGCCTGGCCTCCCAGGGGAGCCCCTAGACTGCCCTGAAAGGAGAGACTGGCCAAGCCCTCTTTCTGGTGTTATGTGTCTATCTCGAGAGCAGAACGCTTGGCCCATCTCTATGTCCCTCTGAGGAGCATGACACACTGAATGGCAAATGAAAGTGAGATGTGACCTTTTATAAAACACTCCCCTGCACAAGCTCCAGGTGCTACAGGCAGGGGTAAGATGCAGCCTTTTAACAGCCAATGTAGGTCCTGGAGACTCCTGATAGTAGGGACAGAGTCTTACATTTCTGGAGCCTGGGGTATAAAGGCCATTCTAAAGGTCCTAGGATGGGTCTGGGAGGTCTTCAGGGCAGTGGCATTGCTCAGCTCTGTGGTTGTCTCTCAGACCGACACCCGTGAATGATGAAGAGCTCAGAGACATGGAGCTCTGGTCATGACATAGAGCTGTGGCAGCTGGGCACTCACTTCGTCAACTGACAGCATTACTATAGCCACAGCAGATACTCAAACATCTCTCAATTTAAAAGAATTGATCAAACACAATGGCCAGTTTAAAGCTGGGGTGATCACCCCTGCAGAAATAGTCAGCATGAGCCCCACTCGGGGTCCTGCTGAGCACTGGTGCCTAACAACTCAGGCCCAGGAGCAGGTTTGGACAATTATGTGGTGGAGTCTCCTTGGAAACACGATGGAGGTCAGAGTAGGTGATCTGGAGTCACGAAGAAGCTTCTGCCCCCAAGATGGTACCGAGTGCAGTTGCCATGTGGCTCTGACTGCTTCAAGGAGATACCCTGTGACCCCAGGTGGCAGGACTGAGCTGGTGTCCTCTCTCTAATTTTCACTATCTCCAAAGGTTTCTGCTTGTTGCAGACCTTTCTGTCTTCCCTTTCAAGTCTAGGTAAACTTAATCTTTGTAAATCTAATTGTCACCGATTCCAGAGTTCATCTGCCACCCACCCACTATCCACTGCTGTGCAGGGTCTGAGTCCAAGAATGGTCTGCAGTGCCCTGGAGGCAGCCTCTGCCCCCACTATTTCTTACAGACACCAAACAGCCAGGCTCTGCCTGTCTTATTCCTAACATGCTGAATGAGAGAACGCCATGTGAGGACATCTGTAAAGCAGAGATCTGCAGGTAATTTCCTCAGTGCAGTGCAGGCTTATCCTCACCGAGTCCTCAGGGCATCAAGCTGCGTGTAACATGACCAAAGACACGTTTCCATCTCTTCTGAGGTCAGGAAGGTCAGTGCAGGAAAACACACTTAAAAATCATTTTTAATTTGCACCCATAATCCTAGGTAACCAAGTGCAGTGCCCAGAAAAAAAAAAAAAAGAAAAAAAAAAAACTAGAAAAGTGAGACTGTGACCCAGAAGAAACATCCCTAGGACCAGAAAAGCTATATGACACATGGCTTCACAGAGGGTCACTGCCTGCAGTCATCCGTCATGGACCAATCATTATACATCCACAAAACTGACCCAAGTGACTCAGAACATGAGTGTCTTTGCCTGTGATTCACGCCTGAAATTTGATACCAATTCTCTCACAAAAGTTTTGCATTTATGTTTAATAACAGAGGATCACCTAAGAAGAGGCAAACTGAGCTTTTACCAGCTAATAAAAATAAGGGTTCTAAGATCCTTGCCAAGTATGGGAGGGTATTAGAAGAATCTATTAAGATTGGACTTAGGACCTGAATAGGATCAAAGCTTACAGAATGCTGAACTGCAGGGAAGCACAGGAAATGTTAGATGGCAAGAATGAGGTGCAGCCAGGAGGGACACATGCCTCCTTCTAATCATGGCCCTTAGGATGCAAGGTGCATGAGAAGGACTTAGGTTTAGAAGGCCAAGCAGGAGGGGAAGAAAGAGTAAGGAAGGCAGACAGAGGCACATCCATGATCCTTCTGCCCAGGCTGTGTGCAGCCCTCCCCACAGAGCTTTCTGGAATCCAACACTGGGTGGGGCATATCTCACATTCCCAACATGCTGAGTTGCATCAGGCCTTATCTAGGGTGACTTTTCACGAACAGCAAAGTCAGAGAGAGGACTCAGAAAGGAGCTAGAGAGAGAAAAAGAGGCTGGGGAGCTCAGAGGCCACCCTGAACCTACAGGGTCCCAAGCCAGCTGCCAAGCAGCTATGCTGACCCCTCTTCCTCCTTCTAGATTCCCAAACTCTCCCTGCAAGGAGTTGCCTTAAAATTCTGGCTACTTCTTTTTAAAGGAATATTGGTATCAACTACATATAACATAGCCTAAGTGTTAGCAAGGAGAAGTCTGGCAGAATATCTAGGACAGAAAAATGAAACAAGTGAGAAGAAATTAAAAACCTAAATCCGAGATCTGCCTCCCACCAATGTGCATGTATTTTCAGACATTAATGACATAATGAATATAGCTACAGTTAAATACAATTCATTCTACTATCTGAACACAGCATTTGGACATTTGCTTTGTTGTCATACAAGGTAGCAGGCAGAAAGGGTACTTAGTCCCCCCTGAAGCTCTCTAATTGCCTACTCCTGCTTCCTCAGAAGGAAGGTAGGGGCATGCATGCCAGTGACCAGGGTTTTCAAAAGCTATTTGATGAAATAAGGCAAGTGTTTTCTGGGTGGGAATGTTTCAGTTGAAGTCAATGTTAAATCTGCTTGGGAAATTTTGGAATAAATGAAGCTCATTTAAAGGCAGAAGAGCCTGAGTTTCATCTTGTAATTAATTTACGTATAAAGTAGACAATATTCCTTTTTTAATTAATATTTTTGAGCAGTTTAAGGTTCACAGAAAAACTGACAGGAAGGCACAGAGGTTCCCACACACCCCTTGCCCCATGTATGCACAGCCTCCCCCACTACCAGCTGTGGTTTTTATTAGGTCGCTAAGTCCTACCCTGCGACCCCGAGGACTGCAGCATGCCAGGTTCCCCTGTCCTCCACTCTCTGCTGGAATTTGCTCAAATTCATGTCCACTGAGCTGGCAGTGCTCAGTGAGCATCATCTGTTTAACCATCTCATCCTCTGCTGCCCCCTTTTCCTCCTGCCCTCAATTCTTTCCAAGCATCAGGGTCTTCCCAATGAGTTGGCTTTTCACATCAAGTAGTCAAAGTACTGTAGCTTAAGCTTCAGCATCAGTCCTTCCAATGAATATTCAGGACTGATTTCCTTTAGGATTGGTTGGTTTGATCTCCGTGCAGTCCAATGGGTCCTCAAGAGTCTTCTCCAGCACAACAATTTGAAAACATCAATTCTTCGGTGCTCAGCCTTCCTTGTGGTCCAACTCTCACATTTGTACGTGACTTGAAAAACCCATACCATTGACTATACAGACCTTTGTAGGCAAAGTGATGTCTCTAGTTTTTAATACGCTGTCTAGGTTTGTCATAGCTTTCCTTCCAAAGAGCAAACGTCTTTTAATTTCACTACCAATACCTCCCACCAAAGTGGTGTAGGGCTTCCCTGGTGGCTCAAATGATAAAGAATCTGCATGCAATTCAGGAGATCTAGGTTCAGTTCCTGGATTGGAAGATCCCCTGGAGAAGGAAATGGCAACCCCTTCCAATATTATTGCCTGGAAAATCCCATGGACAGAGGAGCTTGGCGGGCTACAGTCCACGGGGTCACAAAAAGTCAGACATGACTGAGCAAATGGCACACAAAATGGTGCACTTGTTACAGCTGATGAACCTACAGAGGTTGATGAACCTCAATGGGCATCACCATCATCATCCAAAGTCTGCAGTTTACATGAGGATTTACTCTTGGTTTTGTATAGTCTATGTTGTTGTTGCTGTTCAGTCACTATCCTGTCCTCTCTCAACTGTTGCCCACTGGTCTTCTGTTGTGCCCTGGCTGCTACAGGAGTGTGAGGTTCTACTTCTCAGAATGGATTTGGCCTAATAAGAGGCACCTTTCATCCCACTGTGGTCAGTGACAACCATCTCTAGTTATGTCTGCTGTGTCACTTAGGAAGGTCCTTTCTTTTACTGTACCATGCCATTTTAAAGCTCCTAATACACCTTATTATTGCATGTTGTGTGTGTGTGTGTGCTCAGCCCTGAATGACTCTTTGCAATCCCATGGACTATAGCCCACCAGCCTCCACAGTCCATGGGATTTCCCAGGCAAGAATACTGGGGTGGGTTGCCATTTCCCTGGCAGGTGGATTCTTCACCAAAGAGCCACCAGGAAAGCCCTGTATAGTCTATGGGTTTGAACAAATAAATGATATGTATTCACCATTATATATTACACAGAATAGTTTCAGTATTCTAAAAATCCTCTGCCTGTTCATTTCTCCCTGCATGCATGCTATGTTGCTTTAGTGTCTGACTCTGTGATCATATATACTGTACCCTGTCAAGCTCCTCTGTTCATGGGATTCTCCAGGCAAAAACGCTGGAGTGGGTTATCACTTGCTTCTCCAGGGGATCTTCCTGACCTTAGGACTGAACCCACGTCTCCTACATCTCCTGCAATGGTAGGCAGGTTCTTTATCACCAGTACCACATGGGAAGACCTTATTACCCTCTATGCTCCCCTAAACTCTGGCAACTACTGATCCTTCTGTTGTCTCCATAGTTTTGCCTTTCCCAGAATATTTAGTTGGAATCAGAAGCAGATAGCCTTTTCTGATTGACTCATTTAACTTGGTAATATGCATTTTTATGGTAATATGTCTTTCTATGGTTTGTCTTTTCTTTTTAGTGCAAAGTAGTATTTGATTGTCTAGATAATCCACAGTTTATTTATCCATTCACCTACTGAAGGGCATCTTGATTGCTTATGCTACTGATGCTAAGTCGCTTCAGTCGTGTCCAACTCTGTGCGATCCCATAGACGGCAGCCCACCAGGCTCCCCGTCCCTGGGATTCTCCAGGCAAGAACACTGGAGTAGGCAAGAACACTGGAGTGGGCAAGAACACTGGAATGGGTTGCCATTTCCTTCTCCAATGCATGAAAGTGAAAAGTGAAAGTGAAGCTGCTCAGTCATGTCCGACTCTTAGCGACCCCATGGACTGCAGCCCACCAGGCTCCTCCGTCCATGGGATTTTCCAGGCAAGATTACTGGAGTGGGGTGCTGTTGCCTTCTCCATTGATTGCTTATAAGTTTTGGCAATTATGAATAGAAGTGCTATGAATATCTGTGTGAAGGTTATTATGTGGACATAAGTGTTCACATCCTTTGGATAAATGCCAAGGAGCACAACTGCTGAACCATATGGTAAGAGTATGTTTTGTTCAGTAAGAAACTGCCCAGGTGTCTTGCCAAGTGGCTGTATCACTTTGCATTCTCACAACAGTGAATAAGAGTTCCCATTTCTCCACATCATCACCAGCATTTGGTATTGTCAGTGCTCTAAATTTTGGATGTTTTAATAAGTGTGTAGTAAGTAGTACCTCATTGTTTTAGTTTGCATTTCCATGATCTCACATGATGTGGAGCATCTACATATGCTTACTCACCATCTTCTTTGGTGAGGTATTTTTTAAAGGTCTTTGACCTATTTTTAGCCAAGCTGTTTTCCTTACTGATGAATTTTAAGAGTTTTTCATATATTGTATTTTGGAAAAAGTCCTTTATCATATGTGTCTTTTACAAACATTTTCTTCCAGTTTGTTTCTAATCTTCTCTTGAAATCTTTCCTAGAGAACAAGTTTTTAATTTTAATGAAGACTTTGTTGTTCTGTTGTGCTCAGACATGTCTGATTCTTTGCCACAGCATGTACTGTAGACCAGGATTCCCAAGGCTCAGTGGTAAAGAATCCACCTGCAATGCAGGAGACGAAGGAAAACTGGGTTCAATCCCTGGGTCTGGAAGATCCCCTGGAGGAGGGCATGACAACCCACTCCAGTATTCTTGCCTGGAGAATCCCATGGACAGAGGAGCGTGACAGACCACAGTCCATAGGTCACAAAGAGTTGGACACAAAGGAAGGAAATTAGCATGCATGCACACAAATACTGAACAGGATGAAAAGGCAAAAATATATGAAACTGAAAGATGAACTACCCAGGTCAGTAGATGTCCAGTATGCTACCTGGAGAATAGCGGAGAAATAACTCCACAAAGAATGAAGAGACAGAGCCAAATCGAAAACAATACCCAGTTGTGGATGTGACTAGTGATGGAAATAAAGTCCCGTGCTGTGAAGAACAATATTGCATAGGAATCTGGAATGTTAGGTTCATGAATCAAGGTAAACTGGAAGTGGCCAAAAAAAAAAAAGACGGAAAGAGTGAACATCAACATTTTAGGAATCAGTGAACTAAACTGATCATGATGGGTGAATTTAATTCAGATGGCCATTATATCTATTACTGTGGGCAAGAATTCCTTAGAAGAAATGGAGTAGCCCTCATACTTAACAAAAGAGTCCAAAATACAGTACTTGAGTGCAGTCTCAAAAATGACAGGATGATTTCTGTTCGTTCCAAGGCAAACCATCAATATCACAGTAATCCAAGTCTATACCCCAAACACTAATGCTGAAGAAGGTGAAGTTGAATGGTTCTATGATACCTATAAGACCTTCTAGAAATAACACCAAAAAAGATGTCCTTTTCATCATAGGGGACTGGAATGCAAAAGTAGGAAGTCAAGAGATACCTGGAGTAACAGGCAAGTTTGACCTTTGAATACAAAATGAAGCAGGGCAAAGGCTAACAGAATTTTGCCAAGAAAACATACTGGTCATACATCACACCGTCTTCCAACAACACAAGTGACGACTCTACACACGGACATCACCAGATGGTCAATACCGAAATCAGATCGATTATATTCTTTGCAGTCAAAGATGGAGAAGCTCTATACAGTCAGCAAAAACAAGACCAGGGGCTGACTGTGGCTCAGATCATGAACTCCTTGTGGCAAAGTGAAAGTGAATGTCGCTCAGTTGTGTCTGACTCTTTGTGACCCCATGGACCATACAGTCCATGGAATTCTCCAGACCAGACTACTGGAGTGGGTAGCCTTTCCCTTCTCCAGGGGAATTTTCCTGACCCAGGGATCAAACCCAGGTCTCCAGCATTGCAGGTGGATTCTTTATCAGCTGAGCCACAAGAGAAGCCCCCTTATTGCAAAACTCAGACTTAAATTGAAGAAAGTAGGGAAAATCACTAGACCATTAGGGTAAGACCTAAATCAAATCCCTTACAATTATACAGTAGAAGTGACAAATAGATTCAAGGGATTATTTCTGATAGAGTGCCTGAAGAACTATGGATTGTAGGTTTATGACATTGTACAGGAGGCAGTGATCAAAATCATCCCCAAGAAAAAGAAATGCAAAAAGGCAAAATGGTTGTCTGAGGAGGCTTTACAAATAGCTAAGAAAAGAAGAGAAGCAAAAGGCAAAGGGGAAAAGGAAAGATATTCCCATTTGAATGCACAGTTCCAAACAATAGCAAGGAGAGACAAGAAAGCCCTCCTCAGTGATCAATGCAAATAGAGAAAAACAACAGAATGGGAAAGACTAGAGCTATCTTCAAGAAAATTCAAGATACCAAGGGAATATTTCATGCAAAAATGTGCACAATAAAGGACAGAAGTGGTATGGACCTACCAGAAGCAGAAGAGATTAAGAAGAGATGGCAATAATACATAGAAGAACTATACAAAAAAGATCTTAATACCCCAGATAACCATGATGGTGTGATCACTCACCTACAGCCAGACATCCTGGAGTGCAAAGTCAAGTGGGCCTTATGAAGCATCACTATGAACAAAACTAGTGGAGGTGATGGAATTCCAGCTGAGTTATTCCAAATCCTAAAAGATGATACTGTCAAAGTGCTGTACTCAATATGCCAGAAAATTGGGAAAACTCAGCAGTGGCCACAGGACTGGAAAAAGTCAGTTTTCATTCCAATCTCAAAGAAAGGCAATGCCAAAGAATGTTCAAACACCTGCACAATCGCACTTATCTCTCATGCTAGCAAAGTAATGCTCAAAATTATCTAAGCTAGGCTTCATTAGTACATAAATGGAAAACTTCCACATGTACAAGCTGGATTCAGAAAAGGCAGAGATACAAGAGATCAAATTGCTGATAAAATTGGATCACAGAAAAAGTCAGAGAGTTCCAGAAAAGTATCTAATTCTTCTTTATTGATTATGCTGAAGCCTTTGACTGTGTTGATCACAACAAACTGCGGAAAATTCTTAAAGAGATGGGAATACCAGACCACCTTACTTGCCTCCTGAGAAATCTGTATGCAGGTCAAGAAGCAACAGTTAGAACTGGACATGAGACAATGGAATGGTTCCAAATTGGGAAAGAAGTATGTCAAGGCTGCATATTGTCACCCTGTTTATTTAACTTATATGCAGTATACACCATGCAAAATGCTGAACAGGATGAATCACAAGCTAAAATCAAGTTTGATGGGAGAAATATCAATAATAATCAATGAAGATGACATCACCCTTATGGCAGAAAGTGAAGAGGAATTAAAGAGCCTCTTGATGAAGATGAAAGAGGAGAGTGAAAAAAATTGGCTTAAAACTCAACATTCAAAAAACTAAGATCATGGCATCTGGTCCTATTGCTTCATGGCAAATAGATGGGGAAACAATGGAAACAGAGACTTTATTTTCTTGGGCTGCAAAATCACTGCAGATGGTAACTGCATCCATGAAATTAAAAGATGCTTGCTCTTGGAAGAAAAGCTATGACAAAGCTAGATAGCATATTAAAAAGCCGAGACATTATTTGCCAACAAATATCCATTTAATCAAAGCTATGGTTTTTCCAGTAGTCATGTATGGATGTAAGAGTTGCAATATGAAGGAAGCTGACTGCAAAAGAACGGATGCTTTTGAACTGTGGTTTTGGAGAAGACTCTTGAGAGTCCCTTGGACTGCAAGGAGATGAAACCAGTCCATCCTAAAGGAAATCAGTCCTGAATATTCATTAAGGACTGATGCTGGGGCTGAAGCTCGGATACTTTGGCCACCTGAAGCCCAAGAACTGACTCATTAAAAAAGACCCTGATGCTGGGAAAGATGGAAGGCATGAGGACAAGGGATGATAGAGAATGAGATGGTTGGATGGCATCACTGACTCAATGGCCATGAGTTTGAGCAAGCTCTGGGAGTTGGTGATGGACAGGGGGTCCCAAAGAGTCAGACACAAATGAGCAACTGAACACTTCTGAACTTTCAGACTTAACTGAACATGACTACACTATAAAATGATACATTTTAAAAACTGGATTCTACTTTCAGAGAATATAAACTCTCTGGAGTGTGTTTGTTTTAAGACAGGACGTCTCCATGTTTCACATTTTGTTTGTTTTCTTTGCAATATTTCTTACGTCAAAAGTCTTGTTTATCACACAATAAATAACTTTCCATTTATGGTTGAAGTGACTCATTTTTACATTAATTTTTCGTAGGTTCTTTAAAAAATGTCATATCACTGCTCCCGTGATCTAGTGACCAGGTGGCAAGGAACAGGGATGTAGAAGCAGACTCTCTCCTGGAAAGCCTTGGGTCTCTCAGGCACACTGAGCCTCAATCTTATCCTTTGCAAGAACAGTCTCCTAATAGCTCCTCCCTTGAAGGATCTGCGAGGGTCTCACATGAAGTCCATGTGGACCTTGACTAACATAGTTCTCATCATTATATCTAGCATAGATGAAAGGTCCACCCATGAAAATGTCCAAGTAGCTGGGTGTAAGCTGAAACTTCTGTGAACCTAAATTCCTCAAGTTCTGATTTACTTTAAGATTTGCTTTCTGAGTTTCAAGCTGCTGGAAGCTGAGAAACACCAATAAGAAATGGAGAGAATTGCAACGGACATTCTGCTGACAGCATCCAAATGTTATGAGAGTGTCAGAGCAGGGGAGAGACAAGATGAAATGAAAGGAAACAGTCACAAGCTGTCAGAGAGCACTGGCCTCTGGAACCGGGGCCTGTGACCAGTGCCACAGCCACTGGAGGGCTTTCTTGGCACCGAGGGTCACCACTGAGCCCCAGCAAGCCCTCGAGCCAAGGACCACAGAGGAGTTTATAGCCAATTAACTGTCTTTGAGAAGGCAGAATTGCAAAATATGTTTTAGAAAGAGTGCTACCAAAAGGTGTAATTAAACCTGTCAATGTGGCTTGGGGATAATGTCTATTTGCATGTGCTGACTGGTTCCTTGTGACTCTGGACACAGGGAGTGTTCCCTGGGTTCCTGTGGAAGGCTCCCGCTCACAAAGAGAAGAAGGAAGGCAGGCAAGATGCTGCTGTCCCCAGAAGCCCTGCCTGCACGCAGCGGCCGGTCAGCAGGGGAGCCACCAGGACACCACAGCTGGGCCTGCTCAGCTCACATGCAGGCCTGTGTGACTGAAAGCCTGTGTCCCAGTATCCTTCATGGGCTCACACCCTTCAGCGTCTTTTCCCTCTGTGTCAGAAAGTAATAAAAACGTATTCCCTGGGACTCAAAGATGGCCTGTGGTATTTCTCTAACCTTTATTTTATTTCTACCTTCTGATAAGAAGATGGTCATTAAGGAGACATCTTGATCAGGGGTTTCCTAGGGATCTGGAGAGACTAGGGTGAGACAGTGAGGAATATGTTCCCAGGAACATAGCCTCCGCCTGCTCAGATGAAGACCCTCCTCCAGCAAGGCTCTCAGGCCAGGGCTGTCCCCACTTTGCTCCCCTCTGTGTCCTTAGAAGCGTCTGTAGGATCTGCTGGGTTCTGGAGACAGAAGTGCTTCTCCTCCTACTCTGCTAGCAATTAACTTCTAAAATGGCAATATTTGAATGTTCAAGCCACAGTTTGCTGCCACCGTATTCCCTAGTGTTCTCAAGCACTAAGTGTTTGGAATATTCTCCATCACACTTAGACATCACCAGGGGAATCAAGAGTGTCGGCTCATAGCTGGCAGTTCTCTGCAGCAGGTTAGAGGTTGAGTGTAGGGTGTGCATGTATGTTCAAATGTTTGTGTGTGCACAGATGGGGCAGAGGAAGGATGCAGACGTGTCAAGAAGACCACAGCTCAGAGGCCCTGGCCGGGAAGGGTAGGAGAGGGACAGAGGGACACACCACTGTACGATGGGACCCAGAAAGTTGAACATCTCCATTGGGGGAGAAACTGAACATGAATACTCTTCTTCCTACATTCACTTTTTAAATAGTTTTCATGAATGAGAGACCATCTATGTGGTCTGTAATGGGGAGAGGCAAATTCAGCGAGAATTACAGGTGTTTTTGGCAGTTGAGGAGAGAGGAAGGGATCCTGTCCTCAACTCTGTCCCCTTCCTGGGCTCATAGTCTGGCTCCAATGGTCTTCAGCAAGGGGCCTTCTGTGCAGAGCTGGCCTGTCCTCAGCCACACAGGCATGATGCTTGAGCCAGAGAGGAACCTAGCTTCAGACAGAGCCCATGAACACGTGCTAGGCCTTCTTCCCATCCTACCCTCAGTGGTAAAGAATCGACCTGGCAACGCAGGAGATATGGTTCAATCTCCTGGGTTGGGAAGATCCTCTGGAGGAGGAAATGGCAACCCACTCCGGTATTCTTGCTTGGCAACCCACTCCAGTATTCTATTCTCCAGTATTCTCTCCCATGGACAGAGGAGCCTGGCAGGGTATGGTCCATGGGGTCACAAAGAGTCAGATTCGACTTAGTGACATGCAAATGTTAGCTCTGACACATGACTCCAGGCCCTAAGGATTCTAGGCTGGTCTTATGGGCCAAAACTGTGGAGACCACAACAGATTTGTGGACCAAATCTGTTCCCAGTATTTACAAAAACTGTGACCCAACAGGGTGTTTGGAAACATCCTAGGGCATGTGGCCACCTGCTTATGGCTCAGAATGGCTGTTCTTTCCTTGGCCTAGATTCCTCTCTCCCTTCTTCCTTCTCCCTGGTATCTTCCTCTCTCTCCTCCGTATTCCCTCCTCCCTCTCTCCCCACCCTCCTTCCACACAAAAACACACACGCTCCAGGGTGGGTTAGATGCCGTTCTGGTCTTGAAGTATGGCTGAAACCAACACAATATTGTAAAGCAATTACCCACCAATTAAAAATATTTTTAATGGAGAAAGATACCATAAAATATTAATTTTAAGAAAATGGAGGAATAGCTATATTAATATATCATGAAGCAGACTTCAGAGAAAAGAAAATTACTAATGACACAAAGAGACATTACATAATGATAGACAGATCATCTCTTCAAGAAAATATAACAGCAATATGCTACGAACATCAAAGTGCATAAAGCAAAAACTGATAGATATACAAAATTCACAACTATCATTGGAGATTCAAAACCCCATTCAAACCATTGATAGAACTATTAGACAGAAGATAATCGAGGACACAGAAGAACTGAACAAATCAGTCTACAAACAGAACCTGTAAAATAATTCACACACGTAGAAAAACTCCAACCTAAAACAGAAGAGTAAACATTTTTAACCCAATACCTTTGAAGAATTTACCAAGATAGACCATATCCTAGGCCATACAATAAACTTGAAGAAATTTAAAGTAATTGGAAACATCCAGAATTTGTTCTCTGATAAAAAGGAAATAAAAATAGAAATAAAAAAGGAGAGGACAACAAGTAAATCACAACATATTTTACATAATTTATAGGTGAAGCTTATATATCAAAGAAAAAATTTTTAAATGCATAAAACTGAATTAAAGTGAAAATGCAATATATCAAAATATGTGGAATGAAGTTAAATCAGTGCTGCAAGGGAAATTTATAGCACTGAATGGTTTACATTAGAAAAAAGAACAAAATTCAGTAATCTAAATTATTAACTTAAAAAAGGCAAAATACTGGATGCTTGGGGCTAGTGCACTGGGATGACCCAGAGGGATGGTATGGGGAGGGAGGAGGGAGGAGGGTTCAGGATGGGGAACACATGTATACCTGTGGCGGATTCATTTTGATATTTGGCAAAACTAATACAATTATGTAAAGTTTAAAAATAAAATAAAAATTTAAAAAAAAGGCAAAATAAACACAAAGCCAGCTAAAGAAATGAAATAATAAAGATAAGAGCAGAAATTAATGGAGTTGAAAATAGGAAAACAATAGATAAAAACAAAGATACAAAAAAACAATTTTCAAGTCAATAAAAGTGATAAACCTCTAACTAGAAGGACAAAGTAGAGAAAAGGCACAAATCACCAATATCAGGAGTGAGACAGAGGATATTCCTACAGACCTTCCAGCCCTTAACAAGAAATGGTGGATACTATGAACAACATTACACTCAAATTTGATAATTAGGAAAAGATGGGTCAATTTCTCAAAATCTATAACCTATCAAAATTCAACTTAGATCAAATAGACAACCTGAACTGTATTTTACCTTTTAATAAATTATATTTATAATTTAAAAGCTCCCCCCAAATAAATCTTCAGACCCAGATGGTATCACTGGAGAATTTTACCCACATTTCAAATATAATTAACCCCAATTTTATATGATTCCTTCCATTATTTGTGTTTGGAGTATAAGCTTCCTGAAAGCAATGATCATATTTATATTTTTCAGTCACTCAGTTCAGTCACTCAGTCATGTCTGACTCTTTGCTTCCCATGAACTGCAGCATGCCAGGCCTCCCTGTCCATCACCAACTCCCAGAGTCCACCCAAATCCATTTCCATTGAGTTGGTGATGCCATCCAATCATCTCATCCTCTGTCATCCCCTTCTGCTCCCACCTTCAATCCTTCCCAGCTCACGGTCTTTTCAAATGAGTCAGTTCTTTGCATCAGGTGGCCAAAGTATTGGAGTTTCAGCTTCAACATCAGTCCTTCCAATGAACACCCAGGACTGATCTCCTTTATGATGGACTGGATGGATCTCCTTGCAGTCCAAGGGACTCTCAAGTGTCTTCTCCAACACCACAGTTCAAAAGCATCAATTCTTCGGCACTCAGCTTTCTTCACAGTCCAACTCTCACATCCATACATGACTACTGGAAAAACCATAGCCTTGACTAGATGGACCTTTGTTGGCAAAGTAATGTCTCTGCTTTTTAATATCCTGTCTAGGCTGGTCATAACTTTCCTTCCAAGGAGTAAGTGTCTTTTAATTTCATGGCTGCAATCACCATCTGCTGTGATTTTGGAGCCCCCCAAAAATAAAGTCTGCCATTGTTTCCACTGTTTTCCCATCTATTTGCCATGAAGTGATGGGACTGGAGGCCATTATCTTAGTTTTCTGAATGTTGAGCTTTAAGCCAACTTTTTGACCCTCCTCTTTCACTTTCATCAAGAGGCTCTTTAGTTCTTTTTCACTTTCTTCCATAAGGGTGGTGTCATTAGCATATCTGAAGTGATTTATATTTCTCCTGGCAGTCTTGATTCCAGCTTGTGCTTCATCCAGCCCAGCTTTTCTCATGATGTACTCTGCATATAAGTTAAATAAGTAGGGTGACAATATACAGCCTTGACATACTCCTTTTCCTATTTGGAACCAGTCTGTTGTTCCATGTCCCATTCTAACTGTTGTTTCCTGACCTGCATACAGGTTTCTCAAGAGGCAGGTCAGGTGGTCTGGTATTCCCCTCTCTTTCAGAATTTCCCACAGTTTATTGTCATCCACACGGTCAAAAGCTTTGGCATACTCAATGAAGCAGAAATAGATCCTTTTTGGAACTCTCTTCCTTTTTCGATGATCCAGCAGATGTTGGCAATTTGATCTCTGGTCCCTCTGCCTTTTCTAAAACTAGCTTGAACATCTGGAAATTCATGGTTCATGTATTGCTGAAGCCTGTCTTGGAGAATTTTGAGCATTACTTTACTAGCATGTGAGATGAGTGCAATTGTGTGGTAGTTTGAGCATTCTTTGGCATTGCCTTTCTTTGGGAGTGGAATGAAATCTGACCTTTTCCAGTCCTGTGGCCATTGCTGAGTTTTCCAAATTTTCTGGCTTATTGAGTGCAGCACTTTCACAGATCAATTTTTAGGATTTGAAATAGCTCAACTGGAATTCCATCACCTCCATTGGCTTTGTTCGTAGTGATGCTTCCTAAGGTCCACTTGACTTTGCATTCCAGGATGTCTGGCTCTAGGTGAGTGATCACATCATCACGATTGTCTGGGTCATGAAGATTTATATTTTTAGTAATAAGCAAAACACCTGGGATAGAGTAAGTGATTAGCAAATAGCGAGGTGAATGAATAACCATGCAGAGGAAAATCCCCCAGAGAATACTGTAGAGTAATAGGTGTGGTTATTGTTGTTGTTTTGTCATTAAGTCATGTATGACTCTTTGTGACCCCATGGATTGTAGCCTGCCAGGCCCCTCTGTCCATGGAATTTCTCAGGCAAGAATATTGAAGTGGGTTGCCATTTCCTTCTCCAGAGATAAAACACAGATCTTCTGCATTGGCAGGCAGATTTTTTACTACTGAGCCACCTGGGAAGCCCAATGGGCATATACGTGTTAATATAAAATACATATATTAAAGTCATCTGATTGATATAAATTCAAATTATTGCCTGTGTTTGCCCCTAGGGACAGGAGCAGGACTATGTGGTGAATGGTTGGATAATTCCTTTTTACACAATATATTTCTCTAATCTATACAGTTATTTTTCATTCGGAGCATATGTTCATGCATTGCTCTTGGAAACCAAAGATTTTTTTAAGTAAACCAAGGAAGAAAATAATGCATGTTTTAGTGTTTAAATAAAATGTATTAGCGCGGGTGGCTGCGACCGGGGCATTTAGCACCGGCGGCTGTGACTGGCGCATTTAGCATGGCCGAAAGGAGCCACCCCACGTCCGAGGTCAGGGGCAGCAGGCGAGAGGAGCTATCGTGAGTCCGAGGTTAGGAGTGGCAGCCTGGAGGACCTACCCCATGCCCAAGGCCAGGGGCTGCGGCCGGGGGGAGTAACCCCACCTCCAAGGAGTGGTGGCTGTGCGGGCACAGGAGGGCCTAGAGGAGCTATTCCATGTTCAAGATCAGAAGGGGAGGCGGTGAGGAAATACCTCTCATCCAAGGTAAGGAGCAGCAGCTGCCCTTTGCTGGAGCAGCCATGAAGGGATACCCCACGTCCAGGGTAAGAGAAACCCAACTAAGACAGCAGATGCTGCAAGAGGGCATCAGAGGGCAGACACACTGAAACCATACTCACAGAAAACTAGTCAATCTAATTACACTAGGACCACAGCCTTGTCTAACTCAATGAAACTAAGCCATGCCTGTGGGGCCACCCAACATGGGTGGGTCATGGTGGAGAGGTCTGACAGAATGTGGTCCACTGGAGAAGGGAATGGCAAACCACTTCAGTATTCTTGCCTTGGGAACCCCATGAACAGTATGAAAAGGCAAAATGATAGGATACTGAAAGAGGAACTCCCCAGGTCAGTAGGTGCCCAATATGCTACTGGAGATCAGTGGAGAAATAACTCCAGAAAGAATGAAGGGATGGACCCAAAGCAAAAACAATACCCAGGTGTGGATGTGACTGGTGATAGAAGCAAGGTCCGATGCTGTAAAGAGCAATATTGCATAGGAACCTGGAATGTCAGGTCCATGAATCAAGGCAAATTGGAAGTGGTCAAACAAGAGATGACAAGAGTGAATGCCGACATTCTAGGAATCAGAGAACTGAAATGGACTGGAATGGGTGAATTTAACTCAGATGACCATTATATCTACTACTGCAGGCAGGAATCCCTCAGAAGAAATGGAGTAGCCATCATGGTCAACAGAAGAGTCAGAAATGCAGTACTTGGATGCCATCTCAAAAACGACAGAATGATCTCTGTTCGTTTCCAAGGCAAACCATTCAATATCACAGTAATCCAAGTCTATGCCTCAACCAGTAACGCTGAAGAAGCTGAAGTTGAATGGTTCTATGAAGATCTACAAGACCTTTTAGAACTAACACCCAAAAAAGATGTCCTTTTCAGTATAGGGGACTGGAATGCAAAAGTAGGAGGTCAAGAAACACCTGGAGTAACAGGCAAAATTGGCCTTGGAATACGGAATGAAGCAGGGCAAAGACTAGTAGAGTTTTGCCAAGAAAATGCACTGTCATTGCAAACACCCTCTTCCAACTACACAAGAAAAGACTCTATACATGGACATCACCAGATGGTCAACACCGAAATCAGATTGATTATATTCTTTGCAGCCAAAGATGGAGAAGCTCTGTACAAGTCAACAAAAACAAGACCAGCAGCTGACTGTGGCTCAGATCATGAACTCCTTATTGCCAAATTCAGACTTAAATTGAAGAAAGTAGGGAAAACCACTAGACCATTCAGGTATGACCTAAATCAAATCCCTTATGATTACACAGTGGAAGTGAGAAATCGATTTAAGGGACTAGATCTGATAGATAGAGTGCCTGATGAACTATGGACTGAGGTTCGTGACATTGTACAGGAGACAGGGATCAAGACTATCCCCATGGAAAAGAAATGCAAAAAAGCAAAATGGATGTCTGGGGAGGCCTTACAAATAGCTGTGAAAAGAAGAGAAGCGAAAAGCAAAGGAGAAAAGGAAAGATATAAGCATCTGAATGCAGAGTTCCAAAGAATAGCAAGAAGAGATAAGAAAGCCTTCTTTAGCAATCAATGCAAAGAAATAGAGGAAAACAACAGAATGGGAAAGACTAGAGATCTTGTCAAGAAAATTAGAGCTACCAAGGGAACATTTCATGCAAAGATGGGCTCGTCAAAGGATAGAAATGGTACAGACCTAACAGAAGCAGAAGATATTAAGAAGAGGTGGCAAGAATACACAGAACAGTACAAAAAATATTTTCATGACCCAGATAATCACGATGATGTGATCCCTCACCTACAGCCAGAATCCTAGAATGTGAAGTCAAGTGGGCCTTAGAAAGCATCACTACGAACAAAGCTAGTGGAGATGATGGAATACCAGTTGAGCTATTTCAAATCCTGAAAGATGATGCTGTGAAAGTGCTGCAGTCAATACGCCAGCAAATTTGGAAAACTCAGCAGTGGCCACAGGCCTGGAAAAGGTCAGTTTTCATTCCACTCCCAAAGAAAGGCAATGCCAAAGAATGCTCAAACTACCGCACAATTGCACTCAATCTCACACACTAGTAAAGTAATGCTCAAAATTCTCCAAGCCAGGCTTCAGTAATATGTGAACCATGAACTTCCAGATGTTCAAGCTGGTTTTAGAAAAGGCAGAGGGACCAGAGACCAAATTGCCAACATCCGCTGGATCATCGAAAAAGCAAGAGAGTTCCAGAAAAACATCTATTTCTGCTTTATTGACTATGCCAAAGTCTTTGACTCTGTGGATCACAATAAACTGTGGGAAATTCTGAAAGAGATGGGAATACCAGACCACCTGACCTGCCTCTTGAGTAATTTGTATGCAGGTCTGGAAGCAACAGTTAGAACTGGACATGGAATAACAGACTGGTTTCAAATAGGAAAAGGAATACGTCAAGGCTGTATATTGTCACCCTGCTTATTTAACTTATACGCAGAGCACATCATGAGAAACGTTGGACTGGAAGAAGCACAAGATGGAATCAAGATTGCTGGGAGAAATATCAATAACCTCAGATATGCAGATGACACCACCCTTATGGCAGAAAGTGAAGAGGAACTCAAAAGCCTCTTGATGAAAGTGAAAGAGGAGACTGCAAAAGTTGGCTTAAAGCTCAACATTCAGAAAATGAAGATCATGGCATCTGGTCCCATCACTTCATGGCAAATAGATGGGGAAACAGTGGAAACAGTGTCAGACTTTATTTTTGGGGGCTCCAAAATCACTGCAGATGGTGACTGCAGCCATGAAATTAAAAGATGCTTACTCCTTGGAAGAAAAGTTATGACCAACCTAGATAGCATATTCAAAAGCAGAGACATTACTTTGCCAACAAAGGTCCATCTAGTCAAGGTTATGGTTTTTCCAGTGGTCATGTATGGATGTGAGAGTTGGACTGTGAAGAAAGCTGAGCGCCAAAGAATTGACGCTTTTGAAGTGTGGTGTTGGAGAAGACTCTTGAGAGTCCCTTGGACTGCAAGGAGATCCAACTAGTCCATTCTGAAGGAGATCAGCCCTGCGATTTCTTTGGAAGAAATGATGCTACAGCAGAAACTCCAGTACTTTGGCCACCTCATGCAAAGAGTTGACTCCCTGGAAAAGACTCTGATGCTGGGAGGGTTTGGAGGCAGAAGGAGAAGGGGATGACAGAGGATGAGATGGCTTGATGGCATCGCTTACTCGATGGATGTCAGTCTGAGTGAACTCCAGGAATTGGTGATGGACAGGGAGGCCTGGTGTGCTGCGATTCATGGGGTCACAAAGAGTCGGACACTACAGAGCAACTGGCTTAACTGATGTGAAGCAGTTTTTTAAGAAGGAAAGGGAATACTTTTTGCACTTTTGGAGGGAAGGTACTTTGACACAGTCACTGTAGAAAACAATATGTTGACTCCTTAAAAAAATTAAAATATTATCCAACAGCCACATTCCTGGCTATTCAAAGAAATAAAATCATTGTCTAAAAGAGTTATCTGCAGCCCAATATCCATTATATCATTAGCATTATTCACAATAGTCAAGACACGGAGTTAACCTGTGTCCATTAATGAATGAATGGATAAAGAAAATGTGGTGTATATAGAGAATGGAATATTGTTTAGCTATAAAAAAGGAAGCCCTGCCATTTGCAACAACATATATGAACTCTTAAGGGCTCTATGCTAAGTGAGATTAAGTCAGACAGATGTACTGTATGATCGCACTTATATGCGGACTCTAAAATCATAAATTCAGAGAATAGCTTGGTGTTGCCAGAGGTGGGGGCTGTGGAAGTGGGAAAATGGGTGAAGGTGGCCAAAAGGGAAAAATTTCCAGCTATACAATCAATAAGATCTGAGTGTGTAATATATAGCATGATTTGATAGTAACAATTAACAATATTGATTGTAAAAACAGTAGGTCTTAAGAGTTGTCATAAGGAAAATCATTGTAACCATATGAGGTGATAGACATTCATTAATCTTACTGCAGTAATTATTTTGAAAAAAAAAAATATCAAGTCACCATGCTGTACACCAAAAACTAATACAATTTATACGTCAACTATATCTAGATTAAGTTGGGGAAAAAGCCATACTTTGACAGTTTTTCAAGGCCCAGAGCCATTTCAATCACTTCTTCACCTCCTTCAAAATAGCACTTCTGGTAATTAAATGTGCAGCGTGCTGGATAACATCAGGGAGTTGGGATCCAAAGTACTGGCTTTGTACCCAGCTCTCCTCTCGCCTTTGTGGTGCATCCTGGGCACCTGCTTCATCACTGGGTTCTCATCACCACCATCTCACAGCAGGAGCTAAAAGAGTGGTGCAAAGTCAAACCCAATGTTTTGGTTTTTGTTTTTTTTCTCCTTCTAGTCTTTCTATTGCCCCAGGGGAGACTAAGATAGGTTATTTATACCTTAGCATTCAGACTTATGGCCACATGATCAGATACATATTAGAAAATGAAGCATGTTTGCCATACACTTAAAACTCCAGCTGATCATTTCATGGCTCATCTTTAAAAAAAAAAAAAAAAACTGAAAGAAAAGAGACAAACATTTGTCATCTGTAAAATAATATTTCCCAAAGTGGAAATCAAGGATTTAAAAAAATCCACCACCTAAGCCTCTTCTGAGATGAACTGGTCATTCCTCATTGAAAACTAAAAATAAATCATAAAATCACAAGTTTTATTTTTTTGCTGTTTTTCTTCTATTTAGCTTAACACCACCCTAAGACGGCATCCTTGGTTATGAGGGCATGTCTTTTTAGGATTCCTGTAAGCATCAGCTGCCCATCAGCTGCCTGAACCAGCAGTGGCTCATTTCTGTCAAGTGGGCATCCTGTCAATGAGGCTGGTAAGCATGCACACTGCCGGGTCTCTCAGCAGGGCTGCTCTGATTCCCAGCAGCTTCAGATTCACATGAACAGCTGGATGTTCAATGTGACCACTAGACTTTAGTACAAATGTGTCTGGCTGGTAGCTGTGTGGGAAGCTCTTTATTCCAACCTCTCAGCTAAATGCCGTCCTCAAGTCATCTCTTTCAACTCTCAGTGAGTTGGAACTGCTACCTCCATTGTGGAGTGGAAGCCCAGTGGTTTCCAGGCACCAGGCCCTGTGATTCTTATGTGAATCCAGATACAGAACACAGTCTTTCTGAATCCTGAGTCTAAAATCTAAGTGAAGTCGCTCAGTCGTGTCTGACTCTTTGTGATCCCATGGACTATAGCCCACCAGGTTCCTCCGTCCATGGCATTTTCCAGGCAAGAATACTGGAGCGGGCTGCCATTTCCTTCTCCAGGAGACCTTCCCAACCCAGGGATTGAACCCGGGTTGCCCGCATTGTAGGAAGACGCTTTACCGTCTGAGCTACCAGGGAAGTCTCCATTGTGGAGCGGAAGCCCAGGGGTCTCCAGGCATCAGGTCCTGCAATTCTTATGTGGTGAATCCAGATACAGAATACAGTCTTTCTGATTCCTGAGTACATCCTCTTAAATATCATTTATGAAAAACGATATTGCTGCCCAGTAAAATGCATACAATGAGGCTTCCCAGGTGGCTCAGTGGTAAAGAATATGCCTTCCAAGCAGGAGAAGCAGGTTCAATCCCTGGGGTTGGGAAGACCCCTAAGGAAGGAAATGGCAACCCACTCTAGTATTCATGCCTGGGAAATCCCTTGGAAGGAGGAGCAGGGCAGGTTACAGTCGTGGAGTCACAAAAGAGTCCGACACAACTTAGCAACTAAACAGCAACAGCAAAGCACATACAATTTGTAGATTTGACTACTCAAAGTCTTGAGTATTGGAGAAAAACTTCAATCCATGACATTGTATAATCCATAACTTTGAATAAAGATACATTTGATTAAGGCTATTAAGACTAGTTCATGGGAGTGAATTGCTTAGGTTCCAGCCACCCCTGCTTTACAGGCTCTAGTGTGCAATCCAGCATAGAGCCTACAGTCCAAAAACCAGCAAGATAATCTCTAGAAAATACATGTAGTGGGGGACCATCCCCAGAGCTGACGTTCAAGGTGCTGCAGAATCTGCACTTCTACTGGGTTCTCCATGTTATTCTAATATTCTAATAAATATTTCTAATGTTTATTCTGCATTCAGTTTTGTTGCTTTCTACTTCCTACTAACTTTCAATAGGCGTCCCATATATTTTTTCAGTTACATTCAACTTCATGTCACAGGAAAAATGCTATGCTACAATGGCATTTGTTAGATTGGGGAACTCGCTATGTTTTCTCATGCGCAGAACTAGATAGATAAATTGCTAACTAAGTATCTAGTACAGTCTGGTAGAAAAAAAAGTCAAGTAATATCTTAACTAGAATCTGAATATGACCAGAGAGTGCCACTTTTGAGTGCTGCAGTCTTTGGTTTACTGCTGCTTACCTAGGGCTTCCCTGGTGGCTCAGATGATACAGGATTTGCCTGCAATGCAGGAGATGCAGTGTTCGATCCCTGGGTCAGGAAGATCCCCTGGAGAAGGGAACAGCAACCCACTCCAGTATTCTTGCCTGGAGAATCTTAAGGACAGAAGAGCCTGGCGAGCTACAGTCCATGGGATCACAAGAGTTAGACATGACTCAGCAACTAACACTTTAACTTTCACTTAACACTTCAAGGAGTGTTTACAGAAGTATGATGCTCAATATGCATGTGAAAGTGAATGAATAATCACTTACTATTGGTGTATCATGTAACAGAAAAAGGGAAAATTGCATCCTCAAAGATGTGGTAGGGATGCACATGTGTGGTCAGATGGTATACACATGATAGTCATCAGCATAGAAGAGACAGAACTAGAAATTCATTCAGACAGAAATCATGGACTCTGTTTCTGGCCCTAACCTCAGCCTGATCCTTTCAGTGGATGCTCTGAGTGGTCACACATTTGTAACACAGTTTGCCTCATTTGTTGCATCCCCAGGTATTTGCATTACAATATGCTTGTCACACAAATCTGGCCTAAGATGGGAGTCTAGATAAGACTTGTAGTAGTAACCAAGGACGTGAATGGTAAAGAGGCCTGTCTTCTGTTTTTCCCTTCCTGATGGATAAAATCTAAAATGAAGAACTCTGGGGGTAGTGAGAGAGTTTTTTTAGGTAGGTTGATAAGGAGTCCCAGGCTCTTGAGGAGGAAAAAGGGCTAAACCTTTTTCTCTACACTCCTTCATCTTAGTCGCATAAGACATTTTTTTTCTTAAACTCTGAGTTCTTATGACAACAATCTTTATTTTATTATTATTATTTTTTTTTTTACTTTAAAATATTGTATTGGTTTTGCCATACATCAACATGCATTAAGACTAGCTTTCTTTAAGACTTAAATTTCTTTAATCCCAGAGCTAATGACTGCACAACAAAACAACTCATCTTGCTCAAGGGTATGTGTTTCCTTAAACTCTGTACTAATGATTATATAACAACAATGTATCTTGCTCAAGGACATATTTCTCATTCTTAACAAGAACTTTCTGACTAATCCTTTTCTGGTAAGACTTTTCTATTGTTAGTTCTAATCCTTTTATCTTAAGATGCATGTTATGGGAGTGGGTCTGGTAAGACCTTTCTATTTTTAGTAACCAACTGAAAAAGTATATAAGGCCTTGATAACTAACAAGTCAGGCACTCTCTGCCCACTTCTGATGTCTGTGTCAGACGCTTTCTCTGTCCCTTTTACACTGTAATAAAACTCTTCTGCACAAAAGCTCTGAGCGATCAAGCCTAGTCTCTGGTCCTGAAGCTAAATTTTCTTCTTTGGAGATCAGGAATCTGACACCATTCACCATAAGCTGTCAGTAGGACAGGTGTGCTGACTTGAGATTCCCTAATGATAACACCCTGTAAATGCCCACGTGGTATGGGCAGCTCTTAGTGGACCTTCCCCCGAGACCCTGAACAGAGGCTGCTCTTAATAAAACATCCTCCTGCCAGGCGCCTGCTCACAATTCTCCACCATGAAATGTTGAGAGATAGGTAGATTTGATGGTGGTGAGATATTTATTTAATTTTAGCCCTTCAGTTCCTTAGATGCTTACTGAAATGCTCCATGTCATGAAGGTTGAAACTGGGGCTCTTGTAAGTAGAGACAGTACAGTCTATAATAGCAACTGATGTGAGAGAGGAATTTCCAACACTGCTATGGACTGAATTAGGTCCCTCCAAATTTGTATGTTGAGGCCCTAGCTCCCAATGTGATTACATTTGGAGATTAGGCCTTTATAGAAGTAATTAAGGCTAAATGAAGTCATAGAAGACCCTGAGAAGATTAGTGTCTTTATATGATTAGTGTTCACTATGTACACAGAGGAGGTCCCACCTGCAAGCCAGGAAGCAGATTCTTACCAGATACCAGATCAATCTCAGACTTGTGGCATCCAAAACTGAGAAATAAATTTCTGTTTTTAAGTCAACCAGTCTACATATTCTGTTAAAACAGACTAAAACAAACCCTAAAATACTAAGCCAAAACAATTTTGCGTATTAGGTTGGTTAGTCCAAATCTTGAGTCCTAAGTAGGTATAAGATAGACAATTTCCAGTGGCCATGATGAGGGCATATTCTAACAGTGACAAAATGTGAATGGTAAGAGGACTCACCAGTTGATTTGGGCCCAGAAAGGACCAAGGAGAAAATAAAAGAACAATAAAAGAAAACAGTGCTGGTGGTCATGGTGTATTTCAGTTATCCCTGGAACTGACCCTGGCTACACACACACACACACACACACACACACACACACACACACACTGTATAGATTTTAGAAAAGGGATCCAGGTCAGAGTACTGTTAACCGTGTAAGTGATTCATGGGTGCAGCCCTGCAGGAAGCAGAGAGTAAAAGAGGAGTGGAACCTGGCTCAGGGCAGTGGGGTGACCGTGAACCATGGAAGGTAAATGCAGGCTATGCAGACAAGGAGTGTCTACTGAACCATCAGGGAGGCACTGAGCCATTTGTGGATGGAAACACCACCAAAATTGACTGAAAATAAGTGATCTGGAAGAATTTTACAGTTGCTGTCTTGTTGAGGGTCATTGTTTTTTTCCTTTCACTCAAGCCATTTGCCCATCTATTCAGAGTTGCTGTTGAAAGATATGTGTGTGGTGTGTGTTAGTAGCTCAGTTATGTTCAACTCTTTGTGACCTCAAGGACTCATCAGGCTCCTCTGTCCATGGAGTTCTCCAGGCAAGAACACTGGAGTGTGTTGCCATTCCCTTCTCCAGTGGATCTTCCTGACCCAGGGAGTGAACCTGGGTATCCTGAGTTGCAGGCAGATTATTTACTATCTAAGCCAGCAGGGAATCTATTCAATATTCTCAACCAGTAGTTCTCAAGCCTTTACATACTTAGACAGTGCTAATAAGGTACTTCTGAAACAGCATTTCTCTGTTTCTCTGCCCGATTTCTCTCTCCTGCCCCAAGTGCTAACCAACACCTCTGTGAGCATTGCAATGAGGAAAACAAGTGCCTGATCCCAGCATTTCCTGGGAAAGCTGAAGACCCTTGACTGTTCATCAGGAAGTCTGCAATCCATGCAGATGATAGCATGCAAGATACACCATGAGACAGAACTGCTCAGACTCCTTGGAGCTGACTTCAGTCACATCAAAGAGGGGATGAACTTACTGTGAACCAATACAGTTTTGCAACAGGGAGGAAAGAGCCACAGTCTGAAGGCATACAAAGCTGAAGAGGTGATTCTCCCCTTTCTCACCTCGGATAACTGTTTCCCTTTCCAAACACTCAGTTCTTCTTCTGGCCTCCATTTACTGTAGGTTTTGAAATTAATATCATGAGAAAATAAATAACAGATGACAAGAAGTCAGGAATCAAACTAAAGTTCTAAAAACTCAAGGTTCCCTGACAGGCAATAGAATCCTAGGACATTCTTTTCCTTTGTATTCTAGGAATGTATGAATTCTAAACATTCTGAAACTGGAAACTGCCCACTTAGGTAGTTCCTGCTTAAAGTTTTCATACTATAGCACAGGGAAACGTGATAAATATCATAGAGTTAGACTAAGCATAAAGCTATCAGAATTTTATCCACCTAAATCAAAGGAAATTGTTATGCAAAGAATTTATAGACTGAAAACAAGCAATTACCACCATTATCAACAAAAGTAGAAAATGCACAAAGGATCTTATTTTGGATGTAGCTAATGCACTATTATCTTGGAGATAAAATGAATGCAAAGTGACACTGTGCACTGCATTGTATGGGACACAGGACAGTGCATGCAGCTTTGCTTTGCAACACATCCTTGGAGGGAAGGCTGACAATACTGTATCACTAGATTGCTAAACTGGACATGTTTTAAAATAAATCACGGTACTTCAATGATGCTATTATTTTCATTTAAATATAAGTCATATTTCTGATTCGACATTGATCTGAATTCCTGAAAAGGAATTTTCACAATTTCTGACTTTCAGGCTTGTGTGAGTTTTGGGTTTTTTTTTTTTTTTTTAACCACAAGCCAGTATTGAATGAATCAGTAATATTCATCAATACTTGAAGCATCTATGAAAAGCTGTTTGTTTAAGATAGTACCCTGGGCATCCCTGCAAAGTTTCTAAGAAATTGAAATGCATGTTGGAATAGTTCAGGGAATTCCCCTGCTATTAACCACAGACATGAGATATCCAGGTAGGTGTGACACACACAAGCCAAACCACTAACTCTTTCCCCATTAATCAGAGAGTCATGACTTGGGCACTGTCACTGATGCTCTTCACTACCTCTTTATAATCAGGCATTGAGTTCAGCATCGCATCTCTGGCATTTTCCAAGCTCTCCTTCCAGTAGCAAAGGACACAATGGGAACTTGACACAACCAGTCTGGAAATTTCCAACTCTTTTAGCACTCCACCATGCAAATTTCTGGATTTGAACCCTCTTCTGGGAAGCATGGCTGACTTTTAAGAGCAGAGTCAACCTCTGCTGCTGCTGCTGCTAAGTTGCTTCAGTCGTGTCCGACTCTGTGCAACCCCAGAGATGGCAGCCCACCAGGCTCCCCCGGCCCTGGGATTCTCCGGGCAAGAACACTGGAGTGGGTTGCCATTTCCTTCTCCAATGCATTAAAGTGAAAAGTGAAAGGGAAGTCGCTCAGTTGTGTCTGACTCTTCGCAACCCCATGGACTGCAGCCTACCAGGCTCCTCTGTCCATGGGATTTTCTAGGCATGAGTACTGGAGTGGGGTGCCCTCGCCTTCTCCAAGTCAACCTCTAGTGTTAAAATAACTAGTTAAGGAGACCATTAGTCCAAAGTTTCTCTAAAACCCTGGTGACTGCCTGCATAAGCAAACCAAAACCTAAACCAAAGTCAGTTCCTATAAATGCAATGGTATCCCAGAAAATGAAATTTAAGAACAACCCATCATAAATAGCCACCTAGGCTTTCCCAAGTAAGAAAACTGCTTAATCTATAATCAATCAAATAAATATCTTGCTTTGCTTTCCCATCTGCTCAAAAAAGGGCTTTCCCAGTGGCTCAGTGGTAAAGAATCCACCTGCAGTGCAGGAGACATAAGAGACATGGGTTCAATCCCTGGGTCGGAAAGATCCCCTGAAGGAGGGCATGGTAACCCACTTCAGTATTCTTACCTGGAGAATCCCATGGGCAGAGGAGCTTGGTGGGCTACAGTCCATAGGGTTGCAAAGAGCTGGGCACGACTGAAGTGACTTGGCACTCACACTGTTCAAAAAAGGGCTTCCTCAGTGACTCAGTGGTAAAAAACAATCCACCCACAATGCAGGAGATGCAGGATTTGCAGGTTTGATCCCCAGGTCCAAAAGATCTCTTGAAGGAGAGCATGGCAACTCACTCCAGTATTTTTTGCCAGGAAAACCCCATGAACTATGGAGGGCTATGGTACATGGGGTCTCAAAGAGTCAGATACAACTGAAGCAAATGAGCACACACGTACACACTCTGCTCTATAAAAGCCGTACGCCCAGCTCCTGTTGGTAGAGTGCTCCTAACCATTTTTAGCTTGGTACTACCCAACTCTAATTGATGTAGCTCAAATAAACTCTTAAAAAATTTAACGTTTCAGTTTGTCTTTTAACACTGCTGCTGCTGCTAAGTTGCTTCAGTCGTGTCTGACTCTGTGCAACCCCATAGACGGCAGCCCACCAGGCTCCCCCATCTCTGGGATTCTCCAGGCAAGAACACTGGAGTGGGTTGCTATTTCCTTCTCCAATGCATGAAAGTAAAAAGTGAAAGTGAAGCCGCTCAGTTGTGTCTGACTCTTAGCAACTCCATGGACTGCAGCCTACCAAGCTCCTCCCATGGGATTTTCCAGGCAAGAGTACTGCTTAAAGTAAGAACTGAACTACTCTTAGTACAGAGATTACTTGCCCTCTACTTAACAGCTCCTCAAACTCCACAACTGCTGAACTAGACACATCTTGTTAGAATGATTTATTACCCTCTTTCCTCCTTGACAACAGGAAGGTAAGTGTAGGTCCTTTGGCATAACTAGCATAACCAAGAATAACACCAAGCTATTTTATAAACATTGGTTCATAAACAAGTGATTAAAGAATGAGTATCATTACCTTTTCTAAGCCCACAGTAGTTTTTTGGTGCTAGTAAGCATTTTAGCCCCTGTAATGCGTTCAATACCTGTGTTCCCTGGAAGCACAGGTTTAGAAGGAGATAGAATTTAACTGTCAGATTATAGGAATAAAAGGGCTGGGCAGTAATATAAACTTGGGAAATGCTTACTGTTAGCTCTCTAAGAAGTATATGCACATCAGCATGCTGAAGGCTGTGTTGATCTCTTAAATTTAAAAAAGGAAAATGTTTAATTTTAATTAGCAGTCAAATTGGAGCTACAGAAAGTATTTTTTACTTGTTACTTTTTTGGCATACCTTTTTATGTAAGCCAGAAGAAATTTCCCAATACCAGCTTTTGCTCCATCCCCTTTTAATATAAGGTTGCTAAGAGCTGAGTCTCTTAAGCCTTTTATGCTGCAAGGCTTCCCCCAGGCCACTCTGCTGAGGGGGTTGCAGCAAACCAGATTGCAGAGAGACAGAGAGACAAAAGCCCACCATCCCCAGAGGAAGGCCCACTGGAAGGCCAGTGAACATGTGGCTGGTCCTTGGTCCTGATGGTTTCTTTAAATACTATGTACTTCCTAGTTCTGAATGATGGACATTTCTAGGAACTGTGACAAACCGATAGCAATGTCCATCCCTAAGTGCCAGATGGTGGTGGTGGTGGTTTAGTCACTAAGTTGTGTCCAACTCTTGCGATCTGTAGCCTGCCAGGCTTCTCTGTCCATGGGACTTTCCAGGTGAGAATACTGGAGTGAGTTGCCATTTCCTTTTCTAGGGGATCTTCCTGACCCAGGAATAGAACCTGGGTCTCCTGCAATGCAGGCAGATTCTTTACCAAATGAGTTATGAGGGAAGCCAGATAGCATTTTCGAAATACCATTCTCCATTGAGTGGGGGCAGAGCCCCACAGAAATGAATTCCATAACTTGGGAAAGAAGCATACAAAGAGATTCTGGGACGTCATGTGACACCTGAGGAGGGTCATGTCAAAAGTCACAGAAACCAATCTGAAGGGGTTTCCATTCACCAAAGACAGGAAAATGTGAGAATCAGAAAAGTAACTACTATAAAAGATACATGCACCCCAGTGTTCACAGCAGCACTATTTAGAATTTCAGGACATGGAAGCAACCTAAATGTCCATCAACAGATAAAAGGATAAAGACTATGTGGCACACATATACAATGGAATACTACTCAGACATAAAAAAGAATGAAATAATGCTATTTGCAGCAACCATACATGGACGTAGAGATTATCATACTAAATGAAGTCAGACAGAGAAAGACAAATATAGGATATTACTCATATGTAGAACCTAAAAAAAATGATACAAATGAACCTTTTAACAAATAGACTGACAGACATAGAAAACAAGCATGATTACCAAAGGGTATATGGAAGGGATAAATTTGGAGTTTGGGATTAACCACAAACACTACTCTACATAAAATAGGCAAGCAACAAGAACCTACTGTGTAGTATAGGGAACTATTCTTGATATCTTACAATAACCTATAATGTAAAAGAATCTGATAAATATATGTATATATGTATGTATAACTGAATCACTTTACTGTATACCTGAAACACTTTACTGTATTCCTGAAATACTGTATACCTGAAAATATAGTAAACCACCTATATTTAAAATAAAAATATATTGAATATATAAGGATGTATGGGCTTATAACAACATTTAATAAAGCATGTGAGTGAGGGAGGGGAGGGAAAGGGAAGAAATGGGAGGGGAGGGGTGGAAGGGGGAGAAGAGGAGAGATAACAGCCACTGGTCAGCACTGGGATGCCCACAGCACCTTCACTCTGCCAACTGGCAATTAAAGGGACGGATTTAAGCACTGATTCTCCCTCTCCCGTGTGTAATGTACCTGGGCAACCAAATAGCTCTTAATTGATGAGGGACAGTGGTTTTGTACCGAAGGATTCTATTAAAGTGGAAGAAACTGTGCCTAATGTGATACAACATATGAAATGCAGGAACTGTGGGCAGAGAATAAATAGCTCCAGAAGAAAGAAGGCAGCCAGTCTCTTCAACACATCAATGAATAGAAAAGCACGCACATGGATGTTCTGCTGGAGAAGAAAGGACACCATCAGACACATGGACAGACCAAATGTAGGTGTGGATAGCCTGAAGCTGCTTTAACAAGGCAGCCACACAAATATGACTGGGTATGGTTTGTGCATTATAGGATGCCAGGGAAGCACTGGGGATTTTGTTGGTAATATAATAATAATATTGTTCAGTTTTAAAAGTCCATATCTTTTAGCAAAGAATTCTCAAGTATGTAGCGGGAAATGATGAGAGGTCTGAGTTTGAATTTAAATATTTCACCATCAAACATAACAAAAATTTGGGGAAATCTTGATAATTATCAATTCAGATGATGAGCATACAGGGTAAACTATTCTCTATAGTTTGGTATGTGTTTAAACATATCACAAAAAATTTTCCCTACAAATATTGTGAGGGAAAAGGCACCTAAATATACATATTTATAATTAACTACTATTACCTTTTTTTTAAATTTTATTTTATTTTTAAACTTTACATAATTGTATTAGTTTTGCCAAATATCAAAATGAATCCGCCACAGATATACATGTGTTCCCCATCCTGAACCCTCCTCCCTCCTCCCTCCTCCCTCCCCATACCATCCCTCTGGGTCGTCCCAGTGCACTAGCCCCAAGCATCCAGTATCGTGCATCGAACCTGGACTGGCATCTTGTTTCATACATGATATTTTACAGTTTCAATGCCATTCTCCCAAATCTCCCCACCCTCTCCCTCTCCCACAGAGTCCATAAGACTGTTCTATACATCAGTGTCTCTTTTGCTGTCTTGTACACAGGGTTATTGTTACCATCTTTCTAAATTAACTACTATTAAAAGATAAAGTATCTGAAGCAGGAAATTCTATTCAGAATCTTCCCTCTAGGTTCCTCCCCACCTCTCCCCATCCCTCTTAGCCCAGCCCCTCCCCATTCTCCCTCCTTCTCGCTCATAAAACCACACCAACCTGTGTCCAGATGGCTTGGAACTGCCAACTGAAGGAACAGACTAACGGGCATGTGTGTGGGTTATCTTCCCAGCACTGCCAGAGCATCCAGCTCCCTGCTGAACTGCTAATGGGACCTTAACTGCAAACTCCATTTCCCTACATCAATAAAGAGGCCCACATCCAGAACATTTTCAAATGAAGTAGGTAGTTACAATGCAACAAGAAGAAAGCCCTGACATTTCAACTTTATAGTCAGCAAATGATTATAGGCTTTCAGAATGAAGCATTATATGCTTCTGTCACAAGAGATGAGGCCAACTGTTCAAAGGGGTGTTGCTCTGCTAGTCCCAGAGTGTGGCTTAAAAGCAGAAAGAGCAATTCCTAGGTGCATTCACAGATGGATGAGTGAGATTCAGGTCACTTTAATGACAATGGACTACAAATTGTTGTTAGCATCCTGACGGAACCATTATCTGCATGGTACATGCAGGGCATCTGGATGCTTTGCTTAGCTCTCAGACTCACTAGCTAATCCTGAGGCCACAGTTTTTCCAGGTGCAGAGACTTGGACTGTTAAGGCTGTATGGGCAATGGAGACCCTTCTCTGAGGTCAGAATACCATGGGAATCCAAGGATCCCTCAAGGGGGAGGAAGGTCCCAGCCCGTAATGATTTGTATTAATTTAAACTGGGTGATGGGGCTTGCAGTCATACTTAACTTGGCAAAAAAGATTCAAGGAACATTTCTGGCTCATGGAAGTCTGAGGCTGCAGTTGCACATGTGCTGCATGCATTCACTAGATGAGGCGATCCTGCAAGAGGTCAGTACTCAGGTCTGACTTTCCTTCTGAACCTCAGGGATGGAGAAGGACAGAGGCAATCCTGGGTAAGTGGTAAGAAGAGTGTCAGAGAGGAGTTCAACATGCTGAAGTGCAGGATAGTAACTTGGAAATAAATAATCTAAGTCTTAGAAACCCACGATGCCAAGCTACAGAATTCAAAGGAGAAAAGCAGAGTGAGGGTGAGGCCAGTGGAGAACCCAGCCCTAATGATACCCAGGGAAACTCTATAGTCTAGGGAACCACCATGCTGGGGACTAAAGAATCTCCCATGACTTCCCAGGCACAACTCCATGGATTCCAGGGAAGCTTCATTACTCAGAGCCAACAATTCCTCCCACACACCCGGCCATGCTGCTCTGTCCCTGTCACCCTATAATTTTTGTTCTGCTTACATGGTTCTCCTTTGGGCACCTTGGAAGCTAAGATCACCCTTATTTGCATCTCTTCACTGCACCTAGAACAACAATGTTCAATGCAAGCATGAGTTTTGGTTGACCTAGAACCTCTGTAACACGCCACAGAACGTGCCCAAGCACTAGACAGAAAGACAAAACTTCTTTTCTAGGTGGCTAGGGAGAGAATAATTTTATTCCTATTTATTATGATTTTCCTAATTGTCAGTATAGTATTTCTCTCTCTCTTCATATACTAAACACACACAACACATACAATTTGGGATGAAGAGCAAAAGGCATGGCAAGAACCTTTGGGCACTCCCACTATGGGTAATGATTTGAGGAGAACATCTGTGTGCACCAATGTTCCTTTCTTTCTAGCTTTTATGTTGGAAGCCCAAGGGAAAGAATAATAATTTTATTAATATTAAACGCTACAACATTCGAATCATAGGGGTTCCAGAAGAAGAAGACAAAAAGAAAGACCATGAGAAAATACTTGAGGAGATAATAGTGGAAAACTTCCCTAAAATGGGGAAGGAAATAATCACCCAAGTCCAAGAAACCCAGAGAGTCCCAAACAGGATAAACCCAAGGAGAAACACCCCAAGACACATATTAATCAAATTAACAAAGATCAAATACAAAGAACAAATATTAAAAGCAGCAAGGGAAAAACAACAAATAACACACAAGGGAATTCCCATAAGGATAACAGCTGATCTTTCAATAGAAACTCTTCAAGCTAGGAGGAAATGGCAAGACATACTTAAAATGATGAAAGAAAATAACCTACAGCCCAGATTATTGTACCCAGCAAGGATCTCATTTAAGTATGAAGGAGAAATCAAAAGCTTTTCAGACAAGCAAAAGCTGAGAGAATTCTGCACCACCAAACCAGCTCTCCAACAAATACTAAAGGATATTCTCTAGACAGGAAACACAAAAATGGTGTATAAACTCGAACCCAAAACAATAAAGTAAATGGCAATGGGATCATACTTATCAGTAATTACCTTAAACGTAAATGGGTTGAATGCCCCAACCAAAAGACAAAGACTGGCTGAATGGATACAAAAACAAGACCCCTACATATGTTGTCTACAAGAGACCCACCTCAAAACAGGGGACACATACAGACTGAAAGTGAAGGGCTGGAAAAAGATTTTCCATGCAAATAGGGACCAAAAGAAAGCAGGAGTAGCAATACTCGTATCAGATAAATTAGACTTTAAAACAAAGGCTGTGAAAAGAGACAAAGAAGGTCACTACATAATGATCAAAGGATCAATCCAAGAAGAAGATATAACAATTATAAATATATATGCACCCAACATGGGAGCACCGCAGTATGTAAGACAAATGCTAACAAGTATGAAAGGAGAAATTAACAATAACATAATAAAAGTGGGAGACTTTAATACCCCACTCACACCTATGGATAGATCAACTAAACAGAAAATTAACAAAGAAACACAAACTTTAAACGATACAATAGACCAGTTAGACCTAATTGATAGCTATAGGACATTTCATCCCAAAACAATGAATTTCACCTTTTTCTTAAGCGCACATGGGAAAAAAAAAAAAAAAAACAGCTTACTTGAAAAAAAAAGCATTTCAATGAAATAGCAGTAAATAGAAATTATGATTCCTCTTTCTATGAAATGTCAAACATTAGGAGAAATAATATTAAAATTCCCAAATACCTCCATGATAGCAATATTCAGGAAATAGTTTATGGTAAACATTTTTAATAAACAGCAGCATAAAAAAAAAAAAAGACACAGTTAAGTGAAGGGGTTTCATGATTTAAGATTTGTTGCAGATTCTCAAAGCTCTAATTTACTTCTTAATTTTTGAGCATGGATTCTAACAGATTGTGTTCTGTATTTTTAGGAGAAATGCTTGATGATTTGGCTGTAACATCAAACTCATCCAGCCAGATGCAAGCAACATAACCCATGATCGGCACTCCGAGATACTGGCCCTCTGTCCGCCCGCTTCCTGCTCACCTAGCACCAGATCAGCTCCAGCATTTTTGCCACTGCCTAATGAACAGTCTGAGTCATCTACAGAGCGAGAGCTAAAAGCACAATCTAAAAGGGACAGCCTTGAAAGTAGTAATTATATATTTTCAATTTAAAATTGCTTGAGTTGAGAGATTCAAAATCTATTTGGGGAATGAATAATGATACACTGATAACTGGCACATCAACCTTCCGCTTTTAAACACTCATTTGGGAAAACTAGCAACAAAATGCCAATGAAATAAAAAATGAAATCTTATTTCTTGCACACGCCTTATTTGCTGCATTCTTCACATGATTACAGTGTCATGATTTCAATATTATTAAGAACACTAATAAAGTGATTGAAAAAATGACATATCGGGCTACTAATGTAGTATTTAGTACATTTATATATAAGGCAATTTTATTGATATGTTTTTGTTTGCTTTCTATCTTGCATTTTTTTTTCTATTTGTCACAATATTCTTTGTTCTTTGTATTTTTCTTTTCTGTATTCTTTTTGATAAACTAAAATGTGTTTTAGTATTCTACTATAGTTCCTTTACTAAGTGATACTTTGTGTTATGTTTAATGGTGGCTCTATAGTTTATAATATGCATATTTTACCAATGTCTACTATAGTATTATATTATTTACCTGTCATATGATACTTACAGCTGTCTACATTCAACTCCTCTCTCCCCTCCTTTGTGCTACTACTGTCTAATGTTCTTTCCACATACAAACTTGCCCATATATTGTATTATGTTTTGCTTTAAATGGTTAATTGTCTTTTGAAGAAATTAAGAAATGAGAAAGTCTTTTAAATTTGCTTATCTATTTCCACTTATCTGAGATCTTCAATCCTTCAATAGACCCAACTTTCCATTTGGTGTAATTGTCCTTCAGCCTGAAGAAACATTTTTTTTTAATATTTTATTTTATTTTTTAACTTTACAATATTGTATTGGTTTTGCCATATATCAACATGAATCTGCCACAATGTATCAGGTAGCCCAGCATTCTTCTGCTGGTGATGGATTCTCTCTCTCATTAACCATTTTTTTTCAATACACATTTTAAAGGATACTTCCCTTGGAAATACAAATTTTTACTATATCTTTCTCTCTCTCTTCCTCTCCTTTGGAGATGTTAATCCATTTTTTTTTAAATTATTAATGGAAGGATAATTGCTTTACAGTATTGCACTGGCTTCTACCAAACATCAACATGAATCAGCCATAGGTTTACCCTTGTCTCCTCCCACCTGAACATCCCTACCACCTCTCTCCCCATCCCACCCGTCTGCGTTGTTACTGAGTCATGGTTTGAGTTCCCTGAGTAAAACAGCAAATTCCCATTGGCTATCTATTTTACAGATGGTAATGTAAGTTTCCATGTTACTCTCTCCATACATCTCTCCTTCTCCTTCCTCCCCCTGCCCCCATGGTGATAGTTCTGTTCTCTATGCCAGTGTCTCCATTGCTGCTCTGCAAATAGGCTCATCAGTACCATCTTTCTAGATTATATATATATATATACACACACACATATATATATGCATTAGTATATGATAATTGCTTTTCTCTTTTTGACTTACTTCACTCTGTATAAAGACTCTAGGTTCATCCACCATATTACAACAGACTCAAATGTGTTCCTTTGTATGGCTGAGTAATATTCCATTGTATATGTGTACCGTTGCTTCTTTACCCATTCATCTGTTGATGAACATCTAGGTCACTTCCATGTCTTAGCTATTGTAAATACAGCTGCAATTAACAGTCGGTTACATGTGTCTTTATCAATTTTGGTTTCCTCAGGGTATATGCCTAGTAGTGGGATTTCTGGGTCACATGGCGGTTTTATTACTAGTTTTTAAAGGAATCTCAATACTGTTCTCCATAGTGGCTGTGTCAATATGCATTCCCAGCCACAGTGTAAGAGGGTTCCATTTTTTCCACACTCTGTCCAGCATTTATTGGTTGCAGATTTTTTGATGATGGCCATTCTAACCAGTGTGTGGTGATATCTCATTGTAGTTTTGATTTGCATTTCTCTAATAATGAATGATGTTGAGCATCTTTTCATGTGTTTTTAGACATCTGTATGTTTTCCTTGGAGAAATGTCTGTTTAGATCTTTTTTCCATTTTTTGATTGGGTTGTGTGTTTTTCTGGTATTGACTTCTATGCTGCTGCTAAGTCACTTCAGTCATGTCCGATTCTGTGCAACCCCATAGATGGCAGCCCACCGGGCTCCTCTGTCCCTGGGATTCTCTAGGCAAGAATACTGGAGTTGCCATTTCCTTCTCCAATGCATGCATGCATGCTAAGTTGCTTCAGTCGTGTCCAATTCTGTGTGACACCATGGACAACAGCCCACCAGGCTCCTCTGCCCACGGAATTCTCCAGGCAAAACTGGGTTGCCATTTCTTCTCCAATTGACTTCTATGAGCTGCTTGTATATTTTTGAAATTAATCTTTTGTCATTTGTTTCAGTTGCTATTATGTTTTCCCATTCTGAGGGCTATCTTTTCACCTTGTTATAGATTCCCTTGCTGTGCAAAAGCTTTTAAGTTTGATTAGGGTATTTCCTGGGAGCTCAGATGGTAAAGAATCTCCCTGCAATGTGGGAAAGTAGGGTTTGATTGCTGAGTTGAGAAGATCCCCTGGAAAAGGGAAAGGCAACCCACTCTGGTATTCTTACCTGGAAACCTAAGTTTAATTAGGTCCTACTTGTTTATTTTTGTTTTTGTTTACATTACTGTAGGAGATGGGTCACAGAGGATCCTGCTATGATTTATGACATAGAGTGTTCTGCCTATGTTTTCCTCTAGGAGTTTTATAGTTTCTTGTCTTTAATCCATTTTGAGTTTATTTTTGTGTATGGTGTTAGGAAATATTTTAATTTCATTATTTTCACCATAGCTGTCCAGTTTTCCCAACATCACTTATTGAAGAGGCTTTACCTTTCCCCATTGCATATTCTTGCTCCTCTGTCAAAAATAAGTTATCCATAGGTGTCTAAGATTATCTCTGGGCTTTCTGTCTTGTTCCATTGGTCTATATTTCTGTTTTTGTGCTAGTACCATACTGTTTTGATGACTATAGCATTGTACTATAGTCTGAAGCCTGGAAGTTTGATTCCACCAGCTCCATTCTTCCTTCTCAAGATTGCTTTGGCTATCCGGGGTCTTCTGTGTTTCCCTATGAATTGTGAGATTGTTTTACTCTAGTTCTCTGAAAAATGCTATGGTAATTTGATAAGGATTGTATTGAATGTGTAGATTACATTTGGTAGTATAGTCATTTTCATAATATTGATTCTTTCCAACCCAGGAACAAGGGATATCTCTCCATCTGTTTATGTTGTCTTTGATTTCTTTCAACACTGTCATACTTTTCTGTATACAGCTCTTTTGTCTCCTTAGGTAGGTTTATTCCTAGGTATTTTATTCTTTTTGTTGCAGTGGTAAATGGGATTGATTCCTGCATCTCTCTTTCTGATATTTCACTGTTAGTGTATAGGAATATAAGTAATTTCTGTATTGATTTTGTGTCCTACCACTTTGTTAAATTCACAGAGTACCTGTGGCAATTTTCTGATGGTATATTTAGGGTTTTCCTTTTTAAATTAATTAATTTATTTTAATCAGAGGATAATCAGATCAGATCAGATCAGTCACTCAGTCGTGTCTGACTCTTTGCGACCCCATGAATTGCAGCACGCCAGGCCTCCCTGTCCATCACCAACTCTCGGAGTTCACTCAGACTCACGTCCATCGAGTCAGTGATGCCATCCAGCCATCTCATCCTCTGTCGTCCCCTTCTCCTCCTGCCCCCAATCCCTCCCAGCATCAGAGTCTTTTCCAATAAGTCAGCTCTTCACATGAGGTGGCCAAAGTACTGGAGTTTCAGCTTTAGCATCATTCCTTCCAAAGAAATCCCAGGGCTGATCTCCTTGCAGTCCAAGGGACTCTCAAGAGTCTTCTCCAACACCACAGTTCAAAAGCATCAATTCTTCGGCACTCAGCCTTCTTCACAGTCTAACTCTCACATCCATATATGACCACAGGAAAAACCATAGCCTTGACTAGACGAACCTTTGTTGGCAAAGTAATGTCTCTGCTTTTGAATATGCTATCTAGGTTGGTTATAACTTTCCTTCCAAGGAGTAAGCGTCTTTTAATTTCATGGCTTCACAACTTTACACTATTGTGATGGTTTTTGCCGTACATTGACATCAATAAGCCATAGGCACACATTTGGCCCCTTCCTGAACTCAACTCCCTCCTCACCCCATCTCTCTGGGTTGACTCAGAGAGAGGGCTTTGAGTGTCATGCTTCATGCATTGAACTTGCACTGGTCATCTATTTTACATACAGTAATATATAAGTTTCAATGCTTCTCTCAAATCATCCCACCTTCGCTTTCTCCTACAAAGTCCAAAGGTCTGTTCTTTATATCTGTGTTTCTTTTGCTGCTTGGAATATAGGATCATCATTGCCATCTTTCTAAATTCCATATATATGCTTTAATATACAGCATTTGTGTTTCTATTTCTGACTTACTTCAATCTGTGTAATAGGCTCCAGTTTTACCCACCTCAGTAAACTGACTCAAATGTGTTACTTTTTATAGCTGAGTAACATTCCATTGTCAGAGAAGGCAATGGCAACCCACTCCAGCACTCTTGCCTGGAAAATCCCATGGACGGAGGGGCCTGGTGGGCTGCAATCCATGGGGTCGCTAGGCGTTGGACACGACTGAGCGACTTCACTTTATTTTTTCACTTTCATGCATTGGAGAAGGAAATGGCAACCCACTCCAGTGTTCTTTCCTGGAGAATCCCAGGGATGGGGGAACCTGGTGGGCTGCCGTCTATGGGGTCGCACAGAGTTGGACACGACTGAAGTGACTTAGCAGCAGCAGCAGCAGCAACATTCCATTGTATATATATACTACAACTTCCATTGTGTGTGTGTGTGTGTGTGTATGTATATATGTGTGTGTATATATATATATATGTGTGTATATGTATGTATGTATGTGTGTGTGTGTGTGTGCAGTATATTCATCTGCCAATGGACATCTCGGTTGTTCCTATGTCCTAGCTATTGCAAACGTGCTGCAGTGAACATTGTGGTACATGCGTCTCCTTAAATTCTGGTATCCTCAGTGTGTGTGCCCAGCAGTGGGATTGCTGGGTCATATAGCAGTTCTATTTCCAGTTTTTTTAAGGAATCTCCACACTGTTTTCCATAGTGGTGATACCAGTTTGCATTCCCCAAAACAGTGTAAGAGTGTTCCCTTTTTACACACCCCCTGCAGCATTTATTGTTTATAGACTTTTTGATGATGACCATTCTGACTGACATGAGATGATACCTCATTGTGGTTTAGATTTGCATTTCTATAATAATGAGTGATGTTGAGCATCTTTTCAGATGTTTATTAGCCATCTGCATGTCTCCTTTGGAGCAACGTCTGTTTAGGTGTTTTGCCCACTTTTTGATGGGGTTATTTTTCTGGTGTTAAGCTGCATGAGCTCCTTGTATATGTTGGAGATTAATTCTTTGTCATTTGTTTTGTTTGCTATTTTCTCCCATTTTGAAGGCTGCCTGTTCACCTAGCTTATAGTTTCTTTTGTTCTGCAAAAGCTTTTAAGTTTAATTTGGTCCTGTTTGTTTATTTTTGTTTTTATTTCCAATACTCTGGGAGGTGGGTCATAGAGGATCCTGCTGTGATTTATGTCAAAGAGTGTTCTGCCTATGTTTTTCTGTAAGAGTTTTATACTTTCTGGTCTTTCATTTAGATCTTTAATCCATTTTGAGTTTATTTTTGTGTATGGTGTTAGAAAGTTTCATTCTGTTACACATGGTTGACCAGTTTTTCCAGTACCACTTGTTAAAGAGATTGTCTTCTCTCCATTGTATATTTTTGCCTTCTTTTTCAAAGATAAGGGGTCTGTAAGTGCACAGATTTATCTCTGGGCTTTCTATTTGGTTCCACTGAACTATATTTCTGCCTCTGTGCCATTACCATACTGTCCTGATGACTGTAGCTTTACAGTACAGTCTGAAGTCAGGAAGGTTGATTCCTCCAGTTCCATTTTTGTTTCTCAAGATTGTTTTATCTATTTGAGTTTTTTTTCTCTGTGTGTGTGTGTTTCCATACAAACTGTGAAATTATTTGTTCTAGTTCTGTGAAAAATACTGCTGATAGCTTGATAGGGATTGCCTTGAATCTATAGATTGCTTTGGGTAGTATACTCATTTTCACTATATTGATTCTTTCTATCCATGAACACGGTATATTTTTCCATCTATTTGTGTCATCTTTGATTTATTTCATTAGGGTTTTATAGTTTTCTATATATAGTTTTTTTTTCTTTAGGTATATTTATTACTACTTATTCTTTTCTTTGCAATGGTGAATGAGATTCTTTCCTTAATTTCTCCTTCTGTGTTTTCATTGCTAGTGTATAGGCATGCAAAGAATTTCTGTGTATTGATTTTATATCCTGCAAGTTTACTATATTCATTGATTAGTGCTAGTAGTTTTCTGGTGGTATCTTTAGGGTTTTCTATGCAGAAGATCATGTCCTCCACAAATAGTGAGAGTTTTACTTTTTCTTTTCCAATCTGGATTCCTTTTATTTCTTTTTCTTCTCTTATTGCTGTGGACTTATTGCTAGGACTTCCAAAACTATGTGGAATAGTAGTGGTGAGAGTGGGCAGCCTTGTCGTGTTCTGGACTTTAGAGGAAATGCTTTCAATTTTCTGGCATTGAGGATAATGTCTGCTGTGGGTTTGTCATATATGCTTTTTATTATGCTGAGGTATGTTCCTTCTATGCCTGATTGCTGGAGAGTTTTTATCATACAAGTGTGTTTAATTCTGTCAAAGGCTTTCTCTGCATCTATTGAGATAATCATATGGTTTTTATATTTCAGTTTGTTAATATGGTGTATCACATTGATTTTCAAATACTGAAGAATCCTTGCATCCCTGGAATAAAGCCCATTTGGTCAGGATGTATAATATTATAAATATGTTTTTTTATTCTGTTTGCTAGAATTTTATTGAGGAATTTTGCATCGATGTTCATCAGTGATATTGGCCTGTAGTTTTAATTTTTTTTTTTTTCTGGCATCTTTGTCTAGTTTGGTATCAGGGTGATGGTGGCCTCATAGAATCATTTTGGGAGTTTGCCTTTCTCTGCAATTTTCTGGAAGAGTTTGTGTTAGCTCTCCTCTAAATTTTTGGTACAATTCACGTGTGAATTCATCTGCTCCCAGGCTTTTGTTTCTTGGAAAAATTTTTATTACAGTTCTAATTTCTGTGCTTGAGATTGGTCTGTTCATATTTTCTATTTTTCCTGGTTCAGTTTTGGAAGGTTATACTTTTCTAAGAATTTGTCCACTTCTTCCAAGTTGTACACTTTATTGGCACATAGTCGCTCATAGTAATCTCTTAGAATCTTTATGTTTCTCTGTTGTCTACTGTGATTTCTCCATTTTCATTTTTAACAGTTTTTCTATATCGTTTATCTTCTCAAAGAACCAGCTTTTAGTGTTGTTGATTTTTGCTAGTCTCCTTTGTCTCCTTTTCATTTATTTCTGCTCTGATTTTTATGACTTTTTTCCTTCTACTAACTTTGTTTTTTTTTTTTTCTTTTCTTCTTTTCCTGTTTGCTTTAGGTGTAAAGCTAGGTTGTTTATTTAGTTTCTCTAGTTTCTTGAGGTAGGCTTGTATTTCCCTCTTAGCACTGCTTTTACTGAATTCCATGGGTTTGAGGTTGTCATGTTTCCATTATCACATGTTTCTATGCCTTTTTTTATTTCTTTCATGATTTTCTGGGTGTTCAGAGCATGCTGTTTAGCCTCCATATGTTTGTTATTTTTTATAGTTTTTTTTTTTCCTGTAGTTGATATCTAATCTTGCCACATTCTGATCAGAAAAGATACTTGAAATGATTACAACTTTTTTGAATTTACCACGGCTAGATTAGTGGCCCATGATGTGATCTATCCTGGAGAATGTTCCATGTGCATTTGAAGAAAAGGTGAAATGCTTTTGGGTGAAATGCCCTATAGATATCTATTTCATACTTTGTATCATTTAAAACTTGTGTTTCCTTGTTAATTTTCTGTTTGGTTAATCTATTCACTGGCATGAGTAGGGTATTAAAATTCCCCGCTATTATTGTGTTAGTTAATTTTCCCTTTCATAATTGTTAGCATTTAGCTTATACATTGAGTTGCTTCTATGTTGGGTGCATATATACTAACAATTGTTATATCTTCTTCTTGGATTGATCCCTTGATCATTATGTAGTGTCCTTCTTTGTCTCTTATCACGGTCTTTATTTCAAAATCTATTTTATCTGATATGAGTATTGCTACTTCCACATTCTTTTGGTCTCCATTTGCATGAAATGATTTTTCAGCCCCTCACTTTCAGTCTGTATGTGTCTCTAGGTTTGAGGTGGGTCTCTTGTAGACAGCATATATATAGGTTTTGTTTTACTATCCATTTGGCCAGTCTTTGTCTTTTGGTTGGAGCATTTAACTCATTTACATTTAATGTAATTACTGATAAGTATGGATCTGTTACCATTTACTTGTTGTTTGGGGTTTGTTTTTATAAACCTTTTCTGTTTTTCTTGTCTAGAGAAGATCCTTCAGCATTTGTTGGAGAGCTGAATTCTCTTAGCTTTTGCTTGTCTGTAAAGCTTTTGATTTCTCCTTCATATCTGAATGAGATCCTTACTGGGTAGAGTAATCTTGGTTGGAGGTTTTTCTCTTTCATCACTTTAAGTCTGTCCTGCCATTTCTTTCTAGCCTGAAGAGTTTGTATTAAAAGACCAGCTGTAATCCTTATGAGGATACCCTTGTGTGCTATTTGTTGCTTTTCCCTTGCTACCTTTAATATTTTTTGTGTGTTTAATTTTTGTTCAGTTCAGTTCAGTTGCTCAGTCATGTCTGACTCTTTGTGACCCCAAGAATTGCAGCACGCCAGGCCTCCGTATCCATCACTAACTCCCAGAGTTCACTCAGACTCACGTCCATCGAGTCAGCGATGCCATCCAGCCATCTCATCCTCTGTTGTCCCCTTCTCCTCCTGCCCCCAATCCCTCCCAGCATCAGAGTCTTTTCCAATGAGTCAACTCTTTGCATGAGGTGGCCAAAGTACTGGAGTTTCAGCTTTAGCATCATTCCTTCCAAAGAAATCCCAGGGCTGATCTCCTCCAGAATGGACTAGTTGGATCTCCTTGCAGTCCAAGGGACTCTCAAGAGTCTTCTCCAACACCACAGTTCAAAAGCATCAATTCTTCGGCACTCAGCCTTCTTCACAGTCCAACTCTCACATCCATACATGACCACTGGAAAAACCATAGCCTTGACTAGATGGACCTTAGTTGGCAAAGTAATATCTCTGTTTTTGAATATGCTATCTAGGTTGGTCATAACTTTTCTTCCAAGGAGTAAGAGTCTTTTAATTAATTTATTAATATGTCTCTTGTGTGTTTCACCTTGGGTTTATCCTGTTTGGGACCCTTTGGGCTTCTTGGACTTGGATGGCTATTTCCTTCTCCATTTGAGGGAAGTTTTCTACTATTATCTCCTCAAATATTTTCTCATGCACTATCTTTTCTGTCTTCTTCTGGGACAGAAGATTTGAATGCTGGGGCATTTAACATTGTCCCAGAGGTCTCTGAGGTTATCCTCATTTCTTCTGCCTTTTTCCTCTCTGCTTCATTTATTTCTACCATTCTATCTTCCACTTCATTTATCCTTTCTTCTGCCTCAATTATTCTACTATTTGTTCCTTTCAGAGTGTTTTTAATCTCAGTTATTACATTATTCATTATTGATTAACTTTTTTTATTTCTCCTAGGTCCTTGTTAAACATTTCTTCTATCTTCTCAATCCGTGTCTCTAGTCTATTTATCTGTATCTCCATTTTGTTATCAAGATATTGAATCATCTTTACTATTATTATTCTCAATACTTTTTCAGGTAGACTCCCTGTTTACTCCTCTTTTTTTGGTTTGCTGGTATTTTTTTTTTTTTTTTTTAAATCATGTTCCTTAACCTGCTGGATATTTCTGTGCCTTTTCATTTTGTTGAGTTGCTGTGTTTTGGGTGCCATTTCTTCAGGATGGAAGGTTGTGGTTCCTCATAATTGTGGAGTCTTCTCCCTGTGGGTGGGAATGGACCAGTGGCTTGGTTGGGTGAACTTTTTGTCTGTGTTCTGGCGGGTGGAGCTGGATCTCTTCTCTCTGGAGTGGAATTAAGTGTACAGTAGTGAGTTTTGGGGTGTCTGTGGATTTGGTATGGCTTTAGGCAGCCCACATTTTAATGTTAATGGTTGTGTTTCTGTTTTGCTGGAGAAGTGTTTGCTGTTTAGTGTGGTGTGTCTTGCACCAGAACTTGTTGGTTCTTTGGTGGACCTTGGCTTCTGTGTAGGTATGGACTGCTGGGTGGGAACTTGTCTATTAATTTTACCTGAGCTCAGGAGTTCTCTGATGTTATAAAGTACTGGAGTTGAGCCTCCCGCCCCTTGATTTCAGTCCCCCTCTTACAGTAGCCTCAAGACTTCTCCATCCATATAGCACAGAAGATAAAACCCCTAGGTTAATGGTGAAATAACTCTCCACAGCCAGGAACACCCAGAGAAATTCACAGAGTTATATAGAGAAGAGAAGAGGGAGGAATGAGATAGAGGTGACCAGGAGGAGAAAAGGGAGAGTCAAAAGGGGAGAGAGCAATCAAGTGAAAGTGAAAGTCAGTCGTGTCCGACTCTTTGTTACCTCATGGACTATACAGTCCATGGAATTCTCTAGGCCAGAATTCTGGTATGTGTTGCCTCTCACTTCTCCAGAGGATCTTCTCAATCCAGGGACTGAACCCAGGTCTCCTGCATTGCAAGCAGATTCTTTAATAGCTGAGCCACAAGGGAAGCCCAAGAATGCTGGAGTAGATAGCCTATCCCTTCTTCAGTGGATCTTCCTGACCCAGGAATTGAACTGGGGTTTCCTGAATGGTAGGTGGATTCTTTACCAACTGAGCTAACAGGGAATCAAGAGCAATTAAGCCAGTAGTCAAATCCCTAAGTGAAAATGGATACTGAAAATTGGATTTTAAAGGTAAAAAAATTGATAACAAATATTAAAAAGCAAAGATTAGAAACCTAGAATAGTTTTCTCAAAAATACAATCTAAAAAGTACAAAACAAAATCAATTACAAAAATTAAATATATATATATATATATATATATATAGGGAATTTGTTTTAGAAAAATAGGTTTTTTTTTTTTTAAGAAAAGTAATAGTAGGCTATAAAAATAAAAGTTAAAGGAGTAATAAAGAATGAATTTTATTTAATTAAAAAGTAGTAATAGTAAGAATATATATAGGAATTTCTCTGGAGATGTTGTGGGCAGTGTGGGTCAGTTCAGTGTCAGATCATCCCTTATTCTGGCTTCTACTTCTTCTCAAGGTCTATATTGCCCCTCCAATGCAGTCTCAGCATTAACTGCAGCTTTTCAATCTGTTGCACATTTCACTTCTGGGGTGGTTCCCCTTCTTTGTTTATTTTGGATCCCTCTGTTCGCAAGTCTCTTCAGGGTCTAATTTCTAACCTGAGATGAGAGGGTGAAGGTGGGCGCTTATTCATGCTCACTTGTTCAGTTGTGCTATAGAAAGGGAGAGACACTGCTAAGACATACCGCTGGCATGTGTGGGGAGTGCTCGCAGTAAAGGGACCACACTGGATTTGCCACAGCCTAAGGCAGCGTGTACTCCCTGGTCCACACTGCTCAGGCTCCAGGGTGCTCTGCAAGGGCACCATCTCAAGTGGGCCCTGCATTTCGTGCACTTCCCTGGTATAAGCTTCTCAGGCTCTTGGGTACTCCATAAGGGCCCAGACCCAGATTGGCTGTGCGGTTTTGCACTTCCTGTGTCCAAGTTACTCAGGCAACAGGGTGTTTGACTAGTGCGCTGTCCCAGGTGGACCATGAGTCTTATGTACTTCCCTGGTCCCGGGTGCTCGATTTCCCCGGTGCGCTGCAGGGGCACAGTCCCAGGTGTGTCTCCTCTGGGGAACTGATCTCAGGCTGTGACACTCCTGGCTGATGTGAACCATCCAGGATCCCAGGATGATGTGATCGGCAACCCGCAGCCTGCTCACAGTTCAGTGGGTGATGCGGTGTCTAGGGTGAGATTGCAGTGGCCTCTGGCCTTCTGCCTTTAGGTGTTGAACATCTGCCTCTCTGCCTCTAGGGAGGGAAGACCCTAAATGGCAGCTGGCTTGCTCTCCTTTTGTATTTGCTATGGCACACTCCTTTGTGCTGTGAGCCATGCCAGGGTCACCATGCAATGTTAGAGCCTTCTGACAGGAAAGGTCCTTTTATTCTTTTTTTTTTTTTTTTTTTTGGTCTCTCTGGTGATTCCATGGTTCAGATTGCTACTTGCTAGGTCACATTAGCCCCTTCAGATTGTCCTCAGGGCATTCAAGCCTGGTTCTTACCCTAAGAACCTACATACGATACAGCCTGCACCTCCTTTCCCAGCCCCAACTCACTGCTGCTGGAAGTGAGTGTCTGAGCCATTTCTCTGCTGCTAATTACTGTTAGGCGCATATTGTTTTTTGTTTTTGTTTTTTTCTTTTTTTTTCTGGTTATGTTCCCCTCTGAGATTCCAAAGTTCCCCAATGACCCACCTATAATAGGGTTTCCTAGTATGTGGAAACTTCTTCTCCTTCATGACTCTTTCCCCGGGATTTCCCCAGGATGTCTCCATTACTAAATCCTTTGTCTCTGTTTTTGTCTTTTGTATTTTGTCCTACCTCCTTTTGAAGGGATTAGGTTGTCTTCTGGGTGTCTGGTGTCCTTTGCCAGCATTTAAATGTCATTTTGTGGAAGTTGCTCCACATTCAAATGACCTTTTAATGAATTTGTAGGGGAGAAAGTGGTTCCCTGTCATATTCCTCAGCCATCTTAGGACTGCCTCATTTTAGGGATTTCTATGTCTAATATCACTGATTCGATGGACATGAGTCTCAGTGGACTCCGGGAGTTGGTGTTGGACAGGGAGGCCTGGCATGCTGCAATTCATGGGGTCACAAAGAGTCAGACACGACTGAGCGACTGATCTGATCTGATCTGATGTCTAATATCATATCATCTGCAAACAGTGAGAGTTTTACTTCTTGTTTTACAATCTAGATTCCTTTTGCTTCTTTTTCTTCTCTGATTGCCATAGCTAGCACTTCCAAAAATATGTTGAATAATAGTGGTTAGAGTGGACAACCTTGTCTTGTTCCTGATCTTAGAGGGAATGCTTTCAGTTTTTCATCAAGAATAATGTTTTCTGATCATGGTGCTTGATCTTTTTAATGTGCTGTTGAATTCTGTTTGCTAGAATTTCGTTGAGGATTTTTGCATCTATGTTCATCAGTGATACTGACCTGTAATTTTCTTTCTTGTGTGTTGTCTTAGTCTGGTTTTGATATCAGGGTGATGGTGGCCTCATAGGAGTTGTAAGTGTTCCTTCCTCAGCAATTTTTTGGAAGAGTTTTAGAAGGATAAGGATTAGATCTTCTCTAAATGTTTGATATAATTCCACTGTGAAGTCATCTGGCCCTGGGCTTTTGTTTCTTGGGAGTTTTTTTTTTTTTCCCACATCTTCAATTTCAGTGCTTGTAATTGGATTGTTCATGATTTCTATTTCATCTTGGTTCAGTCTTGGTAGATTGAGCTTTTCTAAGAATCTGTTCATTTCTTCCAGGTTTTCCATTTTATTGGCATATAGTTGTTTGTAATACTCTCTTATGATCCTCTACATTTTTGCATTGTCTATTATAACCTCTCCTTTTTCATTTCTAATTTTGTTGATTTGATTCTTGTCTTTTTTCATTGTTATTTTTAGTTTGCATTATTTCATATGCAAAGTTAGCATATTTTAATCAACCATCTGTGTAATGTGCTGCTTCTCCCTACGTTTGCTTAATTTTTTTTTCTTTTTTGTTGCAGCAATTTAATTATAATTTTCGTGGGTATGAATTTTCTGCCTAGGATTGGTTAAGTTTCTTTGTCCTAAAGACTTGTATTTCTCAGGTGAACTTGGAAAACATTCAGCCATTATTTATCTAAGTATCTTCTCCCAATTCTTCTCTCCTTCTGGGGCTGCTATTATACATACTTGAGACCACTTGATGACTTTACATTTTCTCAGCGATCACTCAGGATCTGATCATTCTTTCAGCACTTTTCCTTCAGTATTTCAGCTTAAATGTTTTCTATTGAAGATACAGTCTTCAAGTTCACTGATCTTTTCTTCTGCAATATATCCAATATTAAATTTCTTGTTAAGGCCACATATTATTTTTTTAAATTTTAGACAGTTTTTATTTTATTTTTTTTTAGGTCTAGAATTTTCATTTGATTTTATTCATAGTTTTCATGCTCTACTGAGATTTCCCTTGTCTTCTTTCATTATCTTCCCATTTCCCTTCAAATCTTTAAGAATATTTATAATAGCTCTCTAATGCCCTTGTCTATTATTTCCAGCATTAGTATCACTTCTGAGTCTTTTCTGTGAAGATTGAATTTTCTCTTGACTATTACCATATTTTCTTATTTCTTTGCATATCTAATAATTTTTAACTGTAGTATGACACTGGATGCAAGCTATTAGTGTCTAGATTTTGTTGTCTTCTTTCAAGTACATTGAATTTTGTTCCAGTAATTAGTTAATTCAGCTTATTCCTTTTGAAGCTTCTTTTTAATGTTTTTGAGTAGGTCTAGAATTTCTTACTTTTGGGTCAGACTAGCCCTATTTCTAAAGCATTAGCTTCATTTAGTTTCAAATAAATGCTTAATGTCTGTCTTTGGAAGATCTGAATTCTAATGTCTTTAAATTCTGTAAAATTTCCAAACTACCATTCAACTTGAAGCTTCCCAATAATTGTTCCCTGCCAGATTTGGTGAACACTTCCTCATAGTTTATTATTTTGGTCAGATTTCTGAAGCTGTTCTTTCTGAACCACAGTTCCATCTTCTCTGATTTTCTTCCTGCATTTCCAGCCACATCAGCATCACAGAACTCTCATCCCCGTCTCCTCAGCTGAATGTGGCTAACACATTCTGCCTGGGCTCCATCTCCTTGCCCCAAGATTGGAGAGCACTTCTAAGCAGAAGGGCTTCCCTGGTGGCTCAGATGGTAAAGCATCTGCCTAAAATGCGGGAGACCTGGGTTCAATTCCTGGGTCAGGAAGATCTCCTGGAGAAGGAAATGGCAACCCAACACAGTATTCTAGCCTGGAAAATCCCATGAACGGGGGAACCTGGTAGGCTACAGTCCATGGGGTTGCAAAGAGTCGGACATAACTGAGCAACTTCACTTTCTTTCTTTCTTTCTAAGTAGAAAGTCAGGTGACAATGAGGCTCATCTCTTGAGTTTCCCTGCTCTCCAAGAAGATGGTTCTGTGCTTCCTCCTGCCCAACATCTAAAAACAATCATTTCATGTATTTCATCCAATTACATAGTTATTTAATGGTGAGAAGGTCAGCATGACACTTAACTTCTGCATTGCCAAAACAGGAAATCAGCACACATCTTTCAAAACTACAAGTTGTGGGATTAATGTGGTTTAGGAAGTCCTACCAAGGCACAGAACCAGAACTATGACTGCCTCCTTTTCTGAGAAAGAAGACAGTAAAGGTAGCAAAATGGCCCTGATAGTTGTAAGAAAGTCTGAGACTTAATTGAGTTGTGTGTATGGTGGTTTGGGTTTGAGGAAGACAAACCAATTTAGTGATGGAAGGGTAAAATGAGTTCAGCTGTTTTTTTCTGTCTCATCTCTGACTGAGACACTGTGTTGACCACACCTGAGGCAACCTGGACATTGGCCTCAGTCACCAGAACTGAGAAAAACAGATGGGGACTAACTAACAAGGCATTTCCCCCACTCCAAACCAAAATAAAACAAGATGGGCAAATGAATTACAATCCTATGGTCTCTGCCCAAAGGAGGAAAAGATAAGGTCTGAATTGTTTTCCTTTTGAGGAACAACTGGTAGCTTTCTGAAGCCCCAATCTACCTTTGTTCACACTTTGGGGCTGTCATATAATGGGACTTGGCCTTCCACACAGACATCCTTTGGCAAACTCATGCATACACATAAAGGACTATTCCTAATAGGCCAAAAAGAAAAATATGACAGATTCAATAATAAACAGACATATAAATTGATTTAAAATTTTATATTTTAAGGGAAAGAAAACATTATAACACTCAGGGAAAGCCCAGAAGCTGCCATAGTCTCTCCAGACCATGTTTATAGTGTTAATGCATGTAGAATGCAGCCCTTTCTGGGAAAAACAAAACAAAACATATTTCTAAACATTTTGGAGCTGCTGGGGGTTAGGGATAGACCAAGGAGAGCTGAGTTGCGATGAAGTGAGTATACTCCTGGGTAAAGTGAGCATACTGGGGCCCAGCCTCAGGCCACCCTGGAGGTCTTCCACTGGAAGAGGAAACATGTGACTACATCTTTATTGACTCTGTCAATGCATTGTCCACCCAATTTCCCTTGGAAAATGGAAGGGCTCGCTGGCTATCTTTGTCCATGTTCCTCACAGGTGCCCAATGAATGAACCCAAACTGCAATATGCAGTCCTGCTATTTTTCTGATCTCTCATTCTTCCGTCCTCACTTTGCAGACAGTGATGAGAAGCATGGTGTTTTTGGCAGGGGTGGTTTTGTGAAGGGGTTGATTCTTGGGACTCTGAGAGACCATCATTGAATTTTCCTATTCAGTGCTGTTCAGTTCAGTTCAGTTCAGTCTATCAGTCATGTCCAACTCTTTGTGACCACATGGACTGAAGCACACCCGGCTTCACTGTACATCAACAACTCCTGGAGTTTGCTCATGTCCAGTGAGTCAGTGATGCTATCCAAACATCTCATTCTCTGTCATCCCCTTCTCCTTCTGCATTCAATCTTTCCCAGTAGCAGGGTCTTTTCTGATGAGTCAGTTTTTCACATCAGGTGGGCAAAGTACTGGAGCTTCAGCTTCAGCATCAGTCCTTCCAACAAATATTCAAGATTGATTTCCTATAGGATCGACTGGTTTGATCTCCTTGCAGTCCAAGAGCCTCTCAAGAGTTTTCTCCAACACCACAGTTAAAAAGCATCAATTTTTCAGTGCTCAGCTTTCTTTATGGTACAACTCTCACATCTATACATGACTACTGGAAAAACCATAGCTTTGACTATACAGACCTTTGCCAGTAAAGTAATGTCTCTGCTTTTTAATATGCAGTCTAGGTTTGTCATAACTTTTCTTTTAAAGAGCAAGCATCTTTTAATTTCATGGCTGTAGTCACCTTCTGTAGTGATTTTGGAGCTCAAGAAAATAAAACCTCTCAGTGTTTCGATTGTTTCCACATCTATTTGCCATGAAGTAATGGGACCGGATGCCATGATCTTAATTTTTTAAATGTTGAGTTTTAAGTCAGCATTTTCACTCTCCTCTTTCACTTTTATCAAGAGACTCTTTAGCTCCTTTTTGCTTTCTGCCATAAGGGTGGTGTCATCTGTATATCTGAGGTTATTGATAATTCTTCAGACAATCCTGATTTCAGCTTGTGATTCATCCAGCCTGGCATTTCGCATGATGTATTCTGCATATAAGTTAAATAGGCAGGGTGACAATATACAGCCTTGACATACTCCTTTCCTGACTTGGAACCAGTTCATTGTTCCATGTCCAGTTCTAACTGCTGCTTCTTGACCTGTACACAGGTTTCTCGGGAGGCAGGTAAGGTGGTTTGCTGCTGCTGCTAAGTCACTTCAGTCACGCCTGACTCTTAGCGACCCCGTGGACTGCAGCCTACCAGGCTCCTCCATCCATGGGATTTTCCGGGCAACAGTACTGGAGTGGGGTGCCACTGCCTTCTCCATGGTGGTCTGGTATTCCCATATCTTTAAGAATTTTCCACAGTTTGTTGTGATCCACATAGTAAAAGGCTTTGGCATAGTCAATAAAGCAGATATTTTTCTGGAACTCTCTTGTTTTTTCAATGATTCAGAAGATGTTGGCAATTTGATCTCTGGTTTCTCTGCCTTTTCTAAACCAGCTTGAACATCTGGAAGTTCACAGTTCATGTATTGCTGAAGCCTGGCTTGGAGAATTTTGAGCATTGTTTTGCTAGCATGTAAGATGAGTGCAATTGTGCAGTAGTTTGAACATTCTTTGGCATTGCCTTTCTTTGGGACTGGAATGAAAACTAACCTTTTCCAGTCCTGCGGCCACTGCCAAGTTTTCCAAATTTGCTGGCATATTGAGTGCAGCATTTTCACAGCATCATCTTTTAAAGTTTAGAATAGCTCAGCTGTAATTCCATCACCTTCACTAGCTTTGTTTGTGTGATGCTTCCTAAAGCCCACTTGACTTCGCATTCCAGGATGTTTGGCTCTAGGTGAGTGACCACACCACTGTGGTTATCTGGGTCATGAATATCTTCTTTGTATAGTTCTTCTGTGTATTACTGCCATTTCTGTCCTTTATTGTACCAATCTTTGCATAAAATATTCCCTTGGTATCTTTAATTTTCTTGAGGAGATCTCTAGTCTTGCCCATTCTATTGTTTTCCTCTATTTCTTTGCATTGTTCACTTAGGAAGGCTTTCTTCTCTCTCCTTGCTGTTCTTTGGAATTCTGAATTCAGATGGCTATATCCTTCCTTATCGCCTTTGCCTCTCACTTGTCTTCTTTACTCAGCTATTTGTAAGGTCTCTTCAGATATCATTTTGCATTTCTTTTTCTTGAGTATGGTTTTGATCACCACCTCCTGTACAATGTTACGAAACTCCACCCATAGTTCTTCAGGCACTCTGTCTATCAGAGCCTTTGTCCTGCTTAATTTTGCATTCCATGGCCAAAATTCCTGTTACTCCAGGCACTTGATTACCTACATTTCCATTTCTGTCCCCTATGGGGAAAAGGACATCTTTTTTAGGTGTTAGTCCCAGAAGGTCTTTTAAGTCATCATAGAACTGCAAAACTTCAGCTTCTTCAGCATTAGTGGTTGGGGCATAGACTTGGATTTCTGCGATACTGAATGGTTTGCCTTGGAAGCAAACAGAGATCATTCTGTCATTTTTGAGACTGTACCCAAGTACTGCATTTCAGGCTCTTCTATTGACTATGAGGGCTACTCCATTTCTTTTTTTTTTTTTTTAATTTTATTTTATTTTTAAACTTTACAATATTGTATTAGTTTTGCCAAATATCGAAATGAATCCACCACAGGTATATCTGTGTTCCCCATCCTGAACCCTCCTCCCTCCTCCCTCCCCATACCATCCCTCTGGGTCATCCCAGCGCACCAGCCCCAAGCATCCAGTATCGTGCATCGAACCTGGACTGGTGACTCGTTTCATACATGATATTATACATATTTCAATGCCATTCTCCCAAATCTCCCCACCCTCTCCCTCTCCCACAGAGTCCATAAGACTGATCTATACATCAGTGTCTCTTTTGCTGTCTCGTACACAGGGTTATTAATACCATCTTTCTAAATTCCATATATATGCGTTAGTATACTGTATTGGTGTTTTTCTTTCTGGCTTACTTCACTCTGTATAATAGGCTCCAGTTTCATCCACCTCATCAGAACTGATTCAAATGTATTCTTTTTAATGGCTGAGTAATACTCCATTGTGTATATGTACCATAGCTTTCTTATCCATTCATCTGCTGATGGGCATCTATATTGGAAATAAAAGCAAGAATAAACAAATGGGACCTAATTAACCTTAAAAGCTTCTGCACAACAAAGGAAACTATTAGCAAGGTGAAAAGGCAGCCTTCAGAATGGAGAAAATAATAGCAAATGAAGCAACTGACAAACAACTAATCTTAAAAATATACAAGCAACTCCTACAGCTCAACTCCAGAAAAATAAATGGCCCAATCAAAAAATGGGCCAAAGAACTAAACAGACATTTCTCCAAAGAAGACATACAGATGGCTAACAAACACATGAAGATGCTCAACATCACTCATTATCAGAGAAATGCAGATCAAAACCACTATGAGGTACCATTTCACGCCAGTCAGAATGGCTGCGATCCAAAAGTCTACAAGCAATAAATGCTGGAGAGGGTGTGGAGAAAAGGGAACCCTCTTACACTGTTGGTGGGAATGTAAACTAGTACAGCCACTATGGAGAACAGTGTGGAGATTCCTTAAATACTCCATTTCTTCTAAGGGATTACTTGCCCACAGTAGTAGATGTACTGGTCATCTGAATTTGATTCTCCCATTCTGGTTTATTTTAGTTCACTGATTCTTAAATTGTCGTGTTCACTCTTGCCATCTCCTGTTTGACCACTTCTAATTTACCTGGATTCATGGCCCTCACGTTCTAGAATCCTATGCAATATTGTTCTTTACAGCACTAAACTGTACTTCCATCACCAGTCACATGCACAACTAGGCATTGTTTTCGCTTTGGCTCTTTCTCTTCATTCTTCCTGGACTTGTTGCTCCACTCTTCTCAGTAGCATATTGGGCACCTACCAACTGGGGAGTTCATCTTTCAGTGTCATATCTTTTTGTATTTTCATTCTCATGGGGTTCTCAAGGCAAGAAGTGGCAAAGCAAGAAGTGGTTTGCCATTCCCTTCTCCAGTGAACCACATTTTGTCAGAACTCTGCGCCATGACTCGTCCTTCTTGGGTGGCCCTACATGGCATGGCTCACAGTTTCATTGAATTAGACAAGGCTGGGATCCATGTGATAAGTTTGATTAGTTTTCTGTGATTGTGGTTTTCATTCTGTCTGCCCTCTGACGGATAAAATTAAGAGGCTTGTGGAAGCTTCCTGATGGGGGAATCTGGATCTTGTTCTGATGGGCGGGGCCATGATCAGTAAATCTTTAATCAAATTTTTTGTTGATGGGTGGGGATATGTTCCCTCCCTGTTTTTTGGCCTGAGACCAAACTATGGTAGGGGTAAAGGTGGTAATGGTGATCTTCTTCAAAAGGACTTATGCCAGCCCTGTTATTTTCAGTGCCCCTGACCCCACAGCAGAACACTGTCAACTCATGCTTCCACCGGAGATTCCTGGACACTCACAGACAAGTTTGGCCCAGTCTCTTGTGGGATCATTGCTCCTTTCTCCTGGGTCCTGATGCACACAATGTCCTGGTGTTCACAATGTCCTGGGGCACTCCAAGAGTCCATTTCCCCAGTTCTGTGGAAATTCTGTAATCAAATCCTATTGGGCTCCAAAGTCAAATTCCCTAGAGGTTCTCAGTCCCTTTGCCAGATCCCTAGGTTGGGAAATCTGTTGGGAAATAAGTTCGAGAACTTCACTGGTATAATTGTTCTCCAGTTTGTGGGTCGTCTGCTCGGTGGCTCTGTGGTAGGGCTGATGGTGACCTTCTCCAAGAGGACTTACACCACACACCGAGCCTCCCAGGTTTGCTGCAGCCAGAGCCCTTGTACCCATGGCAGGCCACTGCTGACCCATGCTTCTGCAGGAGACAATCAAACACTCAAAGGCGGTTTGGTTCAGTCTCTGTGGTGTATCTGGTTTCTGGTGCACACAAGATTCTGTTTGAGCCCTCTGAGCATTGCTGGTGGATATGGGGTTTGATTCTAAATGTGATTTTGCCCCTCCTACCATCTTGTTGGGACTTCTCCTTTTCCCTTAGATGTGGGGTGTCCTTTTTTGGTAGGATGCAACATTCTCCTGCTGATGGTTGTTCAGCAGTGAGTTGCAAGTTTGGAGTTCTCACAGGAGAAAATGAGTGCACATTGTTCTACTATGCCATCTTAAATAACCATATAGTGTTGACCAAGCCCCACTCAGAAATAGAATTTGAACTGCTGTCAGAAGAACACCAGTTGTTCTCCATATTGTTCTCCATATTGAACACCATATTGTTCTCCAACATATGGTAGGGTGAATGGTTGCATTCTCCCCACCACACACATATATAAAACACCTCACACGTTTCTCAGGTTGGATTTGTGGCAACCTTGCCAAATCCACCTGCATCACTATGAACTTGACACTGACTATGATACTGGTTGCAGCCAGGACATTGCCTAAATCCTCACCTGGGCCTCTACATCCTAGAAAAGCAAATGCTGTATCAGGGTCCAAAGACAAGTTCAACTTCAAATGACAGCTGCGGGACATCTCCAAGGATCTGAGGTGTGGTGCACATTCTTTCCCTGCACTAGGATTTCACTAGCTATTGCCAGCCTGTATATAGTCTGTACAGAATAAAGCATCCCTGAAAATACTGTAGTGCATCATATGGTTGGAGAAGGGAATGGCAACCCACTCCAGTGTTCTTGCCTGGAGAATCCCAGGGATGGGGGAGCCTGGTGGGCTGCCATCTATGGGGTCACACAGAGTCGGATATGACTGAAGCAACTTAGCAGCAGCAGCAGCACCATATGGTAAGATTTATATCTCCACAACATTTTTAGATTATTTTTTACATGCTATTAATTGAGATGACATATTCAACTAGTAAGTCCTTTTGTACATTAAAAATATTTTTTTTTCACAATTTAAAAAAGGAGTATTACCTAACAGGCTAAAAAAATAACATTAGATGGCAGATTCTATAAAAAACACATGAGAATTAATTAATTTAAAATTTTATATTGGCCTGATAAACACTAAAAATTAATGAACTATATTAGTAATATCTGATATAAAACATTAAAATAAGATATTAATCAGGATAACTAACTGAATAGATATAGCTGAGGATCAACTTAAAATTCAAAGACTAGATTGAGTAAATGCCAGTGGATAAGAAAACACAAAGTCATGTGAAAGATAAATGGAAAGTTAAGACCTATTCAAGACACAGGTTGAAGTGCCATCATCCAGATAACAGAAGTCCTAAAAAGAGACAAACATGAAAGCAGGTTGTGAGAAATAGGTAAAGAAAGAGGGAAGTTAAAGAATTTTAAAAATTCAAGAAAAACCTTCAACTGAAATGACCTATGGAGAATCAAAGATATTTCAGGTGTTTGCCCCCAGTTCCCAAAATAAGGCTTCTGAATCCCTTGTAAATAGAGGTGGGTAAGAAAAACTTTTGTAACAATACTTAGTCTTTGACCCCAGTTCTCAGCACAAAGCTGTGAAGCCCTTGAAAATCCCTAAGAAGTAAAAGCACTAGGAATCTTTTGTACTAATATTTGGTCTTTAATCCTGGTTCCTACACAGAGCTCCTAAATCCCTTGGAACTCCCTGGGTAATAGGAGAGTCTTTGCTCTAATGAGTTGACTGAATGGGCACCTGGAGGGTGACTGGAAGATCAAGCCATTATCAAAGCTTAGAACTTTCAGCTCCACCTCTCATTCTCTAGAGAAGGGAGAGGGTCTGGCAACAGAGTTACTAACCACCCTTATATGATGAGGACTCTATAAAAATCCCAATAATATGGGATTCAGGAAGTTTCCAGGTTGGTGAACACATCCACATACCAGCGTGTGATATACCCCAACTCCACAGGGACAGAAGCTCCTGTACATGGGACCTTCCCAGATTTCTGATAAAGTGTCTCTTCATCTGGCTGTTTATCCATATCCTTTTATAGACTAGAAGAGGTAAGTGTGTCCCTGAATTCTGTGAGCTATTCTAGCAAAAATGACATCATCCCAAGGGGATGATGTCATGTGTGCTATGCTGTGCTTAGTTGCTCAGTCATGTCTGACTCTTTGTGACCCCTTAGACTGTAGCCTGCTAGGCTCATCTTTCCATGGGGTTCTCCAGGCAAGAATACTGGAGTGGGTTGCATGCCCTCCTCCAGGGGATCTTCCCAACCCAGTGATAAAACCCAGGTATCCTGCATTGCAGGAGGATTCTTTACCAAACCACGAGGGAAGCCCAAGAATACTGGAGTGGGTAGCCTATCCCTTCTCAAGGGGATCTTCCTGACTCAGAATTGAACGGGGGTCTGTTGCAACTGCAGGTGGATTCTTTACCAGTTGAGATACCAGGGAAGCAAAAATAACTGAATCCCAAGGGGAAGGAGTCATGGGAACCTCTAATTGTAGCAAAATCAAACAGAAGTTCTGGTAACCTAGGGACCTGTGTACACACAGTTGCTTCAGTTGTGTCTGACTCTTTGCGACCCCATGGACTGTAGCCCAACAGACTCCTCTGTTCATGGGATTCTCCAGGCAAGAATACTGGAATGGGTTGCCGTACCCTCTTCCAGGGGATGTTCCTGAACCTTGGATTGAACTCACATCTCTTAGATTTTCTGCACTGGCAGGAGGGTTCTTTACCACTAGTGCCCACTAGTGGGAAGCCCAACCTGGGGATCTACTACTTGCAACTGGCACTGAAGTTGGAGGAGGGGCAGTCTTGTGGGACTGAGCCCTTAACCTGTGGGATCTGACACTATCTCCAGGTAACACCGTCAGAACTGAGTTAAACTGTAAGACACCCAGCTGGGGATGAGGGATTGCTTGATATGCAAATAACCTCCCAACAACTTATTGTGAGAGTAAAGGAGAAACACAAAAGGAACACTGAATTTTCTGAAACAGAAAAATGCCAGAGCACATACAAAGGAAATGAATCAAAATGACATTACATTGGCTACAAAAAGATATTTGGGTAGTATTTTCAATATTTTTTTTTAATTGGAGGCTAATTACTTTACAATATTGTAGTGGTTTTTGCCATACATTGACATGAATCAGCCATGGGTGTACATGTGTTCTCCATTCTGAAGCCCCCTCCAACCTCCCTCCCCATCCCATCCCTCAAAGTAACAGCGTTTGGGCTTCCCTGGTGGCTCCGTGACAAAGAATCTGCCTGCTAATGCAGAAGACATGGGTTCAGTCTCTAGGTCAGGAAGATTCCTTGGAGAAGGAAATGGCAAGCCACTTCAGTATTCTTCCTGGGAAGATGTGCCATAGGAGGACCCACATTGATAACTGTGTTTAGGTAAAGTAGCTACTTAGATAAGTACTTAGAAAAGGTGGAAAGACAATCAAGGAGTTTCCATGTAAGATGCATGACCAAAAAAGCCTCAATAGTTCGTTGCGTTAAAAAGAGGAAATATATCTATAATACACCATAAGTAAAACATGGGTAACATCTACATGATAGGAATGGGAGACCAAAGGATGCAAAAATTTGAAAAATTTTGCCTTATTTTAGTCTTTAAAGTCCATTTAATTAGTGAAATTAACACAATCTCTCTAGCTTTCTTTAGTTAGGACTTGTCTTGCTATATTTTATTCATCCTTATGTTTTCAGTTTTCTGCATTCCCTAGTGCTTTTTTCATGTGTCAGTGTTAAACAGCAAATATTTGTATCTGGTTTTCCAAAACTGTTTTCTTCTACTTGGAGAATTTTATATATTTCTATTTTAAACATTTGTATGCTTGGAACTATTTCTCCCATCTTATTCTATTAATTGGCCCTTCATCATCTGTACTTCTTTTTAGTCATCTCTTATCTTCCCTTCTATAATTGATGGATCTATCAGTTCTGTAGAAAACAAGGATTTAGAATATTCTCACAGTTGTCAGTGAACCCCTCATCTATGAATGAGGTCTTGTTCTAGGTAACAGAGATAGAAGTGTAAAATAAACAGAGCATCTGTTCTCAAGACAGTGCAGGAGAGAAAATCAGTTTCCACATTTCTAGGACAAAAGATGCCTCCAGCTAACTGGTAATTATATGTCTCTTTTTTGAAACAGAAAGAAAAAATAATTGATACACTGATGGAAGGAAAGAAACAAAAGATGCCAGATAGTATAAAAATATATAAAAGCAATTATTGAACTCAGTTTTTTAGGCAGTATTTCACAAAAGTATATGAAGCAACATAGCATAGTTTTTTTAAATGCCCATTAAAAATTCCTATGTTGATTGATGCGAGTTCCTTCTGAATTACTACTGCTGCCACTGTAATAGTCTCCCCAGCAGGACAGGAGCCAGAGGTGGGCTGAGTCTATGGCACCCACGCCTCAGACAGAGATCCCAGTAAAGGGTGCATCAACCACCTCCTCTGCATGGCCATTAGTGGTCTCACTTAGCCAGAGAGGAGCCTCCCCCTCCCTCTGTTGTATATAAAAGGAGCCAAAACTTGGACTGAGATAACATGTTTTTTTTTGAGATCCTAGTTTACCATCTTTTCAGTCAGGTAGCTCTTCAATGAAAATTGTTATTCCTTGTTCCAACAACTCATCTCCCAATTTACTGACCTGTCATGCATCAAGTAGAATGAGCTTAGGCTTGGTAACATATCATGTCTGTAACTGAGGATGAAGACTGACTTCCCAAGTAGCAAGGGAACCACTGAAGAACCTGGTCCATTTCTCTTCCAAAGATAATGACTCACAGCTTACTCATAAACAGGAAGCAATGATATAACATGTTGGTGTTCCCCCGTAAGTCTCAAGAAAAGCTTGTGAGTCTGGGTTCCTGTATTGGCTTTCGACTTCTGGTTCCCATGAAGTCACTTCATTGCCTCTTTTTCAGTTTCAGGATCATATGTAAGGAACCCCAGAATAACATCTGTGAAACTACCCTGAAAAACATACATTTTTATACCCCTTTAATTTATGGAGAGAAAGACATTCTGAGAAGGGAAACAAAGTCCTCTATCCCTCTACCCAGCACTATGTCTATTCCTGTCATCAAGGAAGGCTGGCCCCCTTCTGAAGGGATGATATAAAGAGAAATGCTTGAATGTTTTCACTATTTCAAAAGCAAAACAGGCATTTCTAAGATACATGATCACATTTAAAGCAATCCTATTAGAAAGTTGGTTTTAAAAAATGAGATTTTTCCACAGAAGCTATTTGGATGGCAAATAAGCATGTAAAACAGATGTTCAGCATCACAGATCACTGAAAGTCACTCAGTCGTGTCCAACTCTTTGCAACCCCATGGACTATACAGTCCATGGAATCCTCCAGGCCAGAAGGGGTAGTGCTTCCCTTCTCCAGGTGATCTTCCCAACCCAGGGATTGAACCCAGGTCTCCTGAATTGCAGGCAGATTCTTTACCAGCTGAGCAATCATGGGTTAAAAAAAAAAAAGAGAGAGATTTTCCACAGAAGATATTTGGATAGCAAATGAGCATGTAAAAAAGATGTTCAGCATCACAGATCATTAGGGAAATGCAAATTTAGACCAAAATTACACACCAATCAGACGGCTAAAGTAAAAATAGTGATAAATTCTGTGAGGTTGTGGAGAAACTGCATCTGTCATAGATTGCTGTGAGAGTCTACAAAGATACAGCTACTCTGGAAAGCAGTTTTGGCACTTTCTCATAAAACTAAACATGCACTCGCATACGACTCTGCAATTAAACTCCTAGAAACGAAAATTTATGACCACAAAAATTCTCTACACTAATTGCTATGAACTCAAGCCATATATTGAACTCCTAATCTCCAATGTGACCATATTTAGAGATAGGTCTTTCAAGAGTGTAATTAAGGTTATATGAGGTCACTAGGATGGGGCCCTAATCCTTTAGGACTGGTGTTACCATAAGGAGAGGAAGAGATACAGGAACATGCTTGCTTCTCTCTCTCTCTTTCCCTACACCTGTCCCCAAGTGCACAGTCTCGAAAGGCCACGTGAGGTCATAGTGAGAAGACAAAAAGGTGCTATCTGCAAGTCAGAAAGAGATTTCACTGGAAACCAACCCCAGAGCATCTTGAACTGGAACTCCCCAACTCCTAAACCATGAGAAAATAAATGTCACCTAATCTGTGGCCTTTTGTTGTGGAAATCTTAGTAGGCTAATACTCTAACATTCATAGTTGCTTAATTTGTAATAGCCCCAAACTAGACACAAGTAAAACTTCTCTCAGTAAGTGAGTGGTTAACCAAGCTACACAGAATATTACTTAGAAGAAAAAAGCAATGAACTATTGATTTACAGCACAAATTGATGGCTCTTAAGGACAATGGGTAAAGTGAATAAAACTCATAAGATCATATACTATATGGCTCCATTCATATAACATTTTTGCAAAGAATAAAAGTATAAAGACTGAAAACTGATTCATAGTTGCTAGGGGTTAGGGATGTTGGGAGTGACTATAAAAGAACAGCAGGAGAGGGATCTCTGTGGTGATGGGATAATTCTGTATCTTAACTGAAGGGTGGTTATAGAAATGTACACATGAGATAAGATGGCCTTGAAGAAAACCATGCAAACTTTTATATACTGTCCAAAAGTCTTTTCCAGTTTGATACATAAGGGGAATGACTGAGGGAAACTGGGGAAGGGGTACATGGGACTTCTCTATACCACATTTGTATCTTCCTATCATCATTTCAAAATAAATCTGTTTATTTTTTCAAATAATTATTCATTAGAATATATTTTCATAGTTATTTCAAAATTAAGTTTTAAAGATTCATAAGAAACCCCAAAAGTGTTGCTGCCCTGATGGCTTTTAAGTCATCATAGTTTTAAAAATAGTGAAAAATCAGCAGTCTGTCTTATAACATACTACGTTCCTTCTAATATAAACTGTGCTTTACAGAACTCCCACAGGACCCAGGGAGCCCTGGTCCAGCTTCAAGATCTTCTGCTCCCTCAGCCACACTTTACTATTCCCTGGCTGGAGGAGGTTTAGACTCAGTCATGCAAACTTTTATATACTGTCCAAAAGTCAAACACAGGAGCCAGGGAGCCCTGGTCCAGCCTCAAGATCTTCTGCTCCCTCAGCCACACTTTAGTATTCCTGGCTGGAGGAGGTTTAGACTCAGCCATCACTGGGTTGAAGCTGTGCTCTGCTGACTCTCAGTCTTGTACTTTCTGAGTAATAATTTCCCTAATTCTGCGTTTCTTCATCTATAAAACAAGTGGTTTTCCCATGTTTCTTCTTATGTTTGAAGTGAATGTCAGAACTGAAGACAATAAATGCAGCATTTATGATAATCTCTGACTTCTAGTGGGACTCACAAGAAGTAGCTATGTCTACATAGTAGGTATTCAGCAAGTATCAATGTATATAGTTACTTAAAATCTTATATATAATTACATAAAGACACCTGTTTAACCAGAAACATTGTTTTCAGGGTAAAAAAATCATTATCTATTCTCTCAAAAATGAAACTTACTAATCAAAAGGAAAAAGAAAATTCAAGTGTCACAGAGATGTAAAGAAAAAAGGATTGTGAATTCACTTGTTTTTTTTTAAACGTATGAAAATCTTCCTCAACACATTATTCAAATAATATTCAAATATATGTATTAATATTAAAAGCAAGGGGAGAGGATTTTTTTATCCATTTATAAAAATAAGTAGATAAAGAAGAGTTAAAGATGTACTCAGAAATAAAAAGAGTTTCTGAGAGAAAAATATGAATGGGAGTGAAGATACCAGTTGAAGAAAGGAAAGGGGATAGGAAGGGTGAAGTATAAAGATTTAGTTTAATAATAAGGATAAAGAAGAATTATTCAGCTCTTAAGAAAATTCTAAGAACTTGAAAAAATATCCTTGTCACACTGCTGTCTCCCTCAGGACAAAAGTGTTAGAAATATTGCTCTCTGAAATGCCCCATGAGCTCTCTAACCATTTCTCATGACTCTTTACCTGTGTTCTAAATGGTGGCAAAAGATCTACCTTGTAGGAGAGTCATCACAAGGGAAAAAATGTGCTCTAATGTCTAATAGGAAACTTAAAGATCATGGCATCTGGTCCCATCACTTCATGGCAAATAGATGGGGAAACAATAAAAACAGTGACAGACTTTATCTTCTTGGGCTCCAAAATCACTGCAGATGGTGACTATAGCCATGAAATCAAAAGACGCTTGCTCCTTGGAAGAAAAGCTATGACGAACCCAGACAGCATACTAAAGAGCAGGGACATTACTTTGCCAACAAAGTTCCATCTAGTCAAAGCTATGGTTTTTCCAGTAGTCATGTATGGATGTGAGAGTTGGACCCTAAGGAAAGCTGAGCTCTGAAGAATTGATGCTTTTGAACTGTGGTGTTGGAGAAGATTCTTGAGGATTCCTTGGACTGCAAGGAGATCAAACCAGTCAATCCTAAAGGAAATAAGTCCTGAATATTCATTGGAAGGACTGATAGATGCTTCAAGCTCCAATACTCTGGCCACATGATGTGAAAAACTGACTCACTGGGAAAGACTCTGATGATGGGAAAGATTGAGGGCAGGAAGAGAAGGGAATGACAGAGGATGAGATGGGTGGATGGCATCACCAACTTGATGGATGGGAGTTTGAGCAAGCTCCAGGAGTTGGTAACAGACAGGGAAGCCTGGCATACTGTAGTCCATGGGGTCGCAAAGAGTCAGACATAACTGAGCGACTGAACTGAACTGAACTCTAATCATGCAGTAATTGGATCCTAATTATCATATTTCTGAAGTTGAAAAGAAGCATATATTATTAGCAAAATCATTTTTATTTTTTATAGTGTAATATACCTAACCAAAAGTGCAAGCAATTTTGCCAATAATAAATGCTTGTCTTTGCTTGTGTTCCACTCCAGAAACATGATTCTTTTTCTATTGAAGTAGAGAGTAAGGAAGTGAGACTCTGTCATACATAGCTTCTGTACTTGGAAAAGAATCTCATTCATTACATGTATATTATACACTTGCATAAGAGGAGGATAGAAAATGGTAGGATGGAATTACTTGTCAAGTGTGGACTTCCTTAATGGACAAACTACTTAAACCTATAATAGAAAAGAAAACACTCCATACCATTTAATTTCGTCTGTAGCCCACAGTTCCAAATGTACATAGCCCTATCCTTGAACAAAAATATGTCTCTGGTCACTTACAGTGAAAACAGGAAAACAAAACCATCTTCTACTAAAACCCAAAGTTGTCTCGATGTGAAAAGAGTGAACTGAGAAAAAAAAAAAATGCATTTCAAAGACTTCCACTGCTGGGAAGATGCAAGCGACATACTTATCCATATTTCTTTAGAAACTCCTGCATATTATCTATAAAACATACATAAGAAGACTGTGAAAAGTGGAGAGAAGAAGGCAGACCCCCAGGGCATCAGGACCCAAGGAAAGACTCAGTGTTGAATTCACTGGGGTGATGTAGCCAGACACAGAGGTGAAGAAGCCAGCAACTCAAAAACTTTATATATACCACAAAACTCTATTCTTTTTAGCTAAAGGACCAAAAAATGGGAAGCTAGCATACTTTTTTTTTTTTTTTTTTTTTACCAATAATTGCTCTATTTCAGTCAAACACAAGAGAGAAACTGTGGACTTAGCCTGACCCACGTTAACAAAGATAAGTAGGGTGCCTTAACATCCAATTTTGCCAGGCTATCATAATATGACCCAGCCCTCAACACCCTGATTAAGGTGATGTCAGGGAAGGCTGAGTAGAGAGACAGGACTTCCATTTCCATCACACGGTAATGAACTTCTCCTCACGATGGAATGATTGGAGATGACACAGCAAGTAGGCACTTCTATGCCTTCAACTGGAAATTCAGAACGTCCCATCAGTAATTAGAAAGCTCAGCCTTCAGGTATGAAGGAATGTGAAATAAAAAACCAAGACTTCTACCACTTCAAAAAAATGAGGTGACACCTCAACCCTTCCTCTGTTGGAGTGGTGTCACAGAAAGCCAGCTAAAATGAAAAGTTTAATTACACAGTTTCATAATACAGTACCTAGAAATCCAGGTTTCAGTTAAAAAACACTCACCATACCAAAACCACGAAGATCTCAAACTGAAAGAAAAAAGACAATCAATAGATGCCAAAACTCAGAAGACAGTTGTTAGAATTATCTGACAAAGATTTTGTCAGGTGAAAGCAGTCATCATAAAAATGCTTCATTGAGCAATTATCTGTATACCTGTGACAAATGCAAAAATAAAAACATAAATAAATGGAGAGACTCAGTAGAAGATATATAGAAGACAAATGAATGGCTTAGAACCTAAGTGAAAGTGGAAGCTACTCAGTCGTGTCCGACTCTTTGTGACCCTATGGACTATACAGTCCATGGAATTTTCCAGGCCAGAATATCGGAGTGGGTAGCCATTTCCTTCTCCAGGGGGTCTTTCTACCCCAGGGATCAAATTCAGGTCTCCCACCTTGCAGGCAAATTCTTTGCCAGCTGAGTCACCAGGGAAACCTGAAATATCTAAAATTGAAAAGAAAACTCTTTGATTGGGTTCAACAACAGAAAGGAGAGGACAGAGGGAAGAATCATCAAAGAGAATGGAGAGCAATGGACATCACACAATCTGAAAAGACAGAGAGGAGACAGACCAGAAAAATGATCAGATTTTCATCGACCTCTGAGACTATAATAAAAAACGCATGTTCATGTCATTGGAGTCTGAGAAGCAGAGTGGTGGTGAAAAATTACTTTAAAATATTGGCTGATAATCTCTTCAGTTGCCAAAAGACATAAGCCTACAGAATAAGCTAAGAAAACCAAAAGCAGAACAAGTGAAAAACATAAACTACAGCCAAAAAAGGGAAAAAAAAAATGTATACGACGCATCATAGTAAAATTTCTGACAAAATATATTTTATACTTTAAAAACAGTGAAAATGAAATGAAAACCTTATCAATGGGAAAAAAAGAACTTGAGCGACAGTGAATCTCTCATCATAAATCAAGGTGGTTACATGCAAGTGGTATAAATTTTTCAAATACTGAATAAAAGGAATTGTATAATCCTGCATTCAGCAAAAGTAATCTTTAGGAATAAAGAGGGAATAAAGACTTCAAATGAAGAAAATCTAAGAACATCTGTCACTGGCAGACCTATCCTAAAGGGACATCTCTAAACAGGAAGAAAACTACTGTAAAGGAAATCTCAGAACATCAGAAAGGAAGCACACATTTGGTAAAAATATGAAAAATATAATTGATTTTCCATTTCCTCTTTAGCTTTCTATGTTTGATAGTGGACGCAGAAATTATGCTTCTGTTTTATGTAGTCCCAAATGATGCTCTTGGAATATTAAAACAATTTCATTATAAACTAGGGATGTAAATAAGGTACAGTATCAATATTCCACTTAAACTGGTAAAATTATGATACAAGTAAATTGTGATAGCTTATACATATATAATGTAAGATTGGGAGAAGGCAATGGCAAGCCACTCCAATGCTATTGCCTGGAAAATCCCATGGATGGAGGAGCCTGGTAGGCTGCAGTCCATGGGGTTGCACAGAGTCGGACACCACTGAGCGACTTCACTTTCACTTTTCCTTTCATGCATTGGGGAAGGAAATGGCAACCCACTCCAGGGACAAGGGAGCCTGGTGGGCTGCCATCTATGGGGTAGCACAGAGTCAGACACGACTGAAGCGACTTAGCAGCAGCAGTAGCAGCAATGTAAGATTTAGAGCAACCACTTAATACATAAAAAAATTAATACACATGAACCCTATAGGTAAACAAGAATAGAATTCTACAAAAGATCAAGTAACCTGAAAAAATGCAGAAAATGGAAAACAAAAATCAAGATCAAATAGAAAACAAGACACAAAGTGCAGACTTAAATCTTATGTTGAAAATGACATGAAAAGCAAATGGTCTAATAACATCATTCAAAGATAAATACTGGCAGAGTGGATTAAAAAACATGAACCAACTAGGTTTCACTTAAAATATTTCAACAACATAGGTACATTTAAAAAAGGACAGAAAAGGTGTGTGTGTGCCTATGTGTGTGTATGTGTGTGTAGTGCAGAGAAAATAAAAAGTAGAAATGGCTACAATTAACCATTGTAGCAGCAGACTTAGAGCAGACTTCAGTGTAAATTAGGACATAACGGTGAAAGTTTAAATCCACCAAGAAGACATAACAATTGAAAATATGAATGTACCAAACAACAGAGCTATAAAATACATGAAGTAAAACTGACAGAACTGAAAGCAAAAATAAATTCACTGTTACATTTAATGACTTCAACACCCCTCTCTCAACAAGTGATGAAACCACTAGGCAGAACATCAGCAAGGATACAGACTAACTCACCAGTGTTATCAGCTAACATGATCTGATCATCATTATGGAATAAACTACTCAACATAAAAAGAATATACATTCTTTCAAGTACCCACAGAATATATACCAAGAGAGACCATATGTTTTTGATAAAACAAAACTTGTTTTTTGGGGGAAAAAAAACTAGAAATCATATAGAGTATTTTCTATTAAGCTAGATATTAATAACAGAATGAACTTCAAACACTTAGAAACTAAACAATTCACAGCTAAATAGTCCAGGGGACAAAATAGTCTGAGTGAAATTTTTAAAAAGGACACATTTATACAAACAAAAATAAAACATCAAAATCTGTGAGATGAAGTTAAAATAGGTCTGAGAGGAAATTTATAGTATTAAATGCATAGAGAAGAGCAATAAAATCAAGTGTCTACAATTCCAAATTAAAAATCTAGAAAGAGAAGAAAAATAAGCACAAAGTAAGCAAAAGGAAGAAAACAAGAGCAGAAATCAATTAAATTTTAAAAAATGAATTGAAATTAAAAACTCTGAAAAGATAAGGAAAATGACAAAAGTGAAAGTTAGTTGCTCAGTCATGTCTCACTCTGTGAGTCCATGGACTGTAGCCCACCAGGAATTTCTGTCCATGGAATTCTCCAGGCAAGAATACTGGCATTGGCAGCCATTCCTTCTAGGGGATCTTCCTCACCCAGGGACTGATGAGTCTCCCACATTGCAGGCAGGTGTTTTACTGTCTGAGGGAAAGGGACAACTTTGATTTTAAAAAATACAGATTACAAAAATGGGGATTTTCATTATAGATCCTGCATACACAAAAACATAACAAGACAATACTATGAACAACTCTTCATATAAGTTCTTGACAAATTACATAAATGTTTGAAAAGTACTTTACAAATGTTAGATAAGTACTTGATAAATTAAATTGTTCTTGATAAATTAGATAAGTTGTTCAGAAACAAAATACACTTTACTACAACTAATACAAAATGAAACAGATCAACTGAACATCTCTGTAATTATTAAGAACATTGGATTTTTAATTTCAAATTTTCCCAAAAAGAAAACTGAAGGGTCAGGTAGTTTCACTGGAAATTCTGCCAAATATTTTAAACTAATCAACATCATTTATAGAGAACGACTTCAAGGAAATAGAAAAGGAAGGAATACTTCTAAATGCATTTTATGGGGAGGGCGGTCCTAAGATGGCAGAGGAATAGGACGGGGAGACCACTTTCTCCCCCACAAATTCATCAAAAGAACATTTAAACGCTGAGTAAATTCCACAAAACAACTTCTGAATGCCAGCAGAGGACATCAGGCACCAAGAAAAGCAGCCTATTGTCTTCGAAAGGAGGGAGGAAAAATATAAAAGACAAAAAAAGAGACAAAAGAGGTAGGGACAGAGCTCTGTCCCAGGAAGGGAGTCTTAAAAAGAAAGAAGTTTCCAAACACCAGGGAACACTCTCACTGCTGAGTCTGTGGCGAGCCTTGGAAGCACAGAGGACAACACAATAGGGAGGAAAAATAAGTAAATAATTAAAACCCACAGATTACAAGCCCAACAGTAACTCCCCCCAGGGGAGAAGCAGCACAAACGCCTGCATCCGCCACTAGCAAGCAGGGGCTGGGCAGGGAGGCACGGGCTGCATTGCTTAGAGTAAGGATCCGGCCTGAATGCCCCAAGGGTAATCAGAGAGAACTAATTTGGGCTAGCAAACCAGACTGTGAAATAGCTATCACGGGAAAAGCCCTAAGACACCGCCAGGCCTGCGCACAGAACAAAGGGCTAACAGAACTAGCCGGCTGCAGACCATCCCCCCTCCAGTGACTGGCAGCCAGAGCCGGAAGGGGGCAATCGCAGCCCCAGAGAGACATTATCTACCGAACTGCAAGCAGGCTTCTTTACTAACTAAGACTTCTTGGGGTTCTGGACAGTAATCATCCTCCTGAGAAGGTGCGCTGGTTGTACACCCAGAAAATTGAGAGGCAGGGACGGGAGAGGTGATAAAAAGGGCCACACTCGCCAAACACCTCATCACCCAAGCTGCTCAGAGCTGGGAAGGGCACAAAACGCAGGCCCAACGGAGTCTGCGCCTCTGAGGACTACCTGAGTGCCTGAACCTGAGAGGCTTAGACCTGGGAGGTGCATGCAGACCAGGGCCAGCCTCAGACGGTTCCCAGCGGAGCAACCTAGAGCCTGAGCTGTGTGGGCAGGGAGGGTGCACCGGCCGTGAGCGGGGGCAGGCCCAATGTGGCTAAGGCACTGCGAGCACACACCAGTGTTATTTGTTTGCAGCGTCCCTCCCTCCCCACAGCGCGACTGAACAAGTGAGCCCCCCCCCCCCCCAAAAAAAAAGTGTCTGCCACTGTGCCCCTTTTGTCAGGGTGGAAATCAGATACTGAAGAGGCCAGCAAACAGAAGAAGCTAAAACCGAGGGAACCGTGTTGGAAGTGACAGGTGCAATAGATAAAAACTAACTATAGTTGATACTGTAGTTAGTATCTACATAGGAGGGGGCCTATAGATCTTGAGAAATATAAGCTGGACCAACAAACTATCTGAAAATGAACTTACCCCACACTGCCCACAACACCACCAGAGAAAGTCCTAGATATATTTTTACCATCATTCTTTTTTTTTTAACTTTTTAAAAAATTTTAAGTCCTCTATTACTCCTTTAATTTTGATTTTTATAACCTATTATTACTTAAAAAAAAGACTATTTTTTTTAAAGCAAACATCATATATATATATATTTTTTTAATTTTTGTGACTTCGTCTTTTTCTTCTTCTTTTCTTTAATATTGTATTTTTGAAAATTCAATCTCTACTCTAGAATTTTAATCTTTGCTTTTTGGTATTTGTTATCAATTTTGTCCCTTTAAGAACCCAATCTTCAGTACCCATTTTTACTTGGGAGCGGGATTACTGTCTTGACTGCTCTCTCCCTCTTTGGACTCTCCTTTTTCTCCACCAGGTCGCCTCTGTCTCCTCCCTCCCCCTTCTCTTCTCTACCCAACTCTTAATATCTGTGTGTTCCAGAAAGTGGAGAACACTTAGGGAACTGATTACTGGCTGGATTTCTCTCTCTCTCCTTTTCATTCCCCTCTTTTATCCTCCTGGTCACCTCTGTCACCTTCCTCCCTCTTCTCTTCTCTGTATAACTCCAAGAATATCTCTGAGTGGTCCAGACTGTGGAGCGCACATAAGGAAGAGATTGCTGGCTAGCTTGCTCTCTCTTATGATGCCACCTCATCTCATTCGGGTCACCTCTAACTCCCTCCTCCCTCTTCTCTTCTCCATGTAACTCTGTGAACCTCTCTGGGTGTCCCTCACTGTGGAGAAACTTTTCATCTTTAACCTAGATGTTTTATCAATGGTGCTGTATAGAAGGAGAAGTCTTGAAACTACTGTAAAAATAAGACTGAAAACCAGAAGCAGGGGGCTTAAGTCCAAATCCCGAGAACACCAGAGAACTTCTGACTTCAGGGACCATTAATCCATAGGAGCTCATCAAATGCCTCCATACTTACACTGAAACCAAGCACCACCCAAGGGCCAACAAGTTCCAGAGCAAGACATACCACACAAATTCTCCAGCAACACAGGAACACAGCCCTGAGCTTCAATATACAGGCTGCCCAAAGTTACTCCAAAACCACTGACATCTCATAACTCGTTATTAGACACTTCATTGCACTCCAGAGAGAAGAAATCCAGCTCCACCCACCAGAACACCAACACAAGCTTCCCTAACCAAGAAAACTTGACAAGACACCTATACAGCCCCACCCACAGCGAGGAAACTCCATAATAAAGAGAACTCCACAAACTGCCAGAATACAGAAAGGCCACCCCAAACTCAGCAATATAAACAAGATGAAGAGACAGAGGAATACCCAGCAGGTAAAGGAACAGGATAAATACCCACAAAACCAAACAAAAGAGGAAGATATAGGGAATCTACCTGATAAAGAATTCTGAATAATGATAGTGAAAATGATCCAAAATCTTGAAATCAAAATGAAATCACAGATAAATAGCCTGGAGACAAAACTGAGAACATGCAAGAAAGGTTTAACAAGGACCTAGAAGAAATAAAAAAGAGTCAATATATAATGAATAATGCAATAAATGAGATCAAAAACACTCTGGAGGCAACAAATAGTAGAATAATGGAGGCAGAAGATAGGATTAGTGAAGTAGAAGATAGAATGATAGAAATAAATGAATCAGAGACGAAAAAAGAAAAATGAATTAAAAGAAATGAGGACAATCTCAGAGACCTCCAGGACAATATTAAACGCTCCAACATTCGAATCATAGGAGTCCCAGAAGAAGAAGACAAAAAGAAAGACCATGAGAAAATACTTGAGGAGATAATAGTTGAAAATATCTCTAAAATGGGGAGGGAAATAATCACCCAAGTCCAAGAAGCCCAGAGAGTCCCAAACAGGATAAACCCAAGGAGAAACACCCCAAGACACATATTAATCAAATTAACAAAGATCAAACACAAAGAACAAATATTAAAAGCAGCAAGGGAAAAACAACAAATAATACACAAGGGGATTCTCATAAGGATAACAGCTGATCTTTCAATAGAAACTCTTCAGGCCAGGAGGGAATGGCAAGACATACTTAAAGTGATGAAAGAAAATAACCTACAGCCCAGATTACTGTACCCAGAGAGGATCTCATTCAAATATGAAGGAGAAATCAAAAGCTTTTCAGACAAGCAAAAGCTGAGAGAATTCAGCACCACCAAACCAGCTCTCCAACAAATGCTAAAGGATATTCTGTAGACAGGAAACACAAAAATGGTGTATAAACTCAAACCCAAAACAATAAAGTAAATGGCAATGGGATCATACTTATCAATAATTACCCTAAATGTAAATGGGTTGAATGCCCAACCAAAAGACAAAGACTGGCTGAATGGATACAAAAACAAGACCCCTACATATGTTGTCTACAAGAGACCCACCTCAAAACAGGGGACACATACAGACTGAAAGTGAAGGGCTGGAAAAAGATTTTCCATGCAAATAGGGACCAAAAGAAAGCAGGAGTAGCAATACTCATATCAGATAAAATAGACTTTAAAACAAAGGCTGTGAAAAGAGACAAAGACAGTCACTACATAATGATCAAAGGATCAATCCAAGAAGAAGATATAATAATTATAAATATATATGCACCCAACATGGGAGCACCGCAATATGTAAAACAAATGCTAACAACTATGAAAGGAGAAATTAACAATAATACAATAATAGTGGGAGACTTTAATACCCCACTCACACCTATGGATAGATCAACTAAACAGAAAATTAACAAGGAAACACAAACTTTAAATGATACAATAGACCAGTTAGATCTAATTGATATCTATACCAACCTAGATAGCATATTCAAAAGCAGAGACATTACTTTGCCAACAAAGGTGCGTCTAGTCAAGGCTATGGTTTTTCCTGTGGTCATATATGGATGTGAGAGTTGGACTGTGAAGAAGGCTGAGTGCCGAAGAATTGATGCTTTTGAACTGTGGTGTTGGAGAAGACTCTTGAGAGTCCCTTGGACTGCAAGGAGATCCAGCCAGTCCATTCTGAAGGAGATCAGCCCTGGGATTTCTTTGGAAGGAATGATGCTAAAGCTGAAACTCCAGTACTTTGGCCACCTCATGCGAAGAGTTGACTCATTGGAAAAGACTCTGATGCTGGGAGGGATTGGGGGCAGGAGGAGAAGGGGACGACAGAGGATGAGATGGCTGGATGGCATCACTGACTCGATGGACGTGAGTCTCAGTGAACTCCAGGAGTTGGTGATGGACAGGGAGACCTGGCGTGCTGCAGTTCATGGGGTCGCAAAGAGATGGACACGACTGAGCGACTGACCTGATCTGATCTGATCTGATAGGACATTTCATCCCCAAACAATGAATTTCGCCTTTTTCTCAAGTGCACACGGAATCTTCTCCAGGATAGATCACATCCTGGGCCATAAATCTAGCCTCGGTAAATTCAAAAAATTGAAATCATTCCAAGCATCTTTTCTGACCACAATGCAGTAAGATTAGATCTCAATTATAGGAGAAAAACTATTAAAAATTCCAACATATGGAGGCTGAACAACACACTGCTGAATAACCAACAAATCACAGAAGAAATCAAAAAAGAAATCAAAATTTACATAGAAATGAATGAAAATGAAAACACAACAACCCAAAACCTGTGGGACACTTTAAAAGCAGTCCTAAGGGGAAAGTTCATAGCAATACAGGCATACCTCAAGAAACAAGAAAAAAGTCAAATAAATAACCTAACTCTACACCTAAAGCAACTAGAAAAGGAAGAAATGAAGAACCCCAGGGTTGTTAGAAGGAAAGAAATCTTAAAAATTAGGGCATAAATAAATGCAAAAGAAACAAAACAGACCATAGCAAAAATCAACAAAACCAAAAGCTGGTTCTTTGAAAGGATAAATAAAATTGACAAACGATTAGCCAGACTCATCAAGAAACAAAGGGAGAAAAATCAAATCAATAAAATTAGAAATGAAAATGGAGAGATCACAACAGACAACACAGAAATACAAAGGATCATAAGAGACTACTATCAGCAATTATATGCCAATAACCACCACAAACAAGGTAATAAATGCATTCATCACCTCCAAAATATTTCTTGTGCCTTTTTGCCTGTTTTTGGTGGCGTAAGAACACTTAATGAGATTCACCCTCAAGTGTTTAAGTGCACAACATAGTATCATTAATTATAGGTTCCATGTTGTACAGTAGATCTCTAAAATTTATTCATCTTATATAATTATAACTTTATACTCACTGAACAACATTTTCCTATTTCCCCTCCCATACCCTGAAATTCTGAAGATACTAAATTAAAAAAAAAATCCATTTCAGAATGTTAAGTCATCCAATCTACAAACATGCATTGTCTTTCCATCTGCTTTAGGTTTTTAATGTCTTTCAACAATGATTTATAGTATAGAGTATACTAGTCATTTATTTTGCTAAGTTTATTCCTAATATTATGTTCTTTTTGATACTACTGCAAATGGAATATTCTTTAATTTTCAGATCATTCATTGCAAATATCTAAGATTCAGTTGTTTCTCTATATTGATTTTAATAGATGGTAAAATTTCAGAGCACCAGGAATAAACGAAATTTCCCAAAGCATCCAGAAAGAAGAAAAACATTACAAAGCATAATTAATCAGAATGATATTAAAAATTTTAATAAGCAAAATTGAAGAAATGGAATAATGCCTTCATAATCCTGAGGAAAATGATTTTCAATCCCACAGTGGAGTTTAATCAAGGATGAAGACGGTCTGGGATCTTGGATAAAGGGGTCCAATGCCAGAGGGAGGTGGAGTTCTTCAAGGAAAATTCTTATATGACAGATGTCCATCAGGATTATAGCTTTCTTGCTGCTGCTGCTGTCGCTTCAGTCGTGTCCAACTCTGTGCAATCCCACAGACAGCAGCCCACCAGGCTCCGCCATCCCTGGGATTCTCCAGGCAAGAACACTGGAGTGGGTTGCCATTTCCTTCTCCAATGCAAGAAAGGGAAAAGTGAAAGTGAAGTCGTTCAGTCGTGTCCGACTCTTAGCAACCCCATGGACTGGAGCCTACGAGGCTTCTCCTAGGTCTACATAAAATGCTGTAATCCAGATGGACATTTGTTATATAAATCATCAGACAGAACTGACTGCATAGAAAATTCTTATGAGAGGTGTATTACAAACTGTTGAGAGTACACGAACTTTTAGTGATACACTCTAAAAATTAAACTGAACCTGCAGCAGAAAAGTCAATTTTGACTTCAAGGAAAAACAAAGAGTTAGATGAGAAATGACACTAGCCTAACAATGAAGAGAATTTACATGGTTAAAAGAATGAAAACTCTCTCATATGTGTTTACCCAATTGAGACGCATTTACACAGTCAGGGTCAAGGTTCTGGACAGGGGCTGTAAGGTACTCAGCCCCTGTCATGCATTTATTTTCCATGGGGATGGTCTTGATCCCTGTCTCCTGTACAATGTCACGAACCTCAGTCCATAGTTCATCAGGCACTCTATCAGATCTAGTCCCTTAAATCTATTTCTCACTTCCACTGTATAATCATAAGGGATTTGATTTAGGTCATACCTGAATGCTCTAGTGGTTTTCCCTACTTTCTCCAATTTAAGTCTGAATTTGGCAATAAGGAGTTTATGGTCTGAGCCACAGTCGGCTCCTGGTCTTGTTTTTGCTGACTGTATAGAGCTTCTCCATCTTTGGCTGCAAAGAATATAATCAATCTGATTTCGATGTGACCATCTGGTGATGTCCATGTGTAGAGTTTTCTCTTGTGTTGTTGGAAGAGGGTGTTTTTTATGATTATTCCATTTTCTTGGCAAAACTCTATTAGTCTTTGCCCTGCTTCATTCCGTATTCCAAGGACAAATTTGCCTGTTACTCCAGGTGTTTCTTGACTTCCTACTTTTGCATTCCAGTCCCCTATAATGAAAAGGACATCTGTTTTGGGTGTTAGTTCTAAAAGGTCTTGTAGGTCTTCATAGAACTGTTACAGCTTCTTCAGTGTTACTGGTTGGGGCATAGACTTGGATTACTGTGATATTGAATGGTTTGCCTTGGAAACGAACAGAGATCATTTTGTCGTTTTTGAGATTGCACCCAAGTACTGCATTTTGGACTCTTTTGTTGACCATGATGGCTACTCCATTTCTTCTGAGGGATTCCTGCCCACAGTAGTAGATATAATGGTCATCTGAGTTAAATTCACCCATTCCAGTCCATTTTAGTTCGCTGATTCCTAGAATGTCGACATATGAGGACCTACAAGACCTTTTAGAGCTAATACCAAAAAAGATGTTCTTTTCATCACAGAGGACTGTAATGCAAAAGTAAGAAGTCAAGAGATACCTGGAGTAACAGACAAGTTTGGCCTTGGAGTACAAAATGAAGCAGAGCAAAGGTTAACTGAGTTTTGCCAGGAGAATGCACTGGTCATAGCAAACACCCTCTTTCAACAACACAAGAGACAACTCTACACATGGACATCACAAAACGCTCAATACCAAATTCAGATTGATTATATTCTTTGCCTCTTGATGACAGTGAAAGAGGAGAATGAAAAAGTTGGCTTAAAACTCAACATTCAGAAAACTAAGATCATGGCATCTGGTCTCATCACTTCATGGCAAATAGATGGGGAAACAGTGGAAACAGTGACAGACTTTATTTTGGGGGATTCCAAAATCACTGCAGATAGTGATTGCAGCCATGAAATTAAAAGATGCTTATTCCTTGGAAGGAAAGTTACGACCAACCTAGCCAGCACATTAAAAAGCAGAGACATTACTTTGCCAACAAAGGTCCATCTAGTCAAGGCTATGATTTTTCCAGTAGTCATGTATGGATGTGAGTTGGACTATAAAGAAAGCTGAGCACAGAAGAATTGATGCTTTTGAACTCTGGTGTTGGAGAAGATTCTCGAGAGTCCCTTGGACTTCAAGGAGATCCAACTGGTCCATCCTAAAGGAGATCAGTCCTAAGTGTTCATTGGAAGGACTGATGTTGAAGCTGAAACTCCAATACTTTGGCCACCTGATGTGAAGAGCTGACTCATTTGAAGAGACCCTGATGCTGGGAAAGATTGAGGGCAGGAGAAGAAGGGGACAACAGAGGATGAGATGGTTGGATGGCACCACCGACTCAATGGACATGAGTCTGTGTAAACTCCAGGAGTTGGTAATGGACAGGGAGGCCTGGTGTGTTGCAGTTCATGGGTCGCAAAAGTTGGACGTGACTGAGCGACTGAACTGATATTCTTTGCAGCCAAAAATGGAGAAGCTCTATACAGTCAGCAAAAACAAGACAAGGAGTTAACTGTGGCTCAGCTCATGAACTCCTTATTGCAAAATTCAGACTTAAATTGAAGAAAGTAGGAAAAACTACTAGACCATTCAGGTATGACCTAAAACAAAGCCCTTACAATATACAGTGGAAGTGACAAATAGATTCAAGAGAGTAGATATAATAGAGTGCCTGAAGAACTATGGACAGAAGTTCATGACATTGTATGAATGAGGAGGCTATCCCCAAGAAAAAGAAATGCAAAAAGGCAAAACGGTTGTCTGAGGAGAACTTACATACAGCTGAAAAAATACGAGAAGGTAAAGGCAAATGAGAAAAGATATATTCATCTGAATGCAAAGTTCCAAAGGAGAGCAGAGAGAGACAGAAAGCTATCCCAAGAGAACAATGCAAAGAAATAGAGGAAAACAATAGAATGGGAAAGACTAGAGATGTCTACAAGAAAATTAGAGATACCAAAGGAACATTTCATGCAAAGATGGGCTCAATAAAGGACAGAAATGGTATGGACCTAACAGAGGCAGAAGATATTAAGAAGAGGTGGCAACAATACACAGAACTATACAAAAAAAGATCTTCATGACCCAGATAACCACGATGGTATGATTCCTCACCTAGAGCCAGACATCCTGAAATGTGAAGTCAAGTGGTCCTCAGGAAGCACCACTACAAACAAAGTTAGTGGAGGTGATGGAATTCCAGCTGACCTATTTCAAATCCTATATGACGATGTTCATAGAGTGCTTCACTCAATAGGCCAGCAAAGTTGGAAAACTCAGCAGTGGCCACAGGACTGGAACAGGTCAATTTTTATTTCAATCACAAAGAAAGGCAGTGCTAAAGAATGTTAAAATTACCACGTCATTCCACTCATTTCACATGCTAGCAATGTAATATTCCAAATTCTCCAATCTAGGCTTCAACAGTGCATGAACCAAGAACTTCCAGATGTTCAAACTGGATTTAGAAAAGGCCAAGGAAACAGAGAGCAAATTGCCAACATTCGTTGGATCATAGAAAAAGCTAGAGAATTCCAGAAAATTATATACTTCTGCTTCATTGACCCTACTAAAGCCTTTGACTATGTAGATCTAAAGAAACTCTGGAAAATTCTTAAAGATATGGGAATACCAGACCTCCTCACCTGCCTCCTGAGAAACCTGTATGCAGGTCAAGAAGCAACAGTTAGAACTGGACATGGAACAACATACTGGTTCAAAATTGGAAACGACTATATCGAGCTATATATTGTTACCCTTCTTATTTAACTTACATGCAGAGCACATCATGAGAACTGCCAGGCTGGATGAAGCATAAGCTGGAATCAAGTTCACTGGGAGAAACATCAATAACCTCAGATATTCAGGTGACACCACCCTTATGGCAGAAACCAAAGAGGAACTAAAGAAGATCTTGATGAAGGTGAAAGAGGAAACTGAAAAAGCTGGCCTAAATCTCAACACTCAAAAAACGACGATCATGGCATAGGGTCCCATCATTTCATTGGAAATTGATGGGAGAAAATGGAAACAGCAACAGACTTTATTTTCTTGGACTCCAAAAACACTGTAGATGGTGACTGCAGTCATGAAGTTAAGATGATTGCTCCTTGGAAGTAAAGCTATGACCAACCTAGACTGCATATTAGAAAGCAGAGACATTACTTTGCCAGCAAGGTCCGTCTAGTCAAGGCTATGGTTTTTCCAGTGGTCATGCGTTGATATGAGAGTTGGACCATAAAGAAAGCTCAGCGCTGAAGAATTGATGCTTTTGCACCATGGTGTTGGAGAAGACTCTTGAGAGTCCCTTGGACTGCAAGGAGATCCAGCCAGTCCATTCTGAAGGAGATCAGCCCTGGGATTTCTTTGGAAGGAATGATGCTAAAGCTGAAACTCCAGTACTTTGGCCACCTCATGTGAAGAGTTGACTCATTGGAAAAGATTCTGATGCTGGGAGGGATTGGGGGCAGGAGGAGAAAGGGACGACAGAGGATGAGATGGCTGGATGGCATCACTGACTCGATGGACGTGAGTCTGAGTGAACTCCGGGAGTTGGTGATGGACAGGGAGGCCTGGCATGCTGCGATTCATGGGGTCACAAAGAGTCGGACACGACTGAGCGACTGAACTGAACTGAATACCCATGGAAACGAAAGACCTTCATACACAAAACTATAAGACACTGATGAAAGAAATTAAAGATGACAAACAGATGGAGAGATACATTATGTTCTTCAATGGAAGCATCAATACTGTGAAAAAGACTATACTTCCCAAAGCAATCTACAGATTCAGTGCACTCTCTATCAAATTACCAATGGAATTTTTCACAGAAGTAGAGCAAAACATTTCAAAATTTGCATAGAAACTCAAAAGATGCCAAATAGTCAAAAAATCTTGAGAAAGAAAAATGGAGCTGGAGGAATCAAACTTCCTGGTTTCAGACTATACTACAAAGCTACAGTCAACAAAATAGTACAGAGTTGGTGCAAAAAAAAAGATAGATCAATAGAAAAATAAAGTCCTGAGATAAACCCACACATGTATGGGCACCTTATTTTTAACAAAGAAGGCAAGGATATGCAATGGAGAAAAGACAGACTTTTCAGTAAATGCTGGGGAAACTGAACAGCTACATGCAAAAGAATGAAATTAGAATACTTCCTAAATCCACACACACACACACACACACACACACACCAGATTAAAGACCAGAATATAATGCCTGAAACTATAAAACTCAGAGGAAAGCACAGGCAAACCACTTTTTGACATAAATCACAGCAAAATCCTCTTTGACCTACCTCCTAGAATAATGGAAAAGAAAACAAAAATTAATATGTGGGACATTATTAAATTTTCATTTGTTTCATATAAACAAGATGAAAAGACAACCCTCAGAATTAAAAAAAAATAATTGCAACTTAAACAAAGGATTAGTCCAACAAAGGATTAATCTCCAAAATATACAAGTGGTTCATGCAGCTCAGTAGCAGAAAAACAAATAACCCAGTCAAAAGGTGGTCAGAAGACCTAAAAAGACATTTCTCCAAAGAAGACATGCAGATGATCAACAAACAGATAAAAAGATGTACAACATCTTGAACATGTACCTTTGAAAATTTTTTTCCAATCTGTCTCCCAGTCACTAGACCAGTAGGACTTTATCTTCCTTCTAAGTTGCTACCTATCAAAACCAAATGCTATATCACTGCCTAACACAGATCAAGGTGCTGTCAGCCCCAGAGACAGCTTCCCTGCTACCCACTGAGCCCCAAAATCAGTGCTGCATATTTTAGGTTTTTGGTTATTATGTCATCCATTCCTGGTACTAATTTCTGATTCCATCATGATGGGCTATACTACACTATCACAAAAGACAACCCCACATTTTCAGTGGCCCGGAGCAACAAATGTTTATTCTCTTGCTTTGCAGTGTCCATAGCAGGTTGGTGGGCATAGCGCTGTGTCATCTTCATGCTGGATTTGCTTCATTAAGGGTCTGACTCACACATAGGGAGGGGCGAGACAGCTCAGAAGGGTCTTGTACTTGCCTTTCAATGCTCGGGTCTGGGACTAACATGCATTGCTTCTGCCGAAAATTCATGACTTTACCCACTACCAAGTCCCTTGAAAGAAAGTGAAGTCATTCAGTCGTGTCCAACTCTTTGTGACCCTGTGGACTGTAGCCTACCAGGCTCTTCTGTCCATGGGATTTTCCAGGCAAGAATACTGGAGTGGGTTGCCATTTCCTTCTCCAGGGGATCTTCCCAACGCAGGGATCAAACCTGGGTCTCCTGCATTGCAGGCAGACACTTTACCCTCTGAGCCATCAGGGAAGTCCCTTAGACTCCCCAATTTTCTCATCTGTAAACTGTAACAATATGTACCTCTAGGATATCTATGCGGAGAAGGCAATGGCACCCCACTCCAGTACTCGTGCCTGGAAAATCCCATGGGTGGAGGAGCCTGGTAGGCTGCAGTCCATGGGGTCACCAAGAGTTGGACATGACTGAGCGACTTCACTTTATTTTTTCACTTTCATGCATTGGAGAAGGAAATGGCAACCCACTCCAGTGTTCTTGCCTGGAGAATCCCAGGGATGGGGGAGCCTGGTGGGCTGCCATCTATGGGGTTGCACAGAGTTGGACAGGACTGAAGCGACTTAGCAGCAGCAGCAGGATATCTATGAGGCTTCAATAGGATAATGTGTGTAAATAGTGGGTAAAATGAAAACCCTGTCCTACCCTGTCCTCTCTCAACTTGCTGCCCACTGGTCTTCTGTTGTGCCCCTGGCTGCTATAGCAGTGTGAAGTCTTGCTTCTCCCAGCAGATTTTGCCTAAGAAGAGGCACCTTTCTTTCCACTGTCATCAGTGACAACCATCTATAATCACATCTGCTGTGTCACTTAGGATGGTCCTTTCTTTTTACTGTACCATGCATTTTAAAGCACCTAATATACCTTATCATTGTGTGTTGTGTGTGTGCGTGTGTGCTCAGTCATGTCTGTCTGTTGTAACTCATGAACTAGCCCACAAGGTGCCTCTGTCCATGGGATTTCCCAGGCAAGAATACTGGAGTGAGTTGCCATTTCCTACTCCAGAGGATCTTCCTGATCCAGGGATAAAACCCACGTCTCTTACATTGGCATGTGGGTTCTTTACCACTGAGCCACCTGGAAAGCCCCTACATCTTATTGTTATTTGTCTTGAATTCCATTAAGGGGCATTCAACACAACACTATATCTGATGTTGCTTTTATTGTTGATGACAATCTGAAGTAGGCTCTGGGATACTGGCACACAATCCACAAAACCCAACCCTGTGGGGAATGCAGGTTGGATGTTTGGCACCATGCTTTACTTTGAGAACCCATCTCCCTCTCTGGAACACAGAACTCCAGCTAGCAAAGCTATTTCTTTACATACGTTTGAATTATATTTCATTACACAACAGTGGTTGCTGAATCTATCCATCAGTGAAAGATTTCAGCTTTTTTTTTCCCCTCAAAAAAGAAAAAAAAAAAAAAAGTCCTTTGGCATATGGTCACACTGAAACTCTTTGAGATAAAAAAAAAAGTAGTATAATTAAATGAAGATGTTTTGGAAATTGTTGTCATTAAAAGCCAATGTCTGATGAACATTTGAGGAACAACAAGCCCACAATGACTAAAAAGCAAGCATTTAGAATCATATTGGGAGGAACTGAGTTTTCTAGAAAGCAGTAGCTATAATTAAAACAAAAATGTAATTATGAGGCATCAAAGACCTATTTTTGAAAGAGAAGGAATTTTATCAACATTTCTGAAACAGAAAAAGCAAAAGCAGGGTAAGCTTTCAATGTGTACCTTTTTTTCCCAACAGAACCAGAACAGCTCTTCCAGGATTCTGCAAGTGTGGAGAGAAGCTGGAGCTTCTTTAAGGCAAGGCACTGGCATGTGTGCTGGGTGGAGTTTACTCAGAGACTCACAGCTGCTCCCACCAGAGAGTTATCTGTATCTCTTTCTACTCTTCTCCTCCCCTTTGAGAGCCGTTATCCAAAATGAGGTGTTTATTCACACACTGAAGTGTGGAAATGTGATACACACATGGCCACATTTCTGGGGATGATTTCCCTTTAATGAGAGACAAAACCAACAAAGCCCATGGATATTAATCAAGGGTGACAGGACTTCAGTGATGACCACAGTCAAGGCTATGGCATGCGCATTTCTCCATCCACTCCCCCATCACACCATAGAGCAAGACCATCTGTCTGGTCTATACAGAAACATGATGGAGACAGAATAGCTTAGCTGTGTTCAGCCCAGTCCACTGGGCTTTTGGTTTGGTTCAGTCCAATCTACCCTCAAAGCCCCATTTCCTTACCTGTTAGGTGGATAAAAACTCACAGGGCTGCCATGAGAACAGGAGATAAAGTGCCAGTAAACTAGACACAAATGGGATAAGTGTGTGTCTACATACTTTTTTTTTTTTTTTTTTTTTTTACCACAGTTGTTTCAACAATCCCATTCTACTAGTTGTGTTTAGTGGGTAAACTTTAGTTTTACAACATCCAAAACTGTATATAACTATCTCAGTCACAGAAGGCGATGGCACCCCACTCCAGTACTCTTGCCTGGAAAATCCCATGGATGGAGGGGCCTGGTAGGCTGTAGTCCATGGGGTCGCTAAGAGTCGGACATGACTGAGTGACTTCCCTTTCACTTTTCACTTTCATGCTCAGTAGAAATTATAGTAGGCTTGGCAAATTATTCCCAAATCCTAAAAAGATACAAACACAGGCCATTCCACCATGATTTTATGAGAGTCAAACTGCTCCAAAGGTTGGCCTCCTCTCTCCTGACCTCTAAATAACTCACACAATACAAATTTTAATTCAATCTGGATTTTAATTCACCCACTAAAATGTAAGCTTCCCAGGCAGGTCTATGTCCACAGAAAAGTGGGTGTTTGGCAAATGTATGTGGATAGATGGACAGGCAAATTAAACAAGTGGATGAATGGATGGATCATACCCCTTCAATGATCACAGTCACTTCAAGTGACCTCGCTGTACTCTTCTGTGTACATTCAGTCTTTGGGGTCCTGTTCAAACTGTAAGTTATCTATTTTGTAGATATATTTCTCCCCAGCAAGACACTAAGTTGTTTGAGAGCAGAGGTTGAGTATAAGTTATCTCTATTTATCTGACTGCACATGGATGGTGCTTAATAAATATCTGTTGCCTCACTGTAGACAATGGCAAAGAAAATGTGCCAAGATGTTCAATCAGACAAAAGATAGTTGACATCTAAAAGGATGAAAACTATCTTTTTCATGAACACATTAGCACATCTACTTTATTCATTAGCATATTACAACTCTCAATAAATGTTTTACTCACATATAAAGAAAAAAGATTCCGTAGATGCCTTATTAGGCAAATCAATATGTGGGGTTAACATGGTTCTTAGAAGTTTGGAAAGTAGAGAGAAAGGAACTCCAAGTCATGGCTGTGAGCCAGGCCCATTTGTGCCCAACATCTTATTAGAAGTGGGCTAGACTGACATTTGGGACCACACTGATGTTACTGAAACAACTCCCCAGCTTTCCTGAAATGGTAAACATAGTCTTCCAAATACCAAAATGAGTGGCGGGGAGGGGGTATGAATTAAACTACTTAGGTGCAGAAGGTATACTGCTTTACTGAGCTTCAAGTATAATCATCAGCTTATTATCTACTTTGTTTAATGGTGGATATCTTGCTAAACAGTCACCTCCTAGAACCCAGGCCTAATGGACTGACGCAGGATTGGGGAACCAGGCCAGCAGTATGTGCAGTGGTACCTTCTCCAAAGCCCAGGCTGTCTGTAACTGCAGACAGTAGCAAAAAGTTACTCTGAAATGATGCTGCTTTGGCTTTCTCTTCAATTTGTTTTCCTTTATGCTGTTTTACCAGATTCAGTGCAGGGCCACACACATAAGTAAACTCCTCTGCTGCTAATGCTAAGTCACTTCAGTCATGTCCGACTCTGTGCGACCCCATAGACAGCAGCCCACCAGGCTCCCATCCCTGGGATTCTACAGGCAAGAACACTGGAAATGGGTTGCCATTTCCTTCTCCAATGCATGAAAGTAAAAAGTCAAAGTGAAGTCGCTCAGTCGTATCCGACTCTTAGCGACCCCATGGACTGCAGCCTACCAGGCTCCTCCATCCATGGGATTTTCCAGGCAAGAGTACTGGCGTGGGGTGCCATTGCCTTCTCCAGTAAATTCCTCTACATGCTGAATAATAATTCCTTAACAATGCAGATATTGGGTTTGAATCCACTTCTAGCTGTGGGAATTTGAACAAGTTACATCACCTTTCTGTGCCTCTGTTTCTTTATACAAGAAAAAAGAAAACAATAACAATATATCTTATTTCACAATGTGGTTCTAAAACTCAAATGGAGTACTGTATATGAAACACTTAGTACAGTGTCTGGCTCATAAACGTTTGTATCTATATCATCCCTCATAGCTCAGCTGGTAAAGAATCCGCCTGCAATGCAGGAGACCCCGGTTTGATTACTGGGTCAGAAAGATCCACTGGAGAAGGGATAGGCTACCCAGTCCAGTATTCTTGGGTTTACCTTGTGGCCCAGCTGGTAAAGAATACACCTGCAATATATGGGGATCTTCCCAATCCAGGGATCAAACCCAGGTCTCCTGCATTGCAGGCGGATTCTTTACCAATTGAGCTGCAAGGGAAGCCCTTGTGTTTTGTTTTGTTTTTTTTTTCCACAAAACTAGAACAAATAACCTCAAAATTTGTATGGAGACACAAAAGACCCCAAATAGCCACAGCAGTCTTGAGAAGGAAAAGGAGAGCTGGAAGAATCAGGCTGCCTGACTTCAAACTATACTACAAAGTTATACTCATCAAAATGTATGGTACTGGCACAAACATAGAAATATAGATCAATGGAACAGCACAGAAAACACTGAAATAACACCATGCACTTATGAGCAATTAATGTATGACAAAGGAGCCAAGACAATACAGTGTCTGACAGACAGTCTCTTCAACAAAAGGTGCTGGGAAAACTGGACAGCTACATGTAGAAAAATGAAGTTAGCTCATATTTTTACAGCATACACAAAAATAAGCCCAAAATGGATTAAAGACCAAAATGTGAGACTGGACACTATAAAACGTCTAGAGGAAAACATAAGCAAGACACTCTCTGACATAAATCACAGCAACATCTTTTTTGATGCATTTCCCAGAATACTGGAAATAAAAACAAAAATATACAAACGAGACTGACTGAAACACAGAAGATTTTGCACAGAAAAGGAAACAATAAACAAAACAAAAAGACAACCTACAGACTGGGAAAAATATTTGCAAATAATGTGACTGATAGGGATTACTTCCCAAAATATACAAATAACTCACAATGCTTAACAGCATCAAAACAAACTACCCACTCAAAAAATGGGCAAAAGACCTAAATAAACATCTCTGCAAAGAAGACATACAGATGGCCAACAGGCACATGAAAAGATGTTCAATATCACTAATTATTAGAGACATGCTAACCAAAACTACAAGGAGATACCCCCCACATCAGCCAGAATGGCCATCAACAAAAAGTCCACAAACAGTAAATGCTGGAGAGGGTTTAGAGAGAAGAGAATCCTCCTACATTTTTGGTGGAATTGTAAATTAGTACAGCCACTATGTAGAACAGTATGGAGGTTCCTTAAAAAACTAAAAAAGAGCTACATATGACTGTGCAATCCCATTACTGGGCATATTTCTGGAGAAAAACATGATCTGAAAGTATCCAAGCACCCCAACATTCAGTGCAGCACTGTTTAAACCTGCATTGACAGAGGAATGGATAAAGCAGATGCGGTGCATATATATAATGGAATATCACTCAGCTATTAAAAAGAATGAAATAATGCCATTTGCAGCAATGTGGGTAGGCCTATAGAGCGTCATGCTGAGTGAAGTTACACAGTGAAGGAGAAATGTCATATGAAATGCCTTAAATGTGGAATCTCAAAATAAATGACACAATGTTATGTGGCAGCCTTGCTTGGAGAGGGGTTTGCGGGAGAATGGATACATGTATACGTATGGCTGAGTCCCCCATTGCTGTTCACCTGAAACTATCAGGACTTTGTCAATTGGCTACATCCCAATACAAAATAAAAAGCTCAGAATAAAAATGCCAGTGGAGGTCAGCTAGGTTAGATGTAAGAAAAAGAACTATATCTGCATGATGATGAAGGGTAACATGCAATACAGAGAAGTGGGGACAGGGATAAGAGAAGGAGCAATCGACCTGTTGAAAGGGAGCAGCTACTCCTCAGTTCATAGCAAACTTGCCATGTAAAAACATACCTAGTGTATTAGGCTTTTTGAAATCTGGAAACACCTGTTTTTTAACATATAATTTCCTAACATTTAAATAGTAGCGATGGATTTAACTGTTTAAACATCATGTGTCACAAACAGACTTGAAGTGGTCCTCCACGATCCCCAACCCCTGATGTTCACATTTTTGTTTAATCTCCTTTTTCTGCGTGAGCAGAAACTACATCTTGCTTATAGCCATGAAAACGTGGAGAGGTAACAGGACATCATTCCAATGATTCTGTGACATTGTATAAGGGTCTAGAGACCCTTGTTGTGGACAGATGAAGTGAGCAGACAAGCAGGGAGAGCCTATATGCCAGGGATCTCAGGCTTTCCCAAGGGTGGACTCCAGGAGCTTAGGGTGGCCTCTATAAACAACCTGAGTAATCGTGGAAGCAAATTCTTACCCAGCTGAGCCTCCAGATGAGAACACCTTCAGAGGACACTTAGATTTCAGACTTCTTAGACCCTAAGCAAAGGACCCAGTTAAGCCATATCTAGACTCATGACCCACAAAGATTACAAAATAATAAATGTGTGCATTTTAAGTCACTAGTTTGTACTCATTTGTTACATAACAGTATGCAACTAATAAATTCACAATGCAAAAGAACAAATCACATCTAAAGGACATAATTCCCCATGATCAGTTAACAGCATCTGCTATATTCCATTAAACCCGGCATCAATATTTGCCAGGATTATGACTATTTAGGCTGAGAGTTCAAAGCCCTAAGTATCAACATACTACATGCAAGCTGAGTTTTTTCTACTTAATTTTCCTCAATAGTCAATCGAGAGGATGACTGAGACATAACCCTGAATTTTGCTATCACACAGACTTTTATCATTTTTACTGATCCATTGTGGCCTAAGTAATAACACAATTAGCTTCAGAGTTAGATTCTTTAGGGACTGAGTGACTCACCAAACAACATTTAGAGCAGAACTAGATACACAATAATCATATATTAAATGAACACACAAATGGAATTTAAATGTCAAGTGCTACCCTGGCATGCCTCACCCTGGCATGCCTCAGGGGCTAGTGCTGTGCTTCTACAACATCAGGATTAGTAACTAAGAACAACACAGAAGGTCTGGATAGCAAATTCACAAGTGATATTGTTCTTTGAACAGAAAGTAAGTGAGTTGAAAAACAGAACAATATAGACTCAAAAGGTCAGAATGATGTACCAACTCTAATGATCTATAAATTTAAAACTCTCAATTTAGGGTGAAAAGCATAAACTCAAAATACATAAAATGTGGTATATATGGTAGCAGAAATGCAAAGGCTGAATTCTTGGGCTTCATGTACATTTATTATGAATTGAAAAAAAATACCATATTAGTTAATCCCACTATTGTTACTGCATTTATTGTATAATAAACATACACATGAGTCAGGCTACTCGTATTTCCTTCCATCTCAATTTCAGGCCTTGGAGATCCTGTTTCATTTTGACAAGTATCATCAACTGAGCCCATTTAAAGGAGTCAAACCATCACAGCAGCATGGCACATGATACATGATTGATACTCAATAAATGTCTACTGAATTACAACATTATGTATTGAGTGACAATAATCTTTAAACTAAAGCCTTGAGAAAATCTGAAAAAAAATGAAGCATTCAAACTAGTAGGAAACTACATTGCGGGGTTACAGTTTGTGATCACGGCATGCTTGTGACAGGCTGCAGGACATGCTGCCCCAAAATATGGCACCTTGGCATATTGAATAGCTCAGGCTGAAAGAGTTTCAGAAATGGCATGTGTAGAAAAGTCTTTCTGATCTTTCCTTGAAGCAAGTCATAAACCCTCCCATGAGAGAGGCCCTTGCAGAATCTAAAGGAACAGGCCTTGCTAAGTTTCTACGGTTCACTACCATTAGCTTATGTCCTTTCTGCTATCACATGTTTCTATGTTTCCTCTCTTCAACAAACCTAGCACAAAACCACTCAGCTTTAACTATTTCATCAGGTCTTTATTTCCTTATGAAACTCCATATCACATAAATCTTATATTAAATAAACTTGTATGCTGTTCTCCTGTTAAACTGTCTTTGTCAGTTTATTTTTCAGACTAGAGGGGGACTCTATGAGAGTCAAGGAAAACTTTGTCATTCCCAACACTAGTTTAGTACACAGACACAGGAACTAGATGATTTAGGTTCAAATTCAACTCCTACACCTGCTTCAATGCCATCTATCCCATTTAAACTTAAGTTTTCTTATTTGTAAAATGAAGATTGGAATACCAGCACCCATTTCAAGAGGGTTTTCAAGAAGAGAAAGCATACTAGCACATTGCCGAAGTCTTGAAAAAAGTATGGCACATAGTAAGCAGCACTTAGTATGCACTGTCGTCGTTGTTTAGTCATTCAGTCACTCATGTCCGACTCTTTGCAACCTCATGGACTATAGTCCACCACTCCTCGATCCATGGGATTTTCCAAGCAGGAATACTGGAGTGGGTTTTCATTCCCTTCTCCAGGGGATCTTCTCGACCAAGGGATCAAAGCTGGGTCTCCTGCACTGCAGGCAGATTCTTTACTGTCTGAGCCACCAGGGAAGCCCTAGTAAGCATTAGTGATTAGCATTATTATCATTAACATTATTCTTCTATTGGCAAAAAGGTTAGTTAGAAGTAGGCCTACCCTGAGTCATTCCAGAGTTCCAGAGGTCAGAAATATTATCAGTGCATAGAAGCTACAGGAAAGGAGACTGGTTCTCCATAAAGAACTTAAAGAGTTATCTGAGCAGCCCCAAATTAGAAATGAAATTTTAGATGTAAAGAAAAACCCATCCATGGAAATTTTCAAATAATCCTCTATGATTTTTTTTAGAGACAGCTCATGTTAAAGTATCTTTAATTTCTTTCAGTCATTCAATTCAAGTGATCCCTTTGATCCAAATACACTCCAAAATGTAACAGGAGGACCACTTTTACATGTTTGGAAAAATGCAAGTGTATAGCTTTATTCAGAACAGGAAGAAAACATCTCTCTGTTAATATTTGCATCTGAGAAATCTCTAGAGTATTATTTGATTCAGAAAAGATTCCAAACTGAAATCCACACCTCATCTCAGGGGGATGACAGAGAAATTAACATAGGTTAGACTTCCAGGGAGAGTAAAGTTTTAAGGGAAATACTTCAGTGAAGTGAGACTTAAAGGGAATTTAAACAAACATTGGGCTCTAATGCCAAAATGTTTTGGCTTAAATTCTGTCTCCATACATTACTACTTTTGTGACCTTGAGTTAGTGTTTAATTTCCTTCTGCCTTGATTTGTCTTATCTAAAAGTAAGAGAGCAATATTACCTATCTCATTGAGTTGTGAGACTTAAATAAATTAGTATGTGTAAAATACTTAGAATAGCTTTACACACAAATGGTAGCTATACTTCTCCTCCATTTTTCTTAGTAGTAGTAGAAATAGTAGTAGTAGAAATGGCAGTATTCATATTATTTTTTTAGAATCCTTCTTTAATCACCAGGGAAGCCCTAATATGCATTAGTGATTAGTGTTATTATCATTAACATTATTCTTCTATTAGCAAAAGAATAGAAAGGTTCCTGAGCCCAGTTTCCATCCAGACTCAAACTGAGCCCCTTCAAACACCCCACTGGACCTTGTGGTTAGGCCAATAGCCCTTTCATCTACCCCCTCCACAAAGAACAGATTGTCTTGTTTGGGTGTCCTTGAAGGAGGCTGAGTTTGGGTGTCCAAAGAATGGCCCTAGGTGTGCCCTCTACCTCCACGCCCTCCATCGTTAAACGGTGGAGAGAACCTGGAAGGAAGGGCAACTTGTTTGGTCTGATTTTATTCATTTCTTCTGCCTTCTATTACTTTCCCTGGGATGGTCTCTGTCTCCTTCCCCAGGCAGTTTGTACTTCTGAAGGGCAGGTACTTCCTTGTATAATGCAAGCAAACAGTAAATATTTCAAGGTGTTCTTTGTTTGTCTTGTTTTTAAGGAACTTAAGATAGAGTTGCAGGAGTATTATATATTCTAGGCACATATATGGTGAAATATTATCAACAGGCAAACTGCAAAGGCTGATAAAGTTAATTCACAAAACCCATATCAGAATTCACAAAATGGAAGATGGCAGAGAAATAGGACGGGAAGACCACTCTGTCTCCAATAAATACATTAAAAGATCATCTGCATGTGGAGCAACTCCCATGGAATAACTTTTGAACGTTAGCAGAGGACCCCAGATACCCAGAAAAGCAAACCAATCTCTTAGACATGAGGTAGGACAAAAGACAAAATTAAAAGGGGGACAAAGGATTTGAGAATGGAGACCTGTCCTGGGGAGAATGTCTGAGGAGGAGAAGTTTCCACACAGTAGGATACTCTCTCACAGGTGGGGTCAGTTGGGAACTTAGGAACCTCAGAGGGCAGCATAACTGAAAAATTTCATCACAGAAATCAGGCCGAATGGCAATTACCAGCCAAGAAGCAGCTCACATGCTCACGTCCCACCCACAGTGAATGGGGGCTGGGTGCAGAACACGTGCGCATCGTTGGTCCTTAGGGAAAGGATAGGTTTGAATGCCGTGAGGACACTGAGGGGATTAATGTGACAGAACACAGAAAGAACCAGGAAAACCCCAACCATGGGAACACCAGGGAAAGAAAGAAAAACAAAGGAACTTTCCTGTGGGAAGGCTCTACTGCTGCACTGTGACCCCTGGCACGCTCACAGAACAAAGGATCCTGCCCTAGAGAATACCAGACAAGGGTGAGTCAGCTGCCATTTGCAGCCCTCCTTGGAGGCAGAGCACAGGTGCATGGCAGCCAGAGGTGGAAGGCAAGGGGCCACTGCAAACTTGGCCCCAGAGACTGCATTTCCCACCAGCTATGAGTGGGCTGCCAGTCACTAACCACACCTTCCTGGGATCCTGGACAGTTCATATCTGCCAGGAGTGTCACACCAGAGACCAGTTCCCATAAGGAGATGCACTGCCCACCTGGAACTGTGCTCTCACAGCACACCAAGGAACCTCAGATGCTTAGATCTGGGAGGTGCATGTTGCCTTGGGCTGTGGCAACCCCATGTGATCCATCCATTGCAAGTGCTCCCACACATGCCAGTGGTGCTTGTTTGCAGTGTCCCTCCCTGTCCACAGCACAACTGAGCAAGTGGGCCCGAATAAGTGGTCACTTTCACCCCCTCGTGCAGGTCAGAGATCAGACACTGAAGAGAGACTTGCAAGCAGAGGAGGCCAACCTAGGCAAACAAAAGAAAAGAGAACTGCCTCAAAAGGGCAGGTACAGCAGATTAAAATTCTCCAGTTAGAGACTGTGCATTTGAGGGGCAACTATAGTCTTTGAGAACAAATACAAGCTGGAACAAGGGAATATCTTACACAGAATTGACTCCACACTCCCCACAATGCCAAAGATGTTTCTAGATATACCAGAGGACCTTCTGAGTAGGCATCGCAACTGAAGCAGGAAAATTGAGGAATCACACAGTTTTTTCCTTTATTATTATTGTTAATATTTTTTAGTTTTACTATTTTAAAATTTCTTTTAATTTTTATTCCTTTTTTTTTTCTTTCTTTCCTCTCTTCTTTTTCTTTTTTCCTTCATGGTGCCTTAACATGGTTCTTTATTACCCCTTTACCTTTTATTTTTTACACCACATTTTACCTTTCAAAAAAAAAACTTATTTTTTAAATAAACTCCAGATTAAAAAAAAATACTTTGTTTCTTTTTATACTCTACTTTTGAGAGTCTTACTTTTATTCAGGTTTTTAAAGTTTTTGTTTTCTAATCTTTTGTAATTAATTTTGTATCATTAAGAGTCTAATTTTTAGCATCCATTTTCACTTAGGGATTTGACTATTGACTTGATTGATCTCTCCAGTTTTGACTCTCCATTTTCTCCTCCTGGTCACCTCTTTCTCCTTCCACCCTCTTCTCTTTTCTATATGACTCTGTGAATCCTCTTGAGTGTTCCTGGCTGTGGAGAGTTGTTTACCATTAACCTAGGGGTTTTGTCTTCTGTGTTGTGTGGGTGGAGAAGTCTTGTTACTACTGTAAGACACTGGGACTGAAACCCAGAGGCAGGAGGCTCAACTCCAGAATTTTGGACCATCAGACAATTCTCAACACCAGGAAACATTAATAGATGACAGCCCACCCAAAAGCCTCTGTACTTACACTGAGACCAAGATTGACCCAAGAGTCGTCATGCCCAGTGCAAGACACCCCACACTAATCCTCCAGGAAAATAGGAACACAACCCTGTACATTAATAAACAAGCTGTCCAAAGCCATTTCAAATCCATAGACACCGCAAAAGTCACTACTGGACACTGCATTGCCCTTCAGAGATATGAGATCAAGCTCCATTCACCAGAACACAGACACAGTTCTCCCAACCAAGAAAGATTAACAAAAAACTGGTCCAACCTCACCTGCAAGGAGCAGACTCCACAACTAAGAGGAAATACAACTCTTCAGCCTGTAGAAAGGAGACCCCAAACACAGCAAACTAAACAAAATGAAAAAACAGAGAAATATCCAGTATGTGAAGGAACATGATAAAAACCCACCAGATGAAACGAAAGAACAGGCGATAGGGAATCTATCTGAAAAAGAATTCAGAACAATGATTGCAAAGATGATCCAAAATCTTGAAAACAAAATGGAGATATAGATATATAGACTGGAGACATGGATTGAGAAGACACAAGAAACGTTGAACAAGAGACTAGAAGAAATAAAGAACAGTCAGTCACCAATGAGCAACGGAATAACTGTGATTAAAAATACTCTGGAGAGAACTAACACTAGAGTAACTGAGGCAGAAGAACAGATAAGTGAGCTGCAAGATAAAACGGTGGAAATAAATGATGCAGAGTGGAAAAAAGAAAAAAGAATAAAAATAAATGAAGACAACCTCAGAGACTTCTGGGATGATGTTAAGCACCCGAATATCTGAATGTTAAGTGTCTCAGAAGAAGACAAAAGGAAAGAGCCTGAAAAAATATTTGAGGAGGTAACAGCCAAAAACTTCCCTAAAATGGGGAAGGAAATAGCCATCCAAGTCCAAAAAGCCCAGAGGGTCCAATACAGGATAAACTCAAGGAAAAACACAAGACACATATTAATAAAACTAACAAAAATTAAACACACACACACAAAAAAAACAAATATTAAAAGCAGCAAGGGAAAAGCAACAAAAAACATACAAGGGGATCCCCATAAGGATAAAAGCTGATCTTTCAACAGAAACTCTGCAGGCCAGGGAGGAATGGCAGGATATAAATAAAGTGATGAAAAGGAAAAACCTACAACCAAGATTACTCTACCCAGCAAGGATCTTGTTAAGATTCAAAGGAGAAATCAAAAGCTATACAGACAAACAAAAGCTAAGAGAATTCAGCACCAACAAGATACCTCTTCAACAAATGCTAAAGATTTTGTCTAGACAGGAAACAGAAAAAGATTATAAAAGTGAGCCCAAAACAATAAAGTAAGTGGTAATGGGATCATATTTATCAAAAATTACCTTAAATATAAATGAGTTAAATACTCCAATCAGATAACAAAAACAAGATCCCCCATGTGCTGTCTACAAAGGACCCACCTCAAACCTAGGGACATATACAGACTGAAAGTGAGGTGCTTGAAAAATATATTTCATGCAAATGGAGACCAAAAGAAAGTGGGAGTAGCAATACTTATATAATATAAAATAGACTTTAAAATAAAGAGCATTAAAAGAGACAAGTAGAACACTAAATAATGATCAAGGGGTAAAATCAAGAAGAAGACATAACAGTTATAAACATATATGCACCCACATAGGAGCAACTCAATACATAAGGCAAATGCTAAACTATTAAAGGGGAAATTGACAGTAACACAATAGTGGGGAACTTTAATACCCACTCACACCAATGGAGAGATCATCCAGACAGAACATTAATAAGGAAACACCAGCCTTAAAGGATACACTGGAACAGCTGGAACTAAATGATATCACAAGGACATTTCACACAAAAACAATGGATTTCACTTTCTTAAGTGCACATGGAACATTCTCCATAATAGATCACATCCTGGGTCACAAATAAAGCCTTGGTAAATTTTAAAAAATGGAAATCATTTCAAGCATATTTTCTGATCACAGTGCTGTAAGATTAGATATCAACCACAGGGGAAAAAGGCACAAAGAAAAAAAAAAACAAAACACAAACAATGGAGGCTAACCAGCATGCTTCTGAATAACCAACAGATCACTGAAAAAACAAAAAAGGAAATCAAAATATACATAGAAACAAATGATAATGAAAGCATGACAACCCAAAACCTATGGGATTCAGTCAAAGTAGTGCTAAGAGGGAAGTTCACAGCAATACAAAACTATCTTAAGAAACAAGAAAAATATCAGATAAATAATCTAACCTTTCACCTAAAACTTCTAGAAAAAGAAGAACCAAAACCCCCAAAGTTAATAGAAGAAAAGAAATCATAAAAGTCAGAGCAGAAATAAATGAAAAAGAAATGAAGGGGACTGTTGTAATGATCAATAAAACTAAAGGCTGGGACTTTGATAAGATAAACAAAATAGACAAACCATTAGCCAGACTCATCAAGAAAAAAAGGGAGAAGACTCAAATCAGTAAAATTAGAAACAAAAATGGAGAAATTACAGCAGACAACATAGAAGGACAAGAGATCATAAGAGAATACTATGAACAACTATATACCAATACAATGGACAACTTGGAAGAAATGTATAAATTCTTAGAAAAGTATGATCTTTCAAAGCCGAACCAGGAAGAAATAGAAAATATAAACAGACTAATCACAAGTTTGGAAATCAAAATTGTAATAAAAAATTGTCCAAAAAAAAAAAAAAAAAGCCCAGAACCAGATGACATCACAGATGAATTTTACCAAAAACTTAGAGAAGAGCTAACAACAACTCTACTCAAACTCTTCTAGAAATTTCCAGAGGAAGGAAAACTCCCAAACTCATTCTATGAGGCCACCATTGATTGCCCTGACACCAAAACTAGACAAGGATGCCACAAAAAACAATATAAAAACAAACAAAAACTACAGGCCAATATCACTGATGAACATATGCAAAAACCCTCAACAAAATTCTACCAAATGGAATCCAACAACATATTAAAAAGATCATATATAATTATCAAATGGGGCTTTGTTCCAGGGATACAAGGATTCTACAATATTCACTAATCAATCAATGTGATACACCACATTAACAAATTAAAAGATGAAAACATATCATTATTCTAATAGATGAACAGGAAGTCTTTAATAAAATTCAGCATCCATTTATGATAAAAACTCTCCAGAAAGTAGGCATAAAAGTAACATACCTCCACCTAACAAAAGCCATATACCACAAACCCAAAGCAAACATTATTTTCAATGGCAAAGATTGAAAGTATTGCCGCTAAAATCAGGAACAATACAAGGGTGCTCACTTTCACCACTGCTATTCAACATAATTCTGGAAGTCCTAGCCACAGTAATTAGAGATGAAAAGTAAATAAAGGGAATCCAGTTTGGCAAAGAAAAAGTAAAACTCTCACTGCAGATTATATGATCCTCTACACAGAAAACCTTAAAGACACCACCAGAAATTTACTAGAGCTAACCAATGAATATAGTAAAGTCACAGGGTTAATACACAGAAATCCCTTACATTCCTATATGCTAACAATGAAAAATCAGAAAAAGAAATTAAGGAAATAATCCCATTCACCTTTGTAATGAAAATAATAAAATATTTGGAATAAATTCGCCTAAACATACAAAAGACTTGTATACAGAAAACAATAAAACACTGATGAAAGAAATCAAAGATGACACAAATAGATGGAGAAATATACCATGTTCATAGATCAGAAGAATCAATATAGTGAAAATGAGTATACTACCCAAAGCAATCTATGGACTCAAAGCAATTGCTATCAAGCTACCAAGGGTATTTTTCACAGAACTAGAACAAATGATTTCACAATTTGTATGAAAACACAAAAATCCTCAAATAGCTAAAGCAATCTTGAGAAAGAAGAATGGAACTGAAAGAATCAAGCTGCCTGACTTCAGACTATAGTGCAAAGCTACAGTCATCAAGACAGTATGGTGCTGGCACTAAGACAGAAATATAGATCAATGGAACAAAATAGAAAGCCCAGAGATAAACGCAAGCACCTACAGACAACTTACCTTTGACAAAGGAGGCAAAAATATACAATGCAGAAAAGTGAAGTCGCTCAGTCATGTCTGACTGTTTGTGACCCCTCGGACTGTAGCCCGCCAGGCTCGTCCATCCATGGGATTCTCCAGGCAAGAATACTGGAGTGGGTTACCATTTCCTTCTCTGGGGGATCTTCCCAACCCAGGGATCGAACCCAGGATTCCTGCATTGTAGGCAGATGCTTTAACCTCTGAGCCACAATGTAGAAAAGACAATCTCTTTAACAAGTGGTGCTGAGAAAATTGGTCAACCACCTGTAAAAGAATAAAACTAGAACACTTTCTAACACCACACACAAAAACAAACTCAAAATGGATTAAAGATATAAATATAAAACCAGAAACTATAAAACTCCTAGAGAAAAATATAGGCAGAACACTCTCTGATATAAATCACAGCAAGATTCTCTATGACCCACCTCCCAGAGTAATGGAAATAAGAGCAAAAATAATCAAATAGGATCTAATTAAACTTAAAAGCTTTTGCACAACGAAGGGAACTATAAGAAAGGTGAAAAGACAGCACTCAGAATGGGAGAAAATAATAGCAAAATGAAGCAACTGACAAAGAATTAATCTCAAAAATATATAAGCAGCTCATGCAGCTCAATAACAGATAAATAAATGACCCAATCAAAAAATGGACCAAAGAACTAAACAGACATTTCTCCAAAGAAGACATACAGATGGCTAACAAACACATGAAAAGATGCTCAATGTCACTCATTATTAGAGAAATGCAAACCAAAACCACAATGAGGTATCATCTCATGCCAGTCAGAATGGCTGCTGTCAAAAAGTCTACAAATAGTAAATGCTGGAGAGGGTGAGGAGAAAAGGGAACCCTCTTACACTGTTGGTAGGAATACAAACTAGTACAGCCACTATGGAGAACAGTGTGGAGATTCCTTTAAAAACTGCAAATAGAACTGCCATATGACCCAGCAATCCCACTGCTGAGCATACACACCGAGGAAACCAAAATTGAAAGAGACACATGTATCCCAATGTTCACTGCAGCACTGTTTATAATAGCCAGGACATGGAAGCAACCTAGATGTCCATCAGCAGATTAATGGATAAGAAAGCTGTGATACATATAAACAATGGAATATTAGTTAGCTATTAAAAAGAATGCACCTCAGTCAGTTCTAATGAGGTGGATGAAACTGGAGCATATTATAACAGAGTGAAGTAAGTCAGAAAGAAAAACACAAATACATTATATATATGGATTTAGAAAGATGGTAATGATAACCCTATATTTGACACAGTAGAAGAGACACAGATATAAAGAACAGACTTTCAGACTCTGTGCAAGAAGGTGAGGGTGGAATGATTTGAGAGAATAGCACTGAAGCATGCATATTACCATGTCTGAAACAGATGACCAGTCCAAGTTCAATGCATGAAACAAGGCACTTAAAGCCAGTGCACTGGGATAACTCAGAGGGATGGGATGGGAAGGGAGGTGGGAGGGGAGTTCAGGATGGGGGAACACATGTACACCTGTGTCTAATTCATGTCAATGTATGGCGAAAATAACCACAATATTATAAAGCAATTAGCCTCCAATTAACATAAATTAATATTTTTAAAAAAAGACTTACTGAGCATGATTCACCATTCAGAAGAAGATCAAGTTTCCCCCACAGTCAGTCTCTCCCATCAGAAAGCTTCCATAAGCAGCTTAACCTTATTCATCAGATGGCAGACAGAATGAAAACCACAGTCACAGAAAACTAACCAAACTGATCACATGGATCACAGCCTTGTCTAACTCCATGAAACTATGAGCCATGCCACTTAGGGCCGCCCAAGATGGATGGGTCATGGTGGAGAGTACTGACAAAATGTGATCCACTGGAGAAAGTAATGGCAAATCACTTCAGCATTCTTGCCTTGAGAACTCCATGAACAGTATGAAAAGGCACAAAGATAGGACACTGAAAGATGAACTCACCAGGTTGGTAGGTGCCCAATATGCTACTGGAGATCAGTGGAGAAATAACTCCAAAAAGAACGGAGAGATGGAGCCAAAGCAAAAACAATGCCCAGTTGTGGATGGGATTGGTGATAGAAGTCAAATCTGATGTTGTAAAGAGCAATACTGCATAGGAACCTAGAATGTTAGGTCCATGAATCAAGGTAAATTGGAAGTGGTCAAACAGGACATGGTAAGAGTGAATATCGACATTTTAGGAATCAGTGAACCCTGTGTACGAGACAGCAAAAGAGACACAGATGTATAGAACAGTCTTTTGGACTCTGTGGGAGAGGGAGAGGGTGGGATGATTTGGGAGACTGGCATTGAAACATGTATAATATTATATATGAAACGAATCGCTAGTCCAGGTTCGATGCAGGATACAGGATGTTTGGGACTGGTGCACTGGGATGACCCAGAGGGAAGGTACGGGGAGGGAGGTGGGGGGTGGTTCAGGATGGGGAACACTTGTACACCCGTGGTGGATTCATGTTGATGTATGGCAAAACCAATACAATATTGTAAAGTAATTAACCTCCAATTAAAATAAATAAATTTATATTTAAAAAAAAGAACAAAGAAACAGTGATGAGCAACACAATAACTGAAATGGAAATACAAAAGAATGGATCAACAGCAGAATAAGTAAGGCAGAACAAATGAGAGAGCTGGAATATCGAATGGTGGAAATAACTGCCATGGAACAGAAAACAACCAAACAAAAGGACAGAAAGAAAGCGAGGACAGTCTCAGAGACCTCTAGGACAACATTCAATCCACCAACATTTGAATGAGAGGTGTCCCAGGATAAGAGAAAGAGAAAGGGTCTGAAAAAGTATTCAAAAAGATTACAGTCAAAAACTTTCCTAAAATGGGAAAGAAAAGTCAACAAAGTCCAGGAAGTGCAGAGACTCCCATATAGGATAAACAAAGGAGAAATGCTGAGACACATACAAATCAAACTAAAACAAAAACATAATAATTCAACACAAGCAAAAGAACATAAAAGGCAGCAACAGAAAAACATCAAGTAATATACAAGAGAATCCAATTAAGGTTATCTGCTGAATTTTCAGCAGAAACTCGGCAGGCCAGAAGTCAGTGGCAAATATATTTAAAGCAATGAAAAGGAAAACTCTATAACCAAGAATAATATACACAAAAAGGCTCTTGTTGAGATTTGACGGAGAAAACTAAAGCTTTACAGAAAAACAAAAGCAAAGGAGTTCAACACCACAAAACCAACTTTACAACCAAAACTAAAGGAACTTCTCTAGGCAGGAAACACAACTGGAAAAAAAATCTAAAAGACCTAAAAAACAAACTCAAAACAATTAAGAAAATGGCAACAGAAACATATAAATCAACAATTACCTTAAATGTAAATGGATTTAATGGTCCAACAAAAAGACACAAACTAGGCAAATGGACCCAAAAACAAGACTCATACATATGCTGTCTTCAAGAGGCTCTATTCAGACCTAAGGACACACACAGACTCAAAGAGAGGGGATGAAAAAAGACATTCCAAGCAAATAAAAATCAAAAAGCTAGAGTAGAAATACTCATATCACCCCAAATAGACTTTAAAATAAACTCTTACAACACACAAGGAAAGACACTATATAAAATCCAAAACAAAGAAATAACAATTGTATATATACATGCACACAAAATAGGAGCACCTCAATATATAATGCTATAGACTTAACAGGGCAAACTGACAGCAATGTAATAATAGTGGGCGGACTTTAACATGCCACCTCCACCAATGGATAGATCATCCAGACAGAAGATTAACAATGAAATACAACTCTTAAGGGACACATTACACTCAGTTCAGTTCAGTCACTCAGTCGTGTCTGACTCTGTGACCCCGTGAATCACAGCACGCCAGGCCTCCCTGTCCATCACCAACTCCCGGAGTTCACTCAGACTCACGTCCATCAAGTCAGTGATGCCATCCAGCCATCTCATCCTCTGTCGTCCCCTTCCCCTCCTGCCCCCAATCCCTCCCAGCATCAGAATCTTTTCCAATGAGTCAACTCTTCGCAAGAGATGGACAAAGTACTGGAGTTTCAGCTTTAGCATCATTCCTTCCAAAGAAATCCCGGGGCTGATCTCTTTCAGAATGGACTGGTTGGATCTCCTTGCAGTTCAAGGGACTTTCAAGAGTCTTCTCCAACACCACAGTTTAAAAGCATCAATTCTTCGGTGCTCAGCCTTCTTCACAGTCCAACTCTCACATCCATACATGACCACAGGAAAAACCATAGCCTTGACTAGACGGACTTTTGTTGGCAAAGTAATGTCTCTGCTTTTCAATATGCTATCTAGGTTGGTCATAACTTTCCTTTCAAGGAGTAAGTGTCTTTTAATTTCATGACTGCAGTCACCATCTGCAGTGATTTTGGAGCTCAAAAAAATAAAGTCTGACACTGTTTCCACTGTTTCCCCATCTATTTCCCATGAAGTGATGGGACTGGATCCCATGATCTAGATATAATTAATATTTATGGCATATTCCACTTGACAGTAGCAGAATACACTATATTCTCAATTGTACATGGAACATTCTCCACGATAGATCACATCTTGGGTCAGAAATCAACTCTTGATAAATTTAAGAAAACTGAAATGGTATCAAACATATTTTCCAACCACACTATAAGATTAGATATCAATTACAGAAAAAATACTGTAAAAAACACAAGCTTGTAAAGGCTAAACAATAGGTTACTAAATAGTCAATGGATCACTGAAGAAATCAAAGAGAAGATCATAAAACCTAGAAACAAATGACAATGAAAATACAAGACTCAAAAACCTGTGGGACACAGCAAAATCTACTTGTAAGAAACTTAAAGAAATTTATATATGCAACACAATCTCACCTCAGAAAATAAAAACATCTCAAATAAACAATCTAATCTTACACCTAACGAACTAGAGAAAGAACCAAAACCCAAAATTCGTAGAAGGCAAGGAATCATAAAGTGAAGAGCAGAAATAAATGAAACAGAGACAAAAAAATGGCAAAGATCAATGAAACTAAAAGATTAATCTTTGAGACAATTAAGAAATGATAACCTTTTAGTCAGACTCATCAATAAAAATATAGAGGTTCTCCAAATTCATAAAATTAGAAATGAAAAAAGAAAAGTTACAACTGACTCTACAGAAATACAAAAGATCGCGAACAACTAGATGCTAATAAAACAGACAACCTAGAACAAATGGACATATTCTTAGAAAGATACAACCTTACAAGATTGAACCAGGAAGAACTAGAGAATATAAACAGACGAATCACAAGTACTTAAATTGAAATTGAGATTTCAAACCTTCCAACAAACAGAAGTCCAGGACAAGATGGATTCACAATGAAATTCTATCAAATTAAGAGAAGAAATAACTTAAGGGAAGAAATAACACCTACCCTTCTGAAACTGTTCTAGAAAATTGCAGAGTAAGGAACACTCCCAAGTTCATTGCACAAATCTACCATCACACTGATACCAAAACCAGAAAAAAAAATCACAAAAAAAGAAAACTGCTGGCCAATATCATTGATGAATATAGATGTAAAATTCCTCAATAAGATGTTAGCAAACTGAATCCAACACCATATTAAAATCACCATCTTACATCATGATCATCATACATCATAGCAAGGGGAGTAATCCCAGGGATGCAAGGAGTTTTCAATATGGCAGAGAAGAAAAAGAAATAAATGGAATTCAAATTAAAAAAGAGGATGTAAATGTCAGTGAATTTTATTAATTTGTAGGGTACAATATTAAGTCACAGGAAGCTCTTGCATTCCTATATACAAACAATGAAAGATAAGAAAAAAGTTTAAGGAAACCATCCTATGTATCATTACAATGAAAATAATAAAATACCTAGGAATAAACTGACCAAAGGAGGCAAGACTTGTACTCAGAAAACTGTAAGAAACTGATGAAGGATATATTATAAAAGAAGACACAAACAGATGCAGAGATATACCATGTTCTTTAGATTGGAAGATGAAAATATTGTGAAAATGTCTATACCGCCCAAAGCAATCTACAGATTCAGTACAATCCCTATCAAATCAGTGATGACATTTTTCACAGAATTAGAACTGACATGGAATTAAACTCTAAAATATACAATTAATGAAGGTCAATATCAATAAACAAACAACTCAATCAAAAAATGGGCAGAAGTTCTAAATATACAATTATTCAAAGAAAATGGTTAAAATCAGATACAAATGAGCTCAGCATCACTTATTACTGCTGCTGCTGCTAAGTCGCTTCAGTCGAGTCCGACTCTGTGCCACCCCATAGATGGCAGCCCACCAGGCTCCCCATCCCTGGGATTCTCCAGGCAAGAACACTGGAGTGGGTTGCCATGTCCTTCTCCAATGCATGAAAGTGAAAAGTGAAAGTGAAGTAGCTCAGTCGTGTCCGACTCTTAGCGACCTCATGGACTGTAGCCTACCAGGCTCCTCCGTCCATGGGATTTTCCAGGCAAGAGTACTTATTACTAGAGAAATACAAATAAAAACTATAATAAAGTATCACTTCACAAGGGTCAGAGTGGTCATCACCAAAAAAATCTACAAGTGATAAATGCTGGAGAGGATGTAGAGAAAATGGAACACTATTACCCTGTTGGTGGGAATGCAAACTGATACAGCCACTATGGAGAACAGTATGGAGGTTTCTTAAAAAACTGAAAATAGACCTATCATATATCCTACTCCTTGGCATATGTCCAAAAAAAACCATAATTTGAAAAAATGTATGCATCCCAGTGTTTACTGCAGGACTATTTACAATTGCCAAAACACGGAAGCAACCTAAACTCCCAACAGCAGTGGAATGTTTAAAGAACATGTAGTACATATATACAATGGAATATTACTAAGCCATATAAATAATGAAATTGGGTCATTTGCAATGATGTGGATGGATCTAGTGTCTGTCATACAGAATGAAGTAAATCAGAAAGAAAAAAACAAATAACCTATATTAATGCATATATATGGGATATAGAAAAATGTTACTGATGGAGAAGGCAATGACACCCCACTCTAGTACTCTTGCTTGGAAAACCCCATGGACAGAGGAGCCTGGTAGGCTGCAGTCCATGGGTTTGCTAAGAGTCAGATATGACTGAGAAACTTCCCTTTCACTTTTCACTTTCATGCATTGGAGAAGGAAATGGCAACCCACTCCAGTGTTCTTGCCTGGAGAATCCCAGGGATGGTGGAACCTGGTGGGCTGCCATCTATGGGGTCGCACAGAGTCGGACACGACTGAAGTGACTTAGCAGCAGCAATAGAGATGAAGACATAGAGAATGGATTTGTGGACACAGCAGGGGAAGAGGGAGGATGAATTGATAGAGCAGCATTGATATATATAAGACACCATGTGTAAAATAAATAGCTAGTGGGAAGCTGCTGTGTAACACAGATAGGTCAGGTTGGTGCTGGTGGTGACCTAGAGGGGTGGCACATTGAGGGGTGGAAGGGAGGCTGAACATGTAGGGGGTATATGTACACTTACAGCTGATTCATGTTTTGTAAAGAAACTAACTCAACACTGTGAAGCAATTATCCTCCAATAAAAACAAAACAAAACCAAGAAACAGTCTGTTTCTTCCCACAGAGTTTTAAAACACCTTTTGTATAATAAGTTGTATATATTCTAATCTTGTTTATGGTTGAAATTAAAAAGCATCATCATAAGAAAGATGTGATATATATATATATATATATATATATATATATATATATTCAATGGAATATTACTCAGCCATTAAAAATAAAAAATAATGCCATTTGCAGCAACACGGGTGGACCTAGACATTCTCAAACTGAGTGAATTAAGCTAGCCAAATAAAGACAAATATCACATGACATCACTTATATGTGGAATCTTAAGAAAAAGGTTATAAATGAACTTATTTCCAAAATAGAAATAGAGTTACAGATGTAGAAAATAAACTTACAATTACCAGAGAGTAAGGGGGAGTGAGGGATAAATTGGAAGATTGGAAATGACACATGCACACAACCATATAATATACAGATAACTAATAAGATCTAATCAATAGCACAGGGAACTCTACTTACTACTCCTTAATTGCCTATATGGGAAAAGAATCTAAAATCTGGAAAAGTATATATATATATATATATATACACATATATACACACACACACACACACACATATATATATATATATATACACACACACACACAGTATATTTGAAACTAACACACTTTAAATCGATTATACCACAATTAAAATTTGAAAAAAAAAAGTAGGGTAGCTTTTGAGGTTAAAAAATAGAATCCATCCATATATTGCTTACAAGCAACACACTTTAGAACTAAAGATACAAAGAGTGAGAGGACAGAAAAAGATATCTTATGCAAGTGAAAACAGAAAGAAATCTGGGGTAGTAATACTCATATTAGACAAAGCAGACTTTAATATGAAGGCTACTACAAGAGAAAGAAAGGCATTATCACTATATCAATAAATGGATGAATACAGAAAGGATATAACATTCATTTATATATATACCTAATATAGGAATATCTAAATACTGTCGTGTTGGAGAAAACTCTTGAGAGTCCCTTGAACTGCAAGGAGATCCAACCAGTCCATTCTAAAGGAGATCAGCCCCTGGGTGTTCTTTGGAAGGAATGATGCTAAAGCTGAAACTCAGTACTTTGGCCACCTCATGCAAAGAGTTGACTCATTGGAAAAGACTCTGATGCTGGGAGGGATTGGGGGCAGGAGGAGAAGGGGATGACAGAGGATGAGACTGCTGGATGGCATCACTGACTCGATGGACGTGAGTTTGAGTGAACTCTGGGAGTTGGCGATGGATAGGGAGGCCTGGTGTGCTGCAATTCATGGGGTCGTAAAGAGTCAGACACAACTGAGCAACTGACCTGAACTGAACTGAAATACTATAAAACAAACATTAACAGACATATAAGGAAAAATACAAAATACAATAGTAAGGGATTTTAACATCCCAGTTAAATCAATGGATAAAATATCCAGACAGAAAATAAGGCAACAGTCGTCTTAAATGACACATTAGACAAGACAGACTAAACAGATAACAGAGGATATTCAATCTAAAATCAGCAGATTATACATTCCTTTCAAATTCACATGGAATGTTCTACAGGTGGATCATATGTTATGGGACACAAAGTAAGTCCTAACATTTTTAAGACGATAGAAATTATATCAAGCATTTACTTCTGACCACAATGGTATGAAACTAGGAATCGACTACTGGAAGAAAACAGCAATAAAACACAAACGTGTGGAGACAAAATAATAAGCTACTAAAAGGAAAAAAATAAAACAGTTCTTCAAGAAAGAAATCAGAGAATATGTCAAATCATAGAAAAATGGAAACACAACTTTCCAAAATGTATAGCATTGAGCATAAGCAGTTCTAGAGGGAAAGTTATAATGATGCTATCGTACTTCAAAGACAAAAGAACAATCTCAAATAAATAGCTAGCCTATCATTTAAAGGAACTACAAAAAGAAAGAGCAACAAAGCCCAAAGAAAATAGAAGGAAAGAAATACTAAAGCTCAAAGAAGAAATAAATAAAATAAAGACCAAAAAAATAAAATAGATTAGTGAAACCAATAGCTGAATTTTCAAAAATAAAAACAAAACTTACAAACCTTTAGCCAGGCTTACCAAAAAATTTAAAAAAAATAGAGAAAACCAAAACAAACAAAATAAGAAATGAAAGAGAAAAAATTACAACCAATATCATAGATAAATGAAAAATCATAACAGTATACCAAGAGCAGTTATATGTCAAAAATTTGAAGAACCCAGAAGCCCTGGAAAAATTTCTAGAAACACAAACTCTTACAAAACTGAATCAGGAAGAAATAAATTATCAAAACAGAACAGAACAATCATTTCCACTGAAATTAAATAAGTAATAAAAAAAACTGTCAGCAAAAAACAGTCCAGGACCAGATGACTTTATGGGAGAATTCTACAAAACAGACAAAGAAGAGATAATACCAATCCTTGTCAAACTGTTCCAAAAACTTGAGGAGGATGGAGCATTCCAAATTCATTCTACCAAGGTACCATCACCCTTAAAACCAAACAGACAAAGACACTATAAAAAAATTAATTGAATCACTGTTCAATAAGGTGCAAAAATCCAAGAAAATATTAACACCAGCAAACCAAATTCAACAATACATAAAAAGATCAAATACCATGATCAAGTGGGAGTTATTTTAGGGATGCAAAGATGGTTCAATATCCACAAATTACATAATGTAATACAGCATATTTAAAAAAGGAAGGATAAAAATCATGATATATTGACAGATGCAGAAAAAGTACTTGACAAAATTCAGCATCCATTTGTGAAAAAATATTCATTAAAGTTGGTACGGGGAGACATATATCAACATAATAAGGCCATATATGCCAAAACCACAGCTAACATCACAGTCAATGGTGAAAAACTAATAGAATTTCCTCTAAAATCAGGAACAAAGAAAAAAAGAATATTGACTACTTCCATGTTTATTCGATATTGCACTGGAGGTCTGAGACAAGGAAAAGAAATAAACATCCAAACTAGAAGGGAAAAAGTAAGACTATCACTATTTGCAGATGACATGATACTACATATAGAAAAGCCTAAAGTCACCAGCAAAACACTTTAGAACTATTAAATAAATAATTAAAGTTGTAGCATACAAGATTGGTATACACACACACATACACACACACACACACAGAGAAATCTATTGCATTTCTTTTTTTTTTAATTTTATTTTATTTTTAAACTTTACAATATTGTATTACTTTTGCCAAATATTGAAATGAACTATCAGGAAGAGAATGCAAGAAAAAAGTCCCAATCAAAATTGCACCAAAAAGAATAAAATATCTAGTAAAAAATTAACCTTTGAGATGAAAATATAAGAAAACTATACGACACTGATGAAGGAAATTAAAGTTGATACAAAAAAATGGAAAAAATACCATATTCATGCATTGTAAGAATTAATATTGTTCTTACATACTAACCAAAGCAATCTACAGACTGAATGCAGTCCCTATCAAAATACCTATATTTCTCACAGAATTAAATAAAATAATTCTTAAGATTTATAGTGAAGCAGAAATGGCCCCAAATATTCAAAGTAACATTAAGAGAAAAGAATAATTTGGAGGTGTCACCCTCTGAAATATCAGACTGCACTACAAAGTTGCAGTGATCAAAAAAGTATGGTATCGGTAAAAAAAAAAAAAAAAAAAAAAACACACAGATCAATAAATCAGAAAAATGAAATAGAGATCTCAGAAACAAATGCATAAATTATGGTCAATTACCCCACAACAAAGGAGGCAAGAATATACAAAAGTGAAAGATATTCTTTTCAATAAGTGTTGTTAGAAAAACAGAACAACTACTTATAAAAGAATGAAACATTGTAGCAGAGATCTGAGACACTGTAATCAAACAAGAAAAGAAACAAACATCATCCAAACTAGAAGGGGAAAAATAAGACTGTCACTATTTGTAGATAACATGATTGTTGTTGTTCAGTAGCTCAGTCTTGTCCAACTTTTTGCAACCCCATGGACTGCAGCATATGAGACTTCCCTGTCCTTCACAATCCCCCAGAACCTGCTCAAACACATGTCCATTGAAATGGTGATGTCATTCAACCATCTCATGATCTGATATCTCCTTCTCCTCCTGCCCTCAATCTTTCCCACCATCAGGGTCACCAATGAGTCACCTCTTTGAATCAGGTTGCCAAAGGATTGGAGCTTCAGCTTAAGCATCAGTCCTTCCAATGAATATTCAGGATTGATTTCTTTCACTTCATCATCAAGAGGCTCTTTAGATCTTCTTCGCTTTCTGCTACAAGGGTGGTGTAATCTGCATATTTAAGGTTATTGATATTTCTCCTGGCAATCTTGATTCCAGCTTGTGCTTCATCCAGTCCAGCATTTCTCACGATGTACTCTGTGCATAAGTTAAATAAGCAGGGTGACAATATACAGCCTTGACATACTCCTTTTCCTATCTGGAACCAGTCTGTTGTTCCACGTCCAGTTCTAATTGTTGCTTCTTGACCTGCATACAGATTTCTTAAGAGGCAGGTCAGGTGGTCTGGTATTCCCATCTCCTTCAGAATTTTCCACAGCTTGTTGTGATCCACACAGTCAAAGGCTTTGGTATAGTCAATAAGGCAGAAATAGATGGTTTTTCTGGAACTCTCTTGCTTTTTCAATGATCCAGTGGATGTTGGCAATTTGATCTCTGGTTCCTCTGCCTTCTCTAAAACCAGCTTGAACATCTGGAAGTTCACGGTTCACGTATTGCTGAAGCCTGGCTTGGAGAATTTTGAGCTTTACTTTACTAGCGTGTGAGATGAGTGCAATTGTGTGGTAGTCTGAGCATTCTTTGGCATTGCCTTTCTTTGGGAGTGGAATGAAAACTGACCTTTTCCAGTTCTGTGGCCACTGCTGAGTTTTCCAAATTTGCTGGCATATTGAATACAGCACTTTCACAGCATCATCTTTTAGGATTCGAAAGAGCTCAACTGGAATTCCATTACCTCCACTAGCTTTGCTCATAGTGATGCTTCCTAAGGCCCACTTGACTTCGTATTCCAGGATGTCTGGCTCTAGGTGAGTGATCACACCATCATGATTATCTGGGTTATGAAGACATACAGTTCTGTGTATTCTTGCCACTTCTTAATATCTTCTGCTTCTGTTAGGTCCATACCATTTCTGTCCTTTATTGAGTCCACCTTTGCATGAAATGTTCCCTTGGCATCTTTAATCTTCTTGAAGAGATCTCTAGTCTTTGGTGTAACCACAATGAAAAACAGTACAGAGTTTCCTCAAAAACTAAAAATAGATGTGTCATATGATCCAGCATTTCTACTCCTAGAGTATATTGGGAGAAAATGAAACACTTAACTGGAAAAAATACATATACTCAAAGGTTTATAGTAGTATTATTTACATTATCATATATGAAAGTAACTTAAGGGCCCATGAATAGATTAATAGGTTAAAATGTCTGCAAATGAATCAGTGTGATATGCCACATTAACAAATTAAAGAATAAAAGTCATGCAATCATCTCAATAAATGGGAAAATAAAGCTTTGATGAAATTCAAAATCCATTTATGATAAAAAAAATCTTCAGAAAGTGGGCATAGAGAGATAATGTACCTCAAGATAGTAAAGGTAATATATGATGAACACATAGCTAATATCACATTCAAAGGTGAAATGCTTAAAGCATTTCTTCTAAGATCAGGAACAAGACAAGGATGCCAACTATCACCACCTTTATTCAACATAGTTTTGCAAGTCCTACTCACAGAAATCAGAGAATAAAAATAAATAAAAGAAATCCAAATTGCAATGGAAGAAGGAGAAGTGTCACTGTTTATAAATGACATGATGCCATAACATAGAAAACTCTCAAGACACTACCAAAAACTACTAGAGTGCTCCAATAAATTCAGCAAATTCCTGGATACAAACTTAATACAGAAACTTGTTTACTTTCTCTACACTAATGACAAAACATCAGAAATAGAAATTAAGGGAACAATCTCATTCACCATGACATCAGAAAGAATAAAATACCTAGGAATAAACCTATCAGAGGAGACAAAAATAATCTGTACTGTGAAAACTTTAAGATGCTAATGCAAGAAACTGAAGATGACACAGACAGATGGAAATATATATCATATTGTTAGAATAGAAGAGTCAGTACATTGTTAAAGAGATCATACTACCCCCCAAGGCAGTCCCTATTAAATTACCAGTGGCATTTTTCAGAATTGGGACAGAAATTTTTTTAATTAGTATAGAAATAGAAAAGACTCTGAATAGCCAAAAAATAATCTTGAGAAAAAATTATAGAGCTGGTGGAATCATGCTCTCTGACTTCAGACTATATTACAAAGCTACAGTATCAAGAATGTGATACTGGCACAAAAACAGACACAGATCTATGGAATAGGACAGAGAGCCCAGAAAAAAACACATGCACTCATGATAATTTAATCTACAAAAAAGGAGACAAAAGTAAACAAGGGAGAAAAGACAATCTCTTCAATAAATAGCACTAGGAAAACTGGACAACTACATGTAAAAGAAAGAAAGTAGAATGTATCCTCACAACATTTACAAAAGTAAACTCAAAATGGATTAAATATGTAAATTTAAGACTAGATACCATAAAATTCCTAGAGGAAAACATAGGCAGAACAGTCTGACAAAAAATCACAGCAATATATTTTTGGATCTGTATCCTAGAGAAATAAAACTAAAATAAATAGAACCTAAGTAAACTCAAAAGCTTTTGCACAGCAAAACAACAGATAAAACCACCTAAGGGATTGGAGAAAATATCTGCAAATGATGCAACTGACAAGGATGTAATTTCCAAAATAGACAAATAGCTCATACAGCGTAATATTTTAAAAAAACAAACAAATCAACAACCCAATCCTGCAGTCCCACTTTTGCACATATATCTTGAGAAAACTCGAATTCTAAAAGATACATGTAGCACAATGTTCACACAGCACTACTTACAATAGCCAAGACATGAAAACAAAGTATGTGTTCACTGAGACATAAAGATGTGGTATATATGTGTATACACAATGGAATATTCCTCAGCCATAAAAAGAATGAAATAATGCAATTTGCAGCAACATGGATGAAGCTACAGAGTATTACACTAAACCAAGTAAGTCAAAGACAAATACCATATGATATCACTTATTTGTGAAATCTAAAGAAATGATACAAATGAACTTATTTATAAAACAGAAGCCAACTCACAGACATAGAAAACAAACTTAACAGTTATCAAAGGGAAAATAGGGTCATGAATAAATTAGAAATTTATGTTTAACAAACACACATCACTGTACATAAAAGAGATAAACAATAGAGACCTACTGAATAGCACAGTCAACTATATTCAATGTTTTGCAATAACCTATAAATGCAAAAGACTCTGAAAAAGAAAAAAAATATATATAACAATCATTTTGCTATATACTTGAAACTGACACAATACTGCAAATTAACTATACTTCAATCAAAAAGATGTGGTACATGGTGCATGTGTGTGTATATATATATATATATGTTTATGTATATATATATATAATGCAAAATTACTCAGCCATACAAAAGAATGAAATTTTGCCATAATATGGATGGACTTGGAGGGTATTATGTTTAGCAAAAAAAGTCAGACAGAGAAAGACAAATACTGTATGGTATCACTCATACGTGAAATATAAGATATAAGAAAAAAATGAATATATAACAACAAAATCAGAGTCACAGATACAAAGAACAAACTAGTGATTACTAGTGGGGAGACAGAAGGGAGGAATGGTAAAACAGGGATAGGGGATAAAGAGATACAAACTACCATGTAGGAAATAAATAAGCTAAAAGTATACATTGAAGAGAGAGGACATAGCCATTACTTTATAACAACTTTGGAGTACTTTATAACAACTTTATAACAACAAATGGAGTACAATCTATAAAATATGAATCACTAGGTTGCACACCCAAAACTAATACAATATTGTAAATCAGCTAAACTTCAACTTGAAAATAATTAATTAATTAATATAAAACACAGGAATCAAAAAATTTTCCCTTCATCAATTTGTATGGTTCATTTGCAGTTGTTGGTACCTTACGTTCCTCTCCAAATGCATTTGACAACAAGATTTTTGCTGAAACTGTCAAGAAAGACAATTTAATCTCCTGAAATAGCAGGTGGTTGAGCCCATGGAGACTTGGTCCTGTCGGGGGCCATGTTTGGTCCAGGAAGAGAGAGCCTGCCTGAGAAAGAATCTCAGACAGAAGAGATGGAGATTCTTTAAAGCATAATCTGAACACTGACACTTAGTCATACCTGAAGCAAGGGATATCCTTGGACTTTTCAGTTACTTAAGCCAAAAAGTTCCTCTAGGTTAGTTTGAGTATCTAGAAAAGAGTTCTGTAGAATACAAAGGTTAGCTCTGGATGGTGATATTTTAGGAGATATTCCTGCTTTCATACTTTTCTGTCTTGTTTGAAGCTTTCACAATAAATGATACTACAATACAACAAAACAGCAGTACTGGGAATACCACCCTATAAAAGAATTAATTCTGCAATCTTTGGATCTCTTAAAGAAAAAATTCTAAAGTCATCTTGGTTATACTAATATTCCAGACAAGAGAAACTGATCCATGTGGAAAGCTCATAAGAAAGGAAGTCTCTCCCCTCGACCACTGAGAATTTCCAAAACTTGCCATTCGCCATTCGGAAAGTCTTCCTTAGCTTTAAGTCTGAATGCTCTTGGCTGTCATCTTACTCTCCCCTTGGTCCAGAGGCACAGGTGCTCATCTGGCCACATTTCCACTGGGACCCTTTCCCTTCTTGTGTTTGGCCCTTAAAAAACAAGCTATCACATGAGACATCCAAAAGAAGGGGTCAGGCCTTTATACTGAGTGTAGAAGGAAGCAAGAAGAAGGCAAGCTGCTTTTAGACTTTAAAATAACAACTTCCCTGCTTGAGCCTTCCTGAATGGGGAAGTCTTTTCCTGTCAGCTGGAGCTGCCTGAGGGAACTTTATTCCCATCTAAGTGGTGTCATGGTTCCAGGTTATAAACAGACTATTCTTACCACTGATCCTAGACCAATGTCTGATTTCTGGACACTCCCACCTTCTGTGACTGTGCTGGTAAGGCCCTATGATTCCCAATGTCTGTCTAAATATTTCTAAGGTACCTGAGACTGTCATCTCAAAGCACGCAAAACACCAAGTACATTTCCACATGCAGAGTGACTCTACTTTTTGAATCATCAAAAAAGATTAAGTGTTTAGTATAGTTTTTCTATTTAATATTGAATCAGCAGCTATCCTCACATTTCTATGAATCACATCTTCAGATATTTTTGAAACCTCTGCAAGAAGCATCCTCAGCAATGTGTAGATGGTGCAGGTCACCAAAGTATTGGAGCTTCAGCTTCAAGAGCAATCCTTCCAATGAATAGTCAGGGTTGATTTCCCTGGTTAACTAGGATTAACTGGTTTGATCTCCTTGCTCTCTCTCCAAAAGTCTCTCAAGCATCTTCTCCAGTACAATTTAAAAGCATTAGTTCTTCAGTGCTGAACCTTCTTTATGGTCCAACTCTCACACCCATACTTGACTACTGGAAAAAACATAGGTTTGACTATATGCACCTTTATTGGCAAAGTGATATCTCTGCTTTTTAATATGCTGCCTAGATTTGGTATAGTTTTCCCCCCAAGGAGCAAGCGTCTTTTAAATTTTTGGCTACAGTCACCATCTGTAGAGATTTTGGAGCTCCAAAAATAAAATCTGTCACTGTTTCCACTTTTTCCTCATCTGTTTGCCATGAGGAAATGGGACCAGATGCCATGATCTTCACTTTTTGAATATTGAGTTTTAAGCCAGATTTTTCATTCTCCTCTCTCATCCTCGTCAAGAGATGTCAGGGGACGTTCAACTTTAAGGGATCCAGTGTGTTGCATTTTCTTCCTTTGTGTGCCGTTTCTCAAGGACTCTCTGTTCCTTATCAGTTCCTGGAATACAGGAATGAGCAGAGCTGCACGCAGTTCTCAGGACTGAGATCGTGGGGGAAAGAGCACCTGCTTGAATTCCCTTCAGTGATTCCCTTCAGCGACCTTGTACTTAAGAGACTATCCGTTTTGTTAAAGCTGTGATTCTGCCATTTCAAGGTAATTCTAGAGCCACCCCCCCCACCTCATATTTAACAACAGGCAGAACACTTGTTACATGAATATGAATTAGATGATGAAACTTTACAAAAGGCTCAATTAGAACAACATAAAATATTTCAAAATTTTCCCACCAGCCCTGCCTCAAGTGCTCCTCCTCCTCCTCTTGCAACAGGCCAAAACCGAAAGTCCCCTCAATTCAAGAACAAGATGACCCTGAAGATGATTCTTCTGAGGCTCTTTTTGACACTAAGACTGACAATACTTTTCTTGATGACAATGATATGCCTTTGGCACACACTCATATTTATGAGAAAATACTATCCACCCCTTTCTCTGGCAACCATATTCTCCTAAAAGCAGGAGAAAATGAAAGAGTTAAAGCTTAGGCAGATAATTCAGTGCCCTATAAAGAGGAAGCAAACATTCTCACTCATGCTTTCCTTAAGCCTTGTGCAACACTGTATCTTGCCAGAAAACTGACCTTTTCTTTAGGTCCAGAACTAATGATTACACAGCACAATGTCTTACTCATGGAAATGCTTTTCTTAGGCTCTATGTTAATAATTATAATTATAAAAAATCTTGCCTGGGAACCTGTATCTCAAGACTTGTACCCCTGATAACACAGCAAGAGTATATCTTGCCCAGAGATGTTGTCTGGAACTTGTTCTCCCTGGCTAATCTTGTGCCAAAGTTATCTCAGGATGAATGTCTTGGGAAAGGGCCTAATGGAACTCTTACAACATTGAGGTATTCTTTTTATCTATGCTTAGCAGCTAGTTGAGAAATATATAAGGTCCCACTTAAACTAGTGAGGCAGATACTCTTTCTACCCCCTTCTGATGTCTATGTCAGAAGCTTTCTCTGTTCTGTCACTTTAAATAAAATTTTGCACACAAAGCTCTGAATGACTGAGACCTATCTTTGGTCCCAGAGTTAACTCTCCTTCAGAGACCACGAATCTGGCAGATGATAGCTTCACTCGGTAAGCTATCATCTTGGGGGCTCATCGAGCAATTGAAAGAAGTTGCCCTTGAAGACTGGGATAGAATTGCTCCTCAAGGGGAGCCTAAAGGCAGCTATACAAAGATATTCTAAGCGCCTAATGAAGCCTGTGTGGATCACAATAAATTGTGGGCAATTTTGAAAGAGATGGGAATACCAGACCACCTGACCTGCCTCTTGAGAAATGTGTATGCAGGTCAGGAAGCAACAGTTAGAACTGGACATGGAACAACAGACTGGTTCCAAATAGGAAAAGGAGTACGTTGAGGCTGTATATTGTCACCCTGTGTATTTAACTTATATGCAGAGTACATCATGAGAAATGCTGGACTGGAAGAAACACAAACTGGAATCAAGATTGCCAGGAGAAATATCAATAACCTCAGATATGCAGATGACACCACCCTTACGGCAGAAAGTGAAGAGGAACTCAAAAGCCTCTTGATGAAAGTGAAAGTGGAGAGTGAAAAAGTTGGCTTAAAGCTCAACATTCAGAAAATGAAGATCATGGCATCCGTTTCCATCACTTCATGGGAAATAGATGGGGAAACAGTGGAAACAGTGTCAAACTTTATTTTTCTGGGCTCCAAAATCACTGCAGATGGTGACTGCAGCCATGAAATTAAAAGACGCTTACTCCTCGGAAGGAAAGTTATGACTAACCTAGATAGCATATTCAAAAGCAGAGACATTACTTTGCCAACAAGGGTCCGTCTAGTCAAGGCTATGGTTTTTCCTGTGGTCACGTATGGATGTGAGAGTTGGACTGTGAAGAAGGCTGAGCACTGAAGAACTGATGCTTTTGAACTGTGGTGTTGGAGAAGACTCTTGAGAGTCCCTTGGACTGCAAGGAGAGCCAACCAGTCCATTCTGAAGGAGATCATCCCTGGGATTTCTTTGGACGGAATGATGTTAAAGCTGAAACTCCAGTACTTTGGCCACCTCATGCGAAGAGTTGACTCACTGGAAAAGATTCTGATGCTGGGAGGGATTGGGGGCAGGAGGAGAAGAGGACGACAGAGGATGAGATGGCTGGATGGCATCATTGACTCGATGGACGTGAGTCTGAGTGAACTCCGGGAGTTGGTGTTGGACAGGGAGGCCTGGCGTGCTGCGATTCATGGGGTCGCAAAGAGTCGGACACGACTGAGCGACTGATCTGATCTGATCTGAATGAAGCCTATGCTGATTTTTTGGCTAGATTGGAAGTTGCTATTTCCTATAGTGTTATCTGAGAAGAGGTCATAATGCAACTAGGAAAACTACTTACTTATGAAAATGCAAATCAGGAATATCAAGGAGCTATCACTCCAATTCATGAGACTGGGACTGTTATTGATTATTTGAAGGCTTATCACAATTTAGGATCAGAAACTCAGAAAATGCAAATATTAGCTAAAACAATGGCGGCTGCTTTTAAAAGGGAAATGAAGGATATTTTACATGTGGGGACAAGACCCATTTACAAAGGGATTTCCCTAAAAGGCACACAGAAAAAATTAAAACTGTTAAAAAAACCTCCAGGAATGTGCCTTCGTGCCATACAGGGATACAATGGGCCAGGGAATCTCGATCTAAAATATGATATTGAACGGAAGCCTATTTCAGGAAACTGCAAGCTGGGGACTCCCCGGGTCCCCATCAACAAAACCCAGGGACAAACTCCATCTTTTCCCTCAAACCCTCAACATCTGGCAGTGCTGCCGTCGATATACCAGCCCTAAGTGATTTTCTTTTCCCTCAAGCCTAGAATACCTCCTGGACTTTTTGGGCCCCTACCTCCACAAACCTTTTACTTGGCCAATTCAACTTGACTTCTAAGGGAATTAGTGTTCACCCTGGAATAACTGATTCAGATTATAAGAGAAATTCAAATTATGATGTCATCTCAGATACTATGGCAAGTCAGAAAAGGGGACAAAATTGCCCTATTACTTCTTTTACCTTACATTTCTATTAACTCCTCTAATGACATACAGACAGATGGATTTAGCAATACACATCAAAAACAATCCTTATGGACATCGATAATATCTGAATATGCACGACCAAATATATATATCAAAATTAATGGTAAAAGATTTTCTGGTCTCCTCGATACTGGATCCGATACTACTATTATTTCCAAACATTTATGGCCCAAATCTTGGACTATACAGAGAATTTCTTGCCAAATTACAGGAATTTCTCAAACCAAAATACAATAAATCTATCAAAATATTCAAATTTATCCTTATGAGGGACCAGAAGGCCAGCCTACAACATTACAACCTTATGTGATAGACACACCCTTTAATCTAATAGGAAGAGATTTATTTATGCAATGGCAAACTCAAATATATATTCCACATGTTTCCTAGGGGCCACTGCTCATTTGACAAACAATGCAATTATTAAAATAATTTGAAAGAATGATGAGTCTATTTGGACAAAGCAGTGGCCCCTTACAAAAGAGAAATTGGAGGCTACTAAGGAACTCATAACAACACAATTGGAATTAAAACATATTGAGGAATCTTATTCTCCTTGGAACTCTCCCATTTTTGTTATAAGAAAGAAATCTAACAAATGGCATCTCTTAACAGACCTTAAAAAAGTTAATGCATCTATGAAACCTAGAAATGCATTGCAACTAGGAATTCCATCACCTACCACTATTCCTCAAAACTGACATATTATTATTATAGGTTTACAAAATTGCTTTTTTACTATACCTTTACACCCCCTAAACTGAGAGAGATTTGCTTTCTCTCTTCCTTACCCTAATCACACCTGGCCTCATAAACAGTACCAATGGACTGTACTACCTCAACGAATGACGAATTCTCCCACCAAGTGCCAATACTATGTAACCAAAGCCCTTAAACCTGTAAGAATAAATACAATTTCCTAACTTTCTTTTCATTCATTATATGGATGATATTTTGTTTTCTGCTCCATCTGTTTTAGAAACTCAACAAACGTTTGACATAGCTCAACAATACTTAAAAGACTCTGGATTAATCATTACCCCTAAAAAGATTCAAACCTCTACACCTTACCATTACTCAGGATTTGTTGTTAATAGACAACGTATTACTCCCCAACTAACACAGATTCATACCAATAAATTTTCAACCTTGAATGATTTTCAAAAACTTTTAGGTGATATAAACTGGATTAGACCCTCTTTCGGCATTGCAAATTATCAACTGACTAATCCATTTAACACTTTAAAAAGAGATCCCGATTTAAATAGCCCTCGTTCGCTTTCACAAGAGGCACGAGAGGAACTCTGTTTAATACAAAATAAATTGCAAAAACAGTTTCTTACTCGTATTAGACTTGATTTACCTCTAGAGTTATTTATACTCCCCTCTCTCCATTCCCCCACAGGACTTCTTGCCCAACAAGAACATCCAATAGAATGGATCTATACCAATTTTAGAAGGACAAGGTCACTTATGCCCTATCTTGATTTGATCGCTTTAATAATTATCAATGGGAGAAATAAAACTGAGATTCTAATTGGCTGTGATCCTCATAAAATTGTAATACCTATTAATAAATCTCAATTCCAGAATGCACTACCAACTTCTACCGATTTCCAAAGAGACTTTCTGGAATATTTTAAAGAAATTTCATTTCATTATCCTTCCAACAAACTCTGGAATCTCTTAAAAATACTGAATTTATTATCTCTCACATTATCAGCTCACAACCTATACCTCAAGCTGATATTTTCTATATAGATGGGACTAAAAACTCCAAAGCCTCATTCTGGTCTCTCAAAGAATATAAAATCTTTTATACTAAATTTCATTCTACTCAACAAAATGAATTATATACTCTTATTCAAATTATTCACCTACATCCTTACTCCATTAATATAAGTTCTGAGTCCTTATATTCAGTTTTTATATTAAGAAATATAGAAACTTCCACTATAAACTCCAATCAACCTATTATTCAACAACAACTTTTTCTCGAACTACAGTCTCTTATTAAGAACCACACTTCCCCCATTTATAAGACCCATATACAAACACATCACACGCTGAAACTACAAATAAAAAAAATTTTTAAAGGGGCAATACACAGGAACACTTCTATCTTCCTATTCAGAGCAGACTTTACTAGATTCCAATTAATATTCTTTAATCCTATAACTATTGCTAATACACTTTATTTGTTTTAAATTTTTTAAACTTAACACAAGGAGATATTTTGACAAAAGCAGAAAAACATCTCCAGGCATTGAAGGATACCTCCCTTCCTCTGCCCATTTGGTATCAAGATGGCTTGACTAAACAACAGAAATCTGGAAAATTAATATTACAGAGAAAGAGGTATGCTTGTATTTCTCCAGATGGATCCAACGAAATCAGCTGGCTCCCTTTTCAGAAGATCTGCCCCAAGGGAGCCACCAGCATTCAAGACAGAGAAAAAAACAGTGAAATCCCCAAGAGTAGGAGATTCCAGTACGAGCCATGGTGGCTTTAAAAATTTCCAAGAAAAGCCTCACTCAACGTCACCAAACTTATGATCTCCGTACTTGGGGACAGATGAAAACCCTTACTAATCAAGCTGAAAATCTGGTTTTTCAACAGGGAATGCCTCAGAATCCTGTAAATATTTTGTCACTATGCTTGCTTTGCTTGCTTTTGCTTCCCCTTGCTCAGGCTGACTTGATTAATCACACTTATTGGGCTTATATACCTAACCCTCCTTTACTGCAGGCTGTAAAATGTACAGATATAGGACCAATCATATCCACTAATAACTCAGTACATATGCCTCCTCCTTGGAACTTGGAGGGGCCCTTTCATCCTGAGGAAGAAGGAAGACTAATATTTCTCTAGGGTATGAAGTCCTTCCTCTATGCATGGGTCCAACAGAATTATGCATTAATTTTAGCAGACAAACATGGGCTTTTGTTCTACCTCCAAAGAAGAACTTCGGACATTGCTTAGAAAGTTTACTGCCCTTTCTTTCTATAAGAACCATGTCAACACTACTGAAACTCTAGGAAAAGGACAAAAATCATGATGCAAAGGGTTTATATATAAGGACTTTAAATATACTCCTGTTCATTGGGACAGATGTCAAGCTAAATCAGGGAAATTAATGTTTGTGGCCAATTACACCATTGTTGATTGGGGACCCCATGGTATGTGGTTATCTAACTACACAGATGATATTAACAGCACTGTATGTGATTATGCTTCTCAAGTAGCATAGGTTACTAATACTATGATGGAACATTACCATGACAAAGGACTTCTTGGCTGGCTTGACGGTGGAATGGCAACCCCTCGCCCTCGAATCGTCCTCAGTAAACAGATTGGGCCTGAACAATGGGACATCTGGAAACTTGCTGCGAGCACCGAAGAACTTGGAACTTGAAACTGGATATTTTATGGGGACCAGTCATAGTCAGTAACTATCCCTTTAGTTATAATCATTCATATTTCATACAAGCTTGTGTTCCCCTTCCTTTTTTTATAGCTATAGGGAACTTGCAGTTTAATAAGACTTTACATTCTGTGACTTCTATAGATTACAAATTGTATACTTGCCTTAATTTCTCTGTTTCTTTGAAAAACGAATCCCTTTTGATTCTTCGATCTCGACATAATCTGTGGTTGCCAGTAGATCTCCAATGACCCTGGGAGGAGGGTCCCATGGCAGGAGTTGCCCCCCGGCTACTTACTAAATTACTTTGGCAATCTAAACGATTCACTGGATGGTTAATTCTTGGCATTTGGGGATTAATAGCCATTTGCACTACTGCCACTGTCGCAGACATTGCTTTACAAACCTCAATTCTAACACACAACTTTATTCAAACTTGGACCAAAGATGCTCATACTATGTGGACCACTCAGGCTCAGATAAATGAGGAAGTTCAAGATGAAATACAGGAAATAAAAACAGCCATCCAATGGGTCAGAGATCAATTAGTAGATTTACAAAAACAAGTTATACTAAAATGTGACTGGAATTCTACTCAATTTTGTATTACCCCTGTTCAGTTCAACTATAGTGCCTACAACTGGGAACAAATCAAATTTCATTTGCAAGACTTACATGATAATGCTTCCTTAATTGTACAATTATTACAAAAGGAAATCTTTGAAACTTTCTCTAAGAGTCTACCCTCTTCCAACAATCTGGAAACCTTAGCTGAACAGCTAGCTGATGAATTTATCTGGGCCAGACCCTCAAGGATGGTTTCAAAGTATTACACACGGTATTGGATCTGGAGCTATAATGCTAATAATTATCCTGATGATTATATTTGTAGTATACCGATGCCTTTCAACTAAAATTGTTCAAACTAAACAAACTCATTTGGTCAGGGCCTTTTTCACAAAAGTATCTACAGTCACCCCCAATTATGAAAAAATAAAAAGGGGGAATTGTCAGGGGACGTTCAACTTTAAGGGATTTAGTGTGTTGCATTTTCTTCCTTTGTGTGCCATTTTTCAAGGACTCTCTGTTCCTTATCAGTTCCTGGAATACAGGAATAAGTAGAGGTGCATGCAGTTCTCAGGACTGAGATCATGGGAAAGAGCACCTGCTTGGATTCCCTTCAGTGACTCCCTTCAGTGATTCTCTTCAGTGATCTTGTACTTAATAGACTATCCATTTTGTTGCAACTGGTGGAATTTCATTCTTTTTAATGGCTGAGTAATCATTTTACTGAAGATATATAAGCATGCATTTATGCTAATAAAATACCTTGTTCAACTAGAGACTTGGGTCCCCTGCAAATTCTTTTGTCTCTGGCAAATTCTTTGGAGTGTGGAGGCCTACTGAGCTCTCTTTCTCGCCCGGGCTTTCAAGACCTCCTTGAAATGACGCCCTGTGCCTTCGTGAGCAGTACAAGTCTTGTGTATGGGCTTTATTGGCTTTCCACGTAACCTGAGGGATATTGCTCTTCCTTTTTTTTTTTTTCTCTAATTTTATTTTATTTTTAAACTTTACATAATTGTATTAGTTTTGCCAAATATCAAAATGAATCCGCCACAGGTATATATGTGCTCCCCATCCCGAACCCTCCTCCCTCCTCCCTCCTTCCTCCCCATACCATCCCTCTGGGCCGTCCCAGTGCACCAGCCCCAAGCATCCAGCATCATGCATCGAACCTGGACTGGCAACTCGTTTCCTACATGATATTTTACATGTTTCATTGCCATTCTCCCAAATCTTCCCACCCTCTCCCTCTCCCACAGAGTCCATAAGACTGTTCTATACATCAGTGTCTCTTTTGCTGTCTCGTACACCGGGTTATTGTTACCATCTTTCTAAATTCCATATATATGCGTTAGAATACTGTATTTATGTTTTTCCTTCTGGCTTACTTCACTCTGTATAATAGGCTCCAGTTTCATCCACCTAATTAGAACTGATTCAAATGTATTCTTTTTAATGGCTGAGTAATACTCCATTGTGTATATGTACCACTGCTTTCTTATCCATTCATCTGCTGATGGACATCTAGGTTGCTTCCATGTCTTGGCTATTATAAACAGTGCTGCGATGAACATTGGGGTACACGTGTCTCTTTCCCTTCTGGTTTCCTCAGTGTGTATGCCCAGCAGTGGGGTTGCTGGATCATAAGGCAGTTCTATTTCCAGTTTTTTAAGGAATCTCCACACTGTTCTCCATAGTGGCTGTACTAGTTTGCATTCCCACCAACAGTGTAAGAGGGTTCCCTTTTCTCCACACCCTCTCCAGCATTTATTATTTGTAGACTTTTGGATCGCAGCCATTCTGACTGGTGTGAAATGGTACCTCATAGTGGTTTTGATTTGCATTTCTCTGATAATGAGTGATGTTGAGCATCTTTTCATGTGTTTGTTAGCCATCTGTATGTCTTCTTTGGAGAAATGTCTATTTAGTTCTTTGGCCCATTTTTTGATTGGGTCGTTTATTTTTCTGGAGTTGAGCTGTAGGAGTTGCTTGTATATTTTTGAGATTAGTTGTTTGTCCATTGCTTCATTTGCTATTATTTTCTCCCATTCTGAAGGCTGTCTTTTCACCTTGCTAATAGTTTCCTTTGATGTGCAGAAGCTTTTAAGGTTAATTAGGTCCCATTTGTTTATTTTTGCTTTTATTTCCAATATTCTGGGAGGTGGGTCATAGAGGATCCTGCTGTGATGTATGTCGGAGAGTGTTTTGCCTATGTTCTCCTCTAGGAGTTTTATAGTTTCTGGTCTTACGTTTAGATCTTTAATCCATTTTGAGTTTATTTTTGTGTATGGTGTTAGAAAGTGGTCCAGTTTCATTCTTTTACAAGTGGTTGACCAGATTTCCCAGCACCACTTGTTAAAGAGATTGTCTTTAATCCATTGTATATTCCTGCCTCCTTTGTCAAAGATAAGGTGTCCATATGTGCGTGGATTTATCTCTGGGCTTTCTATTTTATTCCATTGATCAATATTTCTGTCTTTGTGCCAGTACCATACTGTCTTGATCACTGTGGCTTTGTAGTAGAGCCTGAAGTCAGGTAGGTTGATTCCTCCAGTTCCATTCTTCTTTCTCAAGATCGCTTTGGCTATTCGAGGTTTTTTGTATTTCCATACAAATTGTGAAATTATTTGTTCTAGCTCTGTGAAGAATACTGTTGGTAGCTTGATAGGGATTGCGTTGAATCTATAAATTGCTTTGAGAAGAGCTGACACCTATCCTGCTCAAACTCTTCCAGAAAATTGCAGAGGAAGGTAAACTTCCAAACTCATTCTATGAGGCCACCATCACCCTAATACCAAAACCTGACAAAGATGCCACAAAAAAAGAAAACTACAGGCCAATATCACTGATGAACATAGATGCAAAAATCCTTAACAAAATTCTAGCAATCAGAATCCAACAACACATTAAAAAGATCATACACCATGACCAAGTGGGCTTTATCCCAGGGATGCAAGGATTCTTCAATATCCGCAAATCAATCAATGTAATACACCACATTAACTAATTGAAAAATAAAAACCATATGATTATCTCAATAGATGCAGAGAAAGCCTTTGACAAAATTCAACATCCATTTATGATAAAAACTCTCCAGAAAGCAGGAATAGAAGGAACATACCTCAACATAATAAAAGCTATATATGACAAACCCACAGCAAACATTATCCTCAATGGTGAAAAATGAAAGCATTTCCTCTAAAGTCAGGAACAAGACAAGGGTGCCCACTTTCACCATTACTATTCAACATAGTTTTGGAAGTTTTGGCCACAGCAATCAGAGCAGAAAAAGAAATAAAAGGAATCCAAATTGGAAAAGAAGAAGTAAAACTCTCACTATTTGCAGATGACATGATCCTCTACATAGAAAACCCTAAAGAATCCACCAGAAAATTACTAGAAATAATCAATGACTACAGTAAAGTTGCAGGATATAAAATCAACACAGAAATCCCTTGCATTCCTATACACTAATAATGAGAAAACAGAAAGAGAAATTAAGGAAACAATTCCATTCACCATTGCAACGGAAAGAATAAAATACTTAGGAATATATCTACCTAAAGAAACTAAAGACCTATATATAGAAAACTATAAAACACTGGTGAAAGAAATCAAAGAGGACACTAATAGATGGAGAAATATACCATGTTCATGGATTGGAAGAATCAATATAGTGAAAATGAGTATACTACCCAAAGCAATTTATAGATTCAACGCAATCCCTATCATGCTCTTTCTCTCTTTCTTTCTTTTCGTCAACTCCAGTCCCCAGGTCCCAGTCTGTAAAAGACCGCAACAAAGAGGCTCTTTAGTTCCTCTTCACTTTCTGCCATTAGAGTGGTATCATCTGCATATCTGAGGTTGTTGATATTTCTCCTGACAATCTTGATTCCAGCTTGTGAGTCATCCAGCCCAGCATTTCGCATGATGTACTCTACATATAAGTTAAATAAACAGGGTAATAATATACAGTCTTGACGTACTCCTTTCCCAATCTGGAACCACTCCATTGTTCCATGTCTGGTTCTAACTGTTGTTAACAGTTAGAAACCTGCATACAGGTTTCTCAGAAGACAGTTAAGGTGGTGTGGTATTCCCATCTCTTTAAGAATTTCCCATAGTTTGTTGTGATCCACACAGTCAAAGGCTTTAGCATTGCCAATGAAGCAGAAGTAGATGGTAGACGTTTTTCTGGAACTCTCTAGCTTTTCTTGTGATCCAACAGATGTTGGCAATTTGATCTCTGATTCCTCTGCCATGGGCTTCCCTAGTGACTCAGATGGTAAATAATCCATCTGCAGGGCAGGAGAGCTGGGTTGATCCCTGGGAAGAATCACATGCTGATTCAATGGAGCCTGAGTGAAGACCAGCATGACAATGAGAAAGCCCCATGTGCCTGCAATAAGTGACACCCCAAGCTTCCTTGGATTTTCTCTCAGGAATCCACCCCCACCTCAGATTCTATGATATTGTGATTTATAATAAGAAAGTATATTTGGATTTCATCCCCTTTTCTGGTGCAGATCTCCTAAAACTCTGGGAACATTTGTTGGAGAGCAACTAAGTAGTCTTTTGTTATGCGAATGAGCTGACTTTTCGACCACATGGAAGCATGGGGCCTGGTTGCAAGGAGAAATACCCATTTGACTAGAGGGTTAGAACATTCAGTGCCATATTCCCTGTCCTCAGATCTCCTCAGAAATGAGAAGAGCTGGAGGGTGAATCAAAGACTAATGGTCAGTAATTTGATCAATCATGGCTAAGTAAAGTAACTTCCAGAGAAACCCCAAAGGCTGTCTGGAGACCTTCCAGGTGGAGATGCTGGACAAGTGGCACGCCTGGAGAAGACAATCTAATGACTGGAGAAATATTTCCAAATGATATGACCAAGAAGGGGTTAACTTCCAAAATACACAAACGGCTCACAAAATTTAATAACAAAAAACAAACAACCCAATCAAGAAAAGGGCAGAAGCCCTAATTAGACATTTCTGAAAGGAAGACATATAGATGGCCAACAAAGACATGAAAAGATGCTCAACATTGCTAACTGTTAAAGAAATGCAAATCAAAATCACACGCCGGTCAGAATAGCCATAGTTTAAAAGTCTACAAATACAAAAATGCTGGAATGATGTGGAGAAAAGGAACTCTCCTACTCTACTCTGTTGGCGGGAATGCAAATTGGTGCAGCCATTATGGAAAACAGTATGAAAGTTACTCAAAAATCTAAAAATAGCGTTGCCATATGATCCAGCAATCCCACTCCTGGGAATTTATCTGGACAAAACTCTAATTCAAAAAGATACATGCATCCCAATGTTCATAGCAGCACTATTTACAATAGCCAAAACATGGAAGAAACCTAAATGTCCATCAACAGTTGAATGAATAAAGATGTGGTACATATATACAGGGGAATATTTGTTATTGTTCTTGTCGTTCAGTTGCCAACCCCATGGACTATAGCACATCAGGTTCCCCTGTCCTCCACTGTCTCCCAGAGTTTGCTCAGATTCATGTCCATTGAGTCAGTGATGCTATCTGATCATCTCACCCTCTGCTGCCCCAGGCTCCATTAGCCTTCAGTCTTTCCTAGCATCAGGAGCTTTTCCAGTGAGTTGGCTCTTTGCATCAGGTGGCCAAAATATTGGAGCTTCAGCTTCTGCAGCAATTCTTCCCATGAGTATTCAGGGTTGATTTCCTGTAGAATTGACTGACTTGATTTCTTTGCAGTCTAAGGGACTCTCAAAAGCATCAGTTTATTTGGCGCTCAGTCTTCTTTATGGTCCAACTCTCACAATTCTATATGACTACTGGAAAGATCATTGCTATGACTATACAAACCTTTGTCAGCAAAGGGATGTCTCTGCTTTTTAATACACTGTCTAGGTTTTTCATAGCTTTCCTTCCAAGGAGCAATTGTCTTTTTGTGGCTGCAGTCACCATCCACAGTGACTTTCAAGCTGAAGAAAATAAAATCTACCACTGCTTCCACATTTTCTTCCTTCTATTTGCTATGAAGTGATGGGACCAGTTGCCATGATCTTAGTAATTTGAATGTTGAGTTTTAAGCCAGCTTTTCATTTTCCTTTCTCACCTAAAGAAGAAGCTCCTTCCTTTCTCAACTAAAGAAGTAGCTCTTTAGTTCCTCTCTCTCCCCACTTTCTGCCATTAGAGTGGTATCATCTGCGTGAAATAATGTCATTTGAAGCTATATGGATGAACCTACAGATTATCATACTAAGCAAAGTAAATCAGAAAGAAAAAGACAAATACCATCTGGCTCTTCCTGAGTTATATCTTTAATAATAAACTAGCAATCTAGTAAAATATCTCCCTGAGTTCTTGTGAGCCCCTCAAGATAATCAAATCCAAAAAGAGGGTCATTGGAATCCATGATCTATAGCCAGTTGGTCAGAAGCACAGGTTACAAATAGGACTTTCAACTGATATCTATAGTAGGGGGTGAGGCATACCTGTGGAAATGAACCCTTATCCTGTGGCATCTAATGCTATCTCCAGGTAGACAGTGTCAGAATCGAGTTGAATTACAGGACACATAGTGTGATAAAATTACTTCTTGGTATGTAACCACACACACACACACACACACACAGACACACACACACACACACACACACACAGAGGAACTGATAATCAGAATCCTTCTATTCTCATAATGAAGATCCTAAATAGATTCCCTCATGGTCCTGGTGGGAGAAGGAGGGAAACCACATTGTGTAATGTTCACAAAGCCTTCTCAATAACAAAGGCCTACTCTCCAGGGGAAATGACTTTGCAAGAGTAAAATTCTGAAACTTGTTTCCATCTGAGGAAGAAACTTTACCATCTGGGAAAGAATCTCTAACCATGGGAATATGAACAGCAACATTTATGAAGCCGAGAGTCCTGAAACACAGGTCCACTAAAAGACTGAGACTATATTAGAAAAGTACTGAATAGCCCTGACACTCCACATACACCCACCATACCAAGGCAGCTGCTGTGTAACAGTGGGTTATAGCTTAAAGAGCTATAAGACAGAGACTGAATGACAACTGATTCTGGATTAGGGAAGGAATAGTACAGGATGATCAGGGAGATTCTTACAGTCCAGAAAGTAAGAAATTACAAAAAATAAACAAACAAGAAAACAGAAAATTATCCAAAAAATCCACAATGGACATATGACAACTAAATGTTAAGTGATATCCTAAATGGCATCCTGGAACAGAAAAATGACATAGAACTCACTATTTTATATATTCTCTGCTGCTGCTGCTGCTGCTGCTCCTGCTGCTGCCTCACTTCAGTAGTGTCCGACTCTGTGTGACCCCATAGATGGCAGCCAACCAGGCTTCCTGTCCCTGGGATTCTACAGGCAAGAACACTGGAGTGGGTTGCCATTTCCTTCTCCAATGCATGAAAGTGAAAAGTGAAAGTGAAGTCTCTCAGTCGTGTCCAACTCTAGCGACCCCATGGACTGCAGCCTACCAGGCTCCTCCGTCCATGGGATTTTCTAGGCAAAAGTACTGGAGTGGGGTGCCATTGCCTTCTCCAATATATTCTCTAGGGCAATATAACTCTAGGGCAATATAACTAAAGTATGGATATCAGCTTTTAGTGTGTATCAATACTTGCTCATCACTTGTAACAAATGTACCACATTGATGTAAGATGTTAACAAAAGTGGAAACTAGGTGTGGGATATATGGGAACTCACTGTACTATCTTCAAGACTTTTCTATACATCTGAAACTATTTTAAAATTAAGAATTTATTTCTTTTAAATGGCATAACTATTAGAGATAATATGACACTATTACTATTTTATAGTAGATATTCTATAAAGTTGAAGATACTGTATGAAGTTGTCCAAAGAAACCATCTGTGCAAAGAGATTTCTTTTTGGAGAAATTTGTAATCAGAAATTCAATTTCTGCAATAGCTCTAGGGATATTCAGATTCCCAATTTATTTTTTTTCCTAATTTTATTTTATTTTTAAACTTTACATAATTGTATTAGTTTTGCCAAATATCAAAATGAATCCGCCATAGGTATACATGTGTTCCCCATCCCGAACCTTCCTCCCTCCTCCCTCCCCATACCATCCCTCTGGGCCGTCCCAGTGCACCAGCCCCAAGCATCCAGCATCGTGCATCGAACCTGGACTGGCAACTCATTTCCTACATGATATTTTACATGTTTCATTGCCATTCTCCCAAATCTTCCCACCCTCTCCCTCTCCCACAGAGTCCATAAGACTGTTCTATACATCAGTGTCTCTTTTGCTGTCTCGTACACCGGGTTATTGTTACCATCTTTCTAAATTCCATATATATGCGTTAGTATACTGTATTGGTGTTTTTCTTTCTGGCTTACTTCACTCTGTATAATAGGCTCCAGTTTCATCCACCTCATTAGAACTGATTCAAATGTATTCTTTTTAATGGCTGAGTAATACTCCATTGTGTATATGTACCACTGCTTTCTTATCCATTCATCTGCTGATGGACATCTAGGTTGATTCCATGTCTTGGCTATTATAAACAGTGCTGCGATGAACACTGGGGTACACGTGTCTCTTTCCCTTCTGGTTTTCTCAGTGTGTATGCCCAGCAGTGGGGTTGCTGGATCATAAGGCAGTTCTATTTCCAGTTTTTAAAGGAATCTCCACACTGTTCTCCATAGTGGCTGTACTAGTTTGCATTCCCACCAACAGTGTAAGAGAGTTCCCTTTTCTCCACACCCTCTCCAGCATTTATTATTTGTAGACTTTTGGATCGCAGCCATTCTGACTGGTGTGAAATGGTACCTCATAGTGGTTTTGATTTGCATTTCTCTGATAATGAGTGATGTTGAGCATCTTTTCATGTGTTTGTTAGCCATCTGTATGTCTTCTTTGGAGAAATGTCTATTTAGTTCTTTGGCCCATTTTTTGATTGGGTCGTTTATTTTTCTGGAGTTGAGCTGTAGGAGTTGCTTGTATATTTTTGAGATTAGTTGTTTGTCGGTTGCTTCATTTGCTATTATTTTCTCCCATTCTGAAGGCTGTCTTTTCACCTTGCTAATAGTTTCCTTTGATGTGCAGAAGCTTTTAAGGTTAATTAGGTCCCATTTATTTATTTTTGCTTTTATTTCCAATATTCTGGGAGGTGGGTCATAGAGGATCCTGCTGTGATGTATGTCAGAGAGTGTTTTGCCTATGTTCTCCTCTAGGAGTTTTATAGTTTCTGGTCTTACGTTTAGATCTTTAATCCATTTTGAGTTTATTTTTGTGTATGGTGTTAGAAAGTAGTCCAGTTTCATTCTTTTACAAGTGGTTACCCCACTTACACCTACGGATAGATCAACTAAACAGAAAATTAACAAGGAAACACAAACTTTAAACGATACAATAGACCAGTTAGACCTAATTGATATCTATAGGACATTTCATCCCAAAACAATGAATTTCACCTTTTTCTCAAGCGCACATGGAACCTTCTCCAGGATAGATCACATCCTGGGCCATAAAGATAGCCTTGGTAAATTCAAAAATATAGAAATCATTCCAAGCATCTTTTCTGACCACAATGCAGTAAGATTAGATCTCAATTACAGGAGAAAAACTATTAAAAATTCCAACATATGGAGGCTGAACAACACACTGCTGAATAACCAACAAATCACAAAAGAAATCAAAATTTGCATAGAAACTAATGAAAATGAAAACACAACAACCCAAAACCTGTGGGACACGGTAAAAGCAGTCCTAAGGGGAAAGTTCATAGCAATACAGGCACACCTCAAGAAACAAGAAAAAAGTCAAATAAATAACCTAACTCTACACCTAAAGCAACTAGAAAAGGAAGAAATGAAGAACCCCAGGGTTAGTAGAAGGAAAGAAATCTTAAAAATTAGAGCAGAAATAAATGCAAAAGAAACAAAAGAGACCATAGCAAAAATCAACAAAACCAAAAGCTGGTTCTTTGAAAGGATAAATAAAATTGACAAACCAGTAGCCAGACTCATCAAGAAACAAAGGGAGAAAAATCAAATCAACAAAATTAGAAACGAAAATGGAGAGATCACAACAGACAACACAGAAATACAAAGGATCATAAGAGACTACTATCAACAATTATATGCCAATAAAATGGACAACGTGGAAGAAATGGACAAATTCTTAGAAAAGTACAACTTTCCAAAACTGGACCAGGAAGAAATAGAAAATCTTAACAGACCCATCACAAGCATGGAAATTGAAACTGTAATCAAAAATCTTCCAGCAAACAAAAGCCCCGGTCCAGACGGCTTCACAGCTGAATTCTACCAAAAAGTTAGAGAAGAGCTAACACCTATCCTGCTCAAACTCTTCCAGAAAATTGCAGAGGAAGGTAAACTTCCAAACTCATCCTATGAGGCCACCATCACCCTAATACCAAAACCTGACAAAGATGCCACAAAAAAAGAAAACTACAGGCCAATATCACTGATGAACATAGATGCAAAAATCCTTAACAAAATTCTAGCAATCAGAATCCAACAACACATTAAAAAGATCATACACCATGATCAAGTGGGCTTTATCCCAGGGATGCAAGGATTCTTCAATATCCGCAAATCAATCAATGTAATACACATTAACTAATTGAAAAATAAAAACCATATGATTATCTCAATAGATGCAGAGAAAGCCTTTGACAAAATTCAACATCCATTTATGATAAAAACTCTCCAGAAAGCAGGAATAGAAGGAACATACCTCAACATAATAAAAGCTATATATGACAAACCCACAGCAAACATTATCCTCAATGGTGAAAAATGAAAGCATTTCCTCTAAAGTCAGGAACAAGACAAGGGTGCCCACTTTCACCATTACTATTCAACATAGTTTTGGAAGTTTTGGCCACAGCAATCAGAGCAGAAAAAGAAATAAAAGGAATCCAAATTGGAAAAGAAGAAGTAAAACTCTCACTATTTGCAGATGACATGATCCTCTACATAGAAAACCCTAAGGATTCCACCAGAAAATGACTAGAAATAATCAATGACTATAGTAAAGTTGCAGGATATAAAATCAACACAGAAATCCCTTGCATTCCTATACACTAATAATGAGAAAACAGAAAGAGAAATTAAGGAAACAATTCCATTCACCATTGCAACGGAAAGAATAAAATACTTAGGAATATATCTACCTAAAGAAACTAAAGACCTATATATAGAAAACTATAAAACACTGGTGAAAGAAATCAAAGAGGACACTAATAGATGGAGAAATATACCATGTTCATGGATTGGAAGAATCAATATAGTGAAAATGAGTATACTACCCAAAGCAATTTATAGATTCAATGCAATCCCTATCAAGCTACCAACAGTATTCTTCACAGAGCTAGAACAAATAATTTCACAATTTGTATGGAAATACAAAAAACCTCGAACAGCCAAAGCAATCTTGAGAAAGAAGAATGGAACTGGAGGAATCAACCTACCTGACTTCAGGCTCTACTACAAAGCCACAGTTATCAAGACAGTATGGTACTGGCACAAAGACAGAAATATTGATCAATGGAATAAAATAGAAAGCCCAGAGATAAATCCACGCACATATGGACACCTTATCTTTGACAAAGGAGGCAAGAATATACAATGGATTAAAGACAATCTCTTTAACAAGTGGTGCTGGGAAATCTGGTCAGATTCCCAATTTAATCCTGGTTGAGCTTTGGTAGTTTGCAGTTTTCAAGGAATTGGTCCATTTCTTAGAGTTGTCGAAATTTATGAGGCTGAAGTTGTTCATAATATTTCCTTGCATGCTAAGTTGCTTCAGTCCTGTCCAACTCTTTGCAACTCTACGGACTACAGCCCACCAGACTCCTCTGTCGGAGGGATTCTGCAGGCAATGGTACTGGAGTAGGTTGCCATGCCCTCCTCCAGAGGATCTTCCCGGTCCAGGGATTGAACCCTTGTCTCTTGTGTCTCCTGCATTGGCAGGCGGGTGCTTTACCACTAGTGCCACCTGGGAAGCCCATAACATTTCCTTACTACCTATTTAATAGCTGTAAGATTTTTGATGCTATCTCTGTTTCATTCCTTATAAAGTGATTTACATCATCTCTTTTTATCAGTTTTGCTTATCAATTTTATTAATATTTTTGTAAAAAAAACTTTTTGTTTTACTGATTTACTCCATTGTTTTCCAAGTTCACCTTGAAATGATGTCTGATCTCATCATTGTCTTCATTATCTTGTCTTCCTTCTGTTTTCTTTGGGTTTATTTTGCTTTTACTTTTATTATTTCTTGTGGTAGGAGTTTAAATTACTTATTTGAGATAAACAACAGGGTCCTACTGTGTAGCACAAAGAACAATATTCAATATTTTGGGATAAACCATAATGGAAAAACATATGAAACATATGTATGTATGTATAACCAAGTCACTTTGCTGTGCAGCATAAATTAAACACAAATGTATATCAACTATACTTCAATAAAATATTTTTTAAATTATTGACTTGAAATCTTCCCTCATTTCTAATCTATTTCCTTCTATGAATTTTCCTTTCAACATTGCTTTAACTTTATCCCTACATATTTTAGGGGCTTCCCGTATCTCAGCTGGTAAAGAATCCACCTGCAATGCAGGAAACACCAGTTCTATCCCTGGGTTGGAAGATCCCCTGGAGAAGGGATAGGCTACCCACTCTAGTGTTCTTGGGCTTCCCTGTTGGCTCAGACAGTAAAGAATCTGTCTGCAATGCAGGAGACCTGGGGTCAATCCCTGGGAAGATCCCCTGGAGAAGGGAATGGCTAACCACCCCAGCATTCTGGCCTGGAGAATTCCATGGACAGAGAAGCTTGGCAGTGTATAGTCCATGGGGATGGAAAGAGTCAGACACGACTGAATGACTTTCACTTTCTTACACATACTTTGATATATTTTCATTTTTACTCTGTATATTATTTATTTGAAAGTTCTCAAATATTTTGGTGTATGATGAGATGGATGAAACTAGAACCTATTATACAGAGTGAAGTAAGCCAGAAAGAAAAACACCAATACAGTATACTAACGCATATATATGGAATTTAGAAAGATGGTAATAACAACCCTGTGTACGAGACTGCAAAAGAGACACCGATGTATAGATCAGTCTTATGGACTCTGTGGGAGAGGAAGAGGGTGGGGAGATTTGGGAGAATAGCATTGAAACATGTATAATATCATGTATGAAACGAGTCGCCAGTCCAGGTTCGATGCATGGTACTGGATGCTGGGGGCTGGTGCACTGGGACGACCCAGAAGGATGGTATGGGGAGGGAGGAGGGAGGAGGGTTCAGGATGGGGAACGCGGGTATACCTGTGGCGGATTCATTTCGATATTTGGCAAAACTAATACAATATTGTAAAGTTTAAAAATAAAATAAAATTAAAAAAAAAAAAAGAAAGAAATGTGTCATTTCCATTTGCTTAGAGATTTTCTTGTATTTTCTGCTACTGATTTCTAGTTCACCTTAGGATCACACCACAAACTCTGTATGACTTAAATTCTCTTAAATTTGTTGAGGTTTGTTTTGTGATTGAGTAAATCATCCCTCTTGTAAATGTTCTATGAACACTTTAATAAAATGTGTATTCTGCTGTTGGTAGAGTATTCGATACATGTAAACCAGATCCTGTTGCTTGATTTTGCTAATCAAAATTATTATATACTTCCCAAGTATAATTTTGAATTCATATATTTCAGCTTTGTTTGTTTTTGCTTCATGTATTTTGAGGTTCTATTGGTTTATGCACACATTTCAGATCATTATATCTTTCTGGTGGATTGACCCTTTTAACATTATGTAAAGGCCCTCTTTATCTCTGGTAGTTTTCTTTGTACTAAATTCTATTTCATCAGATATTAACATATCTTTCCTGCTTTTTAAATTTTAATTTACTATTTTTATAGCATACAGTTTCCATTCTTCTACTTTCAACCTACCTATATTGTTGAATTTGAAATGAACTTCTTTTAAACAGCACATAGTTGAGCATTCTGCTTCAGGATGGTGGAATATAAGGACATACGCTTATCTCCTCCTGCGAGAGCATGAAAATTGCAAGTAGCTGTTGAACAACCATAGCACTGGAACCCACCAAAAAAAGATACTCCATGTCCAAAAACAAAGAAGAAGCGGCGACAAGACTGTAGGAGGGGCACAGACATGATAAAATCAAATCCCAAACCCACAAGGTAGGTGACCCACAAACTGGAGAACAATAATACCAAAGAAATCCTTCCTGAGTTGTGAAGGTTCTGAGCCTCATGTCGGGCTCCCCAGCCTGGCAATCTGGGAAAGGGACTGGGAATTCCTAGGGAATCTGACTTTGTAAACCAATGGGAGTTTATTACAGGACTTCCACAGGACTGGGGGAAACAGAGACTCCACTTTTGGAGGGTGGGGGGGCAGGACACACACAAACTCTGGCTTGCACCAGGACCCAGGGAGAAGAGCAGTGACTCCACAGGAGACTGGATCAGACCTACCTGCTAGTGTTGGAGGATCTCCTGTGGAGGTGTGGGTAGGCAGTGGCTCACCACAGGGAAAGCAACACTGGCTGGAGCACTTCTGGAAGGTGCCCCCTGGAAAAATTCCTCTTGGAGGTTACAATTAACCCTACCATAGGGCCCATAGACTTCAGGGCTGGGTCCCCTCAGATGAAACAACAAACAGGGAGGGAGCACAACCCTTCCCATCAGGAGATAACTGGATTAAAGTTTTACTGAGCCCAGCCCAGCCCACCAGGCAAGACCCTGCTTTTCCAGCTACCAGGCCCTCCCATCAGGAGGCTTACACAAGCCTCTTAGCCTCATTTACCAGAGTCAGCCAGAAGCAGCAAGAGAGCTGCAATCACCACAGCAGCCAGAATGAAAACCACATTACAGAATGATCATCAGAATGAAAAAGCAGGGGGTTATGTCCAGATGAAGGGATAAGACAAAATCCCAGAAAAACAACTAAATGAAGTGGAGATAGGCAATGTTCCAGGAAAAGAATTCAGAATAATGACAGTGAACATGATTCAGGATCTGGGAGAGAAATATTTACCAAAGACCTAGAAGAAGTAAAGAACAAACAGATGAACAACACACTAGAAGGAATCAATAGCAGAATAACTGAAGCAGAAGAATGGACAAGTCACCTGGAAGACAGAGTGGTGGAAATCTCTACTGCAGAACAGAATATAGAAAAAACAATGAACAAAAAAATGAAGACCACCTAAGAGACCTTTGAGACAATATTAAATGCATTAACATTCACATTATAAGTATCCCAGAAGGAGAAGAGAGACAGAAAGGATCTGAGAAAATATCTGAAGAAATAATAGCTGAAAACTTCCCTAACATGGGGAAGAAAACAGTCAACAAAGTCCAAGAAGTACAGAGAGTTCCAGGCCGGATAAACCCAAGGAGGAACACACCAGGACACACAGTAAACAAAATGATGAAAACTAAAGACAAAGATAAAATATTAAAAGCATCAAGGGTAAAACTACAAATAATGTATATGGGAACTCCCATCAGGTTACCAGCTTATTTCTCAACAGAAATTCTACAAGCCAGAAGGGAACGCACAATATATTTAAAGTGATGAAAGGGAAGAACCTACAGTCGAGAATACTCTACCCAGCAAGACTCGCATTCAGAGTTGATGGAGAAATCAAAAGCTTTCCATACAAGCAAAGTTAAGAGAATTCAGCACCACAAAACCATCTTTACAACAAACAGTAAAGGAACTTCTCTAGGCAGGAAACACAAACCCAAAGCAATTAAGTCTTATGGACTCTGTGGGAGAGGGAGAGGGTGGGGAGATTTGAGAGAATGGCATTGAAACATGTATAATATCATGTATGAAATGAGTCGTCAGTCCAGGTTCGATGCACGATACTGGATGCTTGGGGCTGGTGCACTGGGACGACCCAGAGGGAGGAGGGAGGAGGGTTCAAGATGGGGAACACAGGTATACCTGTGGCAGATTCATTTCGATATTTGGCAAAACTAACACAATATTGTAAAGTTTAAAAAAAAAGAAAAGAAAATGGTAATAGGACCACACTTGCATGTGTGCTCAATCCCTTCAGAATCCCCAAAAGAATCGTGTCTGATTCTTTGTGACCCTATGGATTGTATCCCACCAGGTTCCTCTATCCATTGGCTTCTCCAGGCAAGAATACTGGAGTGGGTTGACAAGCCCTCCTCCAAGGGATCTTCCCAACCCAGAAATCAAACTCTGGTCTGCTGCACCAGATCTCTCTACTTAACCCACTAAATTATATCCAACTATTTTATATTGTTAGGTTAATCATGTTTCTAGTATGGCTTAAAATTGTAATTATCTTTTATTTATTTTTTTTGTCTGGCTATTGATTGTGAATACTGAGAAACATCTTTTACTATTGTGGTTACGTAACTATTATTAGCTTAATACTACTGCATCATGATTCATCAACAGAAAATAATAGAATTATATATCACTAACTCTACCATTTAATAGAAAAACTTGTAATCACTTTTTAAAATCCAGATGTGCATCAGATTTATCTTTGAATTTTTGAAAACTATAAATGCCCAGGTATTGGTCTTTTCCTCCAAAACTCTAGATGTGTTTCTAATGAGCAGCCATGTTTAAAAACAACTGGATTATATGATGATATTTTACCTTTTTCTAGCTTTACTTTTCCTGTTTCATATTCAGTGCTGCCATTTCATGTAGTTTATGTGTTCTAATTTCTCCAGCTCTTACTTTGTTATTGTTGCTCTTCTTTCTCAAGACTTTATCAAGCATAGTAGAAAAGCTTTTGTACACATATATATAAGTAATGTATTTTATATATATATATATATATATATATATATTTTAGAAAATCTATGAACGTTTGCCTAGCTAAAAAATCTATGACATTTTGATTCCACTTGTTTGACTTACTATAAATAGAATGCTAGATTTCTAATTTATACTCACTTAAAACTTTGATATATTTCCATGTATTTTGGCATCCAGTATTACTGCTAAAAATCTAGAAAATTTATTATTTACGTGATTTTAAAAAAATTGAATGAAGCTTAAAACTTCTAACTCTGAGAATATAAAGAAACAGTATGCTGTTAAAAAAAAAAAAAAAGGAAATTAACATGTGATACAGTATTATTAACCAAAGTACTGATTTTGTTCAAACTTGACAAAATTATATGCTGCTGCTGCTGCTGCTAAGTCGCTTCAGTCGTGTCCGACTCTGTGCGACCCCACAGACGGCAGCCCACCAGGCCCTGCCGTCCCTGGGATTCTCCAGGCAAGAACACTGGAGTGGCTTTGCCATTTCCTCCTCCAATGCATGAAAGTGAAAAGTGAAAGTGAAGTCACTCAGTCATGTCTGACTCTTAGCGACCCCATGGACTGCAGCCTACCAGGCTCCTCCATCCATGGGATTTTCCAAGCAAGAGTACTGGAGTGGGTTGTCATTGCCTTCTCCAAAATTATATGCTACTATCCATATTTTGTTTCATATCTTATTCAAGATTCCACATTGTATTTAGTTGAATTGAGCAGCTTCAGCCTCATGAAACAAATTCTGATAAATTCTCTTTTCATTTTTATTGTTACAAATATTTTCTAATTTTCCTTCCTATGTCTACTTCAGTTCAGTTGCTCAATCATGTCTGACTTGTTGCAACCTCATGGATTGCAGCATGCCAGGCTTCCCTTATCCATCACCAACTCCAAGAACTTGCTCAGACTCATGTCCATCAAGTTGGTGATGCCACCCAACCACCTCATCCTCTGTTCTCCCATTTTCCTCCTGCCTTCAATCTTTCCCAGCATCAGGGTCTTTTGAAATGAGTCAACTCTTCACATCAGATGGCCAAACTACTGGAGCTTCAGCTTCAGCATTAGTCCTTCCAATGAATATTCAGAACTAATTTCCTTTAGGATTGACTGGTTTGAGCTCCTTACAGTCCAAGGGATTCTCAAGACTCTTCTCCAACACCACAGTTCAAAAGCATCAATTCTTCACCACTCAGTTTTCTTTATAGTCCAACATTCACATCCATACACTACTACTGGGAAAACCATAGATTTGACTAGATGGACCTTTATCAGAAAAGTGATGTCTCTGCTTTTTAATATGCTGTCTAGGTTGGTCATAGCCTTTCTTCCAAGAAGCATCTTTTAATTTCTTGGTTGCAGTCGCCATCTGCAGTGATTTTGTAGCCCCCCAAAATAAGGTCTCTCACTGTTTCCATTGTTTCCCCATCTATTTGTCATGAAGTGACAGGACTGTTGCCATGATCTTAGTTTTATGAATGTTGAGTTTTAAGCCAGATTTTTCATTCTCCTCGCTCACTTTCATCAAGAAGCTCTTTAGTTCTTGTTCACTTTCTGCCATAAGGGTGGTGTCATCTGTGTTTCTGAGGTTATTCATATTTATCCCAGCAATCTTGATTTCAGCCCAGCATTTCTCATGATGTTTCTCATTAACTCTGCATAGAAGTTAATTAAGCAGGGTGACCATATATAATCTTGACATACTCCTTTCCCAATTTGCAGCCAGTCCATTTTTCCATGTCTGATTCTAACTATTCCTTCTTGACCTGCATACAGATTTCTTAGGAGGCACATAAGGTGATCTGGTATTCCATCTCTTGAAAAATTTTCCAGTTTGTTGTGATCCACACAGTCAAAGGCTTTGGCATAGCCAATAAAGCACAAGTAGACGCTTCTCTGGAAGTCTCACTTATTCAATAATCCAGCCGATGTTGGCAATTTGATCTCTGGTTCTTCTGCCTTTTCTAAATCCAGCATGAACATCTGCAAGTTCATAGTTCACATACTGTTGAAGCCTGGCTTGGAGAATTTTGAGCATTAGTTTGCTAGCATGTGAGGTGAGTGCAATTGTGTGGTACTTTGAACATTCTTTGTCATTGCCTTTCTTTGGGATTGGAATGAAAACTGAGCTTTTCCAGTCCTGTACCCACTGCTGAGTTTTCCAAATTTGCTGGCATATAGAGTGCAGCACTTTAACAGCATCATCTTTTAGGTTTTGAAATACCTCGCTGAAATTCCATCACCTCCACTAGCTTTGTTTGTAGTGATGCTTGCTAAGGCCCACTTGACTTTGCATTCCAGGATGTCTGGTTCTAGGTCAGTGATCACACCATCGTGATTATCTGGGTCATGAAGATCTCTTTTGTATAGTTCTTCTGTGTATTGTTGCCACCTTTTCTTAATATCTTCTGCTTCTGTTAGGTCCATACCATTTCTGTCCTTTATTGTGCCCATCTTTACATGAAATGTTCCCTTGGTATCTCTGATTTTCTTGAAGAGATCTGTAGTCTTTCCCATTCTGTTGTCTTCCTCTATTTCTTTGGATTGATCATTGGGGAAGTTTTTCTTATCTCTCCTTGATATTCTTTGGAACGCTGCACTCAGATGGGTATATCTTTCCTTTTCTTAAGTCACTCAGTCGTGTCCAATTTTTTTGACCCCATAAACTATACAGTCCATGGAATTCTCCAGGCTAGAATACTGGAGTGTGTATCCTTTCCCTTCTCCAGGGGATCTTCCCAACCCAGGGATGGAACCAAGGTCTCCCACATTGCTGGTATTCTTTAACAGATGAGTCACAAGGGAAGCCCCTTCTCAGATATACCCATTATTTAAAAGTAGACATTTAATTTACAAATACATCAGGTTTTTGAAGTATCTTTGATATTAACTTCCCATCTTTATATTAATTTCCCACTTAAATGCTTTCTTCTCTGCAATCACTCTCTGTTTTTTCAGTCTTCTAACTTTATTGAGGCATTCATTGGCTAAGTCAAAAATCTCTGTTGGTAAATGTTACAATGCACTTGAAAATATGTGGGTTATTTTCAAATATCTTTTGATACTGATTTTTAACATAATTCCACAATGATAAGAGAATATATTCTGTATGATTTCAATACCTTTACACCACAAAATTTTTGCACCTTTTTTATGTCCCTGGATATGTTTTATGTTCCAGTGTCTCCCAGTTTATAGTCTATGATAATTTGAATAGAATCTGTATCCTACTGTTGTGTGAAAATTGTATAAAGCTTAATTATGTTGAATTGGTTCATAATGCTTTTCAAGTCTACTATAGCCTTCTAGTTTTTTGTACATTCATTCAATTAATTTTTGAGAGTTAGATATTGAAACTCCCAACTAAAAATCTTAATTAATCTAGTTAAAAATAATTGTAATACATAGTGAAACTATATGTAACCTTGTTCTGTATTTTCCAAGTCTCCAAAAAGAGAAAAAAAATAAAAATAAACAGCATACAGTTGAATTATTTACATTTATTTTTAAATTCTTAATCTACTCTGCCTGCTACTGCTGCTAAGTCACTTCAGTCATGTCCAACTCTGTGCAACTCCAGAGACAGCAGCCCACCAGGCTCCCCCATCCCTGGGATTCTCCAGGCAAGAATACTGGAGTGGGATGCCATTTCCTTCTCTAATGCATGAAAGTAAAAAGTGAAAGGGAAGTCACTCAGTCGTGTCCGACTCTTAGCGACCCCATGGACTGCAGCCTACCAGGCTCCTCCATCCATGGGATTTTCCAAGCAATACTGGAGTGGGTTTGCCTATCTCTGTCTTCTTAAAAAAATATTCATTTATTTGGGTGTGCTTGGTCTTACTTAGTTGCAACATGTGGAATCTTTCTAGTTGCATCATGGGAACTCCTAGTTGCAGCATGTGGGAAATAGTTCTCTGATCAGGATCAAACCCCGGCCCCCTGCATTGCAAGCATAGAGTCTTGGCCACTGGACCAACAGGAAGTCCCTATCTTTTAATTGGTGTATTTTGGCCATTTACATTTTAATATCATTATTGATGTGTGTTGGAGAAGACTCTTGAGAGTCCCTTGGACAGAAAGGAGATCAAACCAGTCAATCCTAAAGGAAATCCATGCTGAATACTCATTGGAAGGACTGATGCTGAAGCTGAGCTCCAATACTTTGTCCACCTGATGTGAAGAGCCAACTCATTGGAAAAGACCCTGATGCTGGGAAAGATTGAAGGCAGGAGTAGAAGGGGTCAACAGATGATGAGATGGTTGGATGGCATCACTGACTCAATGGACACGAGTTTGAGCAAACCTGGGAGATGGTGAAGGGCAGGGAAGCCTGTTGTGGTGTAGTCCATGGGGTCACAAAGAGCTGGACATGACTTAGGAACTGAACAACAACAACAATTGATATATTAGAGCATAAGTCTGTCACTTAATATTAAATATCACTATTTGTTCTCTCTGGCTCCCTTAATTGTACTTTTCAAATCTAAAAAATTTATAGTTACACATAGATAGCACTGGCAAGAAATAATGCAATTTGTTATAATGACTTTCTTGTGATTTCATTTACTTGTATTTCAGTGTATTGCATTTTTCATATACTGTTCAAACAAGGAGATGGAGGGCAACTAGGCTTTTGTTCCAGAGAAGGGAATGGTATCCCACTCCAGTACTCTTGCCTGGAAAATCCCGTGGATGGAGGAGCCTGGTAGGCTGCAGTCCATGGGGTCGCTAAGAGTCAGACACGACAGAGCGACTTCACTTTCACTTTTCCCTTTCATGCATTGGAGAAGGAAATGGCAACCCACTCCAGTGTTCTTGCCTGAAGAATCCCAGGGACAGAGGATCCTGGTGGGCTGCCATCTCTGGGGTTTCACAGAGTCGGACATGACTGAAGTGACTTAGCAGCAGCAGCAGGCTTTTGTTCCTACCCAGACAGAGTAACCCAGTTATGAGAAAAAAGCTATGTTGAAATGCCTATTTAATGCAGTTTAACATCTCACAGGAAACATAAGTAATGTCTGTATAACAAATGCAAAATACAGCACCAGCCGTTTTTAAAACAGCACTACCTAGACCTTTATGCCAAAGGTCTAGGCAGCCTTCAATGTTTCCTCAGTGGGTAAATAAGTGACAGAAAAGACTTAATGCAATCTATAAACAAAACTACAAACCAGCTGGCAAACATTAAAGTACTCTCAAAATTCACAGCTCCCTGAATGAGCAGCACCCACATTCATTCTCAAAAGCCAGGACATCTTGGCTTTTAGCGGGCCATGCCTGTGACCCTACAAAAGCCTCTGGAAAGCAGGAGCGCTCTGCCAGGATGAATTAGTCTATCCTCGCTTACACATTTGATGCAGTCAAATGCCATGGGCAAAAAGTTAGAAAAGATATCATAGAAAATTACTGAAATCTTTGTTTTGAAATAGAAAATATAGCTGAACCTTCTACAAATAAGAGCTAAGAATAGTTATTTTTCATGTGACTTCACATTTCATTAGAAGTAGGTTTTTTCCTTTCCCAAACACAATAAAGCAAGGGATGTTCATTTTCTGTGACTATTGTATGCATGTATATTGCAATGAAACTGTTTCATATTGGTAATTTACACATACTGAGCTCCACAGTTCCACAAGGTTCTGGCTGAGGTTGCCTTTTGTTCCTTAAAACCAGTGCTTAATTTTTTCCTCACTAATCATTAAAGAAAGTTCTGACCATGAAAAGCAGCTATGTCAAAGGATCATTTAAAAGGCATGTATTCTGTATCTGAGCACTCTTAAAAGCCGAGAGAAACCTGTGGGCATATGTATCCTAAGCTATTGATGTTTTGTCACCTCAAGCAAGTGGGAAGAAAACAGAGAACAGAAAGGGGAGTTAACTGCTTTTAATACACTGTTGTGTTGTTACTTGTAAGAGCTAACGAATAAAGACTTAAAGGGAAAGTAATTCCTTTATACCCTTCTCCTCTCAGGAGCTGCCTGACCATCCTTTGGTGGAAACACTGGTCCTGTTGCTTCTGATTCCCTCTCCCGCAGGGCATCCCTGTCTCATCCCAACAGGCCCTGCTCTGAGCCCCTAGGGGGCAGCGGCTCCCATGTATGCTTGACTGGGGACCTTTGACACCAGAGGAGTTAACTTTAAGCATTAGACACGACTGAGCGACTGAACTGAACTGAACTGAACATGGCTTCACCAACACTTGAAGCAAAGGGGGTCCATTCCAAGGAAGAGACAAGGACTCCAGGAAGCCTGGAACCTCCCAAGGCTAGTTGTGAGGTGTCACTGAGGGTATTACCATGTGATGAAGACAGGGCACACACAACTGTTAAATTTTCCACACTCATTTAAGGTGAGAAAGATTATAAATACGACTATGCTGCTGCTGTTGCTAAGTCACTTCAGTCATGTCCGACTCTGGGTGACCCGACAGACAGCAGCCCACCAGGCTCCTCCGTCCCTGGGATTCTCCAGGCAAGAACACTGGAATGGGTTGCTATTTTCTTCTCCATTGCATGAAAGTGAAAAGTGAAAGGGAAGTCAATCAGTCGTGTCCAACTCTTCATGACTCCATGGACTGCAGCCTACAAGGCTCCTCTGTCTGTGGGATTCTCCAGGCAAGAGTACTGGAGTGGGGTGCCATCGCCTTCTCGAATGAATATGACTATAAAATAATATATATGCATATATTGGTTTCTGTCCCTGGTTCCTGGAACAGAGCGTCTAAAACCTTGCAATTTCCTAAGTGATAAGAGTATTAACATCTTTTGTTCTAATATTTGACCTTTGACCCAACTTCGGACACAGAGCTCCTAAATCCCTTGGAATTTCCTAGGTGATAAAAAAGTTTTTTGTAATATTAAGACAACTCTTGGTAGGCACCTGAGAGATTCAGGATGGGGTCTGGCCACCAGAAAGGTGAGGTCAAGATTAGAATATTACAGTTTTCAGGCACAGCTCCCACCCCACACTCCAGGAAGGGGAGAAGGGTGGGACTGAAGTTAATCATTGATTAGGCTTATATGATGAAGCCCCCATAAAAATCCCACTAGCTTCCAAGTTAAGAAACATATCCCTGTGCCAAAAGGGTGATACACCCCCACTCCATGGGAACAGAAGTTCCTATGGGACCCTCCCAAACCTTATGCTATGTATCTCTTCATCTGGCTGTTCATCTGTATCCTCTATGGTGGCCTTTATTATATTGATATAAGAAGCTAGTAAACATAAGTATATCCCTGAGTTCTGTGAGTCAGCCTAGCAAATCATCCAACCCAAGGAAGGGTACCTTGATTTATAGCTGATTGGTCAGAAGTATAGGTGACAACCTCAGATTGGTGATTAGCATCTGAGGTAGAGATTTTCTTACGAGACTGAGTCCTTCAATGTGGAATCTGAAGCTCTCTCCAGGTAGACAGAGTCAGAATTGAGTTAAACTGCAGGACACTGAGCTGGTGTCACAGAATTGTTTAGTGTGGGAAAAGTCCCACATCTGCTGCCAGAAATGGTGTGAGTACGGGAGAGTAAAAGAGAAACAGAGGAGTGTTTTTCTTGTATAATGACTATTACTCATTTCATAATTCACCAATCTAAATGCTTGGCACAATCAGTATTTTTAACTTTTTAAAGAAAAACACTGTAAAGATATTAGCTAGAAATTATGCTGCATTATTTCTATCAATGGCAGTTTTGTTTTTCCCAGGATTTTCAACATTTGACACATGGTTAATTTTTAATAAGGGTAGTACCCTTGGGCTGTGGAAGAAAAAATACAAACACACTCAGATCACATATTTATGTTGAGAAATCAGATACTGGCAAACACACATACTAAATTTAAATACTAAAATTATTCCCTGTTGACACTTTTACTGGGAGAATTGAGCTCATTAGTTAGTGTGGGGGAAATTCTGTGATTTAATTCATAGCATCATATCCTCTGTCCATGGGATTTCCCAAGCAAGAATACTCGAGTGGGTTGCCATTTCCTTCTCCAGAGGATCTTCCTAACCCAGGGATCAAACCCTCGAGTCTACTGCATTGCAGGCAGACTTCTTACTGTCTGAGCCACCAGGGAAGCCCAAATATTTTCTAAATTGATGCAAATATTTTTTAATAATAAAGTCTCCCACCATGTGAAATCCCCATCTCCTAGAAAACCTATTATTATTATTATTATTAAGCCAGGCCATTTATCTGATAGCCCACCAGGGAAAGAACTATGCCTTTAAATCATTTTTAGGGCCAAATTTGTGTTTTTAACTCCTCTGATTAGTAATTCCAAAATCCTCAAATAATCAGACCACTAGGAATAAAGAAGCAAGTCATAACAAAAAAACAAAAACTTTCATTTCCAAAACTGTGTGGACAATGGCAGTTTCCAGGATCTTACATTTTTAAGATGAAAATGACTTAACTGGCTTCAAAAGCATCTAATAATGATAGCAGCCAACGTATTTAACTGCACACGTGGCCCTTGCTAAGCCAAGCCCAAGAGGCAGACCTAGTTTTGAAGAGCTCTGACAGAAGGAGGCCTTGTTCACACTCGAGTGGCCTGCTAGCAGCAAGGCTGTGTGGGTTCTCGAAACACAAATTACACACGCAGTGGCGCCTGCCGTGAAGAGCCTCAGACCAGAAGTCTTCATTGAATACAATAATGTCCAAATCTTTCTTAACACATCCAGATACATGCAAAAAACATGCATTTTAACTTTCATTTTGAGATCATTAAGGTTCACATTCAGTATTAAGAAATGATGCAAACACTACCCATGCCCTTCACCTAGTTTTCCCCAATGACAACATCTTGCAAAACCATATAACAAATTAACAAACAGGATCCATCAACTTTATTCAGATTGTACCAGTTTGCCTGCACAGTCTGAATAAAGTTGATGAATAGTGTATTGTGTTTGTGGATAATGTATATGTGTGTGAACTTAGTTCTATGCTATTTTATCACATGTAGACTCATATCACCTCCATCGCAGTGAAGACAGAGCTACTCCATTACAAGGATCTCTCATGCAACTCTTCCTTATCCATAATTATCTTTCTTTTGCCTCCCCACTTATCCCCCAACATCTGGCAGCCACTAAATCAGTCTCTGTTGCTATAATTTCATCATCTCAATATTACATAAAGGCAATCATATAGTATATAATCTTCTGAGTAGGTTTCTTTATTCAGCTTGATTCCCTTGAGAACCATTCAAATTGTTCTGTATGTCAATAGTTAATTCCTTTTCAAAGTTGAGGAGTATTCCATGGTAGAATGTATCACAGGTTGTTTAACCATTCTTGTCAACTGAAAAAGATCTGGCTCTTTCCAGAGTTGGAATTATACATAAACCTGTTATGAACAGGTTTGTACATGCTCTTACGTAGACATAAGCTTTCATTTCTTAGTGACAAATGCCCAAGGATGAAATGGACTAGATAATAAACACATGCAAAGCTTTGTAAGAAAATGCCAAACTACTTTCCACAGTAACTGTTCTATCTTACATTCTTACCAGACATACATAAGTATTCTGAATTCTCCACATTCTAGCTCCAAATGTCAGCATTTGGCATTATCACTATTTTTTTGTTTTAGTCATTCTGATAGGTCTGCACTCATATCTTTCTGTGGTTTTAATTTGTATTTTTCTTTTTTTTTTTTTTTTTTTTTAATTTTTTATTCCTTTATTTCTCATGTGTTCCCCATCCTGAACCCTCCTCCCTCCTCCCTCCCCATACCATCCCTCTGGGTCGTCCCAGTGCACCAGCCCCAAGCATCCAGCATCGTGCATTGAACCTGGACTGGCATCTCGTTTCATACATGACATTTCACATGTTTCAATGGCCAACAATGTTAAACAACTTTTATTTGTCATTCATTTGTCTTCTTTTGGTGAAATGTCACTTCATGCTTTTTGCCCATATTGTAACTGGATGGTTTAGTGGTTCAGTTTTTTACATTTAAGTTGGAGACTCCTTTTTAAGTTCTAGACCTTAGTGTATTGTTGGGTATGTGGTTTGGAAATATTTTCTCTCAATTTGTAAACTGTAATTTCATCCTCTTTAAAAGGTCTTTGGCAGGGTCTTAATTGTAATGAGATCAGCTTACCATTTTGTAGTTGTTGATCTTTATGAATCTTGGTCAAGCCTAAAATTTATTTTTACTAGACTTAGATCCTGAGAACTTCTCCATTTTAAAAATAAAGAGATGCTTGTTTGTTTGCCTGTGTCAAAAATCAGCTAAGCATAACTGTGTGGGTCTATTTCTGGATTCTCCATTCTGTTTCATGGAATTATCTGTTTATTCCTTGGCCAGATTACACTTTATTATTAGTGTTGCTATATTAAAAGCCCTAAAATCAGGAAGGCTAATTCCCCTAACTTTATTCTCCTTTTTCAAAATTGTTCCAGCTATTTTAGATCTTATAAAACTCCATATAAATTTTAAATAAGTTTGTCTTATATCCAACAAAACCTTGTGCTATTTTGATAGGAATTACATTAAATATACTACATAGGAGAAAACTGACATCTTTATTTTGTTGAGTCTTCCAATGCAGGAACAAAATACTTCTGTATTTATTTAGGGCTTCTCTAATTTCTTTTACCAGCATCGTATAATTTTTAGCATAGAGAATTCATACATATTTTGTTAGATATATACCTAAGAATTTCATTTTTTGAGCAATCACAAATGCTATTATGTTTTTAATTCTATATATTCTTTATTATTGTATATAAATATAACTAAATTTATGTGATGATCTTTTATCCTGAGACCTTGCTAAATTCATTAATTCTAAGTGTCTTTTACAGATTCCTTATAATTTTTACAAGACAATCAGGTTACCTGTAAATTGACAGGCTTTTATTTTATTCTTTCCAATACATACGCCTTTTTTTATTTTGGGTATATTGCAGTGGCTTGAACCACCATGTTGAACAAGAGCTGTGAAAGCATACACCCTTGCCTTGTTTCTGATTCTCAGTCTTTCACCATTAAGTCTAAGGTTAGCTGCAGGTTTTCTTTGTTTGAATATTTTAAATGCTTCCTATATCAATCTAAAGAAGCTTCTTCTTATCCCTAGTTTGCTGAGAGCTTTTAATCATAAATAGGTATTGGTTTTATCAAATACATTTCATACATCAAACAATATGATCACATGATTTTTTTCTTTAGTTCATTGCTTTAGTGGATTGCATTGGTTGATTTTGAAATCAAGTTGAACCAGCCTTACATATCTGGTATAAATCTGACTTGGTCATAGTGTATAGTTCCTTTATCCTTTCTGGATTCTATTTGCTAATATTTGTTGAAGTTCTTTGCATTTAAGTTCATGAAAGAATCTAAACTACAGTTTAGTACACTGCCTTTATCAGGTTTTGCTATTAGATAACATTAGCTTCATAAAAACACCAGAAGGGTGTTCCCTGTTTTTCTATTTTCTGGAAGAGACTGTGTGAAATTTCTATTAATACAGTAAGTCCTCTACACACAATCTATCTTTCAAGGTGCAAACTTTCAAAGATGCTAACATTTGCTCCATTGTCAAATCATGTAAATTAGTTCATGTGACTGGCTTAGAGTGCTCGATAAGTGGTTGTGCTTTTATGTCTGTTAGTGTACAATACAGTATAGAGCAGAGTTCAATCACTCGGTTGTGTCTGACTCTTTATGACCACATGGACTGCAGCAAAATAGGCTTCTCTGTCCTTCACTATCTCCCAGAGCCTGGTCAAACTTATGTCCACTGAGTCAGTGATGCCATCAATTATCTCACCCTCTGTTGCCCTCTTCTACTCCCGCCTTCAATCTTTCCCAGCATCGGAATCTTTTCCAATGAGTTGGCTCTTTGTATCAGGAAGCTAAAGTATTGGAGCTGGAGCTTCAGCTTTCAGCATCAGTCTTTTTCAATGAATATTCAGAGTAGCTTCCCTTTAGGATTGACTGGTTTGATCTCCTTGCTGTCCAAGGGAATCTCAAGAATCCTCTCCAGCAAAACAGTTCAAAACCATCAATTCTTCAGCAAAAAAAGCCTTATTTACGGTCCAAATCTCACATCCAGACATGACTACTGGAAAAATCATAGCTTTGACTACATGGACCTCTATCAGCAAAGTGATATTTCTGTTTTTTATATGCTATTGAAATTTTTCATAGCTTTTCTCCCACAGAGCAAGAATCTTTTAATTTCATGGCTGCATGGCTGCAGTCACCATCCACTGTGATTTGGAGTTCAAGAAAATAAAGTCTGTCAGTTTCCATTTTCCCCCATCTATTTGCCATGAAGTGATGGGACCAGGAGCCATGATTTTTGTTTTCTGAATATTGAGTGTTTTTTTTTTAATTTAATTTTATTTTCTAACTTTACAATATTGTATTGGTTTTGCCATATATCAACATGATCTGCCACAGGTATACACATGTTCCCCATCCTGAACCCTCCTCCCTTTTCCCTCCCCGTACCATCCCTCTGAGTCATCCCAGTGCACCAGCCCCAAGCATCCATACGAGAGAGCAAAAGAGACACTGATGTATAGAACAGTCTTTTGGACTCTGTGGGAGAGGGAGAGGGTGGGATGATTTGGGAGAATGGTGTTGAAACATGTATAATATCATATATGAATATTGAGTTTTAAGCCAGTTTCTTCACTCTCCTCTTTCACTTTCATCAAGAGGCTCTTTAGTTCCTGTTTGCTTTCTGCCAAATGGTTGGTGTAATCTGCATATCTGAGGTTATTGATATTTCTCCCAGCAATCTTGATTCCACCTTGTGCTTCCTCAAGCCCAGCATTTCTCATGATGTACTCTGAATATAAGTTAAATAAGCAGAATGACAATATACAGCCTTAACAGGCTCCTTTCCCGATTTGGAACCAGTCCATTTTTCCACGTCTGGTTCTAACTGCTGCTTTTTGAACGGCATACAGGTTTCTCAGAAGACAGGTTAGATGGTCTGGTATTCCCATCCCTTTAAGAATTTTTACAGTTTGGTTTGATCCACATAGTCAAGGCATAGTCAATTAAGCAAAAGTAGATTTTTTAAAATTCACCTGCCATGTTCTATGATCCAACAAATGTTGGCAATTTGATGTCTGGTTCCTCTGCCTTTGCTAAATCCAGCTTGACCATCTGGAAGTTCTTGGTTCAGGTATTATTGAAGCCTAGCTTCGAGGATTTTGAGCATTACCTTGCTAGACTTTGAAATGAGTGCAATTGTGTAGCAATATCAACATTCCTTGGCATTGCCCTTCTGTGGGGCTGGGATGAAAACCGACCTTTTCCATTTTCCATTCCTGTGGCCTCTGTTGAGGTTTCCTAATTTGCTGGCATAATGAGTGCAGTACTTTCACAACATCATCTTTTAGGACTTGAAACAGCTCAGCTGGAATTCCATCACCTCCACTAGTTTTGTTTGTAGTAATGCTTCTTAAGGGCCACTTGACTTCATGCTCCAGGACGTCTGGCTCTAGGTAAGTAATCACACAATCGTGGTTGTCTGGGTCATTAAGATCTTTTTTGTATAGTTCTTCTGTGTATTATTGCCACCTCTTCTTAATCTCTTTAGCTTCTCTTAGATCCATACTGTTTCTGTCCTTTATTGTGCCCATGTTTGCCTGAAATATCCCTTGGTATCTCTAATTTTCTTGAGTTCTATAGTCTTTCCCATGCAATTTTTTCCTCTATTTATACTATAACATGCACAGGCAACTGTAATGTGCTAAATTTTGTCCCACCTAAAATTCATATATTGGAGTCGTAACCTCAGAATATGACTATGGTTAGAGATACAGTCTTTAAAAAGGTAATTAAGTAATAAAAAGAGGTCATTACAGTTTGCCCTAATCCATTCTAGTGTCCATATAAGAAGGTGGGTGGGACACACACATGCACAGAAGGAAGGCCGCATGAAGACACAGAGAAAAGAAAGCCATCCACAAGCCATGGAGAGAGACCTCAGGAGAAATCAAGCCTGCATATACCTTAACCTTGGTCTTCTAGCCTCCAGAACTGAAAGAAAAGAAAGCTCTTGTTTAAGCCACCCAACCTGTGGTACTTCGTTATGGTAGTCCTAGCACACTTATGCAGTGCCATGCCATAGTCTCCTGGTACTGACATGGTATCACTTTGTCAGAGGTAGAGAGAACTCTTCTCTTTAGGTCCTTTTACCTTCCCCACCTTTTTTAAACCAATAATTTCTATGTATTTGTTTACGGCTGTGATAGGTCTCCATTGCTGCACAGACGTTTCTCTAGATGTGGTGAGCTGGGGACACTCTCTGGTTGCAGTGCACAGACTTCTCACTATGCTGGCCTCTCTTGTTGTAGAGCATAGGCTCTAGGGCATGTGCGCTTCCGAGAAGCAGATGGCCGCAGCAGTTGCAGCTCCCAAACTCTAGAGCACAGACTCGATAGCTGTGGCACATGGGCTTAGCTGCTCTGTGGCATGTAGGACCTTCCCAGATTAGGGATCAAACCCATGTCTCTTGCATTGGCAGGCAGATTCTTCACCACTGAGCCACCACTTTTAAAACATGATTCTCTAAGTATCCCCTCTCTATACTACATTCTTATTTATCTTGATGTTGGCATCCATTTATTTTCTCATTCCTATTTGATTTTACTGTTTCATTGTATGAGGAATGAGTTTTGGTTCTATCTGTGGCAGATAGGACATCATCTTATGGCATTGGGGCTAACTCACTGCTATATTATTCCTTGTTCTAAAGGCCCTAGGCAGTTTGCCTTCTTCTTACCATCTTGAGTATTTCTATGCTGGATTGCTGTGTTATGTCCAGTGACTTTTAGTCCTCAAAGGAAGGATGCGAGAACAATGATGTTGCTCCCCTTTGATGAGAACTTCATCATTTTTAAACATTCTGTCTGATGCAATGAGTGTATCTATTTTTTGATCATTTCTTTTTATCATTTTCCATATGGAAATTTGCCCTATCTGAATTTTATAAGATTTTCTGATTTACTTTAATGAGTAGAGACTCTGCTTGTCTGTTGGACTTGGGAGATTTCTAGCTCTAAATCTTGGAAACAGACATGAGAAAGACGTACATTATTTAAATAATAATCTTAATGAAAACTATATCAGATTTCTTATTTAAAATCTAACAAAGTACTTTCTCTCCCTAATGTACAAGTCAGGCTGCTTTAAAAAAAAATAAAAGGAGAGTATTTTCTAAGTTAGGCCCCATGACATTAACATTCATTAATTCTAAGGGCTCAAATCTTCTCTTCATGTATTCTCAGGACATAATTACAAAAATTCAACATACTAAAATTGTGACAATTCCAAATAATTGAGTCCTGATACTATCTCTGTGTTACCCATGAATTCAATGTTATTGTTACTTTTAATTCCACTACATCTCCTTGTAACATCTCTGATAGAAAAGAAAAATGGAGTAAGATGAAAAGAACTATTAGCTAATAACGATAATAGGTTTGGAGTATAATCATGATGTCCTTATCCTAGATATTCTTATTCTCTAGGGCAGAGTTTTGGCAAACAGAGGGGGAAACAGTGGAAACAGTGTCAGACTTTATTTTGGGGGCTCCAAAATCATTGCAGATGGTGATTGCAGCCATGAAATTAAAAGACGTTTACTCCTTGGAAGGAAAGTTATGACCAACCTAAACAGCATATTAAAAAGCAGAGACATTACTTTGCCAACAAAGGTCCGTCTGGTCAAGGCTATGGTTTTTCCAGTAGTCATGTATGGATGCGAGAGTTGGACTGTGGAGAAAGCTGAATGCCGAAGAATTGATGCTTTTGAACTGTGGTGTTGGAGAAGACTCTTGAGAGTACCATGGACTGCAAGGAGATCCAACCAGTCCATTCTAAAGAGATCAGTCCTGGGTGTTCTTTGGAAGGACTGATGCTAAAGCTGAAACTCCAGTACTTTGGCCACCTCATGTGAAGAGTTGACTCATTGGAAAAGACTCTGATCCTGGGAGGGATTGAGGGCAGGAGGAGAAGGGGATGACAGAGGATGAGATGGCTGGATGGCATCACCGACTCAATTGACGTGGGTTTGGGTGAACTCCGGGAGTTGGTGATGGACAGGGAGGTCTGGCGTGCTGCAATTCATGGGGTCACAAAGAGTTGAACATAACTGAGTGACTGAACTGAACTGAACTGAGGGCTGATGCTGCTGCTAAGTCACTTCAGTTGTGTCTGACTCTGTGCGACCCCATAGACGGCAGCCCATCAGGCTCCACCGTCCCTGGGATTCTCCAGGCAAGAACACTGGAGTGGGTTGCCATTTTCTTCTCCAATGCATGAAAGGGAAAAGTGAAAGTGAAGTTGGTCAGTCGTATCCAACTCTTAGCGACCCCATGGACTGCAGCCTACCAGGCTCCTCCATCCATGGGATTTTCCAGGCAAGAGTACTGGAGTGGGGTGCCATTGCCTTCTCCAGAACTGAGGGCAGAGTTTCTCAAATTTTTTTTACACTATTGACTTTTGGGTGAGATAATTCTTTATTGAGGTGGGGGACATTCCTGTTCACTGTAGGGTATTTAAGGTCTGCCTGGCCTCTACCCACCAAATGCAACAAGCACAGTCTGCACCAACAAAACCATCCTAAAACATTGACACTGTTGCTTGTGTGTATATGTTGGAGTAGGGGTTGAAAAATTACCCTGGTTGATTATAACTGTTTTAGGGTGAACAGATAATTTAGAACAGTATGAAAACTCAAAAAGATAGGACACTGAAAGATGAACTACTCAGGTTGGTAAGCTGCCCACTATGCTGGGAGAAATAACTCCAGAAAGAATGAAGAGACAAAGCCAAAGAAAAAACAAACCCAGTTGTGGATGTGACTGGTGATGGAAAGAACAATATTGCATGGAATGTTAGGTCCATGAATCAAGGCAAATTGGAAGTGGTCAAATAGGAGATGGTAAGCGTGAACATCAACATTTTAGGAATCAGTGGACTGTAATGGGTGAATTTAATTCAGATGATCATTATGTAATTCAGATACTTGTGGGCAAGAATCCCTTAGAAGAAACAGAGTTGCCATCATAGTCAACAAAAGAGTCCAAAATACAGTACTTGGATGCAATCCCAAAAATGATCTTTGTTCATTTCCAAGGCAAACCATTCAATACCACAGTAATCCAAGTCTATGCCTGGACCAGTAATGCTGAAGAAGTTGAATGGTTCTATGAAGACCTACAAGACCTTCTAGAACTAACACCCCCAAAAGATGTCCTTTTCATTATAGGGGACTGGAATGCAAAAGTAGGAAGTCAAGAAATACTTAAGAGTAACAGGCATTTGGCCTTGGAGTACAGAAGGAAGCAGGGCAAAGGTTAACAGAGTTCTGTCAAGAGAACACACTGGTCATAACAAATACCCTCTTCCAAAAACACAAGAGAAGACTCTACACATGGACATCACCAGATGGTCAATACCAAAATCAGATTGATTATATTATTTGCAGCCAAAGATGGAGAAGCTCTATACAGTCAGCAAAAACAAGACTGGGAGCTGACTGTGACACAGATCATGAACTCCTTATTGCCAAATTCAGACTTAAATCCAAGAAAGTAGGGAAAACCACTAGACCCTTCAGGTATGACCTAAATCAAATCTCTTAAGATTATACAATAGAAGTGACAAATAGATTCAAGGAAATAGATCTGACAGACAGAGTGCCTGATGAACTATGGACAGAAGTTCATGACATTGTACAGGAGGCAGTGATCAAGACCATCCCCCAAAAAAAGAAATTCAAAAGGGCAAAATGATTGTCTGAGGAGGCCTTACAAATAACTGAGAAAAGAGAAGTGAAAGGCAAAGGAGAAAAGGAAAGATATACCCATCTGAACACAGAGTTCCAAAGAATAGCAAGGAAAGATAAGAAAGCCTTCCTCAGTGATCAATGCAAAGAAAGAGAGGAAAACAACAGATTGGGAAAGACTAGAGATCTCTTCAAAAAATTAGAGATACCAGGGGAACATTTCATGCAAAGATGGTCACAATAAAGGACAGAAATGGTATGGACCTAACAGAAGCAGAAGATATTAAGAAGAGATGGCAAGAATACACAGAAGAACTGTACAAAAAAAGATCTTCATGAGCAGTGGCTACAGGACTGAAAAAGATGAGTTTTTGTTGCAGTCCCAAAGAAAGGCAATGCCAAAGAATGCTCAAACTACTGCACAATTGCACTCATCTCACATGCTAGCAAAGTAATGGTCAAAATTCTCCAAGCCAAGCTTCAACAGTATGTGAACTATGAACCTCCAGATGTTTCTGCTGGATTTAGAAAAGGCAGAGGATCCAGAAATCAAATTGCCAACATCCACTGGATCATCGAAAAAGTGTGAGAGTTCCAGAAAACCATCTATTTGTGCTTTATTGACTATACCAAAGCCTTTGACTGTGTGGATCACAACAAACTGTGGAAAATCCTGAAAGAGATGTGAATACCAGACCACCTGTTCTGACTCCTGGTAAATCTTTATTCAGGTCAAGAAGTAATAGTTAGAACTGGACATGGAACAACAGATTGGTTCCAAATTGCGAAAGGAGTATGTCAAGCCTGTATATTGTCACCATGCTTATTTAACTTATATGCAGAGTACATAATGAGAAATGCTGGAATGGATGAAGCACAAGCTGTAATTAAGTTTACCAGTAGAAATATCAATAACCTCATATATGCAGATGATACCACCCTAATGGCAGAAAGTGAAAAACTAAAGAGGCTCTTGATGAAAGTGAAAGAGGAGAGTCAATAAGTTGGCTTAAAGCTTAACATTCAGAAAACTAAGATCATGGCATCTGGTCCCTTAACTTCATGGCAAATAGATTGGGAAACAATGGAAACAGTGAGAGACTTTTTTGTTTTGGGGCTCCAAAATCATTGTAGATGGTGATTGCAGCCATGAAATTAAAAGACACTTGGTCCTTGGAAGAAAAGTTATGACCAACCTAGACAGCATATTAAAAAGCAGAGACATTACTTTGCCAACAAAGATCTGTTTAGTCAAAGCTCTGATTTTTCCAGTGGTCATGTATGGATGTGAGAGTTGGACCATAAAGAAAGCTGAGCACTAAAGAATTTATGTTTTTTAACTGTGGTGTTGGAGAAGACTCTTGAGGGTCCCTTGGACTGCAAGGAAATCCAACCCGTCCATCCTAAAAGAGATCAGTCCTGGGTGTTCATTGGAAGGACTGATCATGAAGCTGAAACTCCAATACTTTAGCCACCTGAGGTGAAGAACTGAGTTATTGGAAAGGACCCTGATGCTGAGAAAGATTGAAGGCAGGTGGAGAAGGAGATGACAGAGGATGAGATGGTTGGATGGCATCACCGTCTCAATGGGACATGAGTTTGAGTAAGCTCCAGGAGTTGGTGATGGACAGGGAGGCCTGGCGTGCTGCAGTTCAAGGGGTCGCAAAGAGTTGGACACGACTGAGTGACTAAACTGAACTGATAGTTTAGAGAATATCGTAATTAAATCTGAAGCACTAAAAGAAGAAAAATTTGAGACGGGTAGATGGAAAGAGGGGAGGAGGGAGGGAATGAGGGGGAAAGGAAAGGAAGAAAAGATAAAACTAACTGGAAAAAAAAATCTCCATGCCTTCGGAAAAATTGTGAAAGAGACAAGCTGTATCTACAGGAGAGATGCTCTTTCTTCCCAACTGTTTCCACTTATGTCCCTATGCCCCAGGTATATATGTCCCAAAGCCTCATATAGCCAAGATTCACACTAGCACATACCCCTTGCTTCAAATCACTTTGTGTCATCATTCCAGGCTTTTCCAGTGAAGCTTCCCCAATTATTCACGTTTCATATATGCACATTTTAGTCACTCATCACACTAGATATTCCCTAAGGGCAAGACTTTCTCTGACCAACCTGTTTCCTCAACAGTGCCAAGTCCAGGGCCTCTATACAGTCGTTCTCAATAAGTATTTGTTAAATTGAATGACAGACCTGATGAAAAAAACACAAGTAAACTAGAACCCTGCTTTGCGTGATAGCATCTATTGTGAATCTGTGGAAGAACAACTTGTCAAGATTTAGGACAAGCTGACTGTCGATATTTTGCTGAGAGCAATACCTAGTGAATTGGAGCATTTCTGAATGTAATAATCTGCAGCCTTCCAGGCTGACCATATGGTGTTTGTTTATCAGATGTGATAATCCAGGTCAAGCGCAACTACTGGAAACTTAAGAGCTGTTAAAAGCACATAAAAGGGGAAGGCAGGCCCCCTGGGAAATTTTGCCGTCAGGAGGAATTCGGACTCAGAGTCGGGAAGACACTTATAGGGCGCCTCTCCAAAGACTAGAATGGTGTGAAGAGGGAAACCAGAGGGCAGAGAGATCCAGGGGGCTGAATGCCCCTTTCGCTTCAGACAGTGGAAAGACACAAGGGTTTGGGTTCTGTCGTCGTGGTAGGCCCTAGAGGCTCCTCTTCGAAGAGGCTAAATTGCCAAACACTTGTTCCACAGAGCAAAGCATCCCAAGGGAAACATAAAATCAATGAAAGATGGGGGCAGGTGACATTTGTCTCCCCTCTCCAGCTTTGGCATCATTCTCTGCTGGCAAGAGATTAGTATAAACTCGTTTGTGAGAAGTCTGGGGAAGTTTTGTGAACTGTAATGGGAAGCACCTCCATGTGATCGTGGAAGGAAGGGATTCCACTGTCAGATATCACCACACTCCAGCACATCACCAAATATCTAAAGGAAGACAGAGGTCTAGACAAAGAAGACCATTTCCAATGAGGAAGCTTATATTCCTCACATCTGTGGTAGGAAAGAGGCAGGAGAGAAGCTGAGACAGAGCCTGCGGATGTGGTTATGGGCTGAGTCTTCATACCAAGAACCCTCCCTTGCCATTATGGAAGGTGTGTGCATGGTGTCTGCATATCTGTCCTACGAAATTCAATAAAATCCATGCCCATCAGTCAAGACAACTGTGTCGATGCCTTCATTCCATAGAGTTGTGACAACCAGCTACAAAGACGTATGAGCCAGACACTCTTGAAATGATGATGAAAAGACAGGCTAAGTCTGGTCAAGTGGTGAATTTGTTAACTGACATTTTTATTTTACTTTTTAATTTATAGTGGGAGACATCAATGTGACTTTTATTACTTGTGTGCAGAGACCTCTGCCTCTCAGTTGAGACTGAGTTAAGTTCCTATATAGAGATAAAAAATTTGACTTATGACTATAAGAAACCATGATGCAGGGCTTCCTTGGTAGCCCAGTGGCTGAGAAATCTGCCTCACAATGCAAGGGACACTGGTTCGATCCCTGGTCCAGGAGGCCCCCAGGGGCTATGAGGCAAATAGGCCTGTGTGCCACAACTACTGAGCCAGTGCTCTGAGGCCCACAAGCCACAACTATGGGCCTACGTGCAGCAACTATGGAAGCCTGCATGCCCTAGAGCCCATGCTCGACAAGAGAAGCCACTGCAATGAAAAGCCCGCATACCGCAACTAGCATGGGCCTGGCTCTTCACAACTAGAGAAAGTCTGTGCACAGAAACAAAGACCCAGCACAGTCCTAAATAAATAGATAAAATAGTTTTTAAAAGGTGTCATGCTCTGGAGAAAGCTTTGAAGTAGCAATATGAGCTAAGCTAAACTAAAGTGTTTAAAAAAAAAGAAACCATGGTGTAGATGTTAATGACACAGGTATTTACGATGTGTTCATGTAAAAAGCAGTTTGTAAAATGCTATTTTCATCATAAACTGTCCATGTATAAGTGAGTATATATGTTGTCACCATGTATATATTTGGAAAATTATATTCTAAAATGTAAATGGTGATATTTAGAATTTTTCCTTCTCTGTGCTTGTCTATATTTTTGAATCTCAACAGTAAATATCTAATACTTTTATGATCAGAGAAAAATTTTCGTGGTAGGTTTTTTCAAATTATCTTTGGCGTGTACAATAATCACAGGGAATAGAAATGTTCTTAGGCCCTACTGTATCAAGATAAGACACCTGCCATTCCCCACAAATTGCAGAACTATTGTCATCTACCTATGTGCTCTGGGTACCTAGAATCTGGGCACTCTCTTCCCATGGCCAGAGGCTTTTCTTAGAACCCAGAAAGGGCAATCACATATGACTGCAATCTAATACCTATTTTCTTTGGTTCAGACTGGGGGACACTGCCTTATGGACGAAGCACGTTACAAACATCAGGGCAGACAACTTTTCATTAAGGTAATGTGGTGATACGAAAAGCTCTGGAGTCTGACAGCTCTTATTTGGAATCCTCAGTCCCCTGCATGCTTTGAGCAATGTTCTTAGTTTCTCTGAGACCTGGTTTCCAAAACAATAGCAAGGAAATAGCAGTAAACAATGCAGCCCCTGAATAATTGATGATTCAGCTGAAATGGGAAAGGCCAGTGCCTAATGCTTGGCTCAGAGCCCCCTGGTAGGGCAAATGAAAACAGCCCGCTTAACAAAGACCTGAGGACTCTACTCGGTGAATATCTGCCGCCATCACCAATGCTAACTGTGTATGTCTGCTAAGTGCCAGGTACTTTGCTGTATGATTTGCACGCATGAAATCCGCTGTACCTGTCAGAACATTTTGGGGGGATTGCATTATTATGTTCACTTTGTAAATGAGGCACTTTTTAAATGAGCAAGATCACACACTCGCTCGTGACTCCATGGAGTTAGCCTTGAAATCAGGTAATATGACCCAATTTGAGCCACTATGTTCTGTCATCTCCTCACATAAAGCAAGAGATTAACAAACTCATTAACATGCTGAGGGGCCCTCCACATTCAAAAGGTATAGTAGTGTCAATATCATTTCGAGTTCCTTGTTAGGGCCCTTCCTACTCTGACATTTCCTCTATATTATGGAAAACTGGGTTTTGAGATTGAGTGCCCAGGCACTGTTGCCAAAATTCTCCAGCATAGTATTTTTTAATTAAAAAAATTGAAAATTGCAAAGAAATTTCTTCTTACAAAAACATCCTGGGTATCAGCATACGTAGTCTTTCTGTACATCCTTTAGAAGAGTCCACAGTAGAGCTAAAGAGAAGGCACCCAGGGTGGAACATGTGCACACTGAAAAGCAGACTCCCTAAACTCACCAGGGAGCTGCATCACCCAATGCATGCCACACATGGCAATTATGAAGATCCCAGTTCTCACTCAAGCTACTTAATGTACCATCCGAGGTGCTTTATACTTTTTCTCACCAACACTGTCTATCACTTGCTATTCCCATTGTACTGGAGGGGAAACTGAGGTGCAACATATTTGGGTGTTCTGCCCAAAGACACACAGTTAGTAACGGCAAAGCCACGGTGTAACCCAATCTGCTTGGCCAGCCCTCCCACGCGATCGCTGCTCTCCCACCTCTGGCTCAGCAGCCCGGCTACACTTGACTTGGGTTTGTCCCTCTTTGCTTGCACAGTCCCTTCCTCTCCTGCCTCAGCCTCAGCACCAGAGCTTTGTCCTCAGGCACTGATGCACTGCATCAGCCATCCCTCCTGAGGATGTGCCCTCATTCACACTGACCACTACAGGTGTAGAAGAACGGATAGCAGCAGCATTTCCAGGACTGGAAAAAGATACAAGGAAACATACTAGGAAAGGAGGTACTTTCTCAGTTGCCTTTAAATTGTACTACACAGGAATCTGAAATTCCAGTTACCAGAGAGGCCTCATGGAGAAGAACTTCTAGATACAGACACAAACAATTGTATGGTACATCAAAAGGTACGTTCTGGAGAGGAGGGTTCTGTTAGATGAGAAACTTTTGTGAATTCTTTCCCGAATCTATAAAATGAGGACACTGAACAGATCATATCAAAGGTCCCTTTCTGTTCTGAAAATTCTATAATTCAACTTGCAGGCAAGGGAAACAAATATTTAGTAAGCACATCTCTCTTTGATGGCAAGCCTATCTGTTGTTTTTGCCAGTATTAAATCTTCGGAGACTGAGTATAACCAGCCCACGTGGACTGGGGTTCCCTATTCTGAGCCTCTAGAATGCCGGTTTCTGGTGAGACAAGAAAAACCATTGAGAGTGTCATGGGTCCTTACATAGTGGCTATTGGTTAGTAGCAGCTGACAAAAGCAGGCATGTCGAGGCAGAATGACATCTCAGAAAATGGAAGGGAAAAGCAGAAAACTGTACCTGCATGCTCCAGGATCTTGTGAAAATAAGGTAACAAGGAAATCAAGTAAGAAGGATTTCAGTGCCACACCTGCACATATACTGAAAACTTCCACACATAAAACATTCTTAATAAGGTTTAAATATGAACAACAGAGTTCCCTAAAGTAAAGGGTCCCCATTTCTGTCATAAAAGAAGGGAAAAGCTGGTAAACCAAGTCGTGAAGATTACAATGACTGGTTTAATAGCTGGTATAACGTGACCCAGACAGAAGCCATGGGTTACTTAATGTAATAGAGGACTTTATATAAGACAGAAAAATGACGAGAATGCTTAAAATTTCAGATTAAAAAAGTTAGTGTTTGAGGACAATGTGATTACATATTAAAAAGTATTTGACAGTATTAGCATCATAAAAAATACCAGAATACAGACCATTGGAGCATCCTTTCCTAGAAAAACTTGGCAAAAATTACCAGAATCAACCTTATCAAAATTCTCAAAGGTAGTGAAAGATTTGCAGGAACCAAGTGAGCCAAGAGTAAGTCCACAGAAACAGTCCTGGAGAGTTCTGTGGTGTTTTAACTCATCGAGGTCAACCCTCCCACCCAAACCAGCATCAGTCTTGAAGATACTAGCCAATGTTCCCTTATGAATACTTGGTGCTAGGGAGAGCAGAGCAGATCTAATTCCCAGCAAATTGTGTTTGTTGGTTTTGACCTGTCAGGGGCTAATACAAGGGATCTATTCACAAAGAAAGTAGAAAATCTGAATAAACTCATAAGAACTAAAGAGACTGAATCAACAGTCAAAACCTTCCAGCAAAGAAAAGCCCAGGAGCAGATGGTTTCACTGATAAATTCCACCAAATATTTAAAGAATTAAAATCACTCTTTATCAAACTTTTCCAAAAATAAAAGAGGAGGGAATATTTCCTAACTCCTACAAGGTCATCATTACAAAGTCAGCTAAAGACATCACAGGAAAAGAAAACTATAGCACAATATCCCATATATAAGCAAAAGTTCTTAACGAAATACTAGTACACTGATTGCAGCAGTATATTAAAGGGATTATATCTCATGACCAAGTGGGATTTATCTCAGGAATGCAATGAAAGTTTAACATATAAAACTTAAGATAATACACCAGATTAAGGAAATAAAGAAAATAATCTACACGAGCAACTCAACTGATCCAGCAAAAGCCAACTGCCAAAATGCAGTAGCTTTTCATAATAAAACCACTCAATAAACTAGAAGCAGAAGAGGCTATCCTCAAAGTTATAAAAAGCATAAATGAAAAGCCCACATCTAACATCAGACTTAATGACAAAACGCTAAAAGCTTTCTTCCTAAGATCACGAAACCATTAAGATAAAGGAAGCCCAATTTTGCCACTTCAATCAACATTGTACTGGAAGTTATAGCTAGAACAATTAGTCAACAAAGTAAGCAAAATACATCCAAATTAGAAACAAATAAGTAAAACTATCTCTATTTACAGTAACCTGATTTTGCATGTAGAAAATTCTAAATACACACACACACACATACACAATGTTAGAGTGAATAAACAATTTCAAAATCAGTGTTGCAGGATATAAGACCAACTCGTGAAAAATTAGTGTATTTCTCTACACTAGTAATAAATAACCTGAACAGGGAATTAAAAAGAGAATTCTACTTGATAGCATAAAAATAAAATACTCAGGAATAAATTTCACCAAGTAGATGGAAGTCTTGTATACTGAAAACTATAAAACACTGCTGAAATGAAGAAGACACAAGAATTGAAAAGGCATCTATAGGCATGTATAGGGTGTATACATATAGGATGTACAGGGTGTATCCTATATGCACATATAACACTTAATATTGATAAGATGGCAATATTATCCAAACAATCTACAGGTTCAATGCAGTCTTTACCAAAATCCCAAGAGCTTTTTTGCAAAAATACAAAATGCGGCCTGGAAATATATATGGAATTTCAAGGGACCCCAAACAGCCAAAACAATCTTGTAAAAGAAGAACAAATTTGGAGGTCTGAAACTTCCTGATTTGAAAACTTACTAAAAAGTACAGTAATTGAAACAGTGTACCACTGGCATAAGGACAGACATACAGATCAACAGAACAGAACTGGGAGTCCAGAAACAAACCCACACGGTGTGCGTGCTCAGCCGTGTCCAACTCTTTGCAAACCCATGGACTGCAACCCACCAGGCTCCTCTGTCCATGGGATTTTCCAGGCAAGAATACAGGAGTGGGTTGCCATTTCCTTCTCTAAAACCCATATATCTATGGTCAATTTGTTTTAAACAAGTGTTGCAAGACCATTCAATGGGGAAAGAACAGTCTTCAACAAATCGTGCTGGGACAACTGAATACACATGGGAAAGAAAGAAATTTTACCCTTATCTTACACCACATGCAAAACATAACTCAAAATGAACCAGATCTTAAATGTAAGGTCCATAACTATCAAACTTTTAGAAGAAAATATAGAGGTATATTTTCACAACCTCTGATTCACCAATAGTTTCTTAAATAATATTGAAAGCACAAGCAACAAAAGAAAAATACGTAAATCTGGCTTTAGCAAAATTAAAAACTTGTGCATCAAAGAACATTTAACAAGAGAGATAAAAGACAAGACAAAGGTAAGAGAAAATATTTTCAAATCATGATTTTGATAAAGTTCTAGTATCCAGAATATATATATTAAAAAGCTCTTAAATGCAACATTAAAAAGACAACCTAATTTTAAAAATTATCACAGGATTTGATAGATATTTCTCCAAAGAAGATATATAAATAGCCAGAAAGCACATGAAAAGATACTCAATATCATTACTCATTAAGAAAATACAAATACATCCTAGAAGAAATGGGGGAAGGAACAGAGGGTATATATGAAGAAATAATGGTTCAAAATTTCCAAATCTGATGAAAATCATAAGTCTACATTTCCAAGAAACTCAGTGAATTCAGGTAAGATGAACTCAAAGACACCCACATTGAGAAACATAAACAAACTTTCAAGACACCAGAAAAAGGGAGAATATTGAAAGCAGCAAGATTTGCATTTCTTTAATAATTAGTGATGTTGAACATCTTTTCATGTGTTTGCTGGCCATGTATATGACTGAACATCTTCATAAAATCTACAAACAATACATGCTGGAGAGGGTGCAGAGAAAAGGGAACCCTCTCATACTGTTCATGGGAATGTAAATTGATACAGACATTATGGAGAACAGTATGGAGGTTCCTTAAAAAAGTACACATAGAACTACCACGTGACCCGGCAATCCCACTACTGAGAAAATACCCAGAGAAAATCATAATTCCCAGTGTTCACTGCAGCAATATTCACAATAGCCAGGACATGGAAATAATCGTAAATGTCCATCAAGAGAGGAATGGAAAAATAAGATGTGGTACATATATAAAATGGAATATTTTGTTGTTGGTGTTCAGTTGCTAAGTCATGTCCGAATCTGCAACTCCATGGACTGCACCATAACAGGCTTCCCCGTCCTTCATTGTCCAATGGAGCTTTCTCAAATTCATGTCCATTGAGTTGGTGATATCATCTAACCGTCTCATCCTCAGCTGCCTCCTTCTCCTTTTGCCTTCAGTCTTTCATAGAGCAGGGTCTCTTCCAGTTAGTCAGCTCTTCATGTCAGATGGCCAAAGTACTGGAGCTTCAGCTTCAGCAATAGACTTTCCACTGAATATTCAGGGTTGATTTACTTTAGAACTGACTGGTTTGATCTCTTTCCAGTCCAAGGGACTCTCAAGAGTCTTCTCCAACACCACAATTCGAAAGAATCAATTCTTCAGCGTTCAGCTTTCTTTAGGGTCCAACTCTCACATCCATACATGACTATTGGAGTCATGTCTTGGAGCTTTGAGAATATTGACCTTTGTCAGCAAAGTGATGTCTCTGCTTTTTAATACACTATCTAGGTTTGTCATAGATTTCCTTCCAAAGAGCTAGCATCTTTTAATTTCATGGCTGCAGTCACCATCCACAGATTTTGGAGCCTAAGAAAATACAGTCTGTAACTGCGTCCACATTTTCCCCTTCTATTTGTGATGAAGTGATGGGACCAGATGCCACGATTTTCATTTTTTTAACGCTGAGCCCTCATCAAGAGGCTCCTTAGTTTCTCTTCACTTTTGCCATTAGAGTGGTAGCATCTACATATCTGAGGCTGTTGATATTTCTCCCAGTAACCTTGATTCCAGCTTCCAATTCATCTAGCCCAAAATTTCGCATGATATACTCTGCATGTAAGTTAAATAAGCAGGGTGACAATATACAGTATTGACACACTCCTTTCCCAATTTTGAATTAGTCAGTTGTTTCATGTCCAGTTTTAACTGTTGCTTGTTAATGAGCATACAGGTTCCTGAGGAGACAGGTAAGGAGTTCTGATACTTCCATCTCTTTAAGAGTTTTTCACAGTTTTTTGTGATCCACACAGTCCAAAGGCTTTAGTATAGACAGAGAAGCAGAAGTAGATGTTTTTTCTGGAACTCCTTTGCTTTATCCATGATCAAAGGAATGTTGGCAATTTGATCTCTGGTTCCTCTGCCTTTTCTAAACCCAGCTTGTACATCTGGGAGTTCTCGGTTCATGTATTAGTGGGTCTATAATGAACGATTTTGAGCATAACTTGGCTAGCATTTTAAATGAGTGCAATTATATGGTATTTTGATCATTCTTTGGGATTGGAATGAAAGCTGACTTTTTCCAGTCCTGTGGCCACTGTTGAGATTTCCAAATTTGCTGCAATATTGACTGCAACACTTTAACAGCATCATCGTTTAGAATTGTAAACAGCTCAGCTGGAATTCCATCACTTCCACTAGCTTTGTTTGTAGTAATGCTTTGTAAAGTCCACTTGACTTCACGCTCCAGGGTGTCTGGCTCTACGTAAGTGATCACAACATCATGGTTATCTGGTTCATTAAGACCTTTTTTATAGAGTTATACTGTGTATTCTTGCCACCTCTTTAATTTCTTCTGCTTATGTTAGGTCCTTATCATTTTTGTCCTTTATTGTACCTATCCTTTCATGAAATGTTCCCTTGTTTTCTTCAACTTTCTTGAAGGGACATCTAGTGTTTCCAATTCTATTATTTTCCTCTATTTCTCTGCATTGTTCACTTAAGAAGGCTTTCTTATCTTTCTTTCCCTGTTGATCTCTGGAGCTCTGCCTTCAGTTGAGTATATCTTTCCCTTTCTTCCTTCCCTTTCCCTTATCATCTTTCCTCAGTTACTTGTAAAGTCTCCTCAGACAACTACTTTGCCTTCTTGAATTTCTTTTTCTTTGGGATGGCTTTGGTCACTGCCTCCCACACAATGTCACAAACCTCCATCCATAGTTCTTCAGGCACTCTGCCTAACAGATCTAATATCCTGAATCTGTTCATCACCTCCACTGTGTAACCATAAGCTGTTTGATTGATGTCATATCTTCATGGCCTAATGGTTTTCCTTACTTTGTTCAATTTAAGACTGAATTTTATAATAAGGAGCTCATGATCTGAACCACAGTCAGTTCCAGGTTTTTACTTTGCTGACTGTATAGAACTTCTCCATCTTTGGCTACAAAGAACAAGACTAAAGAACATAGTCAATTTGATTTTAATATGGGATATTACTCAGTCATAAAAGGAACAAAATTGGATCATTTGTAGAGACATAGATGGACCTAGAAACTGTCATAGAGAGTGAAGCAAGTTAGAAAGAAAAAAACAAATATTGTATATTAATATATATGTGGAATCTGAAAAAAAAAAATGGTGGAGGTGATCTTACCTACAGAGCAGAAATAGAGACACAGACATAGAGAACAAATGTATGGAAACCAAGGGGGATAGAGGGAGTGGTGGGATGAATTGGGAGACTGGGGTAAACATATATAAACTACTGACATTATGTATAAGAAAGATAACTAATAAGACTCTACTGTATAGCACAGGGAATTCTACTCAGTGCTCCGTGGTGACCTACATGAGAAGGAACTACAGAACAGATTAGAGAAATGTATACAGAGCTGATTCATTTTGCTGTTAAGTAGAAATTAACACAACACTGTAAAACAACTATATACTAGTAAAAAATAATTAAAAAAAAAAAAGCAAGACAAAAGTGATATCATCACACATAAAGCATCCTCAATGAGATTACCACATTTCTTAACAGAAACTTTGGAGGCCAGAGGTAATGTGTTAATACAGTCAAAGTGCTAGAAGAAAATAACTGTTAAGAAAGAATTCTGTATCTGGTAAACCTGTCTCTCGAAAGTGATCAAGAATGCACTTAAAACTAATACAGTAGTAGTATGTCAATTATATATCAATAAACTGAGGAAAAAACATGAGGGGAAAATTAAAACTTTCCCAAATAAACACAAGTTGAGGGAGTTTGCTACCTTTAGACCTGGCTATAGGAAATGCTCACAGGAGTCCCGAAAGGTAAAATGAAAAGACAGTACACAGTAACTTGAAGTTGTATAAATACAAATCTCAACAAAGGCAAATAAATGGGCAATTGTTATATAAAGAATAAAAAGTTGTGAATAAAGTGTAAAGGAGTAAATTTTTGCATTCTACTGACAATAAGCAGATATAAATTCAAATTAGAGTATTATAACTTTAGGATGTTACCTGTAATCATCAAGATAACTAAAAACAAAATAGCTATAGAATATACACAAAAAGAGATGAGAAAGTAATTTAAACATTTCCGTAGGAAAAAAATAAACTAAAAACACAAATAAAAACAGTAATGAAGAAAATGAGGGTCAAAGAGCTACAGGAAACAAGTAGCAAAGTGACAGAAGTAAATTCCTCCGTATCAGTAGTTACTTTAAATGCAAATCAGTAGTTACTTTAAACTCAACAAGAGACAGAGATTGCCAAAATGAGTAAACACCTGACTCAACTATACGCTATCTCTAAGAGATGCACTTGTACAAAGACAGAAGTAGATTGAAAGTGAAAAGATGGAAAAAGTATTATATACAAAACATAAACAAAAGAGAGTAGGGGTGGCTATACTAACATCAGACCAAACATTAAGTCAAAACAGATTATAAGCGGCAAGGAAGGACATTATACATTAATAAAAATTTTAATAAAGAAACGTGATATAACCATTTATGCACCTAATAACAGACCATGAAAATACATGAAACAAAAACTAATAGAACTAAAGAGAGAAGTAGAGTTTTAGAATAATAGTTGGGCACTTCAAATCCACTCACAATAATGGATAGAATAATTAGAAAGAAGGTAAGAAAGAAAGCAGAATAGAGGACTTAAAAAACACATTAACCCACCTTCATCTGACAGACATACACAGAACCCTCTACATGATGACACCAGTAGCGTACACATTCTTCTCAAGGACACACAAGACATTTGCAAGGATAAACTTGATGTTAGATCATAACCAAGTATCAGTAGATTTAAAAAAGATAACTATCATACATAATAGCATCTCCAGGCACAGCGGAATGAAATTTCAAATCAATAACAGAAAAAAATGAAAAAAAATTCACAAAATTGTAAAAATTAAATAACACACTTTAAAACAACCAGTGGAGAAGGGGACAGTCCCCAGATGGCAGAGGAACAGGATGGGGAGACCACTTTCTCCCTCCCAAATATACATCAAAATATCATCTGCATGAGGAGCAACTTCCACAGAACAAATGCTGAATGCTGGCAGAGGACCCCAGATGTCCAGAAAGGCAAACCAATCTCCTAGGAATGAGACAGGGCAAAGAATAAAGACAAAAAGGGAGACATAGGATTTGGGGATGGGGACCTGTCCTGTGAAGGGAGTCAGGAAGGAGGAGAAGTTTCCACACAATAGGAACTCCTCTCACAAGCAGGGTCAGTGTGAAGCTTAGGAAGCTCAGAGGGAAGCACAACCAAGAAAATTCACCACAGAGATCGTGCCGAATGGCGGTTACCAGCAGGAAGCAGCTCTCATGCTGGGGTCTGCCTGCAGTGAGTGGGAGCTGGGTATGCTGGCTCGGGCTGTGTCATGGGTCCTCAGGGAAAGGACCGGGGTTGAAGGCCGGAACATTCTGAGGTGGCTATGCCACACAGCACAGACAGAATGGGGAAAACCATGGAATCACCAGAGAAACAACGGAACATTCCTGCAGGAAGGTTCTAACGCCGCACTCTGAGCCCAGGCACACTCACAGAACAAAGAATCACGACCAGCAAATATCAAAGAGGGTCAAGCTGGCTGCCACCTGTGGTCTCAGAGGCAGAGAAGCAGGCATGCAACAGCCAGAGATGGAAGGCAAGGGGCCACTGCAGTGCCAGCCCCAGCAACAGCGTCCGCCCCCAAACTGTGAGTGGACGGCCCACAGTCTCACCTACGTCTTCCTGGGATCATGGACAGCCCAGCTCTGCCAGGAGAGTCACAGCCTGAGCCCAGCTACCCTGGGGAGATGCATGCCCACCTGGGACTCTGCCTTCACAGCTCACCAGGAGCCCAAGCAGCTTGGCCCTGCAACCATGTGTGGTCCAGCCACTGAGGGCACCCCACACGTGCCAGCAGCACTTGCAATGTCCCTCTCTCTCCACAACACAGTTGAGCAAGTGAGCCCAAATGAGAGGCCACTCTCACCCCTCTCATGTCAGGGCAGAGATCAGACACTGAAGAAAAACTTGGAAGCAGAGGCGGGCCAGGTGAGCAGAGCAATGAAGGGGGAGCTTCTCTGGAAGTGGCAGGTGCAACAGAATAAAATCCTTTCATTAAACTGAGATTGTGCACTTTAGGAGCAACTGTAGACTTTGAGAAGAAGTGCAAGCCAGAGCAAGGGACTATCTGTAACTGAACTGATTCCACACTGCACACAACAGGTCCAGACACCTTCCTAGATATATTGGAGGACCTTCTGAGTAGGCAACTCGACTGAAGCAGGAAAACGGAGGAATCACATGAACATTCATCACATTATGACCATATAAATATATATATATATATATATATATATATATATACACACACTTCCTGCCTCCTATAAAAGTTTTCTTTATCATTTTTTTTAATTTTTATTTTATTACTTTTTAATTTAAATTTTTTAAATTTTTTTCTTTTTTTCTATCTTCCCTTCTTTTTTTCTTTATTCATTCATACTATACTAGCATACTTCATTACTCCTTTAATTTTTCATCCTGCTGCCTACTCTTACCTTTCTAAAAAACCTTTTTTTAAAAATAAATTTCATATTTTTGTTTCTGTTTTTTTTTATATTATACTTTTGAGAGTCTAATTTTTATTCCAGGTTTTTGCTTTTTGATCTTTTGTTGTTAATTTTACATCTTTGAAACTCTGATTTTTAGTATCTATTTTACTTAGGGATGTGATTATGTAATTGATTGCTCTCTTCTCTCTTGATTCTCCTTTTTCCCCTCCTGTCATCTCTTTCTCCTTCTTCCTTATTCTCTTCTCTATATAACTCTATGAATCTTTTTGGGTGTTTATGGCTGTGGAGAGTTGTTTCACAATTAACCTAGGGGTTTTGCCTTCTGTACTATGTGAGCAGAGAAGTCTTGATGCTACTGTAAGAGGTCAGGACTGAAATCTAGAGGCAGGCGGCTCAAATCCAGATTTTGGACGATCAGAAAATTCTTGACCCCAGGGAACATTAATAGATGAGAGCCTACCCCAAAGCCTCCATACCTACACTGAGACCAAGCTCCACCCAAGAGCCAGCAAGCAATGCAAGACACTCCACATCAATTCTTTAGCAAAACAGGCAACCCTGCACATTAGTAAAGAAGCAGCCCAAAGTCATAGCAGCTGCCCAAAGTCATACCAAACCCACAGACACTCCAAAACTCACTAATGGACACTGCTCTGCCCTCCAGAGAGATAATAGTGGAAATAAATGACTCAGAACCAGAATAAAGAAAAAAAGAATAAAAAGAAATGATGACAGCCTAAGAGACAGAGACTTCTGGGGCAATGTTAAGTGGCCAACATTCGAATCAGTGGCATCCCAGAGGAAGAAGACAAAAGGAAATAACATGAGAAAATATCTGACGAGATAGTAGTTAAAATTTTCCTAAGATGGGAAGGAAATAGCCACCCAAGTCTAAGAACCCCAGAGAGTCCCATACAGAATAAACCCAAGAAGAAACACACCAAGACACATATTAATCAAACTAATAAAAATTAAACACAAAGAACAAATATGGAAAGCAGCGAGGGAAAAGCAACAAATAACAAACAAGAGGATACACCATAAAGACAACAGCTGATCTTTCAACACTAACTCTGAAGGCCAGAGGGAATGGCAGATATAAAGTGATAGAAGGGGAAAGCCTATAACCAAGATTACTCTAACCAGCAAACACCTATCCTGCTCAAACTCTTTCAAAAACACTGCAGATGAAGGCTAACTCCCAAACTCATTACAAGGCCACCATCAACTTGGTACCAAAAACAATGATGCCGCAAAAAAGAAAATTATAGGCCAATGTCACTGATGAACATGGATGCAAAATCTACAACAAAATTCTAGCAAACAGAATCCAACAACATATTAAAAAGATCATACATTATTATCAAGTGGGCTTTTGCACCAGTATGCAAGAATTCCTCAGTATACGTAAATCAATCAATGAGATACACAATATTAACAAACTGAAAGATAAAAACCATATGATTATTTCAACAGATGCAGAGAAAGCATTTGACAAAATTTAACACCCATTTATGATTAAAAACTCCCCAGAAACTAGGCATAGAAGGAACATACCTCAACATAATAAAAGTCATATATGACAGACCCAGAGTAAACATCATCATCAATGGCAAAAAAATGAATGCATTTCCTCTAATATCAGAAATAGACAAGGGTGCTCACTCTGCTGCTGCTGCTGCTAAGTCACTTCAGTTGTGTCCGATTCTGTGTGACCCTGTAGATGGCAGCCCACCAGGCTCCCCCGTCTCTGGGATTCCCCAGGCAAGAACACTGGAGTGGGTTGCCATTTCCTCTTCCAATGCATGAAACGTGCTCATTCTAACTGCTACTATTCAACATAGTTTTGGAAGTCCTAGCCATAGTAATCAGAGAAGAAAAAGAAATAAAAGGAAGCCAGATCAGAAAAGAAGAAATAAATCTCTCACTGTTTGCAGATGACATGATTCTCTACATAGAAAACCCTAAAGATGCCACCAGAAAATTACTAGAGCTAATAAATGAATACAGTAAAGTTGTGATATAAAATTAATACACAGAAATTCCTTGAATTACTGTAAACTAACAATGAAAAAACAGAAAGAAATGAAGGAAACAATTGCATTCTCCATTGCAACAAAAAGAATAAAACATTTAGGAATAAATTTAGCTAAATCAATAAAAGATTTGTACACAGAAAACTATAAAACACTAATGAAAGAAATCAAACGACACAGATACATGGAGTGATCTATCATATTCTTGGATTGGAAGAATCAATATTGTGAAAATAACTATACTACCCTAAGCAATCTATATATTCAACACAATCCCTATCAAATTACCAAAGGTATTTTTCACAGAACTAGAACAAATAATTTCACAATTTGTATAGAAACACAAAAGACCCCAAATAGCCAAAGTAATCTTGAGAAAGAAGAATGGAACTAGAGGAATTAATCTTCCTGACTTCAGACTATACTACAAAGCTATAGTCATCAAGACAGTATGGTACTGGCACAAAAACAGAAATATAGATCAATGGAACAAAACAGAAAGGCCAGAGATAAATCCATGAACTGCTGGATACATTTTCTTTGACAAAGGAGGCAAGAAATGTACAATGGGGAAAAAGTCTCCTCAACAAGTTTTGTTGGGGAAATGTCAACTATGCATAACAGAATGAAACCAGAACACTTTCTAACACCATATCCAAGAATAAACTCAAAATGGATTAAATACCTAAATGTAAGAGCAGAAAATATAAAACATGAGCCTTGTAGCACTCCCCCCCCCAAAAAAATGAGCAGAACAATTAACATAACAATTTTTTTTAAATCAGAACACTAACAGATATATCAGAAAAAATAAAGATGTAGATGAAACAACTGAGAGGTAAAACAGAAACACAACGGTGATTTCAAAAAAGCCAGAGAAGACTCAGGGTTGTGGCTTAGGTGGAGGGGGGTTTAGGTGGGGTTTAGGCCTATGCTCAGGACACAGGCATCCAGAAAAGGCCCTGGAGGGTTGCGGGCCTGGGGCTTAGGGTCAGCATGGGCTGAGGGGCCCCAGAGTTTCTCTGGCCTCCTTGGAGAATGTAGGATCAGGTCCAGGCCTGAGTGGGTGGAGGACACACTAGCTGAGCTCCTCCCCTCCCCTATCCTCTGATCCCCCAAAGTTCCCTTCCCATTGGCCTCTACTTTTTCTCTGAAAAAAACTATCAGGTTGGTGCAAATGTAACTGTGGTTTGGACCCTGAATTTTAAATCATTATAACTAGGCTGTAACACTGTATTAATTAAAATAGGAACCATTACAATCAACACATTTTTGCCAATGAAAAATAAGTTTGTTTATTCCTATAGTGTATCAATAGTACTTTAGTATCAATAGTATCAATCTGTGCGTGGAGATTTGATGAACTCTTAGAAAGCATTTTCTGCCTCCTGCTGGTTGTGGAAATGTTTTCCCTGCAAAAAGATTTTGAGATGCTTGAAGGAAGGGGTAGTCCACTGGCGAGAGGTCGGGTGAATATGGCAGATGAGACAAAACTTTGGAGCTCAATTCATTCAACTTTTGAAGTGTTGGCTAGGTGATGTGTGGTTGGGCACTGTCATGGAGAAAAATTGGGCCCATTCTGTTGACCAATGCCGGCTGCAGGCATTGCACTTTTTAGTGCATCTCATCGACTTGCTGAGCACACTTCTTATACAATGCTCTTGCTGGGATTCAGAAACCTGTAGTGGATCAGACTGGCAGCAGACCACCAAACAGTGACCATGACTTTTTTCTGGTGCAAGTTTGGCTTTGGGAAGTGCTTTGGAGCTTCTTTTCAGTCCAACAACTGATCAAGTCACTGCTGGCTGTCATATAAAATCCACTTTTTTGTCAGGTTTCACAATTTGATTGAGAAATGGTTTGGTGTTGTGCAGAATAAGAGAAGATAGCACTTCAAAACAATGATTTTTAAAGGTTTTATTGAGCTTTGGCATCTTTACAATTTGCTTCAAATCGAAATGACTGTAGAACGGTTGACAATGAGTTCTTGGGCAGCATCTTGTGTAGTTCTAAGAGGATCAGCTTTGATGATGGCTCTCAACTGTTGTTGTCAACTTCTAATGGCCGGCCACTATGCTCCTCATCATCAAGGCTCTCTTCTCCTTTGCAAAACTTCTTGAACCACCCTGAACTGCACATTTGTTAGTAGTTCCTGGAGCAAATATGTTACTGACATTGCAAGTTGTCTCCCTGCTTTACAACCAATTTTGAACTTGAATAAAAAAAAAAGCTTGTATTTGCTCTTTGTCTAACATCATTTCTATAGCCTAAAATAAATATAAATTAAACAGCAAGTAATAATTCATTAGAAAAAAAAACATAAAGTGAGAAATGTTCATTAAAATGATGTATAACATAACTGCATTTTACAATGTAAAAAGACAAATAGATACAAGGGATTAGATCTGATAGACACAGTGCCTGAAGAACTATGGATGGATGTTCATAACACTGTACAGATGCTGCTGCTAAGTCGCTTCAGTCATGTCCGACTCTGTGCAATCCCATAGATGGCAGCCCAACAGGCTCCCCCGTCGCTGGGATTCTCCAGGCAAGAATACTGGAGTGGGTTGCCATTTCCTTCTCCAATGCATGAAAGTGAAGAGTGAAAGTGAAGTCGCTCAGTCTTTTCTGACTCTTAGCGACCCCATGGACTGCAGCCTACCAGGCTCCTCCATCCATGGGATTTTCCAGGCAAGAGTACTGGAGTGGGGTGCCATTGCCTTCTCTGACTGTACAGATGGTGGTGATCAAAACCATTCCCAAGAAAAGGAAATGCAAAAAGGCAAAATGGTTGTTTGAGGAGGTCTCACAAATAGCTGAGAAAAGAAGAGAAGCAAAAGGCAAAGAGGAAAAGGAAAGATATACCCATCTGAAGGCAATGTCCCAAAGTACAGCAAGGAGAGATAAAAAAAAGCCTTCTTAACTGAACAGTGGAAAAGAAATAGAGGAAAACAATAGAATAGGAAATACTAGAGATCTCTTCAAGAAAATTAGAGATACCAAGGGAACATTTCATGCAAAGATGGGCACAATAAAGGACAGAAACAGTGTGCATCTAACAGAAGCAGAAGATACTAAGAAGAGTTGGTAAGAGTACACAGAGCTACACAAAAAAAGTTCTTAATGATCCGGATGACCACTCTGGTGTGGTCACTCACCTAGAGCCAGAAAACCTGGGGTGTGAAGTCAAGTGGACCTTAGGAAGCATTACTATGAACAAAGCTAGTGGAGATGATGGAATTTCAGCTGAGCTATTTCAAATCCTAAAAGACAATGCTGTGAAAGTGCTGCACTCAATATGCCAGTGAATTAGGAAAACTCAGCAGTGACCACAGGACTGGAAAAGGTTGGTTTTCATTCCAATCCCAAAGAAAGGCAATGAGAAAGAATGTTCAAAACTACTGCACAATTGCACTCATTTTACATGCTAGCAAGGTAATGCTCAAAATCATCCTAGCTAGGCTTCAACAGTACATGAACCAAGAATTTCCAGATATACAAGCTGAATTTAGAAAAGCCAGAGGAACCAGAGATCAGATTGCCAACATCCGTGGATCACAGAAAAAGGAAGAGAATTCCAGAAAATCACCTACTTCTGCTTCATTGACTACACTAAATCCTTTGACTGTGTGGATCACAACAAACTGAAAATTTCTTAAAGAGATAGGAATACCAGACCACCTTACCTGCCTCCTGAGAAACCTGTATGCAGGTCAAGAAGAAACTATTAGAACTGGACATGGAACAATGGACTGGTTCAAAATTTGGAAAGGAGTACATCAAGACTGTATATTGTCACCCTGCTTATTTAACTTATATGCAGAGTACATCATGAGAAACGCTGGGCTGGATGAAGCACAAGCTGGAATCAAGATTGCCAGGAGAAATATCGCTAAAACCCTTATGGCAGAAAGCAAAGAGGAACTAAAGAGACTCTTTTTTTTCTTTTTTAAATTTTATTTTATTTTTAAACTTTACAATATTGTATTGGTTTTGCCAAATATTAAAATGAATCCACCACAGGTATACATGTGTTCCCCATCCTGAACCCTCCTCCCTCCTCCCTCCCCATACCATCCCTCTGGGTCGTCCCAGTGCACCAGCTCCAAGCATCCAGTATCGTGCATCAAACCTGGACTGGTGACTCATTTCACATATGATATTATATGTATTTCAATGCCATTCTCCCATATCATCCCACCCTCTCCCTGTCCCACAGCGTCCAAAAGACTGTTCTATACATCAGTGTCTCTTTTGCTGTCTCGTATACAGGGTTATTGTTACCATCTTTCTAAATTCCATATAGAGGCTCTTGATGAAGGTGAAAGAGGAATGAAAAAGTCAGCTTAAAATTTATCATTCAAAAAACGAAGATCATGGCATCTGGCCCCATAACTTCATGGCAAATAAATGGGAAAACAGTGGAAACAGTGACAGACTTTATTTTCTTGGGCTCCAAAATCATGTGGACAGTGACGGCAGCCATGAAATTAGTAGATGCTTGTTCCTTGGAAGAAAAGCTATGGCAAAACTAGACAGTGTATTAAAAAGCAGAGATATCACTTTGTTGACAAAGCTCCATCTAGTCAAAGCTTTTGTTTTTTCAGTAGTCATGTATGGACATGAGAGTTGGACCACAAAGAAAGGTGAGCACTGAAGAACTGATGCTTTCGAACCATGGTGCTGGAGAAGACTCTTGAGAGTCCCCTGAACAGTAAGGAAATCAAACAGTCAATCTTAAAGGAAATCAACCTTGAATATTCATTGAAAGGACTGATACTGAAGCTGAAGCTCTAATACTTTGGGCACCTGATGTGAAGAGTTGACTTACTGGAAAAGACCCTGATGCTGAGAAAGACTGAGGGCAGGAGAGGAAGGGGGCAATAAAGGATGAGATGGTTGGATGGCATCATTGACTCAATGGACATGAGTTAGAGCAAATTCAGGGAGATAGCAAAGACAGGGAAGCCTGGTGTGCTGCAGTCCATGGGGTCACATAGAGTTGGACATGACTAAGCAATTGAAAAACAACAGATATACTGGCAAATTATTTTTGACGTGGGTTTTAAGATGATAAATGGAGAAAGGACAGTAAATTAGCTTGTGTCCTGCCCCCACCCCCACCTCACAAGCCCTCCAGTCTGTTCATTGGCCTTCACTGCCCCGGACCCCACTTGGACATAATTTTCCCCCCTCTGAAGTAGAATTCAGGGCCTCTCTCCACTGAGTCCTCTTTAACCACATGCCCCGCTCTCTATCTCCATGCTGCATCGCAGGATACAAGTGTCTGCTCCTCTCCTGTCCTGCACACTGCACCCCACATGGCCAGGGGAAAATCCCCTCCTTCAGCAGACCCCCACCACCCACCTGCCCACGGAACATCTTTTCTCCTAGACAGGGCACACTGTGTCTTCTCTCAGGTCTTTGCCTGGGCCCTGGAGGCCCCGGGATGAGGGTGGATCCTCTAACCATGTGTGTCCTGCTCCCTTTCCCTTTCCCCCACTTGCATGAGTCTCCTTGCTGCTATAGAACTTTCCAGAGTTCTTCTGCCTCTGAAAACTGTTCCCCACTGGAATGCCATTTTCTTCAGAGTCACACAGCTGCCCCTCAGCCACTACAGGTCTCTCCACTCACACACACACATACATATACACACCTCATAGACACAGACACACACATACGCTCACAAGCACACACAAGCACACTTGTACCAACACAATCACATACAGAGACACAGCAGGCCCTCCTTATTCCCCTTCCCTGCTTTACTTTTCTGCATAGAATTTATCACCATTTGTCAGATTCAGTTCAGTTCAGCCACTCAGTCGTGTCCAGCTCTTCGCGACCCCATGAATCGCAGCACGCCAGGCCTCCCTGTCCATCACCAACTCCCGAGGTTCACTCAGACTCATGTCCATAGAGTCAGTGATGCCATCCAGCCATCTCATCCTCTGTCGTCCCCTTCTCCTCCTGCCCCCAATCCCTCCTAGCATCAGAGTCTTTCCCAATGAGTCAACTCTTCGCATGAGGAGGCCAAAGTACTGGAGTTTCAGCTTTAGCATCATTCTTTCCAAAGAAATCCCAGGGCTGATCTCTTTCAGAATGGACTGGTTGGATCTCCTTGCAGTCCAAGGGACTCTCAAGAGTCTTCTCCAACACCACAGTTCAAAAGCATCAATTCTTTGGGGTTCAGCCGTCTTCACAGTCCAACTCTCACATCCATATATGACCACTGGAAAAACCATAGTCTTGACTAGATGGACCTTTGTTGGCAAAGTAATGCCTCTGCTTTTCAATATGCTATCTAGGTTGGTCATAACTTTTCTTCCGTAAACGACTTTTAATTTCATGGCTGTAGTCACCATCTGCAGTGATCTTGGAGCCCCAAAAATAAAGTCTGACACTGTTTCCACTGTTTCCCCATCTATTTCCCATGAAGTGATGGGACCACATGCCATGATCTTCGTTTTCTGAATGTTGAGCTTTAAGCCAATTTTTTCACTCCACTTTCACTTTCATCAAGAGGCTTTTTAGTTCCTCTTCACTTTATGCCATTTTCTTTGTAACTGCCTCATCCCACACCTTGGAATGTAAGATCCCAGAGCACAACGAGATTGTTTATTCACTGCTATGTTCCGGGCACCCCTGGGAGGTGTTTAGTACAACTAGGTCTCCAGTAAATATTTACTGAGTAAGTAAACATGATAGAGCTAAGAATAAAAGAATTCTGGCCCAGGTCAGGAAGTGCTGAGGCTAGGATGTGACCAGGTATCCTTGACCTCAGTCTGCAGAGTCCAACTCTCACCATAGCAAGGTCTCATGCCTGATGTCCATTCTGCTCCACTGAACTGCAGCTTCACCTGGGGTCAAGTGTAAATGTGTTTGGCTCCAGCTGTGTCACTCGGGGTGAGAGGTGTCTGAGGTCACCTAAGCTGCGTCTGCCACAAATAGCCTGGAGGTGCCATGGGAGCAGCTGGAGGGCCCGGTGCTCTTGTTGGGCCGCACACCCACGGCAATGGCTCAGTCACCTGCTAGCTTCCTTGGGCCTGTGGACTCTGTCTGGGAATGGAGGTTCTGGCTTCCTGAAGGGGTGGAAGATCCCGAGGGCCTCCATCTGTCCTGGATACCTGGGTCTGGACAGAAATCTGCAGGGATGGTGTGGAAACAAGTATGTCAGTCAAACAGCCCTAAGAACCCAGCACAGACCTGGGGGCTGCCAGAGTCCCAACACAGCAACAAGAAGCCTGTGCAAAGGCTGCATGCTAAATATGTCAAAAATAAGTCAGCAAATCCCAATAAACCTCAGTATTTTTTTCATGCTTTACTTAGGAAGTAGAGATTTAAATAAACTGTCCATTGAGAAGGTATTTGTCTGCCCACAAACTTGGGCAGATATGTGAAAAAGCTGTTAATATAACAGTATAATGTTTGTTAAATCACTTTTCAAGTTAAAATGTACTACATTTTCAATACCTTTACATTGTATAGGACTTTCCAATATGAAACATGCTTTTACACAGGTTATTCCTGTGATTTCAGTAAATCTGGGTGAGACTGACAGGGTCATCATTACTGCCCACGTTCTCAGAGGAAGAAGCAGGGCCTTGAGCTCAGTTCGCTCATGATGCCTGTCCAGGCCTCAGTCTAGTGCCGACTTCTGACCAGCACTGTGGAGCTCTGCCCTGCCCCACTCCCAACAGGAGCCCACTGCACTTTGGAGGGGGGGTCCTCCCACCACAGGGGACACGGTCTCTCCACTCCCCCAACAGGAAGCATTTCATAAAGTGTGGCCTAGAGTGGCGGCCAGCATCGACAGGTCCACAAACATTCGTTTATCTGACTCCCCACCTCCATGATCTTTATGGAAAAAAAGGGAACTGTCAAAATTCCAAAACTTTCAGTAACTGCATTGCATCCTTAAAATTTTGTTAAGAAGGTATACTCATGTCAAGTGTTCTGATCACAGTAAAAGAAAATTTTAAAAGAGTTAGAGGATGAAAAAACTGAGAGAACAATCAGCTGTTAGTTTGAATGATGCTATTTTGGACTGCAAGGAGATCAAACCAGTCAATCCTAAAGGAAATTGACCCTGAATATTCATTGGAAGTACTGATGCTAAAGCTGAAGCTCCAGTACTCTGGCCACCTGATGTGAAGAGTCAACACACTGGGAAAGACCCTGAGGCTGGGAAAGATTGAGGGCAGGAGGAGAAGGGGTGGCGGAGGATGAGATGGTTAGATATCATCACTGACTCAATGAATATGAATTTGAGCAAACTCCAGGGGATAGTGGAGGACAGAGGAGTCTGGCAAGCTACAGTCCACGGGATCGCAAAGAATTGGGCACAGTTTAGTGACTGAACAACAACAACAATAACCATTTAGAGTTAGTTTTAAGCTCTTCCATAAAATGTTTATTGTTGGTGACTCTACAGTGCATGAGTCACTATCTTCCATCTCAAAAGCATCATATATTCAAAGAGTATAATTTTTAACTTTAGATTTATAAGAGGAGAGTAAGTTGTAAAGTTTACACATGATAGGAAGGCCTTTCACTGTTAATATGCCAGGCACAAAAATAAACCAAAGAATTTCTATTATATATTCAAATTAATATTTTAAAATTAACTGAGGCTTGCTGCCACTCCCACTAATATATACACATAAATGCTCCCTTACTCCATCTCTCCCTATCGTACATAATTTTTAAAAACTGCCACTAATCATTACATTAGCAGATTTTAAGTTAAATGGATAGTATCCAGTGCTTGCAAGTGGGAAAAAAAAAAAACAACCTTGTATTGATGGTAGTAATTTTGGACAAGATTTTAAGCTTTTTTTCAAGTGAACTTTGGCAATAACTATGCAAATTAAGGGCCTCCCAGATGGCACTAGTAGTAAGCAACCCACCTGCCAATGCAGGAAATGTAGGTTCAATCCCTGAGTTGATTGAAGATCCCCTGGAGGAGGGCATGACAACCCACTCCAGGATTCTTGCCTAGAGAATCTCATGGACAGAGGAGCCTGGTAGGTTACAGTCTATAGGATCACAAAGAATTGGACATGACTAAAGCGACTTAGCGCACACACACACACACACAAATTAAACCTAGAGAATAGACCTAGAGAAAAGCAACTTCTTTTCAACTAATTTGTTTAGGGAAAAACTAGAGACACCAACAACAGCATACTAGTTAAAAAATAGGCCATGGAGCCACAATGAGGAATATTTTTCACCAAGTAAATAGAATGGAGCACATCTATTAACTTTATGTAAAAGGTGATCTATTATTCTTACAATCAAATGAGGTTTAAAAATCATTTGGTGCAAAAAAAGTTACAGAAAACAAAATTACCGCTGAGAGATATGGCATCCCACTCACCTCCAACTTCTCCTTCAGGATTATCAGAATCATGTGATACTGACCATCAAATCAGCCTGGAAATAAAGTATTTACTTGCCTTCTCATGCAGCGTGTCCTGCTCTCATTCAATCCTGCACCTATGAAGTATGCAATAACTTTGAAGTAGTTCTCAACATGCAGCACATCTGTGAATTGCTCAGAGAGCCCCTTTGCTGTGACAGAGACCCAAGTGCTGCCTAGTCAGACAGACAATTAGAAAACACCAACATCAAAACAAGAATCATATTCGGTGGTAACCCTGTTTGCTCAGGAAGCAAAGGAATGAGCTCTTCAGAGTAAGGCCCTCTCCTTGAAATGGCTCAGGCTTTGTGACTTCACCAGTGATGGACAGAGCTGCTTACTTGTTCAGCTGTAACTAGTTTAGTGTCTGTTCCATAAAACCAAAGCTTTTTTGCCCATGTGTATACAATTTGTTAACTAATTATTTGATTTCCATGATCTAAAACAGACACAACGAACTGACTGGCTGATAAGCTATTATCGGTATACCTTAAACTTCTCAGAAGTTTCCCTGACTCTGGGACCCCCAGGCCCAGGCTAATCTAAAGGGCTTTCACGTTTACTGTTGTACTAGGGCCCTGTCTTCTAAGTGTCTCCTGACTTTTCTCACTACAAAAACTCCTTGGGTTAAAGATGGAGATCGTGTCTATTATACTCCAATGTCGTATGGCACTGCCAGGGCAGAACAGACATAGATTCCCATTCTGAAAGGATGTGGAAGGCATCTGACAATGCATTGGAGACATGGACATTCAGGGTTATTCCCTGTATTTTGTGTTACCTAGAGACAGCGAATGAGAAACATGCATGGAAAACTAAGAAAAAAATAGAAGTTGCAAGAAAAGGTCTAAGAGAGACACAAAAGACTGCATGAATCCAGAGACATTGAGGGTAACGCAGACAGGCTTAAGGACAAGGCAGCATTTGGATTTGCACAAAAGAATGAGCATTTTCGGGGAGACTGGTGTACTTGGATGGGTTTTGAGGAAAGCATCAACAGAGTGGCTGAGGCAAGACAGGGTGGGCCAGATAAAACATGGTCCTGCTGGGATCCAGGGTCCTCATGCAGTTAGGGACAGAAGCTTAATTAATCTCTCCACTGCCCCCCTAGCTCAGAAACCAAGTCAGCCTTGACTCAGAAATCCCACATCCTCTTTGCCTGTGGACAGTCTAATATACAAACCATTAAGTAGATTCGTGATGGTGTACAGAAAAAGGTCAGCAGTTTACTTTCACACCATGTTTTTAAAAGCAAGGCTTGTTGTATAAATACAATGTAGAAACTCTAGAAAACAAACATTTTCAGAGCTTTAAAGCACCTTTGTTCCACATCCACAGTGAAATGACACTGCACACAGAGCCTGAAACTTGTGACGCCACTTGGAGAGCATGCATAGCTAGACTCCGATATGTGTTTGGAGGAGACTTCCCTGGTGGCTCAGACGGTAAAGCGGAAGTAAAGTAAAGTAAAGTGGGAGACCCGGGTTCAATCCCTGGGTCAGGAAGATCCTCTGGAGAAGGAAATGGCAACCCACTCCAGTACTCTTGCCTGGAAAATCCCCTGGATGGAGGAGCGTGGTAGGCTACATACAGTCCATGTGGTCACAGAGTCGGACATGACTGAGTGACATCACTCACCCTTGCTGAGGCCATGCTTGTTTGCTTTTGCATTTAACTGAAAGCATTTGGAAGTGACAAAACTTTCTTTTAAAAATAATCAATAGGTCTTTTTTTCAGTAATCAAATTTTGCCATCAGTTCAGATGACTAAAATTTTTATCTAGCCTCTGTTGTGAATAAAAGTAAAAAAAAAAAATGATCTTGGCCTTTGTTGACGGGAGTTAGCTTGCTTACCTACAAGTGCTATTTTAGTAATGAAAACTGTCTTTTATTTTTCCCTGCCTCATTTACGTTATGCTAAGCCAGCGTGTAATTTCCCATTAAAAACATGAAAGATTACTCAGCCGTAAAAAGGAACAATTTTGAGTCAGTTCTAATGAGGTGGATGAACCTAAAACCTATTATATAGAGTGAAGTGAGTCAGAAAGAGAAAGATAAATACTGTATTCTAACAGTTATATATGGAATCTAGAAAAATGGTACTGAAGAATTCATTTACAGGGCAACAATGGAGAAACAGAGAGACAAGAGACTTATGGACATGGGGAGAGGGGAGGAGAGGGTGAGATGTATGGAGAGAGTAACATGGAAACTTACATTACCATATGTAAAACAGACAGCCAATGGGAATTTGCTGCATGTCTCAGGAAACTCAAACAGGGGCTCTGTACCAACCTAGAGGGGTGAGATGGGGAGGGAGATGGGAGGGAAGTTCAAAAGGAGGGGACATATGTATACCTATGGCTGAATCATGTTGAGGTTTGACAGAAAACAGAATTCTGTAAAGTAATTATCCTTCAATAAAAAAATAAATTAATTTTAAAAGCCATGAAAGATATACCTTATATAATTTAAATTCATTTGACCACTTCCTTATAAAATATCAAAATAAAAACTAAATTACACTATCAGATCAGATTAGACCAGTTGCTCAGTCATGTCCGACTCTTTGCAACCCCATGAACCGCAGCACGCCAGACCTCCCTGTCCATCACCAACTCCCGGAGTTCACTCAGACTCACATCCATCGAGTCAGCAATGCCATCCAGCCATCTCATCCTCTGTCGTCCCCTTCTCCTCCTGCCCCCAATCCCTCCCAGCATCAGAGTCTTTTCCAATGAGTCAACTCTTCACATGAGGTGGCCAAAGTACTGGAGTTTCAGCTTTAGCATCATTCCTTCCAAAGAAATCCCAGGGCTGATCTCCTTCAGAATGGACTGGTTGGATCTCCTTGCAGTCCAAGGGACTCTCAAGAGTCTTCTCCAACACCACAGTTCAAAAGCATCAATTCTTTGGCACTCAGCCTTCTTCACAGTCCAACTCTCACATCCATACATGACCACAGGAAAAACCATAGCCTTGACTAGACGAACCTTTGTTGGCAAAGTAATATCTCTGCTTTTGAATATGCTATCTAGGTTGGTCATAACTTTCCTTCCAAGGAGTAAGCATCTTTTAATTTCATGGCTGCATTCAGCATCTGCAGTGATTTTGGAGCCCAGAAAAATAAAGTGTGACACTGTTTCCACTGTTGCCCCATCTATTTCCCATGAAGTGGTGGGACCGGATGCCATGATCTTCGTTTTCTGAATGTTGAGCTTTAAGCCAACTTTTTCACTCTCCTCTTTCACTTTCATCAAGAGGCTTTTGAGTTCCTCTTCACTTTCTGCCATAAGGGTGGTGTCATCTGCATATCTGAGGTTATTGATATTTGTCCCGGAAATCTTGATTCCAGTTTGTGTTTCTTCCAGTCCAGCATTTCTCATGATGTACTCTGGATATAAGTTAAATAAGCAGGGTGACAATATACAGCCTTGATGTACTCCTTTTCCATTTGGAACCAGTCTGTTGTTTCATGTCCAGTTCTAACTGTTGCTTCCTGACCTGCATACAAATTTCTCAAGAGGCAGATCAGGTGGTCTGGTATTCCCATCTCTTTCAGAATTTTCCACAGTTTATTGTGATCCACACAGTCAAAGGCTTTGGCATAGTCAAGAAAGCAGAAATAGATGTTTTTCTGGAACTCTCTTGCTTTTTCAATGATCCAGTGGATGTTGGCAATTTGATCTCTGGTTCCTCTGCCTTTTCTAAAAGCTTGAACATCAGGAAGTTCACGGTTCACATATTGCTGAAGCCTGGCTTGGAGAATTTTGAGCATTACTTTACTAGCATGTGAGAATGAGTGCAATTGTGTGGTAGTTTGAGCATTCTTTGGCATTGCCTTTCTTTGGGATTGGAATGAAAAGTGACCTTTTCCAGTCCTGTGGCCACTGCTGAGTTTTCCAAATTTGCTGGCATATTGAGTGCAGCACTTTCACAGCATCATCTTTCAGGATTTGGAATAGATACACACAAAGGCTTTCTAAAACACAGAAAAGGGTTTCTGGGGAAAACCTTCAGCGCTGAGAACCCTGCAGGATGCGCAGAGGTCAGGGCACTGGCTGGGACTCCGGCTGACGAGGCAGGGCATGCTGCGAGCCGGTGCTGCTGGGGCGGGCTCTCCCTAGCTCACCATAGTCCCTAAGTGTCTTCATTCACCAAGCCAGGGGTCTACAGCAGCCTTACTGAAGAGAACTTTAAAAGGCATCTCACAGTTTCTGAGAGTCATCTCTCATCCTTCTGTTTGCAAGCTAAATAAGCTTTCTTGATCCTTTCCACACAAGTCACATGTTCTGCCAACCATCTAATGATGCCGTGGGTTTCCTGCAACCTTAAATTCTCTGTGACATCCTTCCTCAGTCACAGGAATGAGAAGCAGGCCCAGCCCTTGCGTTAGTGGTTCTGAATCAGGTTACACCAAACGCAGTGCACCTAATCATCTGGATTCCTCCACAAACATTTCTGATCTGAAACCCTAACAACAGTTTTCTGTTCTAATATTTTGAAAATTCAATTAAGAGTCTGATGAATGTCATATAAAGATCATATCCAGATTCAGCCATACAGAGAATCTTCATAATGAGAGGAAAAACAACGCTTCTCATGATGACAGCTAGGTATTTTATCTGTAATTTGGTATGACTCTTTGCCTTGCCTCAAAACTAAAAATTCACCAGAATGTGTTCAGATAAAGGCTATAACTTATGCAAATTCTGGGTTCCAAAGAGAACTCTCACTGAGGATTAAAACTCAATTCAAGCAAAAGGGCCCAGTAAATAGCCACTGGAGGAATCTCCCATACCAGCCAATACAGCTCCCAAAGCCTTTTCCTTAATATTAAAAATCTATTTAATACTCATGTGGTCAAGCCATGAACATTCAAAGTACGTCTCCCCCAGTGAGTGGGGTCAGCCGTTAAGCAGATGGGCTCAGTTACAGGCTATTAGACACTGACTGTGAGAAGATGAGCTGCTGGTAGCTTAACAGGATGGGAGGGCCTCAGTTCTGCCCAGCCACTCCACGTTCACAGTCTGTTCTTTCCGTCCCTGCTCACAGAGCCAAGGAACACTGCACACAATGTATTCCAACCCCTGTCTGGGGACTAGCCCCCTCTGGTCCACACATACAAGGCATGTCTGTGGAGGTGAAGAACGCTAGTAAGTACATTTCTTGATTACTGATTATACTTTTATCTTTAATTTAGAATCAGTAAATGAGTGAATATTTAATTAATTTTATGTGAATTATTTTTAGAAAAGGGCAGTAGTTAAAAACAACAACAACAACAACTGCACCAGACTGTTTGTTACAATTCAGATCAAGTCCAAAGTTTCCCAACCCAAACACCCTGATTAAATAGGAAAAGCCCTCAACCTAACATCAGAATAAGTAGCCCCTGGTTCTGTCACTATGACAGAACTCTTGAACTCCTGAACTCACTCTTCAGGACCTCAGTTTTCTAATTTGCAAACTAAGTGTTTGCCAAGTGAAAGTGAAAGTGAAGTCGCTCGGTCGTGTCCGACTCTTTGCAACCCCATGGACTGTAGCCTATCAGGCTCCTCCGTCTCTGGGATTTTCCAGGCAAGAGTGCTGGAGTGGATTGCCATTTCCTTCTCCAGGGGATCTCCCAAACCCAGGAATCGAACCCCAGTCTCCTGCATTGCAGGCAGACGCTTTATTGTCTGAGCCACCGGGGAATGTTTGTCAAGGTTAGTGCCTATAAGTGTTAGCTTTCACCATAGCCGACACTTAGTGGCTTAAAACAACAACAGTTAATTATTTCTCATGAGTCTGTACGTCAGCTGGGTGGTCCTGGTTAGCTGGGTCAAGCTTGGCTCGTTTTGGCTGAGCTCACTGGTGGTGCCATGAGGAGATGTCTCACCTGGGACAGCATCAGCTGGAATGGCCCATCCCTACTCCATGCAACCTGGCATCCCTGGCCAGCACACCTGGTTTCCCTGGTGGATGGGAAGGGTCTCAAGCAAATAAATGAGAACAACAAGGCCTCCTGCCTCCCAGGCTTGGAAATGAGAGGTAACTTCTATCTCTTTCTATTGTTCAAAGTGAGTCTAAGCCTGATACAAAGGATAGAGAAAGAGACTCCTCTGAGTGGCAGAGATTAAAATCTCACACTGCAGATGCAGAGGGATGTGGACACAGAGAGGGGCGTAACTAGAACCACTGCCTGTAGGCAAGCATTCAAGATGCCCACTGAACTTTAAAACACTATCATGTATCACTCGTTCCCCAGTGGGTTTCCTAGAGATTATCTTCACTAAAAGCCAGCCCCTAAAATATCAACTTCTGCATGCAAAAGTGAACTGGGAATTATCTGGTGAAAACACGATTCTGCTAGGAATATAACCAAAAGAAAAGTAAGTCTGAGAAAGTGAGAGTCTTTTTTTATTTAATTCTCCACCAACCTATCATTTGCCATTAAAGTTCCAGATGATGCTCTGTCTGGGGCTGGCATGAACCAGTTCTCAGAGCTGTTCAGGGATTGTGTTGGAGGCTATATGTTCAATTTACCTTACTTTCAAGCAAGGTTATGGAAGTGTTTGTTATTTTTAAAATAATGTTTATGCCTGGGACCAGTCCCACAGGCTAAGAAAACAAGTTCACTGACAAACTCCCACAAGGCCTCTTTCATGAGACTGCTGTACTACCATTCTGTCCCCTTTTATTCCAGCCACTCCACAGACTGTTAGCCCTTGCCAAGATTTAAATTCAGCTTCTAGCGAAATCTTACCCATTCACAATATAGGTACCCTATTTTCTGAATTTATTTCTAGCTTTTGTACTTAAATCATCATGAAGACCTGTTTCTCCAAACACCTCCCCTGCTCCCATTCAATTTTAAATAGAACTTAATTTTTTTAAAGTATCACTGTAATTCCCAATAGTTCTTCATCTTGTAAAAGAACAGAGTTTTCTATGTGCCTGATTTAGTACTCTCCTGTTGCCTCTCTACCCTTTGCCTTTGCATTTTCTTTCAGCAATTGCCAGTTCTTTGGGACTATTAACAACTGTCTTCGCTGTTCAACACACAATTCTGAAAGGTGCTATGGTTATATTCATGCTTGATCTTGCCAATGGCCCAAAATCAAGATTCTGCTTGGCCCATGCTCTTTCTGAGAACCCTAGAGGAGAATCTATCCATGACTTTCAAGCTTCTGGTGTTGCCAACAACCTCTGGTGTTCCTTAGCTTATACACTCATCACTCCAACCTCTGCCTCCATCACCGCTGAGCCCTCTGCCTTTATGCCTCTATGCACCTGTCTCTCCTCTTGCTATGACAGTCATATTGAAATATGACCCACTCTACTACACTATTAATTCAGTTCAGTTGCTCAGTCATGTCTGACTCTTTGTAATCCCATGGACTAAAGCATATTAGGCTTCCCTGTCTATCAACAACTCCCAGAGCTTGCTCAAACTCATGTCCATCCAGTCAGTGATGCTATCCAATCATGTCATCCTCTGTCATCCCCTTCTCCTCCTGCCTTCAATCTTTCCCAGCATCAGGGTCTTTTCCAATGAGTCAGCTCTTCACATCAGGTGGCTAAAGATTGAAGCTTCAGCTTCAGCATCAGTCCTTCCAATGAATATTCAGGAATGATTTCCTTTAGGGTTGACAGGTTGGCTCTCCTTGCAGTCCAAGGGACTCTCAAGAGATTTCTCCAACACCACAGTTCAAAATCATCAATTCTTTTGTGCTCAGCTTTCTTTGTGGTCCAATTCTCACATCCATACATGACTACTGGAAACACCATAACTTTGACTAGATGGACCTTTGTTGGCAAAGTAATGTCTCTGCTTTTCAATATGCTGTCTAGGTTCGTCATAACTTTTCTTCCAAGGAGCAAGTGTCTTTTAATTTCATGGCTGCAGTCACCATCTGCAATGATTCTGGAGCCCAAGAAAAAATACAGTCTGTCACAGTTTCCATTATTTCCCCATCTATTTGCCACTAAGTGATGGGACTATATGCCATGATCTTAGCTTTTTGAACGTTGAGTTTTAAGCCAGATTTTTCACTCTCCTCTTTCACTTTCATCAAGAGGCCTTTTTGTTCCTCTTTGCTTTCTGCCATAAGGATGGTATCATTAGCATATCGACTATACTATGACCATATCTTAACTAGCTACAACAATCCTATTTCAAAATAAGATCACATTCTGAGATTCTAGGAAGGATATGCATTTTGCGGAGACACTATCCAACAATAAAGGCCTGTTTATTAGATCAGCTGTTATTTATTGAACCAATAATAAGGTCATCATGCAAAAGACATTTCATCCTGACAAAAGCAGCCTCAGGGAGAGACTATGACTATCCCTGGACTATCTCTGTATTAAGAAGGAGCCCTGTAGCTTTTGAGGGCCTGGGATGACTCAAAGAAGACATGTCTTTCCTAGAGAGATTACTTTCTTCCAAACAGATGCGACTCCTTTGAAATTTAACATACTACCTCACATTTCACCTGATTATTCTCAGCTCCAAATGAGGAGAACCTGGACAATGACCCAGTGATGCTGGTGCTAAGTTATGTCCTCTAGAAGGAGTATTCTTCCTTCTGTCACTTCAGTATTCCATACATGGCATGTGTTCCAGTTTCACTATGGTAGTTTTATTTTACTTCTACAGATTTCATAATGTGTTATAATCAGAGCTTATTTTTCCTTTTCTAAATATGGGGTTTTTCCCACGGCACAGACAAGAGCTAAGACCTTGGTTTTTCAAACTTAGAAATACTGTGAGAAGAACTGAGTAAATGGTCAAAATATCAAGTGATAAGATGAAACAAGGTGTATTAGTTGGAGTTCTTCAAAGAAAGAAAACCAATAGGACATATATAGAGAGATTTGTTAAAAGGAATTGGCTCATGGAATAATGAGCAAGTCGCAAGATCTGGAAAATGAATGGGCAAGGTGCAGACCCAGGAGGGCTGGTGGGCAGCTCCAGTCCATGTCTCAGGGGCTAAAGTAAAGAGAATCAATGATGGCATTCTTATTTGAAGGCTGCAGACTCAAGGCATCAAGATTTTGTGTTTCAGTTTGAATAAAAAAGAAAAAACTCGATGTTCCAGTTTGAAGGTGACCAGGTATGACAAAGTCTCTCTGACTCAGAGAAGGTCAGCCTTTTTGCTTGACTCAGGCCTTCAAATGATTGGATGAAGGTCACCCACATTAGGAAAGACAGTCTACTTTTACTTTGTCCACTCATTTAAATGTTAATCTCATCCAAAAACACCCTCACAGACACATCTAGAATAAAGTTTTACCCAATGTCTGTGCACCCTCTGGCTCCCTCAAGTTGATATATAAAATTAACCATCACCCAAGCTCAGTCAATAAAGGATCTGCCTGTAGTGCAGGAGACCCAGGTTCAATCCCTGGGTTGGTAAGATCCCCTGGAGGATAAAATGGCAACCCACTCCAGTATTCTCATCTGGAAAATTGTATGGACAGAGGAGCCTTGGAGGGCTACAGTCCATGAGGTTGCAAAAGTCGGACATGACTTAGCGACTAAACCACCACCAAGGAAAACCCACATTCTATGTGCTCAGCATCTCTGAGAGCCTGGATAAATAGTAACAAGGACTATTGTGTTACTATAAATAGTAACAAGGACTAAGCCCTTGATGTGACCCGACTGGAAACCCCTGCTTTGTGAGCCAGGGTACAACACAAGTGTGTGCTGGGCTCTAGTGATGATCAAAGTTGCACTGCAGAGAAGATACAACCTTAGAACTTGCCCTCCCTCCGACCCGCGGGCCTCAGTCCTAAACGCTGTGTAGGACTAGAGAGAAACAAACACAGAAAACCTTTGGTTTTCAGAGCTACCTTCAGCTGAGTAAAAGAAAAGATTAGCTGATCACAACAGAGCCTGAAAAATCACCGGCCATCTCAGGGAGACATTTCTTTCATCTTTACCCAGTATCCTAAAAACACTCAGGAAGCTGACAAGGCAATGGGGAGGAGGGCTCACAGAGATGGCAAGGACGATGCTCATGGTCCTCGGGGTGCCCCTGCCCACGAGGGTCAGCCCAGGAGACAACCCATTAAGTCAAGAGGGGCATATGCAAATGAGTCCCTATTTGTCTTGGTATTTCTAAAATTAGTGCACCCCAGAATAGAACAGAATAGAGGAGAAATGAGAGAATGAGCGAGCAGCTGCCCTGGAAAATGCAGCGGGGCTTGAAGCAGCCTAATGAGCTGGCATGTGGCTGTATGAGCCCTCGGGGACATGTGGGTCTTTTCGTCCTAATTCCCGTTAGAAACAGCACAATGCTCACACGACTGGAACCGTACGGCTGATAAAACATACACCGCAAACACAGCAGCAACACAGCGACTGCCCCGGGGAGGCGGGGAGCACAGAGCACACTCAAGAAACCACATCCCTCTGGCGAGGCTGCTTTGCCAACATCCAGCCACCATCTGGCTAAGACTGCCCAGTGCCCAGCCTCACGGGATGGTCTGTTCTGGAAAGTGGCAGAGGAAGACAAGTACTGCAAGTATAAAACCTGGTGGAATTTCAGCATCCAAACTCAAAGGTCTATGTCAGGGCTACCCAGAGGGAGGCCTGTGGAGGGCAGACCATCTGAACACTCCCAAATCAATCCTGTCATTTATCAAGGGAAGCTTCCTGGGCTGACTTAACAGAATATCACAAATTTGGTGGCTTAAATCAACAGAATTTTTTCCTCTCACAGTTCTAGAGATCAGAAGTCTGAAATTCGGACTTTGGCAGGGACTCTCTCTCCCCAGAGGCTCTAGGAAAGACCTTCTTTGCTTCTTCCAGCTTTGGGTAGCTGTCTCATTCCGTGGCTTGTGGCACTACACTCTAGTCTCTGCTTTCTTTTTCCGTCTGTTTGTCTCAAACCTCCCTGCTTCCCTCTCATAAGGACACTTCTCACTGGATTTAAAAGATCTCCAGAAAATCCAGGATGACGTCATCTCAGGATTGATAAATTAATCCCATTCACAAGTCCTTTTACAAATAAGGCATTGTTCACAAAACCCAGGGATTGAACATGGATATCTCTTATTGAGATGTTCTTCATTCTTTCACAGAAGTGCAAGGTGAGATCATCTATAAGACATATCTGATGCTCACACTTTGAACCAGTAAATACAAGTGCTGTGGTCCCAGCATCCTTGTGAAACCAAGACAGAAAGAAACGAGTGCAGGGCCTGCAAGAAGGGCATCTGAGGTCTAAGACTAGCAAGCTAAGGACTGGGAAGCAGCACCTGAAAATAAAACGCCCACAGAATTCAATGCTGAAACTCCAAGTTTCATTGCATTCTTGAAGGGACTGTAGATGGCAGACAATACAGACATGTATCTGGCTGGCAATCACCTGCATCCGGACCTTCATATTATGGTTTCTCTAGACTGGAATCTTTTGCAACTCTCAATGTCTGACAGACAAGGGACTTTTTTTCAGCACAAACATCACCTCCATCAGGAAGCCAACCTGGCTTTATCATAGAAAATTAAGCTCAACAAAATGATTTGTAAATTCCTTGGACAGCAAAGATCACATTTTCCTGTGATGTGACTTTAAAAAATTAGTCTAACTATATAACTTTGAACATTGCTTGCAGTTCATCTTGCATGTTTTAAATGGTTTGACTTTCATCTTCAGTGAATTATTCAGAGGGTAGAGGGATTTCTTGTACAAACACCATGTAAAAACTCTTCACTGGCTGCCCAAAGCAGTCATCTTCTGGGAGCTGCCTTCATTTATGCACTTGGTTGAGGATGAATTATATAACTCACTTTTTCTCAAGATCCGCACTGAGCTCCCACTCTGTAGTGGGCACGATGCTCGGGGCTGGGCTGCCAAAGCAAGCACGATTCAGTTTATTTCCTCAGGGATCCATGATGCAACTCAGTCAAGGCAGAACCTATCGACTTCAAAGTTGAATATGCCTTAAAATTAACATAAATTTATCTCCCTAAATACTTCTAAGATATTTTGCTCAGTAAAAGAAGACAGTCTTTCTGGTAAATAATTTTTCACATAACCTCAAGTGCTATTAGTAGCAAGTGTTATTACTCTAAACAAATGAGAAGAAATGATAATCAAAATAGCCAATATAAGTTTTAAAAATTATTTTATTAATAAAAATTATGCTTGATTTAATTTGAAGCTGATCATTTAAGATTCACACACTGATATAGCAAAAACATCTTTTCCGAATGTCAACATTGAGCATAATCTGTTAGGTATGACTATGATGATTACTGAAAAATACCTAAAGGGTGTAAATAGTATCTCAGCCTTTTGAACCCAACGGTTACTCCTGGAACTGCAGGATGAAGCCTCAGTGTGACATTCATTTCCTTTACAAACTATCCCCAGCCTGTCTTTTGAGCTCCACCTTCTAGTCTCTTCCACTTTCTACCTGTCCCTTGCATTTCCCTGCCCAGCCACCCCACAAACACACACACACACACTGTGCTTCACTAAATACTAAATTTGATCTCTTGCTGTACCATGTAGTATCAGGCTACTAACTGATCTAAACTTCAATAGATGCCTTGAACTTTGTTGTATACAGTAAGTGCCACATTCAGAAGATCCTCAATAAAGGCTATATGACAGCCTGAATTTTTCTCACCTCCTAGTTCCCAAGCCCTTGTATAATCCATTTTCCCACAGCATAGGCATGATCAGTGACTTGCTTCTAACAAAGAACATACAGAAAAGTGACCAGATGTTACTCCTGTAATGTCTTCATCTTGCTGGGACTCTTTCCTTGGCCGGCTCTGAGGGAGCAAACAGCTACACAGGATGGGTCCTTCCTTACAGCAAAGGTTGATGGCAGTCTCTGGCCACAGTAACAAACTGAGGCCCTCAGTTTAACTGCATATGAACAATAACCACAAGATATTGGGAGCTGAGCCTTCCTCAGTCAAGCCACAAGATGAGAACACAATGCTGGCTGACACCTTGATCTCAGCCCTGCAGACAGCCCAGCTAAGTCATGCTTTGAAGACCAGAGGGACTTAACTTCAGAAGAGCCAGAGGGCTGTGGGAAATAAAGACTCACTCTTAAAGGGTGCACACAAAGTCCCACCTGCTCTAGGACCTCGGGTAGGGCAGTGATTTGAAAGGAGCCTGGGTCAGACCCACCTGCTCATCCTGGAGAAACTCCTTGAGAGGGAGGTGGCAACTGGAGCTTATCCTGGGGGCACAGACACTGGTGGCAGCTATTTTGGGAGCTCTCTCTACCACATTGACACTGGTGTTTGCAAGCACCGTTTTGGAACCTTCCCTCTGGTTCATTAGTCCCAGTAGCCAGAACCGCCCGCCAGCCTGTGAGCACAAGTACTGGGATGCCTCAGCCAAGAAATCAACATGGCAGAGACACAGCCCTATCTATCAGCAGGCCTGCTGCCCTAAGACCCCCTGAGCCCACGAGCTCCCTCAGGACCTGGTCCTGCACACCAGGCCTTCAGCACAAGCCCCAGGACTAGTCTTACACAACAGGAAGCCAGAACCAGCCTTGGGACCTCCTGGGCAACGGCCCCACCCAACAGCAGGCCAACACGAGCCCCAAGACTCCACAGGCCCCCCAGTCAACCACACTGGGATTCAGTAGCACCCAGGAGCAGACTAGAGATGTTCTCTAAATAAAGAAATAAGGAAAAAAAAAAAAACAGCAGAAAAACCAAGTGAAGTGGAGATAGGCAATCTATCCAAGAATGTAATGGCTATAAACATGATCAAAGAACTTGGGAGAAGAATGGATGAAGAGGGTGAAGCGTCAGAAATTTTTAACAAAGAGTTAGAAAATATAAAGAATAACTAAACAGAGATGAAAAATACAGTAACTAAAATGAGAAATATACTAGAATAAATCAATAATAGATTAAATAATACAGAGGAATGGATCAGTGAGCTGTAAGAGAAGTGGAAATCACTCAAGCAGAACCTAAAGAGGAAAAAGGACTACAAATAAAGGAGGACAATATAGGAAGCCCCGAGGACAACATCAAGTGTTATCATTCACATTATAGGGGTCCCAGAAGATGAAGAGAGGGCGGCAAAGGGGCATAAAACATTTGAAGATACAACTGCTGAAATCTTTCTTCCGCTGGTAAAGAAAACAGCCATCTAGGTTTTCTGAAATGTCACAGATACTGACAGTTGCAAACAGGATCAACCCAAAGAGGACGACATCAAGACATACAGTGAATTAAAATGACAGATAAAGAGAGAATAATAAAAGCAGAAAGGGAAATTACATACAAGGGAATTCCCATAAGGGGATAAACTGATTTTTCAGCAGAAATGCTGACCAGAAGGGAGTAGAATGCTATATTTAAAGTGATGAAAGGGAAATACCTACACCCAAGAATACTCTACCTGGCAAAGTTTTCATTCAGATTTGATGGAGAAATCAAAAGAATTTTACAGACAAACAAAATCTTAAAGTGTTCAGCACCACCTAACCAGCTTTACAAGAAAAGACTTCTCTATGTAAAAAAGAAGAGCTAATCAATGAATACAGTAAAGTTGCAGGATATAAAATCAACACACAGAAATCCCTTGCATTCTTATACACTAATAATGAGAAAATAGAAAGAGAAATTAAGGAAACAATTCCATTCACCATTGCAACAAAAAGAATAAAATACTTAGGAATATATCTACATAAAGAAACTAAAGACCTATATATAGAAAACTATAAAATACTGGTGAAAGAAATCAAAGAGGACACTAACAGATGAGAAATATACCATGTTCATGGATTGGAATAATCAATATAGTGAAAATGAGTATACTACCCAAAGCAATCTATAGATTCAATGCAATCCCTATCAAGCTACCAATGATATTTTTCACAGAGCTAGAACAAATAATTTCACAATTTGTATGGAAATACAAAAAACCTCAAATAACCAAAGCAATCTTGAGAAAGAAGAATGGAACTGGAGGAATCAACCTACCTGACTTCAGGCTCTACTACAAAGCCACAGTCATCAAGACAGTATGGTACTGGCACAAAAACAGAAATATAGATCAACTGAACAAAATAGAAAGCCCCGAGATAAACCCATGCACCTATGGACACTTTATCTTTGACAAAGGAGGCAAGAATATACAATGGATTAAAGACAATATCTTTAACAAGTGGTACTGGGAAAACTGGCCAACCACGTGTAAAAGAATGAAACTAGAACACTTTCTAACACCATACACAAAAATAAACTCAAAATGGATTAAAGATCTAAACGTAAGACCAGAAACTATAAAACTCCTAGAGGAGAACATAGGCAAAACACTCTCCGACATAAATCACAGCAGGATCCTCTATGACCCACCTCCCAGAATACTGGAAATAAAAGCAAAAATAAACAAATAGTACCTAATTAAAATTAAAAGCTTCTGCACAACAAAGGAAACTTTAAGCAAGGTGAAAAGACAGCCTTCAGAATGGGAGAAAATAATAGCAAATGAAGCAACTGACAAAGAACTAATCTCAAAAATATACAAGCAACTCCTGCAGGTCAATTCCAGAAAAATAAACAACCCCATCAAAAAATGGGCCAAAGAACTAAACAGACATTTCTCCAAAGAAGACATACAGATGGCTAACAAACACATGAAAAGATGCTCAACATCACTCATTATCAGAGAAATGCAAATCAAAACCACAATGAGGTACGATTTCACACCAGATGCTCAACATCACTCATTATCAGAGAAATGAAAATCAAAACCACAATGAGGTACAATTTCACACCAGTCAGAATGGCTGCAATCCAAAAGTCTACAAGCAATAAACGCTGGAGAGGATGTGGAGAAAAGGGGACCCTCTTACACTGTTGGTGGGAATGCAAACTAGTACAGCCACTATGGAGAACAGTATGGAGATTCCTTTAAAAACTGGAAATAGAACTGCCTTATGACCCAGCAATCCCACTGCTGGGCATACACACTGAGGAAACCAGAATTGAAAGAGACACATGTACCCCAATGTTCATCGCAGCACTGTTTATAATAGCTAGGACATGGAAGCAACCTAGATGTCCATCAGCAGATGAATGGATAAGAAAGCTGTGGTACATATACACAATGGAGTATTGCTAAGTTGCTTCAGTCGTGTCTGACTCTGTGCAACCCCAGAGACGGCAGCACACCAGGCTACCCTGACCCTGGGATTCTCCAGGCAAGAACACTGGAGTGGGAGTATTACTCAGCCATTAAAAAGAATACATTTGAATCAGTTCTGATGAGGTGGATGAAACTGGAGCCTATTATACAGAGTGAAGTAAGCCAGAAAGAAAAACACCAACACAGTATACTAACGCATATATATGGAATTTAGAAAGATGGTAATGATAACCCTGTATGCGAGAAAGCAAAAGAGACACAGATGTATGGGACAGTCTTTTGAACTCTGTGGGAGAGGGAGAGGGTGGGATGATTTGGGGGAATGGCATGGGAACATGTATAATATCATATAAGAAATGAATCACTAGTCCAGGTTCAATACAGGATCCTTGGGGCTGGTGAACTGGGATGACCCAGAGGGATGATACGGGGAGGGAGGTGGGAGAGGGGTTCAGGATGGGGAACACGTGTATGCCCATGGCGGATTCATGTTGATGTGTGGCAGAACCAATACAATACTGTAAAGTAATTAGCTTCCAATTAAAATAAATAAATTTAAATTAAAAAAAGGCCATAACAAGAAATATGAAAACTACAAAAGTAAGAATCTCATTGCTAAAAGCAAATAAACAGTAAAGGTAGTAAATCTGCAATGTATAAAGCTAGTAGGAAGGTTAAAAGAGGAAAGCAGCAAAATCATCTCTGTCCACAATGAACAGTTAAGGGAAACATAAAAGATACAAAACATGATAACAAAACAGTAAACATAGGAAGGGAGTAAAAATGTACGTTTGTTAAAATGCATTGGAATCTACGACCAGCAACTTAAAATAATCACATATACACAGATTGCTATGTATAGTGTGGGGAATATAGTCAACAACTATGTAATATCTTTGTATGGTGATATATAGCTAGACATCATGATGAGCATTATTAAATGCACAGAAATATCAAATGACTATGTTGTGTAACAGAAACTAACATAGTACTGCAGGTCAATTATACTCCAAAGAAACAAAGAAGCAAACAAACAAACTCATAGAAAAAAAAAAAAAAAATCAGATTAGCAGTTACCAGATGCTGGGTGTGGAGGGGGGATCTGGATGAAGGTGCTCAAAAGATACAAACTTCCAGTTATGTGATAAATTAAGTACTAGTGATATAATAAGTAACATAACAAATAAAATTAGCACTGCTGTATGTTTGTATATGAAACTTTCTAAGAGAGTTCTCAACACAACGAAAAAGTTTTTCCTGTTTATTTTGGATCTCATTGAGGTGATGGACGTTCACTAACCCTATTGTGATAATCATTCATGACATATTAAGTCAAATCATTATGCTGTACACTTTAAACTTAAAAGGACCGTATTTCAATTTGCTGTTGTTATTGTTTAGTTGCTGAATCATGTCAAACTCTTTGAGACCCCATAGACTGTACTCCACCAGGATCCTCTGTCTATGGGATTTTCCAGGTAAGAACACTGGAGTGAGTTGCCATTTCCTTCTCCAGGGGATCTTCCCAATCCAGGGATCAAACCCTCGTCTTCCACATCACCTGCATTGCAGGCAGATTCTTTTCTGCTGAGCCACCAGGAAAGTATGTCAATTATATCTCAATAAAATTAGAAGGAAAAAAAAACAATGAATAAATAAAATCTTTTCACTTCTTTTTCCTTTTAAAAATAATAATAATAATTCTCAAACATGGGGACTCAGGACTTCATAGATGATCAGGTGACACTGTTGTCTTTAAAACAAGCTTAACAACCAAGGTTTGTTTCATATAATAAGTGTAGCCACCATGTAGCGGGAGCACATACTGCATTCAAGGAAGGCACCTGCTGATACCCACCTGGCATGAGGCCTCGGTGGACCACAGACAAGGTGGAACCTCCAGAAGGCAGAACAGATGCCACGGCTTCCTCCTCTGTCAGTGCAGAGATGCTTCCTCTGCCAGGTGGGACCTCTTGAGGCTAGGTTCTGTGGGTTGTGTGCACCCTTTCTTCTCTTCTCCTGAAGCAGGTTTCTATGCAATGGTTCTGGCTCTGCTTCTCCACCACGTATGAATGTCTCTGTGCACAGACACTGCAGGGCTCATAAATCTCTGGATCCAAGGAGTCACCTCAGACTAGACAAACTGGCCAAACACTTTGCATGTTAAGCTAGATGCAGTCTTTGACAAGAATATAGTTGCTTGCTTAGGACAGCAGTGATGTCCTTGTTCTACATTTCAAAAATTATCTGGTGACGAGAGGTGTGGATTGCTGCAGAAATAGTTAACCATCCACCAGAAGTCCACATTTTCCACTCCACAGAGTAAAAATGTCCCTGGGATTGATGAGCACTCTATTTTGACTGCCTTGTAGAATCCTAAAATAAGATGAATCCCTGGCTGGCTATGAATGAGTTTTCTAGAATAAGAAGGGTGCTTTAAGATAAGGTGGTAAGATGCTGAGACAACTTAATCTATTTCATAGTATTAGAAAACGGACTGGGGACAGGAGTTCCATTTAAAAAATTTAAAGCAAATAATGTCTTTTCTTACAGATAAGATTCTTCAGATCATAAGAACGCTTTCAAGGAAAGTATCTAGCCTTCAGGGACATAGACAAGAAGAGACTGACATCACAAACAGCAACACTGGGAATGAGGTGCTGTAACAGAAGGCTCTTGTTTCTAAGGGTAGGATGAGAAAAGCAAGGTAGTATTAACTGAGATCCAGCTTTGCACATGGCTTAGCTATTGTCCTGATTTATTAGCTGTGACCCTGATTTCTTGTCTGTGCCCTGAGGCTGGCCAACAGGCAGAGAAAACTGTGACTTTTTATTTACATGAATTGGTACAGCCTGAGAGGAAGTGTCAAGATCATTTTTCTGTATTCCCAAAACTGTGAAGAAGAAAAGTAATTGCTATTCATCAGAAAACTTATTCTAGAGCTCCTGAAAAGACTGTTCATGGTCTAAGATTGACATTAAGCCAGTTACACCTTAAAACCAAAATTCAGAGTAACTATCCATATCTGACTGTAGACATAATTTTGGCATTTCCAGGAAACAGGTCTTCAGCATATTTAGAGTGGGTACTGCCTGACTGCTGAGAGGAAGAACCCACTCCTGCCACGCTATCCCCAGAAGGGAGAGATTCCAGTGCCATGTAATATGTTTGTCTTGGCATTCCCACAGTTTGCACATTGCCCAGTAAATGGAGAGAGATTGTTTTTCTGGACATGGGGCTAAAAATCAGAGATTTATCAAGCTACAGCACCAAATCATGACTGATAAACAGGCTTCCCTAACTAACAACACTCAAGTTTGCAGAGTCATCAGTGAATGAAGCAGTAAGAACAGAAAGCAGTGACTGGGTTGTGTATTACTAACTGTATAATCAGCACTGTCCCTCCTTGTTCCTTGCTTCTGCACAAATCCACCTGAGAAGACGGAACTAAAGAGAAAAGAGGGCAGGGAAGCTGCAGTCAGTGAAAGCATAGATGTGTTCCTTCCTTGGCCTCTATGCGCAATGCAGCACCACCAAATGCCACAGGCTATTGGCAGCTCTGACCCTAAGGGTCAAAACGATAAAACCAAAGTCGTTGCTACTAATCTGGAGTAGGGATTATGACAGAAACACACAAGCAGCCTCCCACTTTGGATTACCTGTGCTGTAAATGCTTGCCTAGGATGCAAGAGAGCTCGGATTTTGAAAAACAACACCGACACTGAATCAAGATCAGATATCTTTCAAATTAGTTAGGTGGAGAAAAATTAGAATGCAATATGCAAGGGGATTCTCCAATACTTCAGGACTTCCTGAGGTGGGAAAGGGCCTTGCATAATTCATTTGCATTTGCAAAGTAAAGCGGTTTCAGCCAGACAGTGGGAGATTGAACAACTATCTGAACACAAACAAACATTAATTGGGTAGTTCTCTTTTTCTAGACTCAGCATAAAATATAACCACTTATCTCTGAGACATTTGCTTCATGCTCTTAATACAAAATTTTCTATTTATTAATACTTAAATAAATATATGCTACCAGTTCAGTCCATTCCTGGCTTCCCAGGGTGAGTTTAGGGCCAGATGGTTTAGGGCCAACCAGGAACAGGTTTCAGCTTCTTCCTTTATACCAATTATCATGAGCCTTAAAACTTCATCAAATCTTAATCTCTAAGACAAGAAAGAACAAGGATGTGAACTGACCACAAATTTTTCAGACTGTTGGTAAGGACAATTCCATTGCCAAACATGCAGGACATTTTGTGGATGCAAAACTTATATTTTTAAGACTTTTCTTTTAAAATCGATTTTACTCACTAAGAAGGATGCGGTCTAATGGAACAGAAAAGGAAATGATGGCATAGTAACAGGTGTTATGGGGCCAAAGTCACTCTTGATGATGAAAAATAGATATTGACTACTCGACAGATGGCCATAACTACTCGATACTGCCCCAGAATATCCCTGTGCCACATCAAAGGCAATGATGAATTACCAACGGGAAGCAATACCCTAAATTGATTTTTTGCCTCTTTTTATATTGGCACTAAAGACACAAAGCAAGATTTAAAAAGCACTCAGGATGTCAGAAACTTTTGTTTTGCAGAGAAGGTGGCACAAGTGTAAACAGGATGCCCCCTCCTCAAATGGGCATGATTTCTGCCCAGGGGTCTGCATTTCCAACCTCTGCTTCCTGGCCTTCTTGCTTCCTCAACATACTTGGAAAACTATTCCTCTTCTAACCTGTTCCTCTTTTTCTGGAAACAGCAGCTTGAAACATCTTTGAGTAATAGAGTAATCACCATGCTCAGAGACCACTGAGGATGTTTGAAAACAGGCTTCTGTCTAGCAGACAGAAGAGCATTGCAAGAAAGCACAGATCCACAGAATGCAAGCTCTGTGTGCTCATTTCTGCAGTGAGTGTGAGCTGTACAGGCAGTCCATTTTTGCACATGTGTAACACACCTTCTTCCAACAACACAAGAGAAGACTCTAAACATGGACATCACCAGATGGTCAACACCGAAATCAGATTGATTATATCCTTTGCAGCCAAAGATGGAGAAGCTCTATACAGTCAGCAAAAAAAAAAAAAGACAGGGAGCTGACTGTGGCTCAGATCATGAACTCCTTATTGCCAAATTCAGACTCAAATTGAAGAAAGTAGGAAAACCACTAGACCATTCAGGTATGACCTGAATCAAATCCCTTATGATTATAGAGTGGAAGTGAGAAATAGATTTAAGGGACTAGATCTGATAGATAAGAGTGCCTGATGAACTATGGACAGAGGTTCATGACATTGTACAGGAGACAGGGATCAAGACCATCCTCATGGAAAAAAATGCAAAAAAGCAAAATGGCTGTCTGGGGAGGCCTTACAAATAGCTGTGAAAAAGAAGAGAAGCAAAAAGCAAAGGAGAAAAGGAAAGATATAAGCATATGAATGCAGACTTCCAAAGAATAGCAAGGAGAGATAAGAAAGCCTTCCTCAGCAATCAATGCAAAGAAATAGAGGAAAACAACAGAATGAGAAAGACTAGAGATCTCTTCAAGAAAATTAGAGATACCAAGGGAATATTTCATGCAAAGATGGGCTCGATAAAGGACAGAAATGGTATGGACCTAACAGAAGTAGAAGACATTAAGATGAGGTGGCAGGAATACACAGAAGAACTGTACAAAAAAGATCTTCACGACCCAGATAATCACGATGGTGTGACCACTCATCTAGAGCCAGACATCCTGGAAGGTGAAGTCAAGTGGGCCTTAGAAAGCATCACTATGAACAAAGCTAATGGAGGTGATGGAATTCCACTGGAGCTATTTCAAATACTGAAAGATGATGCTGTTAAAGTGCTGCACTCAATATGCTAGCAAATTTGGAAAACTCAGTAGTGGCCACAGGATTGAAAAAGGTCAGTTTTCATCCCAATCCCAAAGAAAGAAATGCCAAAGAATGCTCAAACTACCACACAATTGCACTCATCTCACACACTAGTAATGTTCAAAATTCTCCAAGCCAGGCTTCAGCAATACGTGAACCATGAACTTCCTGATGTTCAAGCTGGTTTGGGAAAAGGCAGAGGAACCAGAGATCAAATTGCCAACATCTGCTGGATCATAGAAAAAGGAAGAGAGTTGCAGAAAAACATCTATTTCTGCTTTACTGACTATGCCAAAGCCTTTGACTTTGTGGACCACAATAAACTGTGGAAAATTCTTCAAGAGATGGGAATACCAGACCACCTGACCTGCCTCTTGAGAAACCTATATGCAGGTCAGTAAGCAACAGTTAGAACTGGACATGGAACAACAAACTGGTTCCAAATAGGGAAAGGAGTATGTCAAGGCTGTATATTGTCACCCTGCTTATTTAACTTATATGCAGAGTACATCATGAGAAACGCTGGGCTGGATGAAGCACAAGCTGGAGTCAAGATTGCCAGGAGGAATATCAATAACATCAGATATGCAGATGACACCAGCCTTATGGCAGAAAGTGAAGAGGAACTAAAAAGCCGCTTAATGAAAGTGAAAGAGGAGAGTGAAAAAGTTGGCTTAAAGCTCAACATTCAGAAAACTAAGATCATGGCATCTGGTCCCATCACTTCATGGGAAATAGATGGGGAAATAGTGGAAACAGTGTCAGACTTTATTTTTTGGGGTTCCAAAATTACTGCAGATGGTGATTGCAGCCATGAAATCAAAAGACGCTTACTCCTTGGAAGGAAAGTTATGACCAACCTAGATAGCATATTGAAAAGCAGAGACATTACTTTGCCAACAAAGGTCTGTCTAGTCAAGGCTCTGGTTTTTCCAGTGGTCATGTATGGATGTGAGAGTTGGACTGTGAAGAAAGCTGAGCACTGAAGAATTGATGCTTTTGAACTGTGGTGTTGGAGAAGACTCTTGAGAGTCCCTTGGACTGCAAGGAGATCCAACCAGTCCATTCTGAAAGAGATCAGCCCTGGGTTTTCTTTGGAAGGAATGATGCTAAAGCTGAAACTCCAGTACTTTAGCCACCTCATGCGAAGAGCTGACTCATTGGAAAAGACTCTGATGCTGGGAGGGATTGGGGGCAGGAGGAGAAGGGGACGACAGAGGATGAGATGGCTGGATGGCATCACCGACTCTATGGACGTGAGTCTGAGTGAACTCCGGCAGTTGGTGATGGACAGGGAGGCCTGATGTGCTGCAATCCATGGGGTCGCAAAGAGTCGGACATGACTGAGCAACTGAACTAAACTGAACTGAGCACTGGTATATGTAATCTACAATATTATTAGGTGAGTATTACTTCTAATAACATTTATTTCTTCCAATTATAAGTGTGATGCATTCTGATTGTGCAACATTTTGAATGAAGCCTTGGTAAAGCAGGCTGAAGGAAATTTAAATCACCCATAATCCTGGGATAACTACAGTGAACCTTCTACTGTACACCATGTCAGTCTTTCCCTCACTATTTACATATAATATACTCAGACACACATATATGCACAGAGAGAAGTGAAAGGGAAGACATGGATGTGTACACAGTCTGTGTATTCTCTGAGTACACATCTTTGATACACAGAAGAACTATAGAATACCTGGTAGTAAGAACTTTTTGAGGTAACTCGTTCAATTTGATGGATGCAGCAATTGAGACAGGTGCTTGGGAGAGGATTTTCATAATGACCCAGCTACCCGTGGAGGGAAGCAGTCTGCCTCTGAGTGCAATGATCTCTCCACTGGGCCCTAAAAGTTAAGGAGAAGTGTCTCCTTGCAACTTGACACTCAGTTCAGTTTAGTTCAGTCACTCAGTTTTGTCCGACTCTTTGCGACCCCATGAATCGCAGCACGCCAGGCCTCCCTGTCCATCACCAACTCCCAGAGTTCACTGAGACTCACGTCCATCGAGTCAGTGATGCCATCCAGCCATCTCATCCTCTGTCGTCCCCTTCTCCTCCTGCCCCCAATCCCTCCCAGCATCAGAGTCTATTCCAATGAGTCAACTCTTCGCATGAGGTGGCCAAAGTACTGGAGTTTCAGCTTTAGCATCATTCCTTCCAAAGAAATCCCAGGGCTGATCTCCTTCAGAATGGACTGGTTGGATCTCCTTGCAGTCCAAGGGACTCTCTAGACCTTGGGAATATCACAAACACAAATCCGTAAGTATGATACACTGCTAAAAAGCCTGGAGCTGCTTAGGGGCTCCATGAGCAGACCCAAGGCTCAAAGGAACACTGTATCCATTCAGCTGTTTCTGTGACAGCAAAGATACAGGACTGAAAGTAATTTGATCCAGGCCTCCTCTTAGACAACACTTTCCCTTGAGATTGGGAATCCCATTTGCCAGGGGGAAAACAACGTATTTTTGAAAGTGAGGAGTTTCTGCAAGATGCCTGAATTGTGTCCTTGCTTTAAGAGTAGGATATTGTAATAGGGAAAAACCTTTTGTAATCCATTACAAGTTAATCACTAAAGGGACGGTTCCCATAAGCTTAAACTATACATAATGGCCCATCTCTGGGAACCTCCCTTCTAGGTAAAGAGTATTAAACTAAAAAAAAAAAAAAAAATAAAGAAATACCTTTGTTCAGCTCAAGGGAAACATCCTGACAGGCCCACCGTGAAAGACTGCAGAGAGGAAGACATTAACACCTGCCCTCCTGAGGCTGAAGGAAACCAGGAAGTGTTTGACTTTACTTCCTCCCCTTTAACTCAGGCAATTTAGTTCTTTGGGATATAAGCCTACCATCTTCTCAGTTGGCTGACTTTCTGAATAAAGTCATTATTCCTTGCCCCAACAACTCGTCTCTTGGTTATTGTCCTGTCTTGCAGCAAGCAGTATGAATTTAGACTCAGTAACAAATTTGGGGAAGCTAGCCAGGAGCCTTGCTGCTTGTGGCCAGCCTGCCCCAGTTGGGGAATTTTCAGGTAAGGTCTTAGCAGCTACCAGGACCACTTTTCCTGAGGATCTGCCCTCCAAAATTCCCTGATGCAGCAGTGGCTGTCCCAGTGCTTGGCAGCTGGAACAAGGAATCATCATTTGGGAGACAATGGGCTCCATACAGTAGGGTAAGTCACTCTGGTGTGTACAGCCAGGAACTCTATTTCCTCTTCATTTACTGCTTTTTCTATGGAAAAAAGCCAATTTGTTTTGTTTTTGAGTGGGGTAGCCCGTTGGAGAGAGGAAAGAGTCGCTGGACTTCTACCCATTCTGTTGCCCTGTTTGTTTCTTTGGAAGCTGGCACGTGTTTGTGTTCCGTCTTGAAAGGGGCGGAATGCTCCAACTATCACCTGAAGAAAGGCCTCTGCGGCACATTTTGGATAAGGGACCTGATTATAGCTCTGAACTCACAGGTGAGAGGAAGAGGATACCTTACCATAACAATATGTGGCCACAGTGCCTGTGAAGATCCCCACAGGGGTTCAGGAAGGGTTATCTTGGGACCCTGTGCACCATGTGCTGCTGTTCTTGCTGTGTTAATTACACCATTCATGGTCTCCTGTGCTGTTGGTATATTTAAAACCCCAAGACCAAACCTGAGGGTTTATTTAGAATTTTCTATTTGTTCTTTGGCTTTTTTGTTTCATTTCATGTGGTATTATTTCTCCATTCATAGCCAAATCAGTTCTCTGATACTTCAAACTTTTACTGACATCAGATGGAAGAAGGTAATAGGGAAAAAAAAAAAAAAAAAAAAAACCAGTCTGTTCTTGCCCAAAAGTGGAACAGTCCAAGGAACAACAGAAAGGTTTCACTTCATTCCTAAAATCACCAAAACATACAAGCAGAAATAGAAGTGTCTTTTCCATAAATACAAGTATAAGGATTTAGCTATGCAGACAGATGACCTTGATTCATCCCATTACCCAAAGCCCAATTTGAATCCAATGTCTTTTATAACTCATGGGTTTTACATTGTTGTACCTAATTCACAGCTAACTTTTGCAATGGGAACTATGAGTTCCCTGTGTTTGTTCGTATGTGTGTTACAGATGCGTGGCACTGCCAAAATTAATTTGTAAAAGAGCTCTATTTAATTGCCTTAAAGAAAATTGCTTTTATAAATATATAAATTTAAAGGAAACTGGCCAGAATGAGTTTCAGGTCCACATGATCTGGGAAATACTCAATATTGAATTAATATCCATTGCTAAAGATAGCTTAAGCATGTCAGGTTGATATAGATTTCTTTAGAGTCATCAACATTAAGTATAATGCTTCCATTGTATCTAGGTTGACTAGAAACCACATAATACGCTATTCCTGTTACAAAGTTTGTCCACAGGAAAATAACAATGTGACAAAGTTTTTAAGTAAGTAAAATAAAGATGAATGAAGCAAAGAGTTTTGGGGTAAACTCTATGTGGATAATACTTTGGGAATGATTATCTAGAACAGCCTCTCCAGATTTTCAAAACTTGAAGCTAAACTAAGTTCTAAAATAAGATTTAAATTAATTAAGAAAATAAATCTTAAAGATATAGTGATATAAAACCTGAATTTGGTTCTCTAAGAGGACAAAGTTTTCTTAAAATATTGAACTGCTTTTGGTAAGATTATGAGTTTGTTTAAGTGATCTGTAGGGACTTCCCTGATGGCTCAGAGGGTAAAGCATCTGTCTGCAATGGAGGAGACCTGGGTTCAATCCCTGGGTCAGGAAGATCCCTTGGTGAAAGAAATGGCAACCCACTCCAGTACTATTGCCTGGAAAATCCCATGGACAGAGGAGCCTGGTAGGCTATAGTCCATGGGGTCATAAAGAATCAGACACAACTGAGCGACTTCACTCTCTCACTTACTCATTGAGATCTTTTATTATCCCTGGTTAAAATTTTTTGATATTTTTGACAAATTTATCTAGTTCTAAATGAGGTTCATTTGACCTCTGGCTAACTTTGAGGCTTTCCAGAGGGCCCCTACAATACCTGAAATTATTCGTTTTCTCTCCATCTCAGGAATGTTAAACTTTGAGTTTGTTCAGTGTGTTGAATTGCATGGGAGGTATCATCAAATGAGTGATAAAACTTTTTTAGACTGTATCATATGGGTAAACATTATTAATATATGTATTATATATTATTAATATACATATTCTAGAAATTGTATGGGATTCCTAGAATTCTGGTATATTCTGGTAAATGATCAGTCATAATTTACAGTGAAGTGAAAGTTGCTCAGTCGTGTCAGACTCTTTGCAACCCCATGGATAGTCCGTGGAATTCTTCAGACCTGAATACCAGAGTGGGTAGCCTTTCCCTTCTCCAGAGGATCTTCCCAACTCAGGGATCGAACCCAGGTCTCCCGCATTGCAGGTGAACCACAAGGGAAGCCCAAGAATACTGGAGTGGGCAGCCTATCCCTTCTCCAGCAGATCTTCCTGACCCAGGAATCGAATCAGGGTTTCCTGCATTGCAGGCAGATTCTTTACCGGCTGAGCCACAAGGGAAGTCCATTGTCACAGCAGTAGTCAAATTTCTGTTGACATGCACTGTAATTCCACTTGGTTGATGCCAAAACAAAAAGACATTCTTTTAATAGTTGGGCTTCCGTGGTGGCAAGGCCTTGAAAAGGAAAACCAAGCAAAAGTGGTTGAACAAAATTCAAGAAATTTAGCAAAACAAATGAAGACCTCTCTGAATTTTTGGAAAGAATTTTATGAGACCTACAGACATCATACTAATGCAAGTTCTGAGGCCCCTAAAAATATTAGGATGGTAGATTTGATCTTTGTGGGCAAAATGCCTCAGACATCAGGAGAAAGTTGCAAAAATCAGATGGTACATTTGGAATGAACCCTTCTCAACTGGTAGATGTTGCTGTTAAAGTATTCAACAGAGGACAGCAATAGAAGAAAGAAGATGCGAGACAAAACATCACCTTTTTTGGCAGTGGCACTGGATTCCCAAAAGGCAAGTAACTTGAAGTAAGGCTCTAGTGGGGAAGGAACAAGGCACCTACTATAAGGAGGAGGGACACTGGAAAACAGATCCCCTAGACTAAAGCAGAACAATGAAGGAACCTCATGTATGGCAGAGAGAGAGGAACACTCTGAATGAAGAGGCCAGGGGGCTCCCTTGGATTTGAGGGACCTAGTTCCCCACCGAAGCCTCAGGTAAAACTGACATTGGGGAATGGGCTGATTACTTTATCCTGAAGTTATTCACCAGAAAACTTTGAAACAGAGTCCAAAGGACTGAAATATAGGCTTTACTGAAATGCCCAAACTGCAAAAATTGCAGTTAACCTGCTAGTGTTTGTATGGACAAATTTTCAGGACAGATGGAAGCACGAACCACATGGATGTAAAATCTCTGAAGTGGTTCCACTTAGGGAAATTATCCAGCTTTGGACTGAGGTGTTAACACAACATTCATCCTACAGACCACAATCAACAGGAAGACGAATCATATATTAAAAGCTGAGAAAATGAATCATATGTTAAAAAGAAATGTCACTAAAATGTCAAGAATCATTTACCTTGGGATAAGACCTTGCCAACTGCCCACTACAGATCAGAAGCAGGCTTACATTAAGCCCCTTTAAAATATTGTATTCTGGGTATCTGCCCAGGTACTTGTTCTTGTTCAGTTGCTCTATTGTGTTCAAGTCTTTGTGACCCATGGACTGTAGCATACTTGGCTTCCCTACCCTTCACTTTCTCCTGGAGTTTGTTCAAATTCATGTCCATTGAATTGATGATGTCATCCAGCCATCTCATCCTCTGTCATCTCCTTCTCCTCCTGCCTTCAATCTTTCCCAGCATCAGGGTCTTTTCCAATAAGTTGGCTCTTTGCATCAAGTGGCCAAAGTATTGGGGCTTCAGCATCAGTCCTTCCAATGAATATTCAGGGTTAATTTCCTTTAGGACTGACTGGTGTGATCTTCTGTAGTCCAGGGGACTCTCAGGAGTCTTCTTGAGCACCACAGTTCAATTCTTTGGTGCTCAGCCTACTTTATAGTCCAACTCAGACATCCATACATGACTACTGGAAAGACCATAGCTTTGATTACATGGACCTTTGTTGGCAAAGCAATGTCTCTGCTTTTTAATATGCTGTCTAAGTTTGTCATAGCTTTTCTTCCAAGGAGCAAGTGTCCTTTAATTTCACAGCTGCAGTCACCACCTGCAGTGATTTTGGAGCCCAAGAAAATAAAGGCTGTCACTGTTTCCTTTTTTACCCATATAGAAGAATCAATGCTAAAAGACCTAGAGGTTGCCAGTTATATTAAAACTTTTGGGCACTATACTATTTATAAGTTTGCCACAACTGAAGTAGATAATAATTTCATTACAGCTGGAGAAGTGGTAACCAAATTGGTTCACTTCAGTTCAGTCACTCAGTCATGTCCGACTATTTGTGACTCCATGGACTGCAGCATGACAGGCCCCCATGTCCATCACCAACTCCCAGAGTTTATTCAAATTCATGTCCATTGAGTCAGTGATGCCAACCAAACATCTCGTCCTCTGTCGTCCCCTTCTCCTCTCGCCTTAAATCTTTCTGAGCATCAGGGTCTTTTCAAATGAGTCAGTTCTTCACATCAGGTGGCCAAAGATTGGAGCTTCAGCTTCAACATCAGTCCTTCCGATGAATATTCAGTTTGTATCTCCTTGCAGTCCAAGGGACTCTCAAGAGTCTTCTCCAACACCACAGTTCAAAAACCTCAATTCTTCAGTGCTCAGCCTTCTTTATGGTCCAATTCTCACATCCATACATGACTACTGGAAAAACGATAGCTTTGACTAGATGGACCGTGGTTGGCAAAGTAATGTCTCTGCTTTTTAGTATACTGATAGGTTGCTCATAGCTTGTCTTCCAAGGAGCAAGGGTCTTTTAATTTCATGGCTGCAGTCACCATCTGCAGTGATTTTGGAGCCCCAAAATCTAAAGTCTCTCATTGTTTCCATTATTTCCCCATCTATTCGCCATGAAGTGATGGGACCAGATGCCATGATCTTAGTTTTCTAAATGTCGAGTTTTAAGCCAACTTTTTGACTCTCCTCTTTCACTTTCATCAAGAGGCTCTTTAGTTCTTCTTCGCTTTCTGCCATAAGGTGGTGTCATCTGCATATCTGAGGTTATTGATATTTCTCCTGGCAGTCTTGATTCCAATTTGTGCTTCATCCAACCCAGCATTTTGTATGATGTACTCTGCACAGAAGTTAAATAAGCAGGGTGACAATATACAGCCTTGACGTACTCCTTTTCCTATTTGGAACCAATCTGTTGTTCCATGTCCAGGTTTAACTGTTGCTTATTGACCTGCATACAGATTTCTCAAGAGGCAGGTAATGTGGTCTGGTATTCCCACCTCTTGAAGAATTTTCCACAGTTTGTTGTAATCCACACAGTCAAAAGCTTTTGCATAATCAATAAAGCAGAAGTAGATGTTTTTCTGGAACTGTCATGCTTTTTCTATGATCCAACAGATGTTGGCAATTTGATCTCTGGTTTCTCTGCCTTTTCTAAATCCAGCTTGAACATCTGGAAATTCATGGTTCACATACTGTTGATGCCTGGCTTTGAGGATTCTGAGCATTAGTTTGCTAGTGTGTGAGATGTGTTCAATTGTGAGATAGTTTGAACATTCTTTGGTATTGCCTTTCTTTGGGATTGGAATGAAAACTGACCTTTTCCAGTCCTGTGGCCACTGCTGAGTTTTCCAAGTTTGCTGGTATACTGAGTGCAGCACTTTAACAGCATCATCTTTTAGGATTTGAAACAGCTCCACTGGAATTCCATCACCTCCACTAGCTTTGTTCCTAGTGATGCTTCCTAAGGCCCACTTGACTTCGCATTCCAGGTTGTCTGGTTCTAGGTGAGTGATCATACCATCCTGGTTATCTGGGTCATGAAGAGCTTTTTCGTATAGTTCTTCTATGTATTCTTGCCACCTCTTCTTAATATCTTCTGCTTCTGTTAGGTCCATATCATTTCTGTCCTTTATTGAGACCATCTTTGCCTGAAATATTCCTTTGATATTTCTAATTTTCTTGAAGAGATCTCTAGTCTTTCCCTTTCTATTTTTTTGCTCAATTTCTTTGCATTGATCACTGAGGAAGGCTTTCTTATCTCTCCTTGCAATTCTTTGGAACTCTGCATTCAAATGGGTATATCTTACCTTTTCTCCTTTGCCTTTAGCTTCTCTTTTTTTCTCCTCTATATAAGGCCTCCTCAAACAAACATTATTTGCCTTTTTGCATTTCTTTTTCTTTCTTGATCACTGCTTCTGGTACAATGTCACGAACCTCCATCCATAGTTCTTTAATTTTGTCCAAATAAATAGTGCAGGAATTTAGTATACCTTTGGGGAACTGGAACCAAAACTCTAAGTTCAACTATGAATTAAATAAAATGCTAAGCGGTCCCATTGGGTTCAAACAGTCATGAAATATAAAGGATTAACTAAAGGTCCTAAGGAATATCCGTTACCCTCATTCAACAGAATGGCCTTCCTTTCTTTCCCCACAAGATGGTGGAATGGATGTTGATAGTGGAGAATTGTAGGGAAGAACATTTTGTAATCTATTATAAGCTAATCACTTAAAGGATATTGCCTATAGGCTTATATTTCACATGATGGCCCATCTCTAGGAACTCTGTTTCCCAGGTAATAAGCCTTAAGCTAAAACACCGTTCAGCTCACAGAAGACATCCTGACCAGGTCCACCTGTGGAATGGCTACAGGAAGGAAGAAATTAACACCTCCTCCAGAGGCCGATGGGAACCAGGAAGTGTCTCACTTTATTCCCTCCCCTTTTAGTGTAAGAGGAGCCTGAATTGTAACTCTGGTAAGATGGTCCTATGGGGCATGAGCCCACCATCTTCTCAGTTTGCTGGTTTTCCAAATAAAGTTATTCCTTGCCTCAACAACTTATCTCTTGATTACTGGCCTGTCATACTGTGAGCAATACAAGTTTGGACTCAGTAATAACATGGCAGTCAGACCCCCAAGTGCTGGACACTTCAGAAGATTCAGAAAGTCTGGAAGAGTGAGAGATTAGGGGTCCTGATTAGATTTGAACTGAGGTGTTGGAGAAGACTCTTGAGAGTCTCTTGGACTGCAAGGAGATCCAATAGTCCATCCTAAAGGAGATCAGTCCTGGGTGTTCACTGGAAGGACTGACGTTGAAGCTGAAACTCCAATACTTTGGCCACCTGATGCGAAGAGTTGACTCATTTGAAAAGACCCTGATGCTGGGAAAGATTGAAGGTGGGAGGAGAAGGGGACAACAGAGGATGAGATGGTTGGATGGCATCACTGACTCAATGGACATGGGTTTGGGTGGACTCCGGGAGTTGGTGATGGACAGGGAGGCCTGGTGTGCTGTGGTCCATGGGTGGGGTCTCAAAAATTCGGACACAACTGAGTGAGTGAACTGAACTGATTACATTAAAGTCTTCACTACACCTCTGAGGAAATGTTTTTCACTTTCCTTTTTGAAAGGGTTAAAATCAGCCTGTTCAGAGTCTTGCCATTTTGCAGTTCCACTGCATGTTTATCACACAATGCCCTATCCTATCTGTGACCAGTAAAGCTTCTGTTGATGCATCAGATGAGGAAATATGGCATTGTGCCAATTATCAATGTATTGCCTCTCAGCTCTGAATTTCTCCATTGCCTGATCCATGAAAGTGGAGCTGGGCCCTATAAATGATTCCTTGGCCAACTGACAGTAAGTTTTGTCATCGGGGATGCTGGAGAGACACTGTGGAGGTTCTGCTTCTGGGCTCCAGAATGCTCCCTGAGCTAGCTGCTATAGCACCGCCACATCTCCAGGGCCCAGCTGCTTTGGTGCACGGGCCCTTCGAGCTCCAGGCTCCAGAGGAACAGCCCCTGACCCCTGTGCCCGGCTCCTGCAGCACCTAGCTCCACAGTGTACAGTATTCAGTGGCACCCAGTGGCCAGCAGCTTCACAGCACCCTTCCTGGGTGGTTTTGTACTAGAATGACTCCTTGGGTAAATGGATTTCCCCAGCAGCTTGCAAGGTGGGTTTCTGGCAAGTTCCACTGGTACAGGACCACAGTGACGCCTTTGTTGTCCAGCGAGCCATGGGCACAGCCCCTTTGACAATGTCTGCATCTCAGCCCAGGGTCTCTTCCTGGGGTAGCTATCCTCCTTTTACATGCTATGACTTTATTTATCAGTGTTCTCTGTACTTCATACTAGCCCATCCCCTTTACATCAACTCTGTTATAGTTGCAATTCTTTGTACTATACTGTTAGGAAAATTACATGGAAGTCATCCTGTTCAGGCTTCAGAGACAAGAAAGCAGAGCAGGCCTCTGACCTCACTTCTGACCTGCCTGACCAGGCACACCTGAAAATGTGCCCACCATGAGTGCAAAACAAGCAGCGCTGCGGATGAGAGAGGACGTGGGTCTGGGATTGTTGAGCCCCTACAAGGGAACTGGCCAGCCGCCCTGGGGCTTAACAACTTCTCAAGATTTGTAAGACAAAACAAATAACAATGTTCAAAAAAAAAAAGATTAACATAAAACCAGAGCTGCAATTTTTTTGCAGCCTGGAATTATAAGCAGGAACCCCCAAAGTGCAATTTTGAAGTCTCAACAGTGGAGCAGAGGCACTGCCTGGGACCTTTTCCCAAATGGGACTCCAGACTGCTGTTTGCTGTCTGAGTCTGAGATGCTGCTTGGATGCCAGTCAAAACCCAATCTTATGATGCATGTACTGTTACTATCCTTTACTATTCTATTTCTCTTTACTTTAATGATTGCCTACTGCAAGTATGATAAATATTCCCTATTAAATATTAAAATCATTTATTTGTATATAATGAGTGGTTTCTTTTGTTAAGAAATCCTTTGAATCTGAAACAGAAGTTAAAGCTTCCAGCACATACACTTTCCCCCTCAAACTACCCTGTAGTTTCTGTCTCCTGAGCTGACCTGACAGACACAGGCCCCAAGCTGTCAAAGTTCTGTGGCTGCAGACAGTATATACTAACTCAGCTGAGAACGTAGAGGGTTCAGTGCAGGAGGTGCAGCAGTTCACAGGATGGAGGGAAGGCATGGAGGCCAGGCTTCAGAAGGAGACAGACCTTGGCAGATGGAGGGTTCTAGGTGCCAGAGCTGATGGGAAGGGCCTGACAGGGTCAGCCTCCCTAAAGCTGAACCTGGAAGGTGCTACGGGCCAGTAACATGTGCAGGAAGTGCCCAGGAGTAGGGGAGGCAGGGAAGCAAGGGAGGGCAGGAGGGAGAGCTGAGCAGGGCCTTAGCTGGAGGCAGACTGACCCCCGTGGGGGCACTCTGAAGCACAAACACAACGACAGAATTATTCCTCTAGGCAAAAGGGCCAGGCTCTTGCACTAGCTGTCACTGGCAAGCCCTCCTCCAGGCAGAGTGGCTCCATTCAGCCAAGGGATGTTCTCTGGAAAGTTGCTAAGCCAGCAACACAATAGCAGCATCTTCCAAGACATCATAAGAGAAGTAAGGAAAGAAACAGGAGCCTCAAATAGACACAGGGAATCACCCTGTGAATGGGGGCAGACGTCACCACAATCTTGCCACAGCAGCTTTAAGATGAAACACGGGAGTGAGACGGCAGGAAAATGCAAACAGCTGAAGCACTTCCAAGCCTTGTTTGCTGTTTTCATCTGAATGAATCCTCCCAATTCCATCTGATTCCAAAACATGTCCTGTCTCACTAAGCTGCAGACCCCCTGGCTTGGGAGGACTGGAGCAGAGCAAACCATATGCCTCCTTGATTGGGAAAGAAGTGCAGAAGAGAGGAAGGCCATGGGGCTTGTAAAATGTTCAATGTGTTTGGGAAATTTTTAAATCTAGCAATATTCATGTATATGTCAATTGTTTCATTTTCCTTGGAAGACACTAGTAGTCATATAGTTCCTATATTCCCCAAAGTCATACTCACATGGAAGAGGTCTGTGTGTTTCTTCATTGCTTGTTTCTGATTCCCTTTGTCTCACTTGCCCTTGACATGCTGTTTCCCAACATTTCAGCATGTACTCCGAGTTTAGCTATGCCAGTATTTTAAATAAATGTTACCAGTTTCTTCACTTGAAGTGCAGAATTAACAGGATAAAACCAGAGTAGAATTAACAAGATAAAATCAGAAAAGGTACTATCTTCAAAGCACACACACGAGAATGGTGCTGTCTCCCAAGATGAAGGGAAATGGGAGTCCAGAAACACTGACCCGGGTGCAGCCTCCTGAGTCATGAGCTGGCCCTCCTTCTCCCTGCCCCTGCAACTGCGCCTCCATCTGTAACACCTACTATACCTGCTCCGAGGTTAAAGGGTCTTTTTTTTCCCAACAAGGATTTGTTTCACTGTATTTTCCACACAGATAGAAGTAAGGCTTTTTTTGACAGGGGGAAAAAAAGTCTTTATAAAAACAATCTATAATTAAATCAGTAACAAAATTTAAATAAGTCAAGTACTCTGCATTTGAAATTCAATTTTACAGACATTCAAGATTAGTGAATTCTGGTAGGAAAAACAGACTAGCAGGAAGGGAAAAGATTTCCTTTCAACTAATAAGAAGTCATAAACTCTTTTCTTTAGATTGTTTTGGGAAAACGCATGGCATAAGAAGGGTCATTTAAGGAAGACTTAAGAGTTTCAAGTTGAGTGATCTTCAGACTGAAAACTATTTTAAGATTTTCCAAGAAATTGAAGCTTTCCATGTAAGTGTGGACAGCACTAGTCCTTCCCGAAAGTCCTTCAAGTGGCCTGAGTCCAGTTTTAAATGCATCCATTCTGGTGGCACCTCTCCTTTTTCTACCTGGAATATTTGAATCATAGCTGAAAACACACATAGCTGAAATCAGCATTTCATTAAAAGCAGTCCCAACTGTTCCAAAAGTTTAGGGAGATGCTTTTTCTTGCCTAAAGTTTGAGCCCATGGTCTTCCAGACCACTTAGCATCAATATTTAAGCACTACTGTATGTCCAAAAACCAGAGACACAGAATAAAAGGGCACTATGATTTCAGGAATATTTAGAAAAGGATGGAATAAATGAAACAGATTAAATATTTGATGTTCAAAAGATACATGGTTAGTATTAAGCAAGATTCCTGTGAACATATGTATATTACAGCAAGAACTGCCAGCTCTATCAGGGGTTAGGGAAATCTAAAATATAATTTTCTAAAGGATTTTTCTAGAAAACTAATCTTTAGTTATTGCAAACAGCTGTTATCACTTTAGTTCTTTTATTTCTGCTATTATGGAGCAACATCATAGAAATGTGATCATGCAAAATTATTTTCTTGGAAAGTATTAATACGTAGCAAGGAAAAGCCACCTTCCCAAAGAGAATGCTTTCCCCTTTAAAAATCTAAATCCAAGCTGACTTGCCTAAATTGACCAGGATTTCATTTCTGTGAAAGGAGAAGTCCAAACGATACTGTGGCTGTCTAGTTAAAGTCCCCACAGAGGATTCCAGTGGAGATAAAAGCTTCAAATACACTCAGGTTCCTTTTCTACTGTTTCTCAAAAAAAAAAAAAAAAAAACACATAAACTGCTGAGATCTATCACACTGTATTTTGGCCCCAGCGATTGCCTGATCATTACTCAGCAGACAGCTAAGTCCTGTTTTGTCCTCTTCTCTTCTCTCATTACTTCCCTAGAAAAGATCTTCTACTACACATCAAAGCAACAAAGAGCACCAAAAGGTGATTTGATTCTCAAATCCACATTAAACTGCTGATCCAAACCCATGGGACATCACAAATAAGAGAACAGAGATCCACCTGTTCCACAGAGTATCTCTCAGGGGATCTACAGGAAGGAGGGAAGTTGGCCCCGTGTTTTCACCACTAATAAACACCACTGACCTACCAGAGGAAAACTTGTACATTCCTGACACTCTGCCTCCAATATCTTCCTACTGCCATGAAACACCCTGATATCATTTCAAACTCTCAGAAGTACAGATGTATGTCTAAAAGCACGTTTTCAATGAGTTCAATTCCCAGCATATTAACGTCCTGTCATTGCTGTGACAGAAACATCAACGACATCTAAATATGAAACTTGTTTTAAGTTCTCATTTTGCCATGGTTCCAACTCTGCCTTTGCCTTGCAACAGTTTAGGCAGGCGTGGGCAAGTCAGTAATTACAGTACAGTATAGACTACACCCCTTGAGTTTGTCCCACATGAGGGAGAAAAGTAAGGCCCCACCTGCTGTTTACATTATGCAGTGCAAAATACAACTACTCATGAGACCAAACTCATGGTAATATATCAGTTCCTTTTATAGGTAAGTCATCAGCAATATTAGAGTTTAAAGAGATTATAGCTATACTTGAGGAGAATCCACTTAAATGTACAAATAAGAGAGTAATTGTTAAATTTCTCTTTTACTGTTTATTGTTTCTTTAAAAGGTCCTTTTTGAGTTCAAAAAACATGAATTAAACATTAGTAAATATTAAAAATATATTTGGTCCTTAAGGGGCCTACCAATAAGTATAAAATACCTAATTAAACTATTTATCCAGTCAAAAATATGTATTCCTAGTCTCAAGTTAACAGAGAAGGCAATGGCACCCCACTCCAGTACTCTTGCCTGGAAAATCCCATGGGCAGAGGAGCCTGGTAGGCTGCAGTCCATTGGGTCACAAAGAGTCAGGCACGACTGAGAGACTTCACTTTCACTTTTCACTTTCACGCATTGGAGAAGGAAATGGCAACCCACTCCAGTGTTCTTGCCTGGAGAATCCCAGGGACGGGACAGCCTGGTGGGCTGCCATCTATGGGGTCCCACAGAGTCGGACACGACTGAAGCGACTTAGCAGCAGCAGCAGCAGCAGTCTCAAGCTAAAGACTGAAATATTCCCAGTATTTTAAAAACAGCCAGGTTCAATGACATGCACCACCCCTGCACCCCCATGAAGACAAGTGCACAGATGTTCAGAGACAGTAGGTGTGTGCTCGGGGGCAGGGAAACCCCAGCATTTGGGGGCAGGGGCAGGGCAGATGAGCACAGCAACTGACTTAAATGTCTGAAAAGCAGCCATGAGTGATGGGTCAGACTTGTTCTGTAAGACTCCAGAAAGCAAATACAGTTAGAGGACAGAAGTAAAAGAGGCGTTATCATAGCTGCATGAGAGGAACTTTTCCATAATTAGGATTGTTCAAAAATCTAAGTGTCTTCCAGTGAAAATGCAAAAGCAGGCAGTAGGTGGATCTTCTGACATTTTGTGCCCAGGGAGAATTGATTCCCTGCTCTCACCAAGTTCCAGTTATCTTCTTAAAATGGGCTTGCTGTTGGGAACCAAGTTACTTGAGGTTATCAGCTAAGCTGAGGTCAGAGCTGGAGTTTTAGTTTGAAGGAGAAACAGCTCTCTTTTCCTTTTTTTTTTTTTTTCCATTTTTTGGTGTGAGGTAAAGGCAGACAAATAGAAGACGGGGAGTCTGGCTCCATAAATCAATCAAATCTGGCTCCATAAATCAAAATCCTAGCATTTTCTTTGGAACTGACGTTAAATCTTTAGCTGCATCTGACTGGCACATAAGGACATAACTAATAAGCACATCGTTTAAACTTGGGAGAGATGAGATTATATCTAAAGAGTTGCTGTTGTTAAAATTAAACATCAGATTTTATCATTTAACTGGAAAACATAACATAAAAAACTTTCAGCTGCATAATGACTCTTTAGCATCCACCCAGCACAGTATAGGGTATGAGATCAAAGTGTGTGATGTTGCCACACAGGGGCTTCCTTGAGGGACCAATGAAATTAGGGAGTTTACTGCACCAGAAATATAAGAGCATACGTTTGGTGAAAGCTCCCATCATCATTAAAAGTACAAAATAACATCTCCATAATGTAGCCTTTCATTTCCTGCCAGCATGGACACACTTGTCTGTAAGTTATTTACCTTTAATGGAAAAAAAAAAAAAACTAAACCCACCAGAACAACAGCAAGTTACCTCATTGCTAATAATATTCCTACTTTGCATCATGACCTTCCCCTCTATTAAACTCAAAATGCTTTATCTATGGCTTCAATCATTTGAACTGTATTGAGGCATTGCTGCTGAGTATAAACTACAGAATATTTAACAGCATTTAGCGCCTTCCACGGGCTTCCCAAGTAGCTCAGTGGTTAAGAATCTGACTACCAATGCAGGAGATGCAGGTTTGATTCCTGCGTCAGGAAGATCCCCGGAGAAGAAAATAGCAATGTACTCCAGTATTCTTGTCTGGGAAATCCCATGAGCACTGAAGCCTGGCAGGCTACAGTCCGTGAGGTCACAAAGAGCTGGACATGACTCAGCAACTAAAGAGCAGCAGCAGCATCTTCTTTAGAAATGAAAGTCCTACTAGGACTACATAGGTGAAACAAATGAAACAGAGCTTCAAGTCTGTAAAGAGAGAAATATAAGGATCAGACCTAAGATCGCAATCCTTTTACAGAGAGGAGGAAACTTTGGAGCTTCAAACACACAAAGTAGTCAACGAGCTTGGCAGAGTGGAGCTTGCAAAGGGACATGTGAACAGAGTAAGACGTACCCTCCGGGCTCTGCAGTCACATGCTGGGAACAATGGGGCACTCACTGTCAGCCCTCCTCCCCGAATGCCCCAGGGGCAGAGGAGCCTACCAACACAAAATGTTCATTTCAGAATCCCTAGTAAGAAATGTCTATATTCTCCAAATCATTGAATTACTTGAGTTTCTTCTTACAGCAGTTTGGTGTTCCCTAACCAACAAATGGAGGTCTGAAATTATTTTAACAGTGTCTATGGCTTAAAGCTCAACATTCAGAAAACGAAGATCATGGCATCCGGTCCCACCACTTCATGGGAAATAGATGGGGAAACAGTGGAAACAGTGTCAGACTTTATTTTTCTGGGCTCCAAAATCACTACAGATGGTGACTGCAGCCATGAAAATAAAAGACGCTTACTCCTTGGAAGGAAAGTTATGACCAACCTAGATAGCATATTGAAAAGCAGAGACATTACTTTGCCAACAAAGGTCCATCTAGTCAAGGCTATGGTTTTTCCAGTGGTCATGTATGGATGTGAGAGTTGGAATGTGAAGAAGGCTGAGTGCCGAAGAATTGATGCTTTTGAACTGTGGTGTTGGAGAAGACTCTTGAGAGTCCCTTGGACTGCAAGGAGATCCAACCAGTCCATTCTGAAGGAGATCAGCCCTGGGATTTCTTTGGAAGGAATGATGCTAAAGCTGAAACTCTAGTACTTTGGCCACCTCATGAGAAGAGTTGACTCATTGGAAAAGACTCTGATGCTGGGAGGGATTGGGGGCAGGAGGAGAAGGGGACGACAGAGGATGAGATGGCTGGATGGCATCACTGACTCGATGGACATGAATCTCAGTGAACTCCGGGAGTTGGTGACGGACAGGGAGGCCTGGCGTGCTGTAATTCATAGGGTCGCAAAGAGTCGGACATGACTGAGCGACTGATCTGATCTGATGGGATCCAAAATTCATTTGTGTGTAGACTTCACCAGTGCTTTTATTGGTGACAATGACTGCATTTAGCCTAAGAGCTTAAAAAAAAAAAAAAATTAATGGTATCTATGTGATGTGATGTAATGGAAGTGGTAGCAAATATGGTGACAATCATTTTGCAATTTATAAATGTATCAGACCAACCCACCAAAAACCTTAAATTGAACACTATTTTGTCAGTTATATCTCAATAAAGCTGGAAAAACAAAGAAAATACATACTTTCTTGCAATACAACAGCAGTTAACAGCAATTATATTTTATGGCATAGTTTCAGACTTAGTACTTATCAATTCTGAACAACTCAAGGAATTTACTGAAATCTAATGGGCTAAATAAATTAGTTTTGAGCACCACAAGGATACAAGGATGCATTCAGACAGTCATCTGTACAGTTACTCTGATTATTTATGAAATGCTAGCTCTTAGTTTCCATTATGGCAATTTTATTTTTAAGTACATTGACAAATAGCAACAGATCAAAAACAATAACCTAGAAACTAGATGTGTAGCCACAAAGTTTAAGATACACATGTTAATTTCCAAATTCAAATATACTGCGACCTTTGGGTAAGCATTGCATAAAACGTACTGTTTAGTAAGTTTCTCAAAACTTACTCAAATTGAAAAATCAAATGATTCAGACCTTGCTGACAGTTAACATTGATAAACCTTTAGCCAGACTCATCAAGAAAAAAAAAAGGAGAGGACTCAAATCAATAAAATTAGAAATGAAAAAGGAAATGTTACAACTGACTCCACAGAAATACAAAGGATCATAAGAGACTACTATGAGCAACTGGATGCCAATAAAATAGACAACTGGGAAGAAATGGACAAATTTTTAGAAAGTTACAGTCTCCCAAGATTGAACCAGGAAGAAATAGAAAATATGAACAGACCAATCACAAGCACTGAAATTTAAATTATAATTTAAAAACTCCCAACAAACTTTTGGCTGATGGCTTCACATGTTAATTCTATCAAACATTTACAAAACAGTTAACATGTATCCTTCTGAAACTCTTTCCAAAAGTTGCAGAGAAAGGAAAACTTTCAAACTCATTCTATGAGGCCACAAGCACCCTGATACCAAAACCAGACAATGATACTAGAAAAAAAGAAAATTACAGGCCAATATCATTGACAAACATAGATGCAAAAATCCTCAACAAAATCATATTAAAAAGATCATACACCATGATCAAGTGGGATTTATCCCAGGGATGGAAGGATTCTCCAATATCCACAAATCAATAAATGTGATACATCAGATCAACAAAGTGAAGAATAAAACCACATGATCATCTCAATAGATTTAAAAATAGCTTTTGAAAATTCAGCATCCATTTATGATAAAAACTCCCTAGAAAGTGGGCAGAGAGGGAACTTACCTCAACAAAATAAAGACTATATAGGACAAACCTACAACTAACATCATACACTATGGTGAAAAGCTGAAAGCACTTCCTCTAAGATCAGAAACAAGAGAAGGATGTCCACACTCACCACTTCTATTCAACATGGTTTTGGAAGTCCTAGTTACAGCAATCAGTGAAGCAAAAGAAGTAAAGGAAATTCAAATGGGAAATGAAGTTAAACTGTCACTGTTTGTAGATGACATCATACTATGCATAGAAAATCCCAGATGCTACCAGAAAGCTATTAGAATTCATCAATAAATTTGGTAAAGTTGTAGGTTACAAAATTAACACACAGAAATCTGTTGCATTTCTATAAGGTAACAACAAAAGATTAGAAAGAGAAATTCAAGAAATAATTCCATTTACCATCACATCAAAAAGAATTAAGTGTCTAATGATAACCCTACCTAAAGAGACAAAAACCAGTATCCCCAAACTATAAGATGCTGATGAAAGAAACTGAAGGAGACACAAACTGATGGAAAGGATATGCCATGTTCATGGACTGGAAGAATCAACGTTGTTGAAATGACTATACTGCCCAAGGCAATCTAAAGATTCAATGCAATCTGCATCAAATTACCCATGGCATTTTTCACAGAACCAGAAGGAAAAAAGTCCCAGAATTTGTATGGAGACACAGAAGACCCCAAATAGCTAAAGTAATCTTGAGAAAGAAAAACAGAGCTGAAGGAATCAGGCTTCCTGACTTTGGGCTATACTACAAACTACAGTCATCAAAACAGTATGGTACTGGCACAAAAATAGAAATATAGATCAAGGAAACAAGATAGAAAACCCAGAAATAAGTCCATGCACCTATGGTCAATTAATCTATGACAAAGGAGCCAAGACTACACAATACTGGAAAGACAGTCTTTCACCAAATGGTACTGGGAAAGCGGGATAACTACATGTAAAAAAGTGAAATTAGCTCATTCTTTAACACCATACACAAAAACAAGTTCAAAATGGATTAAAGACCTATATATGAGACTAGACACTATAAAACGTCCAGAGGAAAACATAGGCAGAACACTCTCTGACATAAATCATAGCATATTTTTTCAATCTGTCTCCCAGAATAATGGAAACAAAAATAAACAAATGGGACCTCCTTAAACTCCAAAGCTTTTGCAAAGCAAAGGAAACAATAAATAAAATGAAAAGGCAACCCACAAACTGAGAGAAAATATTTGCAAATTATGTGACTGACAAGGGATTAGTCTCCACAATTTACAAACAACTCATGATGCTTAACAGCATCAAAACAAGCAACCCATTCAACAAATGGGAGAAGACCTAGACATTTCTCCAAAGAAGACATTCAGGTGGCCAAGAGGCACATGAAAAGATGTTCAACATCACTAATTATTAGAGAAATGCAAATCAAAACTACAGTGAGATACGACCTCACACCAGCCAGAATGGCTATCACCAAAACATCCACAAACAATGCCAGAGAAGGTGTGGAGAGAAGAGAAGTCTCCTACACTGTTGGTAGGAATGTAAATTGGTACAGCCACTATGGAGAACAGTATGGAAGTTCCTTAGAAAACTAAAAATAGAGCTACCATATGACTGTGCAATCCCACTCCTGAGCATATATCTAAAGAAAAACATGATCTGAAAGAATATATGCACTCCAATGTTCACTGCAGCACTGTTTACAATAGCCATCACGTAGAAGCAACCTAAATGTCCATGGACAGAGGAATGGATAAAGAAAATGTCTTACATACATACAGTGGAATATTACCCAACCATTAAAAAGAATGAAATAATGCTATTTGTAGCACCACGGATGAGCCTAAAGATTGTGATCCTGAGTGAAGTCAGTCAGACAGAGAAGAACAAATATCATATGACACCCTTATATGCAGAATCTAAAAGAAATGATACAGATGAACTTAGAAAGAGGCTCAGAGAGTTAGAGTTGGTTGGCAGTGGTGGGTTGCCACTGTATGGTTGCCAGTGGTAGTGGGGATAGTAAGGGCGTTTGGAATGGCTATGTATATACTGCTATATTTAAAATGAATAACCAGAAAGGTCTACTGAATTTCCCCGAGAACTCTGCTCAGTGTTATGGGAGTAGAGTCTAGGGGAAAATGGATACATGTATATGTATGGCTGAGCCAATTTGCTGTTCACCTGAAACTATCATATTGTTAATCGGCTGCTGCTGCTGCTCAGTCACTTCAGTCGTGTCTGACTCTGTGCGACCCCATAGACGGCAGCCCACCAGGCTCCCCTGTCCCTGGGATTCTCCAGGCAAGAACACTGGAGTGGGTTGCCATTTCCTTCTCCAGTGCATGAAAGTGAAAAGTGAAAGTGAAGTCGCTCAGTCATGTCCGACCCTCAGCGACCCCATGGACTGCAGCCCTCCAGGCTCCTCCGTCCATGGGATTTTCCAGGCAATAGTACTGGAGTGGGGTGCCATTGCCTAGACCCCAATAAAAAAAGTTTTTTAAAAATCTTAAAATTAAAAGCATAAAAAATTGTTACCCTTTTCTGCCACTTATTAATTACACCAAACTGAAGACAACTATCTTGAGGGAGCTATATAAACTCTTATCACCATCTGCTCCATTCTCAGATGCATAGTAAACCTGAACCCCTGGACTTCTGGGGGAAATCAACAGTTCTCTCATTTTAGTCTGGCATATTTAAGATCTGTGTGGTCTGATGTCTTATCATTGTGAGTCACCATGGGAATTCAATAAGGTAGGACTTTATATTCAAAGGCTGTCTTTGCAGATAGAGCAGATTAGCATACTTCAGTAAAAGTCTATAGCCTCTCCATGCAACCATTTGTAAAATTCTGCATGTAAATCTTCCAAAGGTTCACCATGACATGAGTGAACAAGCATCTTCCCAGCTGAACCCACACACTCTCATGTCGTGCAACAAGTCTGGTTGCACAGCGCAGGGCAAAGGCCCTCCTGGTACTGCAACGGAAGCTGGAGGTAATAATCTTCTATCTGGACATATATGGAAACTCTCTGGATGGACACAGTCACTTCTTTTTTATTTACTTGTCCCCCAGGCTTCATTTAGGCAAGTTAAGTTTGGTCTGTTTTTAGAGTAAATGGAAAACATTTTAAACTATGTTGTCTTACACCTTACCAATCAGGATGGTAATTTTCCAAAGAATAAATACATGGGATAATCTCTTTAAAACATCACATTTTACACATGGCACTCATCCAGGGCATGCAGTGGGAGCCCTAAGTGATTAAGACTTTCCCCGTGACCAGCACCCTCTACCGCCCAATCTGTCCAGGCAGCATAGAAGCATCCTCCAGGAGTGTGCAGCGCCACCGATGAGAAAGGCACAGACAAAGCTCAATGGCCCCACAAGACACATCCTCTGGAATCCTTTGGTTTTGATAAATTTCAGACACTCTAGTTATTTGTCATTTGCCATTTTCTCCTAAAAACCAAAAGCATAAATGACCAGAGACGTTAAATCCAAGTTCCTTAATTAGATTCAAAAAACATTCTCTACTGGAACTACAAAAGCAAAAATGGTTTAATCCCATAAAAACTGTGTGTCTGATGACTTGTCCTGACCCAGCTTGTGCAAAGAAACCAATTAGAAAAAGTCTTTATTGACGTTCTCAGTTACTTTGGGGTACGGAAAGCTGAAGGGCATCTCACAGAACAGCTCACATCTATGTGCTCTCACGGAAGGAGGAGGAAGTGCCCCTGGGATTATCAGAAGCCCAAAATCTGGAGGCCAGAAAACTGGGCTCAAGTACTTAATGTTTCAAAGCACGGCCAGGATTATGGTCTCCTGGCCACCATCTGAACAATGGATACAGAAGAACTGTGTACTCTAGACTCTGTCTTTGGATCCTCAATCCTTTGAAACAAGAAAGAGTACTGCTGCTGCTGCTAAGTCACTTCAGTCGTGTCCGACTCTGTACGACCCCATAGACAGCAGCCCACCAGGCTCCCCCGTCCCTGGGATTCTCCAGGCAAGAACACTGGAGTGGATTGCCATTTCCTTCTCCATTGCATGAAAGTGAAAAGTGAAAGTGAAGTCACTCAATCGTGTCCGACTCTTGGCGATCCCATGGACTGCAGCCCACCAGGCTCCTCCATCCCTGGGATTTTCCAGGCGAGAGTACTAGAGTGGGGTGCCATTGCCTTCTCTGAAGAAAGAATACAGAGTCTAGTAAAAGGGAGAAATAAACAGTGAGTTTATGATGTGCTTCTTTGATGAAGGTTCCAGCATTTGTATACCAGCTAATTTGCAGCTTTTTCCTGATCAAAGTCTTGAGTCTTGAGAAGAATCAGTGCAGGAATGGAGAGGAATGTGCTAGACTCCTTGAAAACTGAGTTTCATTTATTATAGAATAAATATGACAAATATAATTAAAAACACCTCATTTGCCATCTGACACATGTACTGGTTTTGTCTACAGTGGATGCCACTGTGGTGGGGACTCAGGGTTCCCGTCCAGTTGTGTGAGATGGACTCAGTAAACACGACATGATAGGCTTCTAGACAGGCCTTCTCAAAACTTCGCTCCACAAACCCCAGGTTTATTCTCTCACCGACACTGGACGATCCTCTGGCCTCTTCCCACAGCCTTTCCAGCACTGTCAGAAGGTCTCTGCCAATTCCCAGAGTGAATTTTTGGTGTTAAATTTTGTTTCAGGACCTAAAACAATGCCATACCCAGAGAAGAAGCTCATGGATATTTATTAAATGAGTGACTTTCTTTGATTACTGATTCAAAAATTGTTTTGTATCATTATTTTCTTTTTTTAATTATTTTTTCTTCTTTTTTTTTTTGGCCATGACACATAGCGTATCGGAACTTAGTTCTCTGACTAGGGAACAAACCCATGACTCCTGCAGTGGAAGCATGGAGTCTTAACCACTGGACCACCAGGTAAGTCCCTGTATCATTATTTTATATTTGTGATTCTTCATTTTAAATGTTTTTTTTTCCCTCTTTTTTTAAAATTTATTTATTTTAATTGGAGGTTAATTATTTTACAATATTGTATTGGTTTTGCAAATGAATAATTTTTTTTTAAATTTTTGTGTTGTGCATTTTACAAAAATATTTTTTCCAGTACTTCTGGGATAATGGTGGATTTTTTTCTTATTCATTTTTGTCTTTACTCTCAAACCTTTAGGAATCTCTATCATGTTCTAATGTTTCGTCTCTTTTCAGTCTCCTAAATATAAAATCGTATCATTAGCAAACAATTTTAGAACAAAGAGCTCCAAGTTATGCCACATCGTACCCATGGGACTCTTAGTACTGGTTGATCTTAACATTCAAAAAACTGTTACATGGCCATCTTGTTTTATTGCACTTTGCTTTCCTGTGCTTTGCATACTGAAGGTTTGTGGCAACCCTGCATTGAGCAGGTATTATTTTTCCAACAGAATTTGCTCTCTTTGCATCTCTGTGTCACATTTTGGCAACTTTCACGATACTTCATACTTTTTCATCACCCTCACATTTGTTAAAGTGATCTGTGATCAGTGATCTTTTATGTTGTCACTGCAACTCACTGAAGTCTCAATGACGATGACTATTTTATAGCAATAAATTATTTCTTAAGTAAGGTAAACATATTGTTTTTCCAGACACAGTGCAACTGTGCACATCACAGACTGCAGTATAATGTAAAAATAACTATCCACACACAGGAACAAAAATGTGACTTATTTTATTGTGATATCTGTTTTATTTTGGTGGTCTGGAATCAAACATTCAGTACCTCTGTGGTGTGCCTGTAAAGACAGAAAACTAGGGTGGTTCTAGAACGAGTGTTGGCAAACTTTTTTCTATAGAGAGCTGGGGAGAAAATATTTCAGGCTTTATGGAATAGAAACTCACATATTATTGTTTTGTTTCTTTAGATTTGCTGTTGCTGCTGTTTATTTTACAATGTTTTTTAAATGTACAGATTTTTCTTAGCTGACAGGCAATTTAAAAAAATTAGTCTCGGCCCCATCTGGCCCATAGGCTGTAAATTACTGAACTTTGATTAGTTTCATGCCCAGGTGTTGGTTTGAAAACCAGTGGAACTAACAGGAAGGCTATAAAAACCTAGACTCCACTCCTGAGGAGTGCACAGATGGTTTCTTACTCTCAAAACAAAGCAGAGGAAGTAGACTGAAACTGTCTGGGACTCTCTCCAGTTTCCTGTGACCACCCCCAGTACACCCTGGCCCAGGCTGTGCACCCGGCTCCACACTAGGATAGAGGCTGCCACTGCCAAGGGAGGTGAACAGCTGGAGGGAAAAGAGTGGGATGGGGCCCAGCACTGCATCTGAATGGGGTGAGGGCAGCTATCACTCGCATTTATAGAGACCTAAAGAAAGCTGAGCACCAAAGAATTGATGCTTGTGAACTGTGGTGTTGAAGACTCCTGAGAGTCCCTTGGACTGCAAGGAGACCCAGCCAGTCAATCCTAAAGGAAATCAGTCTTGAATATTCATTGGAAGGACTGATGCTGAATCTGAAACTCCAATTCTTTGGCCACCCGATGCCAAGAACTGACTCAATGGAAAAGACCCTGATGCTGAGAAAGACTGAAGGTGGGAGGAGAAGGGGACAACAGAGTAAGAGATGGTTGGATGGCATCACTGACTCAATGGACATAAGTGTGAGTGAACTCTAGGAGTTGGCAATGGACAGGGAGGCCTGGCATGCTGTGGTTCATGGGGTTGCAAAGAGTCGGACACAACTGAGCAACTAAACTGAGCTTTGACTGGTGCCAGGACCAGCCAGTGTGCACTCTGGCCCACACCTGGTAAACAGTCCAGACTCTCTTACTCCCAGTGCTATTTTACTCTGGGTATATGTACCATTGCTGGGAGAGGATGGAGCACACACAGGAATGGAGTAAGCTCAGACCCAACACTCAGTGCTTCTGCTCCAGCATCGTGGGGCTTGAACCACCCCTCAGGGGGCAGTGACAGCCATTGAGCAAATGAAAAGCTCAGCTCACATACGGCTCTGGCCCCTCCATCTCCAGCCCCAAGTAGAGCAGTCTCACCAAGATGATAGCCGCTAGCACACTCAGGGAAAGTATCACCCCATGCTCCTGTCAGATCCAGCTCTCCCACAAAAGCCACTAGACACATGCAAACTGCACAGGGCTATTCCCACACAAGGACACTCCCTCAAGACCAAAGTGGGTGACCATTTCACCCAATTTCATAGAGAAAGCTAATCAAAATAAGACAGAGGAATTAGTTACAAATGAAAAAACAATGGGGAAAGAAACCTGAAAAAACAACTAATGAAACAGAGATAATTTATGACATAAGGAGTTCAGTCAGTCAGTCAGTTCAGTCACTCAGTCGTGTCCGACTCTTTGCGATCCCGTGGACTGCAGCACACCAGGCCTCCCTATCCATCACCAACCCCCAGAGTTTACTCAAACTCATGTCCATTGAGTCAGTGATGCCATCCAACCATCTCATCTTCTGTCGTCCCCTTCTCCTCCCACCTTCAATCTTTCCCAGCATCAGGGTCTTTTCCAATGAGTCAGTTTTTGGCATCAAGTGGCCAAAGTACTGGAGCTTCAGCTTCAGCATCAGTTCTTCCAATGAATATTCAGGACTTATTTCCTTTAGGATTGACTGGTTTGATCTCCTTGCAGTCCAAGGGACTCTCAAGAGTCTTCCCCAACACCACAGTCCAAAAGTATCAATTCTTCAGCACTCAGCTTTCTTTATAGTCCAACTCTCACATCTATATATGACCACTATAAAAACCATAGCTTTGACTAGATGGACCTTTTTCAGCAAAGTAACATCTCTGCTTTTTAATATGCTGTCTATGTTTGTCATAGCTTTTCTTCCAAGGAGCAAGCAGGGTTCTTCCATGAGAACCCCATGAACAGTATGAAAACACAAAAAGGAGTTCAAGGCATTAGCAATAAGAACACTAACTGAACTTGAGAAAGGAATGGATGAACACAGTGAGAAGTTTAACAAGGAACTAAAAAATATAAGAAGTCTAGTCAGAATAAAATATATATATATATATACATATATATATAATAACTGAAATGAACAACACACTGGAAGGAATTAATAGCAGTCAAATAGAAGAACACATAAGTGATCTGGAAGATAGAATAATGGAAATCACACAATGAGAACAACAAAAAGGAAAACAAAATTTTAACAATGAGAAGAGTTTAAGGGATTTTTTGGACAATACAAAGTGTACTAACATTTGCATTACAGAGGTTTCAGAAGGAGAAGACAAAGAGAAAACAGCTGAAAATGTATTTGATAAACTTATGGCTGAAAACTTCCCAAACCTAAAGAAGGAAACAGATATTCAGACCATGATACACACAGGATTCCAAACAAAAATGAACTAAATAAGACACATGCCAAGCTATACCATAATTAAAATAGCAAAAATTAAAGAAACAGAGATAACCATAAAAGCAAAGAGAGAAAAGCAAAGAGCCACATACAAGGAAACTCTCCCATAAGTCTATCAGCTGATATTTGTGCAAAAACTTTGCAGATCTGAAGAAAGTGGCATGGTTTACGTAAAGCTGTGAAAGCAGAAAACCTACAACCGAGAATACACAGCAAGACTGTCATTTAGAATTGAAAGACGGATAAAGAACTTCTCAGGTAAGCAAACCAAAAGAGTTCATCAATGCTAAATGGACACTAAAAGAAATGATAAACAGTCCTCTAATAGAGTATAGAAAGGAAAAATCTGCTAGTAAAAGCAAATATAGAGTAAAGGCTTAGGATCAATCAGTCAAATAAGCTACTACAAAAATTAAAAGATAACAACTGTAAAATCAATTTTAGCTATGACAAATGATGAAGGGATAAACATAAGGATATAAAATATGACTCCAGAAACACGAAATGTGAGGGAGGAGAATAAAAATGTAGATCTTTCAGAATGTGACTTAACTATATATACAAGTATTCATAGATATGAAGTGAGGAACTGACAATATGACCACCGTAGGGGACTTTGATACATGAACTTAAATCAACAGACAGATTCTCCAGACAGAAACTCAGTAAGAAAACAGTGATCTTAAATGATACAACTGAACAGCTGGAATTACATAACTACAGGACACCGTACCCAAATAAAATAGCATCCTATTCAAGTGCACATGGAATGCTCTCCATGGAGATCACGTTAGGCCACAAAAAAGTCTCAAAAGATAAAGGAGGATAAAAATTATATTGCATTTCCCCCCCCCCAAAAAATGATATGAAACTAGAAATCAATCACAAAAATAGAAATTTAAAAAAAAAAACAGAGGATACAAATTCAGGATACAAAATCAATACACAGAAATCACTTGCATCCCTATATACTAACAATGAAAAGTCAGAAAAAGAAATTAAGGAATCAGTCCCATTTGCCATTGCAACAAAAGAATAAAATATCTAGGAATAAACCTACCAAAGGAGACAAAAGAACTGTATACAGAAAATTATAAGAAATCAAAGATGATATAAACAGATAGACAGATATTCCATGTTCCTGGGTTGGAAGAATCAATATTGTAAAAATTACCAAACTATCAAATGCAATCTACAAATTCAATGCAATCCCTATCAAATACCAACGGCACTTTTTACAGAACTAGAACCAAAAATTTCACATTTCATATGAAAACAGAAAAGACTCTGAATAATCAAAGCAACCGTAAGAAAGAAGAATGGAGCAGGAGGAATCAACGTTATCTGACTTCAGACTATCCTACAAAGTTACAGTCATCAAGACAGTGTGGTACTGGTGCAAAAATTGAAATATAGATCAATGGAGCAGTATAGCAAGCCCTGAGATAAATCCTCACACTTATGGGGACCTTATTTTTGACAAAGAAGGCAAGAATATAAAAAGGGGCAAAGATAGCCTCTTCAGTAAGTGGTGCTGGGAAAACTGGACAGTTATGTATAAAAGAACGAAATTAGAACACTTCCTAACACCATACACAAAGATTAAACTCAAAATGGATAAAGGCCTAGACATAAAAACTATCAAATTCTTAGAGGAAAACATAGGCAGAACACTCAATGACATAAATCAAAGCAAGATCCTCTATGACCCCTCCAGTAGAGTAATGGAAATAAAAACAAAAATAAACAAGTGGGACCTAATTAATCTTAAAAGCTTTGTACAGCAAAAGAAACTATAAACAAGGTGAAAAGACAACCCTCAGATGGGAGAAAATAATAGAAAATGAAACAACAAAGGATTAACTTCCAAAATATACAAGCAGCTAATACAACTTAATACTAGAAAAACAAACATCTCTAATAAAAAGTGGGAAAAAGACCTAAACAGACATTTCTCCAAAGAAGACATACACATGGCTAACAAACACATGAAAAGATGCTCAACATCGCTCATTATTAAATGCAAATCTAAACTACAATGAGATATCACCTCACACCAGTCAGAACGGCCATCATCAAAAAGTCTACAAACAATCAATGCTGGAGAGGGTGTGGAGAAAAGGGAATCCTCTTGCATTGTTGGTGGGAATGAAATTTAAACAGCCACTATGGAAGACAGTATGGAGATTCCTTAAAAAAAACTAAAAATAAAACCACTATATGATCCAGCCAACCCACTACTAGGCATATACCCTGAAGAAACCAAAACTGAAAAAGACACATGTACCCCAGTGTTCACTGCAGCATTATTTACAGTACCTCAGACATGGAAATAACCTAGATGTCTATCAACAGATGAATGGATAAAGAGGCTGTGGTACATATATAGAATGGAGTATTACTCAGCCATAAAAAGGAACACATTTGAGTCCGTTCAAATGAGGTGGATGAGCCTAGAGTCTATTATACAGAGTGAAGTAAGTCAGAAAAAGAAAGATAAAGATCATATACTAATGCATATATATGGAATCTAGAAAGATAGTGCTGACAAAATTATCTGCAGGGAGGCAATGGAGACACAGACATAAAGTACAGACTTACGGCCATGAGGTGGGGGAAGAAGGGGAGGGAGAGGTGTATGGAGAGAGCAACACGGAAGCTTATATTGCCATATGTAAAATGGATAGCCAATGGGAATTTGCTGTATGACCCAGGGAACACAAACAAGGGCTCTGTAACAACCTAGAAGGGTAAGTGGGAGGAAGGTGGGAGGGAAGTTCAAGAGGGAGGGGACACATGTATATCTATGGCTAATTGATGTTGATGTTTGGCAGAAACCAACAAAATTCTGTAAAGCAATTATCCTTCAATTAAATACTAACAAATTAAAAAAAAAAAAACATGGAAACTAAACAACACAGTACTAAAAAAAAATGTGTCATTTAAGATATCAAAAATGAATTCATAAAATAGCTCAAGACAAATGAAAATAAAAACACAACTTTCTAAATCCTTTGGATGCAGCAGAAGCAGTTCTAAGAGGGAAGATTATATCGATACATGATTAGTTTAAGAAACAAGCAAACAAAAATCTCAAATAACCAACCTAACCTATCACTTAAATAAAATATAAAAAGAACAAACTGACTTTAAGAACAAAGCTTAAAGTCAGTAGGAGAAAATCATAAATATCATAGACAAAAATAAAACTGATCAAAAAAAAAAAAAAAACCAGAAAAGATCAATGAAGCTAAGACCTGGCTTTTGGAAAAATAAACAAACGAAACTGATAAGCTTGTAACCAGGCTTACCAACAAAAAAAGGAAGAGGACCCAAATAAAATAAGAAATGAAAGAGGAGCAAAAACAATTGATACAACAGAAATACAAAATCATAAGACAATGAACAACAAACTGGACAACTTAGAAGAAACGGATAAATTTCCAGAAATATATAATCCATTTTCCAAACCCAGATTAGGAAGAAATAGATAACCTGAAAAGACTAATCAGCATCACTGAAATTGAATTAGTAACCAAAAAAATCCTAGTAAATCAAAGTCCATGAACAGACAACTTCACAGAGGTATTCTAAGAAATACATAAATAAGAGTTAATACTTATCCTTCTCAAACTATTCCAAAAAACTGAAGAGGAAGAAACATTCCCAGATTCATTTTACAACTGCCATTACCCTGATAGCAAAACTAGATAAATATACCATAAAAAAAGAAAATAACAGGCAAAAAACTATGATGAATATATATTCAAAAACTGTCACCAAAATATTAGCAAAATGAATCCAGCAATATATCAAAAAGATCATACATCAAGTGGGACTTATACAAGGGATGCAAATCAATCAATGGAATATATGACATTGACAAAAGGAATGATAAAAACCACATCTTCATCTCAATATATGCAGAAAAAGCATTTGTCAAAATTGAACAATGATTATGATTTAAAAAATCTCTCATCAAAACTGGTGCTAAGTTGCTTTAGTCACATCTGACTATTTGTGACCCTATGGACTACAGTCAGGCTCCTCTGTCCACGTGATTCTCCAGGCAAAAATACTGAAGTGGGTTGCCATTTTCTCCTCCAGTGGATCTTACGGACCCAGGGATCAAACCTGCATCTCTTCTGTCTCCTGCATTGGCAGGCAGGTGCTTTACCACTAGTGCCACCTGGGAAGTCCAAAAACCAGTAGGCCCATCAAAACTGGTAAGAAGGAACAAATCCCTACATGATAAAGGCCATTTCTAAAAACTGATAGCTAACATATTCAACACATAAAAGTTGAAAACATATCCTCTAAAATCATGGAAAAGAGTTGCCCACCCTGTACACATCTATTTAATAGAGTACTAGAAGTCTATTCATAGCAATATGACAAGAAAAAGAAACACAGGTCATTCATATTGGAAAGGAAGAAGTAACACTCACTATTGGCAAATAACATAACATTATATAGAGAGATGGAGAAGGCAATGGCACCCCACTCCCGTATTCTTGCCTGGAAAATCCCATGGGCAGAGGAGCCTGGTGGGCTGCAATCCGTGGGGTTGCGAAGAGTCAGACACAACTGAGTGATTTCACTTTGACTTTTCACTTTCATGCATTGGAGAAGGAAACGGTAACCCACTCCAGTGTTCTTGCCTGGAGAATCCCAGGGACAGGGGAGCCTGGTGGGCTGCCGTCTATGGGGTCGCACAGAGTCGGACACGACTGAAGCGACTTTGCAGCATATAGAGAGAAGAGTAAAGTCCCACCAAAAAAAAAAAGGCAGAAATGAATAAATGAATTTAATAAATTTATTAATTTAATAAATACATTTATTTAATAAATAAATGAATTTAGTAAAGTTGCAGGATACAAGATTAATATACAGAAATTGGTGGCATTTCTATATACAAACAATGAACTATCAAAAAGAGAAAGCAAGGAACACAATCCCATTTGAAATTGCATTCAAAAGAATAATGTATCAGGAATAAACAGCCAAGGTAGTGAAAGAACTATGTTCTAAAAACTATAAAACACTGATGAAGGAAACTGAAGATGACACAAAGGAATAGAAAGATATCCTGCATTCATGGATTAGAAGAATTAATGTTAATACTGCCCAAAGCGATTCAGACTTAATGTGATCCCTATCAAAATGCCAATGACATTCTTCACAGAACTAGAATAAACAAACCTAAAATTTATATCAAATTACATGACCCTGAATAGCCAAAGGAACCTTGAGAAAACAGAACAGAGCTAAAGGTATTACATTCTCAGACTTCAAACTACACTGCAAAGCTACAGAAATCAAAACAGTATGCTATTGTCACAAAATCAGACACCAAGATCAATGGGCTCTCCCCAGAAATAAGCCCAGGCACTCATGGTCAGTTAATTTACAACAAAGGGACAAGACTATACAATGGAGAAAAAACAATCTCTTCAATAAGTGGCACTTGGAAACCTGGACAGCTAGATGTAAAATAATAAAATTAAAACATCTCACAATATCTACAAAATAAACTTTAAGTGTATTAATGACCTACATGTAAGAATAGAAACCATAAAACTTCAAGAAGAAAACACAGAACACTTTTTGACAAAAATCTTGGAAATATCTTTCCGGATCTATTTCCTAAGGCAAAAGAAATAAAAGCAAAAATAAAAAAAATAGGGTCTAATTAAACAAAAGTTTTGCACAGCAAAGGAAACCTCTCATAAAATGAAAAGACAGTTCTATTACTATGGAGTTGGAGAAAATATTTGTAAATGATATGACATATAAGGAGTTAGTATCCAGAATATATAAATAGTTCATATACCTCAATATCAACAAATATTGAACCCAATCAAAAAATGGGCAGAAGACCTAAAAATACATTTTTTCCAAAGAGGACATCCAGATGGCAAACAGACACATGAAAAGATGCTTAACATGGCTAATTATCAAAACTACAATGAGATACTTGTCAGAAATGCTATGCTATGCTAAGTCGCTTCAGTCGTGTCCAACTCTGTGTGATCCCATAGACGGCAGCCCACCAGGCTCCCCCGTCCCTGGGATTCTCCAGGCAAGAACACTGGAGTGGGTTGCCATTTCCTTCTCCAATGCATGAAAGTGAAAAGTCAAAGTGAAGGCACTCAGTCGTGTCCGACTCTTAGCGACCCCATGGACTGCAGCCTACCAGGCTCCTCCATCCATGGGATTTTCCAGGCAAGAGTACTGGAGTGGGGTGCCATTGCCTTCTCCGACTTGTCAGAAAGGCTATCATCAAAAAGACTATAAAAGATAAATATTGGTGAGGATTTGGAGAAAAGGACACTCATGCACTTTTGATGGAAATGTAACCTTGTGCAGACACTATTGAAAACAATATGGAGGCTCTTCAAAAAACTAAAGGGAGAATCCCATATAATATGATCCAGCAATTCTACTCTGGATATATATATATATCATATATATTCAGATTATACATATATATAATCTGAAGCAAGCAAAGCACTGATTTCAGAGGATACATGCACCCCAACGTTCACGGCAGCATTGTTTACAATAGCCAAAATAGTGAAGCAACATAAGTGTCCATTAACAATTGAATGGATAAAGAACATGTGGTGTGTATACATACACAGTAGAATACTACTCAGCCATAAAACAGAATGAAATACTACCATTTGCAACAATATAGATGAACTTAGAGGGTATTCTACTCTGTGAAATGAGTCAGACAAAGAAAGATACTGTATGTTTCTACTTATATGTGGAATATAAAAAATAAAACAAATAAACATATATAACAAAACAGAAACAGACTCCCAGATACAGAGAACATATCAGTGGTTATCAGCAGGGAGATGGAGGGGTAGGAACAAAATAGGGGTAGGAGATGAAGGTGTACATAAGATACAAAAGAATCTAACTAGATGACTCTTCACACCATGCTGCTTGCTGCTGTTGCTGCTGCTCCTGCTCAGTTACTTCAGTCTTGTCTGACTCTGTGCATTCCTTTGGACTGCAACCCCCCAAGCTCCCCTGTCCGTGGGATTCTCTAGGCAAAAGTACTGGAGTGGGTTGCCATGCCCTCCTCCAGGGGATATTCTGGACCCAGGGATGAAACTCTGGTCTCCTGCATTGCAGGCAGCTTCTTTACTGCTGAGCCACCAGGGAAGCCCCATTCACACCATGTAACAAACTAAAAACAGATTAAAGACTTAAATTTAGCCCCAGAACCCATAAAACTCCTAGAAGAAAACATAGGCAGTATACACTTTTACATTGGTCTCAGCAATATTTTTTTGGTTATGTTTCCCCAGGCAAGGGAAACAACAGCAAAAATAAACAAAATGGGACTAAATCAAGGTAAAAATCTTCTGCATGGTGAAAAAAATTATCAACAAAACAAAACAGGTCACTTACTGAATGAGAAAAGACACTTACAATGTCTCTGAGGGGTTGATACCCAAAATATATGAAGAACTCACAGAACTCAACATCATAAAACATACTATCTGATTAAAAAAACAGCCAGAGATCCTGAATAAACGTTTCAAAAGACATACAGATGGCCAACAGACACATGAAAAGATGCTCAACATCCTTAATCATGAGGGAAATGTAAATCAAAACCCCTATGAAAGTGTCTTAAAATGTGTTACAGTTTGTATGAGTGATGCTCTAATTTGTGGGATTATGGCCTGTATAAACACACCACGTGAAAACAATGCACAGTTGGAAGGCTCAGATTCACCAGAAGCCAGGCTGCCTATGTAATTTGTTGGGTCCTGCATAAGAACAGAAGTGCAGGATGCCTGACCAAAACAATTAAGAATGTCCGCACAAATACAATGGATAATTAAGACATTACCATAAACTACTATACACTAATAAGATGGAAGAAGAAACCTAGAAGAAACAGATGAACTTCTAGAAATGTACAACCTCCCAAGACTGAATCAGGAAGAAATAGAAAACAGGAACAGACTAATTGTTAGTAATGAAACTGACCAGTTTGCAGTTGAATATGGAGAAGCTCTATACACTGAGCAAAAATGAGACCGGGAGCTGACTGCAGCTCAGATCATGAATTTCTTATTGCAAAATTCAGACTTAAATTGAAGAAAGTAGAGAAAACCACTAGACTATTCAGGTATGACCTAAAACAAATTCCTTACAGTGGAAATTCCAAACAGTGGAAATGACAGATAGATTCAAGGGATTAGATCCGATAGAGGGCCAAACAACTATGGACAGAGGTTTGTAACACTGTACAGAAGGGTGTGATCAAATCCATCCTCAAGAAAAGGAAATGTAAAAAGGCAAAGCAATTGTCTGAGGATGCCTTACATATAGCTGTGAAAAGAAGAGAAGTAAAAGGCAAAGGAGAAGTAAGATATACCCATCTGAATAAAGAGTTTCAAAGAGCAAGGAAACATAAGAAAGCTTTCTAAGCGAACAATGCAAAGAAATAGAGGGAAATAATAGAATAGGAAAGACTAGAGATCTCTTCAATAAAAAATAGATAGCAAGGGAACATTTCATGCAAAGATTGGCACAATAAAGGACACAAATATTATGGACCTAATAGAACCAGAAGGTATTTTTAAAAGCTGGGAGAAATACAGAGAACTATGCAAAAAAGGTCTTAATAACCTAGACAACTATGATTGTGTGATCACTCACCTAGAGCCAGATATCCTGGAGTGTGAAGTCAAGCAGGCCTTAGGGAGCATTTCTACAAACAAAGCTACTGGAGGTGATGGAATTCTAGCTGAGCTATTTCAAAACTTGAAAGATTGTGATCTTAAAGTCCTACACTCAACATGCCAGCAAATCTGGAAAACTCAGCAGTGGCCACAGGACTGGAAAAGGTCGGTTTTCATTCCAATCCCTAAGAAGAAAATGCCAAAGAATGTTCAAACTACAGCACAATAACAGTCATTTCACATGCTAGCAAGGTCGTGCTTAAAATCCTTCAAGCTATGCTTCAACAGTATGTGAATTGAGAACTTCCAAATGTACAAGCCAGATTTAGAAAAGACAGAGGAACCAGAGATCAAATTGCCAACATCTGTTGAATCACAGAAAAAGCAAGAAAATTACAGAAGAACATCTACTCCTTCACTGACTATGCTAAAGCCTTTGACTGTGTGGATCACAACAAGCTATGGAAAATTCATGAAGACCACCTTACCTGCCTCCTAAGAAACCTGTATGAAGGTCAAGAAGCAACAGTTAGAACCTGATATGGAAACATGGGCTGGTTCCAAATTGGGAAAGGAGTACATCAAGGCTGTATATTGTCACCCTGCTTATTTAACGTATGTGCAGAGTACATTATGTGAAATGCTGGGCTGGATGAAGCACAAACTGGAATCAAAATTGCCAGGAGAAAAATCAATAATCTCTGATATGCAGATGACACCATCTTAATGGCAGAAAGTGAAGAGGAACTAAAAAGTCTTTTCCTGAAGGTGAAAGAGGATGTTGAAAAAGATGGTTTAAAACTCAACACTCAAAAAACTAAGATCATGGCATCCGATCTCATCACTCCATGGCAAATAAATGGGGAAACAATGGAAACAGTGACAGACTTTATTTTCTTGGGCTTCAAAATCACTGTGGATGGTGACTGCAGCCATGGAATTAAGACACTTGCTTGTTCCTCGGAAGAAAAGCTATGACAAACCTGAACAATATATTAAACAGCAGAGACATCACTTTGCTGACAAAGGTCTGTATAGTCATAGCTATGGTTTTTACAGTACTCATGTATAGATATGAGAGTTGGACCATAAAGAAGGCTGAGCACTGAAGAATTGATACTTTTGAGCTGTGGTGTTGGAGAAGACTCTTGAGAGTCCCTTGGGCAGCAAGGAGATCCAACCAGTCAATCCTAAATGAAATCAACCCTGAATCTTCAATGGGAGGACTGATACTAAAACTGAACCTCCAATACTTTAGCCACCTGATGCGAAGATTCAACTCACTGGAAAAAACCTCAGTGCTGGGAAAGATTGAAGGCAGGAAGAGAAGGGGATGACAGAGGATGAGATGGTTAAATGACATCATCGATTCAATGGATGTGACTTGGAACAAACTCCAGGGGATACTGAAGGACAAGGAAGCCTGGTGTGCTGCAGTCCATGGGGTTGGCAAAGAGTTGGACACGACTGAGCAACTGAACAACAATGAACAACACCATGATCCAGTGGACTCTATCCCAGTATTGCAAGGAAGCAACAGTTAGACCTGGACATAGAACAACAGACTGGTTCCAAACAGGAAAAGGAGTATGTCAAGGCTGTATATTGTCACCCTGCTTATTTAACTTATATGCAGAGTACATCATGAGAAATGCTGGGCTGGAAGAAGCACAAGCTGGAATCAAGATTGCCAGGAGAAATATCAATAACCTCAGATATGCAGATGATACCACTCTTATGGCAGAAAGTGAAGAGGAACTAAAAAGCCTCTTGGTGAAAGTCAAAGAGATGCTCGGGGCTGGTGCACTGGGATGACCCAGAGGGATAGAATGGGGAGGGAGGTGGGAGGAGGGTTCAGGATGGGGAACACATGTACACCCATGGTGGATTCATGTTGATGTATGGCAAAACCAATACAATATTGTAAAACAATTAGCCTCCAATTAAAATAAATAAATTTATATATTTTTTAAAAAGTTGGCTTAAAGCTCAACATTCAGAAAACTAAGATCATGGCATCTGGTCCCATCACTTCATGGCAAATATATGGGGAAACAGTGGAAACAGTGTCAAACTTTATTTTGGGGGGCTCCAAAATCAGTTCAGATGGTGACTGCAGCCATGAAATTAAAAGACGCTTACTCCTTGGAAGGAAAGTTATGACCAACCTAGATAGCATATTCAAAAGCAGAGACATTACTTTGCCAACAAAGGTTCGTCTAGTCAAGGCTATGGTTTTTCCTGTGGTCACGTATGGATGTGAGTTGGACTGTGAAGAAGACTGAGTGCCGAAGAATTGATGCTTTTGAACTGTGGTGTTCGAGAAGACTCTTGAGAGCCCCTTGGACAGCAAGGAGATTCAACCAGTCCATTCTAAAGGAGATCAGTCCTGGGTGTTCATTGGAAGGATTGATGCTGAAGCTGAAACTCCAATACTTTGGCCACCTCATGCGAAGAGCTGACTCACTGGAAAAGACCTTGATGCTGGGAGGGATTGGGGGCAGGAGAAAAAGGGGACGACAGAGGATGAGATGGCTGGATGGCATCACCGATACAATGGACATGAGTTTGAGTGAACTCCGGGAGCTGGTGATGGACAGCGAGGCCTGGCGTGCTATGATTCATGGGGTTGCAAAGAGTCAGACACGACTGAGTGACTGAACTGAACTGAACTGATTGCAAGGATGATTCAATATCTGGAAATCAATCAACGTGATAAACTAAATTAACAAACTGAAGAAAAATCATATAGTTATCTCAATAAATGTAGGAAAAGTATTTGACAGAATTCAACATCCATTCATGATAAAAAAACTCTCATCAAAGTTGGTTGGGAGGGAATACATATCTCAATATAATAAAGGTTATATATGACAATCCCACAGCTCACATCATACTCAACAGTGAAAGTGTTTCCTCTAAGATCAGGAACAAAGCAAGGATGTCCACTCTCACCACTTTTACTCAACATAGCGTTCGAAGTCCTAGCCACAGCAATTAGAGAAGAAAAAAAGGAATCAAAATAGGAAAGAAAGAATTAAAACTGTCCCTGTTTATGGATGACACTATGTATAGAAAGTTCCTAAACACATTACCAAAATACTACTAGAACTCATCAATGAATTCAATAAAGTTGCAATACACAAGTTAATATACAAAAATCTGTCAAATTTCTATACACAAAGCTATAGTCATCAAGAGTATGGTACTAGCACACAGACAGATGCATAGATCACAGGAACAGAAGAAATGCCCAGAAATAGTGAGCACTTACACGCACTTATAGCCACTGCAGCGCTATTTACAACAGGCAACATCTGGAAGCAACAAAAGTGTTCATCAACAGATGAATGCGTAAAGAAGATATGTACACAGACATATAGGCATTACTCAGGCATTACTTCTTGCCATTTGTGACAAGGATGTACATGGAGGGTATTTGGTCAAGTGAGATAAGTCGACCAAGAGAAAGACAAATACCATGTAATTTCACTCATATATAGAATCTAAAAAATAAATGAACAAACGTAACAAAATGGAAACAGACTCAGAGATACAGAGAATAAATCAGTGGTTATCAGAGGGTCATAAAACAGGGAAATAGTGTGATAGGGAAGAGAGACTGAGAGGTACAGACTTCCAGTTACAAAGTAAACGAGTCACGGGGGTGAAATGCACAGCATGTGGAATACAGTTATTTATACTGCAGTGTCTTTGTATGCTGACAGATGCTAACGAGACACATCATGTTGATCACTTTGCAATGTGCAGAAATATCAAATCACCATGTTGTGCACTTGGAACCAATGTAGTGTTGTAGGTTGATTATACTTCAATTAAAAATAAAATATTGGATGGATCAAAAAGTTCATTCAGTTAGTGAATACATTGTTCAATAAAGTTCTTGGTGAAAATGAAAACTGTGTTTTTGCTATTAAAACTGAACAAATTTTTGGCTCACCCAATATGCAGACACTGGAAGGAAATGCAAAAAAAAAAAAAAAATCAAGCCACAGACCCCAATAGAAACAGTAGAAATGAGTAAAGGCAGTTAAAAGGTGCAACTTCTAGATATAAGATAAATGTCCTGGGGATGTAATGCATAGATTGATGGCTATAGTTAGTACTAGTGTATTGCAAATTTGAAAGTTGCTAAGAGAGAAGGTCTTGAAAGCTTTAATCATAAAAATTTTAACTCTGTATGAAGATGAATGTTAACTAGATGCAACTGGGGTGAGCATTGCAAAATATATAGAAACATCAACTCACGTTGTTTGTCTGAAACTGATATTATATCAATTGTATGTCAGTAAAAAATCACATCTTAACATCCTTTGAAGAATACAGTAAAAGAAAACTGTTTAAAATACACATTCTTAAACATTTATAAATATTTCTTCATCATGTTCTTCTGGAGTATAGAATCATAAAATGTGACTTTTTGAGCTCATTAATTACCAATTTAACACATTGGTCATACAAACACCCTCTTCAACAACACAAGAGATGACTCTACACATGGACGTCACCAGATGCTCAATATGGAAATCAGACTGAGTGTATTCTTTGTGGTCAAAGATGGAGAAGCTCTATAAGCAAAAACAAAACCTGGAGCTCAGATCATCAGTTCCTTATTGCAATATTCAGGCTTAAGTTGAACAAAGCACGGAAAACCACTAGGTCATCCAGGTACAACCTAAATTAAATTGCTTATGAATATACAGTGAAGGTGACGAATAGATTCTAGGGATAAGCTGGTTCACAGGGTGCCTGAAGAACTACGGATGGAGGTTTGTAACTGTACAGGAGGTGGTGACCAAAACCATCCCTAAAAGAAATTCAGGCAGGCAAAGCGATTGTCTGAGGAGACCTTACAAATAGCTGAGAAGAGAAGCGAAAGGCAAAGGAGAAAAGGAAAGATATAACCAACTGAATGCAGAGTTTCAGAGAACAGCAAGGAGAGTTAAGAAAGTCTTCTTAAGTGAACAATGCAAAGAAATAGAAGAAAACAATAGAATGGGAAAGACTAGAGATCTTTTCAAGAAAACTGGAGATATCAAGGAAATCAACCCTGAATCTTCATTGGGAGGACTGATGCTAAAGCTGAAGCTCCAATACTTTGGCCACCTGATGTGAAGAGCAACTCACTGGAAAAGACTCTGATTCTGGGAGGGATTGAGGGTAGGAGGAGAAGGGGGCAACAGATAGTGAGATGGTTGGATGTCATCATTGACTCAATGGACATGAGTTTGACCAAACTACAGGAGATAGTTAAGGACAGGGAATGCCTGGCATGCTGCAGTACATGGGGTCGCAAAGAGTCGGACACGACTTTGCGACTAAACAACAAAAACAAAGACTCCCGAGATTCACCAAAGGCTGTGTACATGCTGCTAGCCTTTCTGAAACAACTTAAGAATGAAAAAACAAAACATCACTACCAGAGCTTTAAACCCATGGGGTGGGGTCTTGGGATTACAGAGCCCCACATGGCTGCCTGGACACCTGCCTTAGCGGCCACCCTGCTGAAGTTGGCTGGGAATTTCCTCATCAGTCTCTGACCTCAGAGCTTCTCCCTTTCTCTGGTGTCTGCGTGTAGACTTCCTCCACCAGGTCATGTGTCCTGAGGAGCCCAGGCAGTGATATAGAGTGGGTAGAGGCAGCCCAGGTGCTCCTGTAGGAAGGTCAGGGACTGACTGCACCCTAAGCATCTCAAGCATCTTAGAGTATGAGAGATAGAGATGGCAGTCAGGGAAGTCCTCAATAACAGGCCATTTCAGCAAACATCTTCAGAAGATTATGACAGAAGCATTGTGCAATCCAGGCGAAGGACAGGAGCCAGTCTTGAGGTGCCTGGCTGTGGCAGAACAGAGGCACTGGTGGGAGGATGTTACACTCAGTGAAGACAGGCATTGGGGGGGCAGAAGCAGCACTCTGGGCTGATCCTAAGCCTGGCTGCCTGGCTGGAGGACTCTGAGCCCAGAGGAACCACAAGTGGTTGAGCACACAAGTCATATCATGGTGACAGTATTCAACCTCTCACACATCTCCAGGGAAAGCTTTCAAAGGTGACTTGCAAGCAGTTGTTTAAGAGGAAGGCATCTGTTTTTAAAGGAGAATTATGATGCCAGTTCTCAGGGAACTGACTGAGGCTTTGATTTTACATTGATAGCATAAATGGCAGTCCCAGGACACTGAAACCTGCATTTTTTCTCAACCATCTAAAATCCAGGTGTTACCCCACTGTGATAGGGCGCAGGGGCAGACAGAAGCAGGGCCCCGGGCACCCTGCCTGCTACGCCCCGCAGAGGGGCTACACTCTTCACTCTCTTGTGCACATTCCCGGGGCCTAGTTGCCAAGGGCCAGATCAACTCCCTGTGGCCTTTCTAAACACACCTCTGTCTAGTGACTGCTTACAATATCAGCTATAGGCTTGGCACGTGGAATTTATATGAGTTTCCCTGGAGATTTTGACATTTACCTGGTCTGTGTCCAAAAGCTCTGGATCAGAGAGTGGGCTGGCCCAGAAACAGTGCTGATGGCCTTCCATAGGAACAGAGAGGAAACTGAGCCTCCAGGCCTTCAGCAGAGCAATGAGCACATGAGACGGGGGAATGGGCCCTTCTGTCCCGTGACTCGCATGCCCCTTGCCAGAGCCTCCTCCCAGGCTGGACGAAGACCCTTGTTCCCAGATGCAGCCCTCTGTCCATCCCCTCCCCAATGCACAAAGGCCCTTCCAGGGTGTCAACTTGCCCCCTCTCAGTTCGTAAATAAGCTATTCTCAATTCCTTTGCTTGAAACTCTGTTCATCTGATTCTCCTTTTTTCTGAAATTCAGTTGTTTCACAAATTAAATTCTTATTTGGGTTCAAAACATTTAGCAAAATGACTTTGATTAAAACCTAATGAAAAGTGTAAGTGTCAGTAACTCAGTCATGTCTGACTCTTTGCGACCCCATGGACTGTGGCCCACCACTATCTGCTGTTCATGGAATTCTCCAAGCAAGAGTACTGCAGCGTGCTGCCATTCCCTTCTCCAGAGGATCTTCCCAACCCAGGGATCTAACCCAGGTCTCCTGCAATGCAGGCAGATTCTTTACCATCTGAGCCACCAGGGAAGCCTGCTGCTGCTGCTGCTGCTAAGTCACTTCAGTCGTATCCGACTCTGTGTGATCCCATAGATGGCAGCCCACCAGGCTTCCCCATCCCTGGGATTCTCCAGGCAAGAACACTGGAGTGGGGTGCCATTGCCTTCTCTGCCAGGGAAGCCTAAAGAAAGATAAAATCCTAAAACCTAGGAGACCCAAATAAAGATAAAGTATACAAACATCACCTTCTAGATTAAGTTCATCCATCTTGCCTCCATTTTTAGCCCCCAAACAAATTCACTCTGCCTCTCCTTGACCACCAAATTTGCTAGCAGCTTGATAGCAAATATAATATTATTTCCAATTTGTTAAACTAATACAATTATGTAAAGTTTAAAAATAAAATAAAATTAATTAAAAAAAAATAAAATGAAACAGAGTCTGACCATGATTCTCAGAAGCTAAGAATAAGGATGCCTGCAAAACAAAAAATTTTAAGAGTCCATTGCCAAATATTGAGCTTCTTTGGTGGTTCAGATGGTAAAGAATCTGCCTGCAACACAGTAGACCCAGGTTTGACCCCTGGGTCGGGAAGATCCACTGGAGAAGGGAATGACTACCCACTCCAGTATCCTTGCCAGGAAAAGTCCACAGACAGAGGAGCCTGGAGGGCTACAGTCCCCAAGGTCACAAGAGTCGGACACAACTGAGTGACTAACACTTTCACTTTCATTGTCAAGTGCATTTCAAGTACTGAAAATTCCCTTTTCCTTATTCAGTAAATGGAACATCTATACAAATGGAACTAACCTTATCTTTTAGATGAACTTTTTCACATGCAACAGATATATGAGAACTGAGAATCATGAACACATTTTGAAACACATACCAGCCCCTGTGAAGACTAGTACAAGAGTTAATGATAAGGAAATGTGCTTGGACTGGAATCCGGTAACAATTCAGATCACACCTGGCAGAATCACTCAACTCCCAGTTCCTGAGAGACAGATAAAGGCCTAACACACATTCCTAAATTGTTTTCACAGGAAGAAGACGCCCACCAGATGAAAGCTGCTGACTGCAAGCACAGAAATCCCAGACTGGTAGAAACCACCAGGTTGATGATGATTAAAACTTCACCACCAGGTTGATGATGATTAAAACTTCACCCTGATGCCAGCCACTCAACAACTGAGCACAAGCTGATCACACACTCCACAACTCCCTTCACTCACATTGCCTTTAAAACCCCTTATCTGAAAGCCACAGGGGTGTTTGGGTCTTGGGAGCCCTACACTAAACTCTGTGCTTCGCTTCACCACAAACCTGGTCTCAGTAGACTGGGTTTACTGTGCACAGGTGAGCAGACTCAAATATGGCTCAGTAACAGCATCTGGTTTGTATAGTTAATCATGACAGTCTTTTTAGGGCTCCCTCTAGGCCAGGCAATGGGTGTGACAGTCATGCCTAAGTCTTACAGAGTCAGAGGTACTGGGTCCCACAGTTCTCCACTGATTCTCTTATAAAAGTAATGACCCATGAGAGGTATGGATCCCTCACCCAACTCAGGATAATGTGCACTCCTGGGCTTTTTACTCCTCAGTAATGCCAGTGATGTAAGAACCACAAGACTGGAAGGTAGCACTGAGGACAAGACAACTTGACAGAGTGTTCCTTCAGAACACAACCACCTAACGATGCCCAACTTGTTGGATTTTAAAGGAACATATGGTGGTTTATCTCTGGAAAGGAAGCAAGCATGAAGAGCTGTGCAACAACTAGCTGAGTAAGCAACTGACACCATATGTCCCACTGCAGACATATCTGATGTCATCTCTCACCACCACAGAGTATCAAAGGGAAGAGACACTAACAGGACATTTAAATAAATAACAATATATGTAAAACAAGAAAGACAAGACCTATTGATGTAGCCACGATAACAGTTGCATTTGGCTATGGTTTTGCCCCAAGATGTCAAATTATTCTAAGTGTTTGTGAGTTGCAGATGTGCCAGATTATATTCTAAATCCAAAATGAGAAAAGCTGTAAGACAAAACTGTATTGAGTGTTCTCTTCCACTCTTTAATATTTTAAAAGCACGTGCCTGCTTTGAGACCTCCGAAACACATGCCTCCCATATGCAAGAGCAATGAAACACGAACATGAGGTAACTGTGAAACTGGAGTTCAAAGAACTTCCTATCATGAATTTAAAGAGCAAAAGAAGTACAAAGGACCAGTTCCTCCTGTAACACAGAGCTGCAAATCAAAGACCAAAAGGGAACCAGGGCATGCATAAGGATATAGCAGCATGGTTTGCGGCAATCCAAAACACAGTGATTTTCATGCTGCTGGAGAACACAGGAATGAACCAGAGAGCCACGGAGGAAGAAGAAATGATTTTAAGATGCGTGTAAGAGCCTGGATGCTCCTTCTCATTACTCTGATCTTGGAACTCTCTGCAGTTCTCAAGACAAGTTGACATCTGCCACCTGCTCTGACACAGCACACATAATTAGCACCACCATTTGCAGAAGAAGAGACTAAAACTCTGCTCCCAAAGTCAGCCAGGATTTCTCTGTGCAACTGGAATTAATTGGCCGGTTGGTGGGAATTTGGTTTTGCTACAAAGTGAAGAGGACCCCACCTGTAGAGCACAAGGTGCTTCAGGCCACATCTAATTGCACTTAGTTCTCTGTAAAGACACTGAGAATACTGACTTCATACTGTTCTGTAAGGACTATATGAGATAATATGGGTAAATTCTTTGGTAAGTCCTGGGAACTCAGCAGAAGCTAATTCCTCTTTCTTTCTCCTTCACTGAACACACATATACTTTTGCTAGAGCAAAGCAGTACAGTTGCTAATGTTCCTTGATACCCAGCAATTCTGGTAGATTTGTGGTTTTATGCTGTAGCTAAAATCTGCTTAAATTGATTGCTGTCAAATCATGTATCATTTCATTCATTCTAGATAGTTTATCCTGCAGGAGACAGTAGGTACATCTAGAAAGAAGAAACAGAAGAGACTGTGTGCTAATCAATAAGGATGGAGAATAAGGCACTGACCTTCTAAGCACTGACCTAAAGTTTATTTTCTGGCCGGAGCTGGTGGGATATTTGCCCTCTTTGCATATATGGGATGTGCTACATAGTAGCACTCAGCACAAGGTCTTTGCACCTATTTTTCCCTCCTATTCAGGATGCCCAATGCCACCCATCAGTCTTCTGCCACCTGCTGCTGGGTTAGACTCAAGTCATCCCCTTGGCTTCACAAGTCCCCCAAGAAATCCTCCGATGATCTCTGATCCAGGCCAAGCTCCGTCATGACATCACTCCAAAGCTGTTCATTCCATTTCTTCAAACAATCTATCTCAACTTGTGTAGTAATATATTTTGGTGTTTATGTGAATTAATGACAATTTGATCTTCCAAGATAATCACTTTGATCTCAGAAACCACATCTACTTTGGCATAAAAATGCATGTGGTTGTCAACATCTAAAATGGTTCCCAAATATCTCCCCTATCCAACATGCCAGCCCATGAGGAGATGCTCTTTCTGCGGGTTGGAACCAGCGATGTGCTCCTGATGAGGAGAACACAGAAGTGACAGGCCACTCCTTCTAGATTAGACTATAAAAACTTGCCCATGAGGCCTCCCCTCCTCTCCCTTCTCTTCCCTCTCCTCTGGCTGGCTGGCTGTCTCTAGTCTCTCTCTAATACAACCAGCTGCCCTCTGGAGAGGCCTGTGTAGCAGGATCTAGGAAGCACCAGACAAAGGCCATCAAAGAACTGAGATACCCAGCCCAACAGCCAGCAAGGAACTGAGTCCTGCAGATGCCACCTGAGGATCCTGGAAGCGGACTCTGCCCCAGTGAAGCTGTGAGATGACTGCAGCCCCAGCCTCATCTGCAGCCTGCAAGAGGCACTAGAACAGGGGTGCCAGGTCCGTCACACCCACAAAACCAGGTGAACTGTGAATAAGAAATGCCTCACCGTGCACTTGTAAGCAGAATCTAAAAAATGATAAAAATGAACTTATTTACAAAACAGAAATAGACTCACAGACATAGAAAGCAATCTTATGCTTACTAAAGGGGAAATGAGTAGGAGGAATGGTTAATTAGGAGTCTGGGATTAACAGATACACACTACTGTGTATAAAATAAACAACAAGGATTTACTGGATAGTACAGGGAACTATTCAATATTTTGTAATAACCTATAATGGAAAAGAATCTGGAAAAGACTATGCATAAATATATAAACAAACATATGTACAATATATGTATAGGCATAACTGAATCACGGTGCTGTATACTTGAAACTAACACTACTTTCTAAATTGACTATACACCCATTTTTAATGGTTAAAAATAAAGTGAAATTTGTTTAAAAAGAAAATTAGGCGACTTCCCTGGTGGACCATATATTTTTAAAAATCTGTCACTTTAAGCCCTTGAGTGCTGGGATAACAAATAACTTCACTGCATACTGTGAACCAAAGGGAGAAACACATATTTACATCCAAGCAACAGGAAAAAAGATAGGGTGTTTTTTTGAGTTGCAGAAAAAGAAATTCACCAAATTGAGTTCAGTCAACAATTCTTCCTGGGTTTGTTACAGAAAGATTTACTGAACAGCCAGTAGATGTGAGGGTTGGGCTGGAAAGACAGAAAGTCCACCGTTAGGGGTGGGCTCGCATGCAGAAGCTAGAGCACGAGACAGTCACTGAGCACATGCTATGGCTCAGGCACAAATCAGGACCCCACCCTGGATGGCTGTGAGTGAGACCAACACACAGATGCACAGAGAGAAAATCAACAACGCCGTATGTTAAGTGTCTAACACAGCAGGAGACGGCCTTTGCCGAGTCTGGAGTGAGAGCAGGAAACTTCCCAGGGTAGGATCTGGGATTAACAGATACACACTGCTATGTGTAAAATAGTAGAAATAGTAAGTTACATGGACAAAAGGAACTGAGCATTCCCTTCAGAGTCAATGGCATGACCCAAGGGACAAAGTCCCAAATACCTTGTGGACAGCTTGATGTCCATGGCAAGAAGCCTGGATTTGAGCCCCAAAGCTGTAAGAAATATTGAGGGGATGTGAACAGGTGACCAGGAGGAGGGACCAGGAGCCACCAGGCCAAGGAACCTCCCAAAGCACCATGCCAGTGATACATGATGATGCACTGGGCCTGGAAGAAGGGGAGAGAAGGGCAGGGACAATGACAAGGAAGGGGAGCTGCCACAATCACACAGCCACATGAAGGGGGCAAGGAATCACCCTCAAAAGATGTTCAAAACCTATTCTTTCAAAACTATTCCAAAAAATGAAAGGAAGGAGTACTTCTAAATTCATTCCACGAGGCCACCATCATCCTGATACCAAACCAGACAAAGACACCACAAAGAAAATTACAGGCCAATATCTGAGAGGGAAATAGACACAAAATTCCTCAACAAAATTCTAGTAGACTGAATCCAATAACACATTAAAAGTATCATACACCATAATCAAGTGGGATTTATTCCAGGAATGTAAAGACTTTTCAATATTCCCAAATCAATCAATATGATACATCAACAAACTGAAGAATAAGGTTGTTATTCCTATAATCATCTAAACAGATGAAGAAAACACTTCTGACAAAATTTAACATTCATTTATGAAAAAAAAAAAAAAACTAGAGAAAACAGGCATAGAGGGAACATTAAAAGGGCCATATGTAACAAACTCACAGCTAACACCATACTCAATGTTGAAAAGCTGAAAGCATTCCCTTTAAGGTCAGGAACAAGACAAGGATGCCCAATCTCACCACTCTTATTCAGCATAGTTTTGAAGTTCCAGCCACAGAAGGCAAAGAAGAAAAACAAAAAGAATCCAAGTTGGGACAGAAGAAGTAAAACCATCACTGTTTGCAAATAACATGATACTACGAAAATCCAAAAGATACCACCAGAAAACTACTAGAGCTCATCAACGAATTTGGGAAGTCTTAGGATACAAAATTCACACACAAAAATCTGTTGCATTTCTATACACTAACAATGAAATTTCAGAAAGAGAAATTAAGCAAACAGTCCTATTTACCATCACATAACAGAATAAAATACCTAGTAATAAACCTACCTAAGGAGGCAAAAGACCTTTACTCCAAAAGCTGTAAATTTCTGATAAAAGAAATAGAAGACAACAGAAACAGATGGAAAGATATACCATGTTCTTGGATTGGAAGAATCAATATTAGTAAAGTGACCATACTACCCAAGGTAACCTACAGATTCAATGTAGTTTCTATCAAATTACCAAGGCATTTTTCATAGAACTGAAACAAAAAAAAATTAATTTGTATGGAAATATAAAAGATCCTGAATCTTGAGAAAAGGAATGGAGCTGGAGAAATCACACTCCCTGACTTTAGACAATACTGTAGAGCTACAGTAATCAAAACAGTATGGTACTGGGACAAAGATAGTCTTACAGATCAACAGGACAGGATACAAAGCCCAGCACCTGTGGTTAATTAATCTACAACAAAAGCAGCAAGAATATAAAATGGGAAGAGAAAAAAATAGTCTCTTGAGAAACTGGGCACGTAAAAGGTGTAAATATGTAAAACAATGAAGTTAGAACATTCTCTAAGACCATATATAAATATTAACTCAAAGTGGATTAAAAACCTAAATGTAAGACCATATATTATAAAACTCTTAGAGGAATATATAGACAGGATAGTCTCACATAAACTGCAAAAATAGTTTTTGGATCATTTCCTAGAGTAACAGAAACAAAAGCAAAAATAAGCAAATGAGACCTAAGTAAGCTTGAAAGCTTTTACACACACACACACAAAAAAAGAAACCATAAAGAAAAATACAACCCATGAACTGGGAGAAAATATTTACAAACAATGCAATTAATCTCCAAAATAAACAAACAACTCACATATCTCCCCATCAAGAAATGGGCAGAAGACCTAGGAAATATTTCTCCAAAGAAGATGTGTGTGTGTGTGTGTGTGTGTGTGTGTGTGTGTGTGTACAACTCTTTGCAACCCCACTCGTGGCCTATAGCCCATCAGGCTCCTCTGTCCATGGGATTTCCCAGGCAAGAATACTGGAGTAATTGCAGTTTCCTTCTCCAGGGGATCTTCCCAACCCAGGGATCAAATCCATGGCTCCATTATCTCCTGCATTGGCAGGTGGATTCTTGGCCACTGTGCTACCTTATAGATGGCCAAAAGCAAGTGAAAAGATGTTCAACATCACTAATTATCAGAGAAATGCAAATCAAACCTACAAAGAGGTATCACTTACACCTAAATGAACTAGAAAAAGAAAAACAAAGAAACCCCAAAGTTAGTAAAAGGAAAGAAATCACAAAGATCAAAGTGGAAATAAGTGAAATAGAGATTAAAAAACAATAGTAAAGATCAATGAAATTAAGAGCTGATTTTTAAAAGATAAACAAAACTGATAAGCCTTTAGCTAGACTCATAAAGAAAAAAATGAGGATCCAAATCAACAAAATTAGGAATAAAAAAGGAAAAGTTACGACTTACACCATAGAAATACAAAGGATCACAAAAAATTACTACAATTACATACCAATAAAATGGTCAACTTAGTAAAAAATGGGTAAATTTCCAGGAATGCACAATCTCCCAAGACTAAATCAGGAAGACAAAGAAAATATGAACATCACTAATTATCAGAGACATGCAAATCAAAACTACAATGAGATATCACCTCACACCACTCAGAATGCTAATCGTCAAAAAGTCTACAAATAATAAATGCTGAAGAGGGTGTGGAGGAAAGGGAACCCTCCTACACTGTTGGTGGGAATGTAAATTGGTACAGTCACTATGGAAAACAGTATGGAGGAATCTTAAAAACTAAAAATACAGCTACCATATGATCTAGCAATCCCACTCCTGGGCATATATCTGAAAAAGAGAAAAACTAATTTGAAAAGATAAATGTACCTCAGTGTTCATACCAGTACTATTTACAATAGCCAAGCATGGAATAAACCTCAACAGAGGAATGGATAAAGAAGATATATATATCTTCTTTAAGTCATAAAAAGAATGAAATAATGTCATTTGCAGCAACATGCCTGAACCTATAGATTATCACACTAAGTTAAGTCAGACAGAGAAAGAAAAATATATGACATCACTTATATGTATAATCTAAACACACACACACACACACAAATGAATTTATTTTCAAAACAGAAATAAACTCAGATGGAAACATTTTTTTCCAGCAGAAGATAGGCTGACTCACTTTACCCAGCTGAGGAAATCAGTGAAGGATGAGATCTTCCATTAACAGATGAGAGTGTGGATACAGAGGGGACCCAGAAGACTTGTCTTTTGCATCAAGTGAGGCCACTGGGATGTTGTGTCCCCATAAACAGATCTGGTCTTTGGGACCCGCACTCACTGAGGTCACCGATGCTGCTCTACCTCAGTTTCATCTAAAGAAATCAAACACCACCAATTTAGACCCACAGTGGGAGACCTGCCCCGTGGGCCATCCTTCCTGCATGGACATGAAGACCTACGGGAAGGGCTCCTGTACCAGGTCAGGATGCAGGACAGTCTGCCCAGGGGACTGTGGAGGGCAAGTCCTGAGACGAACAGCATTGCTCCTGCTGCCATGTCCTTCTGCAGGTGCAGAGCTCAAACTCCACTACTCCACTATGCTAGAGTCACCGGGCCAGCACACCTTGACACAAGACAGACTGAGAAAGTAAAAGACACAGATCTAAGATGATTCTGACTATCTGCAGGGTTGTTTTGATTGGATGATTCATCAGTGAATATGCTGCTAAATGTATGGTAACCAAGAAGGGGAAGTTGGATGGCCAAAATAGAATGTTCAGTTAGGAATTAGTTGACCGAGGAATAGTAACTAGATAGCCTACACAAGATCTAGAAAGACATCAGAAATCATGTCTGAAGCTTAGGGTAAAAAAAAAAAAAACAACAACAGAAGAGACTCCAATTATGAAATTTTCAAAAAAGGAACATGATGTATCGTGCTTATAAACATCTAAAGTTCTCTCTTCGGTGGTGTTTAGCCTGTCCAACCCTGCTGAGAGCAAGGGAGAGAGAGAGATTTTCAGTAAATAGTCTACAAATGCTGCTTGAATGCTGCATACTGGAAGAGCTTTCACACACCAGGGCACCTTACAGAAAGGCCAGCTCCTCACAGAGAAGGGGGTTTTGACTGGTCAATTTCAACAGAACAGAGTGCCTCAAAGAAGGCTGAACAATTTGAGAAGAAAAGACAACTGAATTCACAGCATCACATTTTTTTATCTCATGTAAATTCCTTTCAGATGCCTAAAACTTAATTGCTTCTTTTTTTAATTTAAATGTCTTTCTTGAAATATCTAACATAACTCTGAAGCCAAAAAAATAAAGGAAAACAGTATTTTACGGCTTTCTTCCATAACTCCAGCTCATTTTTATTTCTTTGCATAGCTCAAGGACAAGCATATTTTTAGACTTTTGGAAGAGAAGGATGGGCAGATTAGAGAGTCTAGAAACAAAAGAGGAGTGATTGCAAATCTTGCAAATCATTGGCAAAAGTAATTTTTCATTGGAAATTAAATTTTAAAGTTTCTTCAGTTTTATAAAATCAAATTTCCCTGCTGTGTCCTAAAATCATAGGACATTTGGTCTGAAAGAGACCAGAGAGGCCTCAGTGTACAGGTTTCTTCTGCCCTAGAACATCCATGTGCCCAGCACCTCGGTGTCCATGGGGCAGGTCCATAACCTGGGAGCAGGTGGCTCTGCTCTTTAATCTGGGAGCAGGTGGCTCTGCACTATGGGAAAGGTAAAACTTGCCTGCCTGCAAGGCCCAGCCATTTGTTTTATTCCAGTTCTGTCCCCTTACAGAATTTCACATGCTCTTCAGGGGACAAAGCAGCAGGCAGCGTGCTTTGTGTGGACTCGAGCGTGTCTCAGGATCCTCCCAGCCTGGATGTGGAGCAGCCTGAGGAATGCGCTCAGCAGACCGCTGCAGAGCAGCGGGACTCTAAACCCACCAGGACACACACCCACCCCTGCTCAGCTGTCGTGAACAACGGGACAACACAGGCACAGGGACGTGAATGGGGCAGCTGAGCCATCAAGGCCAGGGCGAGGGCGTGACACAAGCAAAGCAGAACCAAGCTGAACAAAGTGAGGATGCAGAGAGGCAGGGAGGGAAATGTCCAGTGAGGACGGACTTCCCGGGGGTGTAAGACAAGAAGCAGAATCTCGTGGGTAAGTGGCCGAGTAAGAAGTGCAAGGGAACTCCAAGAGAGGACTTCAGGGCTGGCCTGAGCCTTAGCAGCAGCTTCACTGGACCACCACCCATTGTCAGCGGTGGCCCGAGAGATGTGTGAAGGTCAGCACTCCTTCAAGCCCGCGAGGTCTGATAATTACTTTAAAACAGGTGTTAGGAACATGATTTCACTTTTGAATTGCTGTGAAATGGAAAGTGAAACTCGCTAAGTCATGTCCAACTTTTTCTGACCCCATGGACTATACAGTCCATGGAAGTCTCCAGGCCAGAACACTGGGGTAGCCTTTCCCTTCTCCAGGGGATCCTCCCAACCCAGGGATCGAACCCAGGTCTCCTGCGTTGCAGGCGGATTCTTCACCAGCTGAGCCACAAGGGAAGCCCAAGAATACTGGAGTGGGTAGTCTATCCCTTCTCAGGGGATCTTCCCAACCCAGGAATCAGACTGGGGTCTCCTGCATTGCAGGTGGATTCTTTACCAGCTGAGCTACCAGGGAAGCCCAACTGCTGTATCTTTTCCAAAAGCCCAAACCACTCCAGTAGTATGAACTGACTAAACAGCATCTGGACAGAACTACAGATTAATTCATTTCTTTTCATCCTCTTCCACATTACGCATGCTGTTGATTCACCCCTTCTAACTTGTTCAGTGAGGCAAGGCACACGCACATCTACCTGGTTAAAAAGAGCTAGCACAGACTGGAGTAGTCTGGATAGAGGAGTAGGGGGACCCTGGGCTCATGTCCCTCCCACAGGCACACCAAACTACAACTATTTACTATTTACAGAACTATTTACAGAACAACTGTCTGTGAGAATGACCTGAAGACTAGCAGAAAAGATTTTCCAAAAGTAAAGATGTAAAGAAGGAACCACAATAGGACAGCTAGGAAAGGCAGAGACATGGCACAGTCAAGACCCACACCCTGGGTGGGCAACCACACAGGGAAATAATTACATGGCAGAGTTTTCTCCAGTGAGCCAGGGGCCCAAGACCCACATTAAGCTCCCCAGCCCAAGGATCCTGTACCAGGAAGACAAACCTCTAGAATGTTTGGCTTTGAAAACCCACAGGGCTTAATTTCAGAAGGGCTGTGGGACATAAAGACTCACTCTTACAGCACACATGCAAAGTCTCACATGCTCCAGGACCCAGGGCAGAGGCAGTGATCCAAGGAGCCTGGATCAGACCCACCTGCTGATCTTGGAGAATCTCCTGGAGAGGCAGGAGGCAGCTGGAGCTCACCCTGAGCACAGACGTGGGCACAGCCACTTGGGGGCGCTCTTTCTACCATGAGGACACTGCTGCTGCTGCTGCTGCTGCTGCTGCTGCTGCTTAAGTAGCTTCAGTCCTGTTCGACTCTGTGCGACCCCATAGACGGCAGCCCACCAGGCTCCCCCGTCCCTGGGATCCTCCAGGCAAGAATACTGGAGTGGGTTGCTTGTGCTGGCAAATATCACTTTGGAGTCCTCTCTCTTATTAGTACTGGGGGCTCATCCTCCCAACAGCAGGTTGGCACCAGTCCTGAGACCCCCCAAGTCAAGCAGTCAGCAGTACAGGGACCAAGTGCCGCCCACCAGGGGACTGACGGGATCTGAACCTGTCCAGCAGCGGATCCTCAGGACCCAGCCCCAACCCCCAGCAGGCCGACACCCAGCCCTGGGGCCCAAGGCCCCACAGCCAGCCATGCCGACACCCATCAGTGGCTGTTAGACTCCACAGAGGGCAGGGCCTAGCAGCCAACCAGGTCAGCAGCCAGGGCACAGCCAGAGCCACAGCGGTCAGCCCTGCCACAGAGGAGGGTCCGCACAGCCCCAAAGGGCATCCCTAGGTAACACAGCGCTGGAGACCAGAGGAGAGTGTGCTGCTGGGCCCCGTAGGACATCTCCTCCATGAGGCCACGAGTACCAGATTGGTAAATGTAACCGACATGCCTAATGCACACGGAGACTCAGGCACAATGAGGCAACAAAGGAGTATGTTCAGAACAAAGGAACAAGATGAAACCCCAGGACTAACTGAAGTAGAGATAAGCAATCCACCTGACAAAGACTTCAAGGTAATAATCATAAAGATCATCAATGAATTCAGGAGAATAATGGATAAACAGAGTAAGAAATTTTAACAAAGTGTTAGAAAAATAGAAAAAGAAACAGAGTGGAAGAATACAGTAATTGAAATAAAATACACCAGAAGAAATTGAGAGTACCTTGGATGATACAGAGGAACAGATTGGCTAGCTAGAAGACAGAGGAGCAGAAATCACTAATGCTGAACAAAGAAAAACAAATTTATAAACTGAAGACAATTTAAGAAACCTCTGGGACAACATCAACTGCACTAACATTACATTATAGAGGACCAAGAAGGAGAAGAGAGAGAAAGAGGAAGAGAACATATTTGAAGACAAAATAGCTGAAAACTCCCCTAATCTGGGAAAGGAAAGTCACCCAAGTCCAGGAAGTGCAGCGTCTCATACAGGATTAACCCAAAGAGGAACACACCAAGACACACAGCAATTAAAATGGAAAAAATTAAGGAGAATAAATTAAAAGCAGCAAGGGAGAAGCAACAGAGAACTCCCATAAGACTATGGCTGACTTTCAGCAGAAATTCTACAGGCCAGAAGATAGTGCCACAGTATGTGTGAAGTGATGAAAGGGGAAAAAACCTACAACCAAAAATACTTTATCTGGTAAAACTATCATTCATATCTGAAGGAGAGGTAAAGAATTTTACAGACAAGCAACAGTTAACAGAGTGCAGCACCACCAAATCAACTTTATAAGAAAAGTTAAAAGGAATTCTCTAAGTGGAAAAGAAGAGGAAACACCAGAAATATTAAACTTACAAAGGAAAAATCTAGTGGTAAAGACAAATATACAGTAAAGGTAGTAAATCAACCACTTATATAGCTACTAGAAAGGATAAGAAACAATCGTAGTAAAATCATATATATCTATAATAAGTAGGTAGGGTTACACAAAACAAAAAGATATAAAAATATGATGTCAAAAACACTAAACGTATGAGTAAAAACGCAGGGCTCTTAGAATGCAATTGAATGTAAGAGATCATCAGGTTGAAATGAGAATGTATATATATAATCGTCATATATGAACTTCAGGCTAACCACAAACCAAAAATTTATAATAGATACTTACACATACAAAAGAAAAGGGAATCTAAACATAACACTAAAGATAGCTATCAAATCACAGGGAAAAGATCAAAAGAAAAAGAAATAATCAAAAAAGAAATACAAAACAACTTGAAAAAAGTTCACAAAATGGCAATAAGCAAATATCTATTAAAAATCAGTTGAAATGTTAATGGACTAACTGTTCCAAATAAAATCATAGACAGGCTGAATTGATGAAAAATACAAGACCCATATATATGCTGCCAATAAGAGACTCACCTCAGAAGTAAAGACTCACATAGGCTGACAATGAAAAGATAGAAAAAAGTATTCCATGCGAACGGAAATGAAAATAAAGCTGGGCTGGCTATATCAGACCACATAGACTTTAAACCAGACATATCAGACCGAATAGACCTTAAAATAGAGACCATCACAAGACACAAGGAAAGTCATTACATAATAAAAAAAAAAAAGGACTGACTGATTCAACAAGATATAAAAACTGTGTATACACACACACACACACACACACACACCCAACATAGGAACACCTAAATAAAAAAGCAAATCTTAACAGACACAAAGGAAGAAATTCACAGTAACACAGTAGCAGGGGAATTTAACATTCCACTAATCAGTCCTGGGTGTTCTTTGGAAGGACTGATGCTAAAGCTGAAACTCCAGTACTTTGGCCACCTCACGCGAAGAGTTGACTCATTGGAAAAGACCCTGATGCTGGGAGGCATTGGGGGGCAGGAGGAAAAAGGGACGACAGGGGATGAGATGGCTGGATGGCATCACCAACACGATGGAAGTGAGTCTGAGTGAATTCTGGGAGTTGGTGATGGACAGGGAGGCCTGGCATGCTGCAGTTCATGGGGTAGCAAAGAGTCAGACACAACTGAGTGACTGAACTGTACTGAACTGAACATTAATGGGCAAATCACCCAGAGAAAAAAAACCAATAAGGAAACATTGGCCTTAAACTATACAGATAGATTTAATAGCTATAAATAGAGCATTTCATCCAAAATAGAAAAATACACATTCTTTTCAAGCATACATGGAACATTCTACAGGATAGATCACATACCAGCCCACGAAACATGGACCTATATGATATTATGATAAATGCAATAAGTCAAAGAGAGAAAGACAAGTATGATTTCACTTATATGTGGAGTTCAAAAAGTGAAAGAAATGAACAAACATAACAAAACAAATGACCCAGAGGGAAGGTACGGGGAGGGAAGAGGGAGGAGGGTTCAGGATGGGGAACATGTGTATACCTGTGGTGGATTCATGTTGATATATGGCAAAACCAATACAATATTGTAAAGTTAAAAGATAAAAGAAAAAAAAAACAGAGTTATAGATGGAAATCAAACAGGTTGTTACTGGAGAGCAGGGGGCTTGGGGATGAGGGAAATAGGCGAGGGAGATTAAGAGGCACAAATTTCCAGTTACAAGATAAGTGAACCACAGTGATGAAACATAGAGAGTAGGGAATACATCCAGTACTAATTTAATATTTACGTATGATGACAGTAACTAGACTTATCGTGGTGATTATTTGGTAATGTATAGAAATATCAACTCACTAGGGTGCATAGTAGAAACTAACATAGTATTGTAGGTCAAATACACTTCAGAAATAAACTCAGAAAAGAGATCAGATCTCTGGTTACCAGAGATGAGGTGGGCGGGGAAGAGGGAACTGGATCAAAATTGCACACCTCCTGTTATAAGCTAAGTAAATATTTGGAATGTAATGTACAACAGGATTAATATAACTAACATTGCTGTGAGTTGTATATGACAGTTGTTGAGACTACATGCTAAGAGTTCTCATCACAGGAAACTTTTTTTCCTTTAATTGTATATGTATGAGAACATGGATGTGTATGAAATATACTGTGATCATCATTCCATGGTGTACATTAAGTCAAATCATTATGTTCTACACCTCACACTTATACACGGCTGTATGTCAATTATGTCTCAACAAAACTGAAAGGAAAAATAGGCACAGAGGTGAGAAAGTACCCTACGACGATGGGCCTTTCAAACGTGAATCAAATAATAAAGGTGCGCACGTCCAGGCAACACAGGCATGCACTGTCTGTGCCCAGCGCTGTTCAGACACCAGGGTGTGCTAGAGACCAAGGTGTTAAAGGTCCTGCCCCCAAGACCTCCACCTCCACTGCTTCCCATCAGTCCCGTTAAGCTGCTTCTCAGATTGCCCCGTTCCCTCCTCTTTGGTCCTCAGCACCCCAGGCCTTGACTGGAAGCCTGCTCTGGGTCATACATCTGTGCTAGGTCAGATGATGAGAGACCACTGATCTGTGCCCTCCGACTTACAATTCTCAGAGATACAGAGTTGGAAACAAGCGGTTATCACTCATGAGGAGGTGCCCCGGTCACAGCGGTTATGGGGGTGCCATAATATGTGACACTCCTCTTTTTAAGAACTTGTTTCATTGACGTACATTTGATTCACAGCATGTTGTTAATTTCTGCTCCACAGCAAAGTGATTCATATGCACATGTATATATTCTTTTTCATATTCTTTCTCCATTGAATAGTTTCCTGTGCTACACACTAGAACCATGTTGTTCCATTCTACATACAATAGCTTGCAACTGCTAATCCCAAACTCCCAATCTAATGTCCCCCTTCCCCATTAACAACCACAAGTCTTTTCTTCATGAGTCTGTTTCTGTAGATAAGTTCATCTGTGTCATATCCTAGATGCCACATGTTAAGTGGTGTCATATGGTATTTTTGTCTTTCTGACTTCACTTCATTCAGTATGATAATCCTTAGGTCCATCCATGTGTTGCAAATGGCCTGTTTCATTTTTTATGACTGAGTAGTATTACATTGTATATATACACATCTTCTTTAACTATTCATCTCCTGATGAACATTTACTTCCATGTCTTGACTACTGGAAACAGTGCTGCTATGAACACAGGGGTGCGTGTATCTTTTCAAATTAGAGTTCTGTCTGGATATATACCCAAGAGTGAGGATGCTGGATCATATGGTAACTCCAGTTTTAGTTTTTTAAGTAACTTCCATACTGCTCTCCACAGTGGCTATAACCAATTTACACTCCTACCAACAGTGAAGGAGGGTTCCCTTTTCTCCACACCCTCTCTAGCATTTGTTATTTTTAGACGTTTTAATGATGGCCATTCTGACTGGTGTAAGGTCATTGCAGTTTTGATTTAAATGTCTCTAATAATTAACAATGATTAGCATCTTTTCAGGAGAAAACAATGGCAACCCACTCCAGTACTCTTGCCTGGAAAATCCCATGGACAGAGGGGCCTGGTAGGCTTCAGTCCATGGGGTCATGAAGAGTCGGACACGACTGAGTGACTTCACTTTCACTTTTCACTTTCATGCGTTGGAGAAGGAAATGGCAACCCACTCCAGTGTTCTTGCCTGGAGAATCCCGGGGACAGGGGAGCCTGGTGGGCTGCCATCTATGGGGTCACACAGAGTCGGACATGACTGAAGTGATTTAGCAGCAGCAGCAGCATCTTTTCACACATGTGGGGCTCATCTTGACTTTGGGACTCACAATCCCTAGTCATGACATGGGGTACAGTGGTCAGAAGGACCTGACCCAGCGGGTATCTCCCTGGAAGGGAGCACTCCTTTCTCTTCTGCATTAGGTCTTCCCAGCCCTGGGTCCTGTTCACTGTTCCTCCTCAACAGCTCCTCACAACCACTGAGGAAGCCTCACCGACTGGGAACTGAAAACAGCTGTCAGCCTGGTTACGGACCCAGCGTGGCCCTTCCAGAACAAGTCAACAGTGCAGGAAATTCAAGAAGTGGCATTCACAGCCCCAGATCAGCCTCGGATTCAAGCTCTGCTTCCACTCATTCTCTTTGTGTGGATGCGTTTCACGTTCTCGCTTCCAAGCAGAACAGGAATCCCTCAGTTGCCAGGCTGTTCTGAGACTAGGGGAACAGTATGAAACAGAACCTAACCAGCAGAGCAGCCAGACAAAGAGGGAGTGTCCTCCTAGCCTGCATGCAGAGCCTGCTCGGCCACTGAGTCCCAGGAAAGGGCGAGGGCCCTGGGTGAGTTACATCCAGCATCAGGTCAGCACCACGTGAAAAGTGACCCAAAAATGGCTTGAACTGCAAAATAAGGGGACAGGCCCTGTGTTTGGTTGCTAGGGCTATCATAATAAAGCACCTAAAACTCAGTGGTTCGAACAACAGAAATTATTATCTTAGAACCTGGAAGCTGACGTCCAACATCAAGATGTCAGCAGAGTTGGCTCCATCTGAGCCATAAGGGAGAATCTAGTCCTGGCCTCTCTCCCAGCTGCTGCTGGTTTGTTGCCCATCTTTGGTATTCCTTGGCTCGTAGAACTCTGCCTTCATCTCCACATGGTGTTCTCATGCGCATGTCTGTCTCCAAACTTCTCCTTTTTATAAAGACACCAGTCATATCAGTTTAGGGCCACCCTCTCCAGTATGACCTCATCTTAATTAATTAAACTTAATTTAATTAATTAAATTGACTCTATTTCCAAATAAGTTCACATTCTAATGTATGGGGGGAAAAACTGAGGAGCCCTCCCTTTCAGAAAACAGTTTTTACATTAAACTTAAAGATGGTGCTCTTTTCAGTGGTTCATGATATAGCCCATACTATGGGGAATGAGGAATATCAATTGAGAAATAACCAGCAGAATGAAAAAAGTTCAAGAGGAAAAGAAAAATAAGCTACCCACACATCTGACGGAGTTGGTGTGCAAGATTGCAATTGACAAAGAACAGAAATTTTGAAGTTACGAGAGCTGTTGCAGTGTGCTTGAATTGCTGAAAAGTTCACATTCACTCACAAAGGGGCATGACTGCTCCATGCAACAAGGCATTTTAAGACATTCTGTATAAAGTAGTGAAAAGTTCCAAGACACGGGAGGATAAACAAAAGACGAAAAACAGTCTGTTTAAAATGCACTAGTTTTACACTGACAAGCCCATTAGCATGGGCTTCCCAAGCGGCCCGTGGTCAAGAATCCACCTGCCAATGCAGGAGATACAAGACAGCCAGGTTTGATCCCTGTGTCAGGAAGATTCCCTGGATTAGAAAACAGCAACCCACTTCAGTATTCTTGCCTGGAAAATTTCCTGGACAGAGGAGCCTGGTGGGCTTCAGTCCATGGGGTTCCAAAGATTCGTACATGACTGAGCACACACACACACTCTCTCGCGTGCACATGCCTATTAGCATAGCTCCCACTGATTTCCTTTAAAGTATGGGTGTCTGTTCTATCATCTTTCCAGATGCAGTCTTTGAGACAGGACGTAAGGGTCCTACACCTTAAGCTCTATTAGCCATAAACTTGGCTGAAGATATCAATAGCCTCCATAAGTTTATTGTCAGGATTAAACTCTTGCAGCAATGGAAGCACTGAAAAACTGTTAACTAATACAATTAGAGCAAGGCAGGTGTTAACTAATACAATTAGAGCAAGACCTATTCATTAATGAAAATGTAACCTAAGATGTGGGAAGCGTATGGGTATGCAGGATGTGCACATTAACACTCAAGGATGCACAGTGGGTACATATGTAGACAGGCAGAAGGGAAGATGATTTTTATTCATTCATTCATTTGACAGACACTCATAAGGGCCTTTCAACTGAGTCCCAGGGGGCCAAAAAGAGCTGTAGGTGTTGGCCTTCAAGGGCTCACAGTAAAATGGGAACCTGCTACAGACGGGTTCACTAGATCTCTGGTTTAAAAAGCCTTTACTAGTTTTTAAAGCCTTTAAATACCACCTTCTTTCTCATTCTTGGGAATTTTTTTTAAGTTTCAGAAATCTTTTCCACTTATACTGTGTGGCTCTTTCAACATATTCTATTGGTTTATTTAATAATGTGTATATTTTAAGATACACACTATTATTTCTACTGCTGTTACACTGGAAAAGGGCTTTACATCTAGTGATGAACCAAATCTCAAAATCACACACTTTATAAATATATATAAACATGGGGTTAGCCAAAAAGTTTGCTTGGTTTTCCCATAAGATGGCTCTATAGTGCTTAGCTGTCTTTAACTTCATTTGAAACAATTTTGTTAGACTATCATGACAGCTGTCATATCAGCATGCACTTAAAAAAACTTATCAAAATTAGTGAATTTTTGTGTAGCCATTTTAATACTGAACAGGGAAGAAAAAAGAAACATTTTGGTATATTATGCTTTATTATTTCAAGAAAGGGAAAAATGCAACTGAAATGCAAAAAATAGATTTGTGCAGCATACAGAAAAGGTGCTGTTGACTGACTGAATGGGTCAGAAGTGGTTTGCAAAGTTTCGTGCTGGAGATTTCTTGTTGGACAACGCTCCACAGCCTGGTAGACCCGTTTAAGTTGACAGTGATCAAATCTAGATATTAATTGAGAACAATCAACATTATACCATGCAGCAGATAGCTGACACAACTCAGAATATCCAAATCAACTGTTGAAAATCATTTGTACGTGTTTGAGTCTGTTAATTGCTTTGATGTTTGGGTTCTACATATGTTAAGTGAAAAAAATCTTCTTGATTGTATTTCTACATGCAACTCTGTACTTAAGTGTAAGAAAAATGTTCTGCTTTTAAAACAAATTGGGACAGGCAATGAAAAGAGGATACTGTACAATAATGTGGAATGGAAGAGACTGGGGGCAAGCGAAATGAACTACCACCAACTACACTGAAGGCCAGTCGTCATCCAAAGAAGGAATACGGTAAGACTGGAAGAGAGTCCTCTATTATGAGCTCCTTCTGGAAAATCAAATGCTTCATTCCAACAAGTACTGCACCCAATCAGACCAACTCTAAGCAGTACTTGATGAAAAACGTCCAGAATTAGTCAACAGAAAACACAGACGTTCATAGGAATAACGCAAGACTGCATGTTTCTCCGCTGACCTGACAACAACTGTTACAGCTTGGCTGGGAAGTTCTGAGTCACTCACCATATTTACCAGACATCACATCTTAGACTTCCGTTTATTTCAGTCTTTACAAATTATCTTAATGAAAAAAATTTCAATCCTCTGGAAGACTATAAAAGGTATATGGAACAGTTGTTTGCTCAAAAAGATTAAAAGTTTTGGGAAGATGGAATCATGAAGTTGCCTGAAAATGGCAGAAGGTAGTGGAACAAAATGGTGGACATGTTGTTCAATGAAGTTCTTGATGAAAATGAAAATTTCATCTGGGCTTAACTCATGGCTCCAAAGTATTTCCTTTTCAACTATTAGAAATCAAACCTTACTCCATCTAAAGAAAATTTTAAATCAAAGGTGTGTGGCTATGATGGGAAAGCTCGTTCTAGACCAATACTCTCACAAAGCAAAAACAGAAAAGCTGGATAAAATACACATTTAAAAACTGATTTGAAGAGGTCCAACACCAAGACGGCAGGGGCAGCAGGGCCAGGACTTAGCCCCTCTCCCTAGAACCTGCCTCCTGTGGGCAGCAGGAGCCGGTGGAGTGGCAGCGAGGAGCGCAGGACCTGGCAGAGCTGGAGCAGAAGCCAAGCCTGGGGCAGCCAAGCAGCCCAGCCGGGAGGGGCAAGCCTTCAGAGAGGGGGGATGGCAAAGAAATGGGCCCAAAGGCCGGGGGTTTCCCTCAACACGCTCACAGACTAAGCTGCACGGTAAGAGATGGCTTAAAAAGAAGAGCAGAATTTCCAGCCATTTTATGCTGTCAGAAATATAAAAACTAGAATTTTGGAGCACTTTGAAGCTGCCTTGGGAAGCAACCCAAGCCGTCAGTTGGGACTCCTGCAGAGCTATCCCTAAGACTGGGGGCAGGGTAGACTGGAACCAGAGCCCAGCTGAGCCTCAGCTGGACAGCAAAATAGCCCCCCCAACAGTAGTGACCTCCAGACACAGAAGGAACGCTGACTGAAGTCTCTACAACTTTTGTACATAATCAAGGAGAAACAAAAACACGGGGCCAAGCAACCAAAGAGACAACAGAAATGGCACCCCAGGTGGCCAGATACTGCAGCTATCAGCTGTGATTTTAATGATTAGTCTGTCCCCCCCAAAAAGACTGTAAGATGGAGAAATCCATCAGAGACTGCACATCTACAAGAAACTGTCAAACTAAAACTTTAGAAATGAAAAATACTTTTGTGGTCAATTTTATGTGTCAACCTGACTGTGTCATGGGATACGCAGATACTTAGCTAGACATTATTCTTAGGTGAATCTGTGAAAGCGTTTTCAGATGAAATATTAACATTTCAGTTGGTGGACTCAGTAAAACATGTTGCCTTTCCCTGAGGGATTATAATATGATGTGATATGATTATATATGTGTGCGTATATATATATATATATATATATATATATATATATACGTATATATCCCATTGATTTTATTTCTCTGGAACCCTGAATAATATAACTACATAACTACTCAGTATCTCAGTAATAATATAAAAAATACTGCTAAAAGCATTAACAGAGGATGAATCTTAAATCCACTATGCTGAGTGAAAGGAACCAGTTTCAAAGGAACCAATATCACTAATTATGTGATTCCATTTACACAAAACTCTCAAAAACAAGACTGAAGTGTGAGAAAACAAACCAGTGGTTGCCAAGTATTTAGGTGAGGGTCAGTTGTGACTGTTAACAGAAAGTGTGAGGGAGCTTTGGGGACAGAGACTTACAACAGTCTCTATCTTGACTGTTGTAGGTACATAAATTTAAACAGATTTTAAAAGTCATGAAACTATATACTGAAAAAGTTAAATCACTCTATATTAATTTATAAAATAAAATTTCAAGAAATAAAAAACTCAATAGATGGCTTGAACAGATAAGGGATACATGAGGAGTGACTTACGATGCTGCAAGGTAGATTGATCTCTTCTGGTTCTTCTGGTTCCTTTTGATCTCTGGTCAAATTAGAACCAGAGATCAAATTGCCAACATCTGTTGGATCATCAAAAAAGCAAGTGAGTTCCAAAAAAACATCTACCCCTGCTTTATTGACTACACGAAAGCCTTTGACTGTGTGGATCACAATAAACTGTGGAAAATTCTGAAAGAGATGGGAATACCAGACCACCTTACCTGCCTCCTGAGAAATCTGTATGCAGGTCAAGAAGCAACAGTTAGAACTGGACATGGAACAACAGACTGGTTCCAAATTGGGAAAGGAGTATGTCAAGGCTGTATATTGTCACCTTGCTTATTTAACTTATATGCAGAGTACATCATGGGAAATGCCAGGCTGGATGAAGCACAAGCTGGAATTAAGATTGCTGGGAGAAATATCAATAACTCCAGATATGCAGATGACACTACCTTTATGGCAGGAAGCAAAGAAGAACTAAATAGCCTCTTGATGAAAGTGAAAGAGGAGAGTGAAAAAGCTGGCTTAAAACGCAACATTCAAAAAACCAAGATCATGGCATCTGATCCCATCACTTCATGGCAAATAGATGGGGAAACAATGGAAACAGAGACCTTATTTTGGGGGGCTCCAAAATCACTGCAGATGATGACAGCAGCTATAAAATTAAAAGACACTTGCTCCTTGGAAGAAAAGCTATGAGCAACCTAGACAGCATATTAAAAAGCAGAGACACTACTTTGCCAACAAACGCCCATCAAGTCAAAGCTATGGTTTTTCCAGTATTTGTGTATGGGAGTTGGACTACAAAGAAAGCTGAGCACCAAAGAACTGATGCTTTTGAACTGTGGTGTTGGAAAAGACGCTTAAGAGTCCCTTGGACAGCAAGGAGATCCAACCAGTCCATCCTAAAGGAAATCTGTCCTGAATATTCATTGGAAGGACTGATGCTGAAGCTGAAACTCCAATAGTTTGGCCACCTGATGTGAAGAACTGACTCATTTGAAAAGACCTCGATGCTGGGAAAAACTGAAGGCACCAGGAGAAGGGGACGACAGAGGATGAGATGGTTGTTTGGCATCACCGACTCAATTAACATGAGTTTGAGTAAGCTCCAGGAGTTGGTGAAGGACAGGGAAGGCTGGCGTGCTGCAGTCCATGGGGTTACAAAGAGTTGGACGTGACTGAGCGACTCAAGTGAACTGAAGGTAGATTGAAAGGTGTCCACTGATTGAAACATGGAGATCAAAGGGATGGAAATAAAACCATAAGCATAAGGGACAAATGGGACTTGGGAGAAATTCTTAATGGTCACAGGACTGGAGCCCTAGAACATGAAAAGAGAGAAATAGAAGGTTACTGAAGCAATATTTAAAGAAATGGAGGGTAGTGATGAACAGAGGATATTCAAGGCAGTGAAAATACACAATCCAGTTATGGTGAGTACATTATACATGTCACCATACATTTGTGAAAATCCATAGAAGGAACACCACCAAAGTGAACCCTCATGTAAACTATGAGCTTCACCTAATAATGTGTCAATATCCATTCATCACTCGTAACAAAATGCACCACAGTAATGGCAAGATGTTAATAATACGAGGAACATGTGTGTGTGTGTGTGTATGTGCATGTAGAAGTACATGAGAACTCTCTGTGATTCCCACTCGGTTTTTTGTAAATTTAAAATTTACCCTTTTTGGTTCTCTGAGCGGCACCATGGTGGTCAGCAAGAACAAGCGCCTTACGAAAGGAGGCAAAAAGGGAGCCAAGAAGAAAGTGGTTGACCCATTTTCTAAAAAAGATCGGTATGATGTGAGAGCACCAGCTATGTTCAATATAAGGAATAGTGGGAAAACATTGGTCACGAGAACTCAAGGAACCAAAATCGCATCTGATGGCCTCAAAGGTCGTGTTTTTGAAGTGGGTCTTGCCAATCTGCAGAATGATGAAGTAGCATTTAGAAAATTCAAGCTAATTACTGAGGATGTTTAGGGCAAAAACTGCCTGACTAATTTTCATGGTATGGATCTGCTACTGCTAAGTCGCAGTCATGTCGACTCTGTGTGACCCCACAGACAGCAGCCCACCAGGCTCCCCCGTCCCTGGGATTCTCCAGGCAAGAACACTGGAGTGGGTTGCCATTTCCTTCTCCAATGCATGAAAGTGAAAAGTGAAAGTGAAGTCGCTCAGTCGTGTCCATCCCTCAGCGACCCCATGGACTGCAGCCTTCCAGGCTCCTCCATCCATGGCGTTTTCCAGGCAAGAGCACTGGAGTGGGGTGCCATTGCCTTCTCTGGGTATGGATCTTACCCGTGACAAAATGTGCTCCATGGTCAAAAGATGGCAGACCATGACTGAAGCTCACATTGATGTCAAGACTACCGATGGTTACTTGCTTCGTCTGTTCAGTGTGGGTTTTACTAAAAAGCACAACAATCAGATTCAGAAGACTTCTTACGCCCAGCACCAGCAGGTGCACCAGATCCGCAAGAAGATGATGGAAATCATGACCTGAGAGGTGCAGACAAATGACTTTAAAGAGGTGGTCAATAAATTGATTCCAGATAGCATTGGAAAAGACATAGAAAAGGCTTGCCAATCTATTTATCTGCTCCATGATGTCTTCGTTAGAAAAGTAAAAATACTGAAGAAGCCCAAATTTGAATTGGGAAAACCCATGGAGCTACATGGTGAAGGTAGTAGTTCTAAAAAAGCTACCGGGGATGAGACAGGTGCTAAAGTTGAACGAGCTGATGGATACGAGCCACCAGTCCAAGAATCAGTTTAAAATGCAGACTCTTAATGGTGACAAATAAAAGATCTTAATTGTGGTATTTTTTTCCCTGATCATTCTTTTTAAATAACCTGACAGCTTTTTTAAGATGTTCTGATTTGTGGTGAAATTTTCTTACCTTTTGTGTGTATTTTATTTAGTTACTAAGTAGCCAAGAAAGGCTAAGATCTATTTTAAGCAGGAATGGTCTGAAAGTATTATAGATGGTGAATAAAAGGAAACCCTTTCTTTACATGGTTGAAGTTTTGAACGCAAAGTCACTCAGTCGTATCTGACTCTTTGGCAAGAATACTGGAATAGGTTGCCATAGCCTTTAGGGATAATCCCAACCCAGGGACTGAGCCCAGGTCTCCTGCACTGGAGACAGAGTCCTTTCCATCTGAGCCACCACGGAAGCCAAGGTGGTTCTCAAATCTCTGAAAGGCTTATTAAAACATTGCAGGGCCTTGCTCCCAGAATTTCTGATGTAGATCTAGGATGAAGTCTGCAAGTCTGCAGTTTGCAAATTTTCAGGTGACTCTGGTGACAAGGAACCATACTTTGTGAACCACTGTCCTAAATCCCGCAGTGGAAAGAAAAGAGCATATTGCCATTTAGGTTTTTGTGGGTTTGTCTTTTAAAAATATAAATGCTGTCTTCTGTTCTCTAGAGGTAAATCCCCCCCCCCCCCCGAAAACGTTAATGGTCAAGCTGAAGTTGGCTAGACAAGTAGAGAAACAGGTTATTGGTCTCCTATTAAGTGGGCATTCGTCTGCCATCCAGTGTTTCCTAGTCACTCACCCATTCTGTTCTATACCTTCTCCGCTCAAATCTCTAATTTTTCATTCTCAGTTCAGCTGATGGCCTTGCTTTTTGAGAGTAAGAACCTCAGAATTTCCTGTTATTTGCACCCTGCCTCATGCTGGGAAAGACTGAGGGCAAAAGGAGAAAGGGGGTGGCAGCGGATGAGATAGATACCGTCACTGACTCAATGGACATGAATCCGCAAACTCTGGAAGATAGTGAAGGACAGAGATGCTTGGTGTGCTGCAGTCCGTGGGGGCGCAGAGTCAGACATAGAAGCATCAGATTCTACCCTCTGTTCTTGGCTCCATCAGTTCTCACCTTTTTCATTATTCCTCTGCCAGTCTCAGCATACAAGTAAGTCCTCTGCCCTTCCAGATACACCCCTATTCAAGCTTATAGCAAAGCTCGAAAGAGTTAGCCATATTTCTTGCACGTAATTTTACTTTTGCTTGAATCTATCGCAGTTGGGCTTTTTTCTCTTTCACACTTTTTTTTACACTCCACTGTTAAGGAAGCTGTTGCTGTTAGAATTAACAGATGTCATTGCTAAGCCAGTGGTTCATCCTTAGCTTTCATTTTACTTCTGTAACAGTGATAATTGACAGTTGCTTTTCTCCTGTGTTTCTTAACTGTATTCTGGAACTGGACCTCAAAGTCTTCCTCCCAGGTTGCTAGCTACTATTTACTAGTTTGTTTCAGGCCTCAGTGTTGAAGAGCCCTAGGCCTTTTATGTTTACCAATATTCTTTCTAAAAATAGTCTTACTCGATTTCTTGGTTTTAAATAAACTGTCTCAGAATTAAAAAAAAAAAAAAAATTCAGTTCAGTTCTGTTCAGTCACTCCGCCATGTCTGACTCTTTGCGACCCCATGAACCACAGCACACCAGACCTCCCTATCCATCACCAACTCCTGGAGTCCACCCAAACCCATGTCCATCCAGTCAGTGATGCCATCCAGCCATCTCATTTAAAATTATGCCACATGAAATAAGTCAGAGTAAGACAAATACTCTATGATCTTATATGTAAAATCTTTTAAACCAGAAATCATAAAAACAGAGCAGATCCATTGTTTCCAGGGATGGCAGGGGGTACTTATGGGTAAATGTTGGTTGAAGTGTATAAATTTCCAGAATTAAGATAAGTGAGTCCCAGGGATAGAATATATAGCACAGTGACTACAGTTAACAATATGGTTATTATACACTTAATAGTTTCTAAATGAGTAGATCTTAAAATTTTTATCACCCACACCAAAAAAATGATCATGTGCGGCAATGAAAGTATGAACTAATGTTACTGTTTCAATTATTCTACAATACTTATATACACACAATCACCTTAAACTTATGTAATATTATACATAAACTATATCTCAGTGAGCTGGGAAGAATTTTAAACTGCTCTAAAAACAAAGTCTATTAGTATTTTTAATAAAAGGAAAATCATCCCAGCATCAGACTCAGCCTTGAGCCCTTTCCATCTCAAGTTTCAAGCCCGAGCTGTAGCTCTATAGGTGTCGCTGCTGCATGTTCTGATGACCACAGACAGAGTGGGCTAGAGTCAGAAACACTGCTCCAGGGTCTCCATCCGGTCAGCTCCAGCTCCTCCTCACAAATAAGTGTGAAAGGCAGTATCTTCTCTACCGTGACCTCACAGAAGATCACACAAGACAGGCTGATAGCACGGAGGAGGCATCAAAACAGCAGTTTTCTTTGTTCCATTCCAGTAAGGTGTCTTATGGTAAATATTCTCAAAAATAAATTCTCAAGCTCCCTTATATGCAGCTTCCATACAAGGAAACAATTGAAACAAATTTTGAAATGATTTTTTTGAAACAAATCATGGATAATTCTATGAGGAACTGTGCACATTTAGATATGCTAAAATTGCCACAAAGACAAAGACAGAGGATGTGATTGAAGCTTACAGAAAAATAGAAAAAGGTTCTCTTCAACCCATCTGAATCGCTTCTAATCTCTGTAACCAGAAAAAGCATAAACAACTTCAGGAGAGACAAGACAATGGAAAACACTCTGTTAAGGAAGTGACTGAATGCAACTTCATTTTATTTAGCAGGGAGGAGAATGTCTGAGACTGGAACTTCAGTATGAATAATATCAATAAAAGAAGCAGAAAAGCGGGAAGGAAAAGAAGAAGAAGAGGAAGAAATCGTTTTCTCTCTTTCCTTGAGTGTTAAATGAATAGTTAGAGGAAGTCATAAATTTATCAGGCTTTAGCTATGGTCAAAACTGTAATAAAAATGTCCATCGTTAAATCCTGTACACATCTCTAAATTGTGCCGTTCTCCCACAATGTGTTTTTTAATTTGTTTTGGTCTCTCTCATATTCTTTTTTCTATTATTATTGCTGACTCAATCCCCAATTCCCACTTCAACAGTCAGTTCACTACTTTTAAATTGCTTTTCTTTTTCATGAGGTCCACATTAAAGCACTTTACAATACTTTACAATACTTTTTACAATACTTTTGAAACTGTATCATTTGCTTTCATAGATACAGTGGGTAAATGTGATGTACGTGGCAATGTGAGAAGAAGCTCTCTGTCATTCTGACTTCTAAGCATAGAGCTAGGAAAACAAAGGCTGGAAGTACTCAACCTTCAGGAAGCAGATGCAGAGAGAATGTTTAGGGCAGTGGAATTACTCTGCATGATACTGTGATGGTTGAAACATGTTGTTACAGATTTGTCCAAACTCACAGATGTACAACATCAGGAGGGACTCCTAATGTAAACCCTGGGCTCTGGGTGATGATGATGTATCAATGTGGGTTTACTGATTGTAACAAATGTTTTCACAGTTGGGGAGGCCATGCATGAATGGAGGCAGGAGAATATAGGGAATCTCTGCACCTTCCTCTCAACTTTGATGTGAACCTAAAAATGTCTTTTCACAACTAAAAATCTAAATTTAAAAAAAGGAAGCCCTTGCCTCCCGAGGCCTCTGAAACCTCCCTCAGGGGTTTTGCACATTCCCTCCTTCAGGAAAGTGAATCTGTCTTTGCTCTGACCCCCTGGGCATCAGGATGGCTTGTTCATGAATCTGGATTTGAGCTAATCTCTCGTGAAGTCAGACCTGCACTTACTCAAACGGGAGTGTCCACACGCTCCCCAGCGCAGGGTCTGTCCAGGGCAGAGCTGAGGGAAAGCTGAGGGAAGGCTGAAGCTCTCAGCACGCACGGCCTCCGAGTCTCAGTCCCCACAGTTTCCTAGCCCATGAACCCCATGGCTTCAAACATCAAGTCAGTGGGTCCCCAGTCACGTCACGTATCTGCCATCCTGCTTTTTCCTGCCAACTTCCCACCTGTCCCACCTTGTCCGAGCCCCGCCTAGTAGCTTCACCTCAGGCAGAAAAGCCCTCATCAGAGAAATCTAACCCACCTGCAGTGGGCCTTCCAAGGGGGTGCTGGCCGTTAGCAGAGCCCTGTCACTTATTTTTAGCCTCCTCTGCAGCCTATGATTTTCACAAAGAAAAGTCTATCAATTCCAGCAGCAAAGACTGATTCCGGGCACAAAGTAGATCTCAAGGTGGCAGGAGTTCATGAAAATCCCTAGATATGCAAATACAAGCAACTGTTCCTAAAACAGTTTTACAACTATGTATCTTTGGAGGCATTCTGTTTTAGCGTTACACATAAAGCAGTGTCTGAATAAAGCATTAAGGAACTAATACAAGTAAATACAATTCCGGAACAGGAAACCCTGAGAGACTGACTACTGAATCAGGGAAAGGCACAGTTTGCAGTCACAGTTTACCTTTCACGATCTGTGTAGGGTGAATCTTCTTTTATTCATTTCCCCTCTTTGTTAGTGGTCCATCTCCACTGTGTGGATGACATAGGGGATTTTTTTTAAGTGAGTGACCCATAAATAGAATTTCAGCCCCACATGGAACCTTTCTATCATCAGAGAAAAGATGAGCACTTTTAATACCGGGCAATGAAAAGAAACAATTTTGCTATGAATTTTGGAAGGATTATTTCCATCCACAGAACTCTGCAATGAAAGGAAGGCTTCTTAAGCTGGCATTATGCAATCCCCCTTCAGCATCATGCATCCCCTGAATCCAGGAGCCACTGTGCAGCAGGGAAGCACAGGATGAGCCCAGCATTAGGTCACTGGCCTGCAGAGCAAGGGCCTGCTCCTAGAATCTGCACACTCTGGTCAGGGAGGCCCGCTCTGGCCCATGGTGCCTGTGAGGGGACCCTGACACTAGTGAATTCCAACATTCCAGCACCTTCCTAAGAGCCAAGCACTCTGTACAGGAAAGGACTTCTACACTATGAACAGTTACTTCTGGAGCCTTTTTGCTTATAAGTATGTGAAAATATACTAAAATTTTATTCAGGGAAATCACACATGTACTTGACCCCATATTTCCTTTTTCCTGTTTATTTACCCCCAGGAAGACAGAAGTATAAGCTGAGTATTCTCAGATTCTTTCCTGAGAAACACTGAAAGGCAGGTCTTTCGGTCCTTGAAAAAATGAACTAAAATTTAAAAACTGTCATTTATATTCATCCCTAGTTTTAATGAGGTCAGACATAGCCAATGACTGCACAACTGCACATAACATCACCTGGAAATTTACACACAGTAAACAACGCGTGGACAAGATGCGGGTGGACAATACGGTTCTGGTACAAAAATGGAAACATTTCAATGGAATAGGATAGAAAACCCTAAAATAATACCATGCACTAATGGTCCATTAACCTATGACAAAGGAGGCAAGACACACAACAAAAAACTGTAATGGTGAAAAGACAGTCTCTTCAACAAATGGTGCTGGGGAAACTGGAAAGCCACATGTAAAAAAGTGAAAATAGATCATTCTTTAACTCCATACACAAAAATAAGCTCCAATGGATTAAAGACCTAAATGTGAGACTAGAGTCCATACAACTGCTAGAGGAGAACACAGGCAGAACGTTCTGTGACATAAACCACAGCAACATATTTTTTTTGATCCATCTCCCAGAATAATGGAAATACAAACAAAAATTTTAAATGGGACCTACTTAAACTCAAAAGATTTGCACAGCAAAGGAAACAATAAACAAAACCAAGAGACAACCCACAAATTGGGAGAAAATATTTGTGAATGGTGTTACTAATAAAGGATCAGTCTCCAAAATTTACAAACAGCTCATGACACTTACAGCATCAAAACAAACAACCCACTCAAAAAATGGGCAGAAGATCTAAACAGACATTTCTCCAAAGAAGACATACAGATGGCCAAGAGGTACATGAAAAGATGTTCAACATCACTAGTTATTAGAGAAATACAAATCAAAACCACAATGAGGTGTGACCTCACACCAGCCAGAACGGCCATCATCAAAAAATCCACAAACAGTAAATCTGGAGAGGGTGTGGAGAGAAGAGACTCCTCCTCCTGTGGATGGGAATGTAAACTGGTACAGCCACTATGGAGAACAGTATCGAGGTTCCTTAAAAAACTAAACATAGAGCTATCATAAGACCCTGCAGTTCCATTCCTGGGCATATATCCAGAGAAAAACATAGGATGAGATACTTTTTAATCACTACTGATGTCACAATCTCTATTCCTTGAGTTTTACCACTTTCAGTGTTTAAACTTTCAATAAATGCTACATATTTAAGAAGTCAATTGTGAACTTAAACTTGCATGATAGATCTCAAACAGAAATCCACAATAAGAGCGTAAGCAAGAACTGATACAAAGACCGTCAGATCAGAAAAGAAGCTTCTTACCATGTTTATCGATGACACAGGACCAATGCTGTTAACATAGATGTCAACATCAATTACAGTGGGTTTTACTGTGGAGAAAACACAGGTATGTTAGTTAATACTCTGTGCCAGAAAGCGCACCTCAACTTCCTCTGAGTCACACACTGACAGCTCAACAGCATTTGGAAAAGTGGTGGATTTTTCTTTGGGACCTGCATGGCAGTTACAATTTTTAAATGATGAAGGATTCTTACAGTTAGTAAATTTAATTGTGAAAAAACAGGATATTTATACACTGCAAGTTGCCAGTGACAGATGACTATGATACTCTAAAAGTCTTTGTTTAGCTGATTATATGACAGAGAAAACATAAAAAGGTTAAATATAAGACATCACATAAGAAATGTCAAAGTTATGCTATGAAATCAAACCTAAGTAATGAGTAATATTGGAGAAGGAAATGGGAACCGACTCCAGTATTCTTGCCTGGAGAATTCCATGGACAGAGAAGCCCGGTGGGCTATAGTCCATGGAGTCACCAAGAGTCAGACACGACTGAGCAACTAATACACACCCACACAATGAGTAATATCAGGGACAATTCAAGTTATTTATCCATTACTTTGGTGGAACTCAAAGCAAAGATCTGGAGAATACATATACCAAAAGAGATTAAGAAATGTTCATTGTTATCATTATTACGTAAAGACACATACGCATATCACAGATTTCAAATTCTGCAACTCAGAAAAGAATAACACTTCAGTAAATCAAGGAATTACCATTCCAACTATGAGGTAGTAAAATTCACACAACAAAAAACTGTAATATCTAACTGTGCATCAGAGGTAAAATTAGCTCATTTAACCTTAAAGAAAATCAGTTCCCCTCTCCTTGGCAGAAATGGAACTTGAAAGACCAGTAATGAGATTCCCGAAACAAACTCCAAGTCAGGGGTCTGTGCCACCAGAAAGGAGGTGGCTTCCTTTCCCCAGCACTAAGCAACTGATTGGTACGGGGAGAAGAACACCAATTTCAGAGTATTTCTGCTCTGCTGCTGCTGCTGCTGCTAAGTCGCTTCAGTCGTGTCTGACTCTGTGCCACCCCATAGACGGCAGCCCACCAGGCTCCCCCATCCCTGGAATTCTCCAGGCAAGAACGCTGGAGTGGGTTGCCATTTCCTTCTCCAATGCATGAAAGTGAAAAGTGAAAGTGAAGTCGTTCAGTCGTGTCTGACTCTTCATGACCCCATGGACTGCAGCCTACCAGGCTCCTCCGTCCATGGGATTTTCCAGGCAAGAGTACTGAAGTGGGTTGCCATTGCCTTCTCCATTTCTGGCCTGGAGGAACATAAATAAGACTCCTGAACCTCTGCATATAAGCAAGGTATTTCTACGGAAACAAGAGTGTTTGTATCAGCAATTATTACAATAAGCTTCCTCCAGTTTTGCTAAATAAGTAATCATTGATGAGTGGCACCTGTCAGCTCAAGTCTGTTGTTCAATTACATACCCAGCAGTCTGCAGCCTGAGCCATGTTATTCAGACCTTCATGAAAATAAAAATAATGATAATGAACTGGAGTCAACTATTTTGTCAGCACAACCAAGTCATGTTAGCTTCAGAGCTGTTGGCATTTTGGAAAACACCCCAATATGATTCTATGAACTATGCACATAGTGTTTAAATTTTGTTAAAGGACTATTCAGCATTTTAAACTGAGCTTTGCTAACTACTTTGAACAGCAAGTAGCATCTTTCTTCAACTTAATTGGATTCAGCAAATATTCTGTCTCCAAATGCTGCATAACCTTATTAATGTTATACAAAGGTTGTGTTAAGTCAGTCAGTTGAGGACCTACTTTTTGCAAGAGATTTTTTCTGGTTGTTTCATGGTATTTACCAGACTTTAGGTTTCCAGAGCTTTTAATCTTATTAAATAAAAAGGATCTACAGATGTAAAGCCTTAACAACTTGAAGCGGGAAGTATCAAATAAGTATTAAGTGCAATAGTATAATAAAGGTTTTAAGAGAAGAGTTTGGAAAACACACACACACACACAAAACCTGGGAGAAAAGCTGTTTTAAGCAACTTCTCCTTTAAGCAGTGTCATGCTAAAGTAAAAAGAATCTAGGAATGTGGCCCTGACAGTGGTACTCAGGAAACAGGGCGGCCACAGGAGGCTCAAGATTTACAACTCAAGGACTAGAGATTAAGCCATAATAAATGATTTTCAACAGCATGTCAAGACCATTCAGTGGGGAAAAAGTATTTACAACAAATGGTGTTATGTAAACTGGATACCCACAAGCAAAAAAATGAAGTCGAACCCTTACACAATATAGAAAAATTAACTCAAAATGGATCAGAAACCAAAAGGATGGTTTGAAACTACAAAATTCTTTGAAGAAAACACAGGAGAAAAGCTTAATGACACTGAATTTGGTAATGATTTCTTATATATGACACCAAAAGCACAGGCAATAAAAGAAAAAGATAAACTGGACTACATCAAGATTAAAAAGTTCAGTTTACATTTTTTTGCATCAAAGGACACAATTAACATAGTGGATTGCTGTTGTTGTTTGTTTGCTAAGTCATGTCTGACTCTTCTGTGGTCCATGGATTGTAGTCTGCCAAGCTCCTTTATTCATGGCATTTCCCAGACAAGAATATTAGAGTGGTTTGCCATTTCCCTCTCCAGGAGACCTTCCCGACCCAGGGATCAAAACTGCATTTCCTGCATTGGCAGGCAGATTCTTTACCACTGAGTCACATAGGAAGCCCAACACAGTGGACAGGCAACCTGTATAATGGGAAAAAACATCTGGAAATCATGTATGTTGTAAGTTTGATATCCAAAAAATAAAAAAGACTCCCAAAACTCAACAACAAATAAGCAAAAGAACCTGACTTAAAAATGGGTAAAGGACTTAAGGCAAAAGAGACAATGACCAATAGGCACATGAAAAGATACTTAACATTATTAGTCACTGGGGAAAGGCAAATCAAACAGCTTCGTATCCATTATGATGACTGCTATTTAAATTTTTAAAAAACATAAATTAGCCAATCACAGACACACTGTGCTTCCACTTATATGAGGCAACTACAGTAGTCAAACTCACAGAGGTAGGAGGGAGAATGGGGGCTGCCAAGACCTGGAAGGCAGAGACAATGCAAAGTCAGCGCTTAAAGGCTACAGTTTCAGCTACACAAAATGAAGAGCTCTAGAGATGGATGGTGGTCATAGTTGCACAATAATCTGAATGTACTAAATACCACTGAGCTGCACACTTGAAAGTGGTTAAAATCGCAAATTTATGTGCATTTTACCAGAAATTTTTTAAAAACATTAAGCTCTGGGTAGTTGGGAGAAGGATGAAGGGTTACACAGATGCAAGAAAGTCAGGAATGAGGGGAGAAGGGATGGCAATTTTCTGAGTGAAAAGGAACAGATTCTATTGAAGAAGAGCATAAAATAGGACTGATGGAGTTGAGTCCTCTGCATTTAGTTCAAAAATGAATTTGCTTTCAAGTTTTCATTTCATTTCTATCTTGGAAATCTATTTGGAAATTCTGTCATGCAATTCTATTTGGAAATCACTATTTCCTAAAAACTCAGAATTTGTATATTTGAGAAGAATCATTCTCATAACCTGTGCAACATAAATGAACACTGCAGAGCTGCCTAGGGTAAGTTTTGCTAAGAGTCAACCACATTTGTTTCCTCGAAAGACTGACGGCACCCAAAGAGGAATTACAGGGACTATACTTTCTACTTGCCTCTGCCACAATACCAATGCAGATTTTTGTTTGGTTGCTGTTCTTTGCCCAATCCTGAACCTTCTCATGGAGAAGGAAATGGCAACCCACTCCAGTGTTCTTGCCTGGAGAATCCCAGGGTCGGGGCAGCCTGGTGGGCTGCCGTCTATGGGGTCGTACAGAGTCAGACATGACTGAAGCGACTTAGCAGCAGCAGTGGCTTATGCTTCCCCCTCTGGGACACTAAACTACAGTCAGGTCTGATTCCACCACTGGTGCTCCTACTGGTTTTGCAGGTTTTGGCAGTTTCTGGGGCACACAGCCACCATCTTTGAATGCAAGGAGTTAGAGTGTCCTGTCGACAATGTTATCTTGTCTGTCTGGGATGCCCAGTCTTTTCTCTGGACTCCCTCAGCTGTATCATACTAGCCCCGTCAAAGGATCCTCAAAGCAACCAATACTGGTCTTCTCCCTGGGGTCTGACACCTGAGCGTGAGCCTTGGCACCCTGCCCCTAACTTCTGCCATGGGTTCAAGCATCTGAGCTGCTTCTCAGCTAGGAAATGCTGTTCAGCAATGAGGTCTGTGATGAATTCTCTCCATTTTGCCTTTGGGGAAATCACTGTTGTGCTCCCCTCTGAGGTTCCAAAGCTCCCTCCTGTCCTCACCTGTGAGGGGCTTTCCCACTGTATGGAAACTTTTCCTCCTTCTCCACAACTCCCTCCCCAGGGCACAGGTTCTCATCCTGAAAGACTCTGTCTCTTCTTTTCCCCTCTTTTCCCCTTTTTTATAAAAACGTATTTTATTTTATTTGAAGGATAACTGCTTTACAATATTGTGTTGGTTTCTGCCATACATCAACATGAATCAGCCATAGGTATATATATGTTCCCTCCCTTGTGAACCTCCCTCCCCGCTTCCACCCCATCCCACATCTCTAGGTCATTACAGAGCCCCAGTTTGAGTTACTTGAGGCATACAGCAAGTCCCCACTGGCTATCTATTTACATATGGCAGTGTATATGTTTCCATGCTACTCTCCCCATTAGTCCCATCCTCTCCTTCCTCCCTCTGCCTTGTGTCCATAAGTCTGTTCTCTACGTCTATATCTTCACTGCTGCCCTGAAAATAGGTTCATCAGTATCATCTTTCTAGACTCCATATATATGCATTAATATACAATATTTGTCTTTCTCTTGCTGACTTACTTCACTCTGTATAATAGGATCTAGGTTCATCTACCTCATTAGAACTGACTCAAATGTGTTCCTTTTTATGGCTGAGTAATATTCCATTGTATATATGTACCACAGCTTCTTTATCCATTCATCTGTCAATGACCAATCTAGGTTGCTTCCATGTCCTATCTACTGTAAATAGTGCTTCAATGAACATTGGGGTACATGTGTCTTTTTCAACTTTGGCTTCCTCAAGGTATATGCCTAGTAGTGGGATTGCTGGGTAATAGGATAACTTTGTTCCTAGTTTGTTTGTTTGTTTGTTTGTTTTAAGGAATCTCCATTAACACACCACTTACACCAATGGACAGATCATCAAAATCGAAAATTAATAGGGAAACATAAGCCTTAAATGGCATATCAAACCAGATGGACTTAATAGAACATTCCATTCAAATGCCAAAGAATACACTTTCTTCTCAAGTGCACATGGGACATTCTCCAGGATAGACCACATCTTGTGTCACAAATCAAACCTCAGTAAATTTAAGAAAATTGAAATCATACAAAGCATTTTTTCTGACCACACTATGAGACTAGATGTCAATAACAGGAAAACAAGCTGTAAAAAACACAAACACATGAAGATTAAAAAATACTTTTATAGATAACAAACAGGTTAATGAAGAAATAGAAAAGGAAAGAAAATTCCTAGAAACAAATGACAATGAATACCTGACGACCCAAAACCTATGGGAAACAGCAAAAGCAGTTCTAAGAGGGAAGTTTATAGCAATACGATCCTACCTCAAGAAACAAGAAAAACATCAAATAGACAACCTAACTTTACACGTAAAACAACTGTAAAAAGAATAACAAAAAACTCCAAAGTTAGCAGAAGGAAAGAAATCATGAAGATCAAAGCAGAAATAAATTAAGGAAACAGTAGTAAAGATGAATAAAGCTAAAAGTTGGTTCACTGAGATGATAAACAAAATTGACAAACAACCAGTCTCATCAAGAAAAAAAGGGAGAAGAATCAAATCAACAAAATTAGAAATGCAAAAAAGAGAGGAACAGACAACGGAGATATACAAAAGATCATAAGAGACTACCACAGGCAACGATATGCCAATAAAATGGACAACCTGGAAGAAATGGAGAGGTTCTTAGAAAAATTAAAACTTCCAAAACTGAACCAGGAAGAAATGGAAATTATAAACAAGCCAATTACAAGCACTGAAATCAAAACAATTTTTAATTAAAAAAAAAAAATCTCCCCTAAAACAAAAGCCCAGGGCCAGATGGCTTCACAGGTGTAATCTGTCAAATATTTAGAGAAGAGCTAATGCCTATCCTTCTGAAACTCTTTCAGAATATTGTCTCTTTTTTATCTTTATCTTTTGCCCTACCTCATTCTAAGGAGATTGGCTTGCTTTTGTGGAAGTCTGGGATCTTCTGCCAGTGTTCTGAACATGTCCTGTAGGAGTTGCTCCATATGCAGATGAATTTTTGATGTATCTGTGGGGAGGAGGGTGACTTATTCCTCCAGGTCTTGAAGTTATTTCATTGGTGCAATTTTAAACAGAATTATTTTTTAATTTCTCTTTCTATGTTTCATTGTTAGTATAAAGAAATGCAACAGATTTCTGTATATTAATCTTATATCCTGCCACCTAGCTGAATTCATTTATCAGTTTAATAGTTTTTATGCAGACCTTAACGTTTTCTATACCTAGTATCATGTACTCTATATATAGAAAATCATGATTTTAAGTTATCATATTTACTTGGAATTTACATGTTAAATGTTCACATGAAATTAAATACTGCAACAGGAAGACTAATTCTTTAAGGTCTCTTGGAAACTGACAGTCATTACTGGCTGACTCAAGTGGTCAGATGGGCAAAAGGCTGATAAGAGACCATCTAAGACAAGACATTGCTGAAAATAGGCATCTGTTATATCAGAACTTACATTAGTTCACTGAAAGTGGAAAAGCTGAAAGTGACATTGGGAGAACACACCGTTCATATTCACTTAGAAATAAGCAAGAAATAGACAATGACAGACACAATTTAGGCAGAATATAGAGCTGGTCAGTGTTGACAGGGACAGAACTGTGATGTGCAGTGACTGTAGCTGTCCACAGAAGGCAATCCTAATGAGCTACTCCAGACTGGCAACAGTAGGGGTGAGGAATGGAGACCCCAAAGAACGCTGAGCAGTTGTGCTACGTGGGCAATAGGCAGGGGAGAACACTGCCTGGCCATCAGCCTGAAAAGTGGCTCTGTTCTAACCAGTTCCATAATCTTGAAAAGCTTCTTAAGATCTCTGTGCCTTACTCTCCCCGTATCTAAGAGGAGCCGATGGCAGAACCCAATTTATGAAGGGGGCTCAGAGTGAGTGGTTGGACTATTGTCAAGTAAATAGTAGTTACTCAGTTAATTTTTTGCTTTGGCTTCTGGTGGGGGGTGGTCTCTAAAATTATACACAAAAGAAAGTCAACATCTTGCATTTGTCATTCTTTCAAATAATATTTATGCCTAAATGTCATTCTGGTCTCTAAAAGTTTTACTTTTCATAAATTTAAATATACAGATAGAAAACTTTACATTGCAACAAATGAATAGAAAAAAGAGATATAAATAATACCAACTCTCATGCCCACGAAGGTTAAATAGAAGTGCTCTTCAAATACTGGGAATATCTCTTCCAGTCTTCCTCTGCTTTTGAAGAAAGGGAGTGGGGCTCATCTGCTGTTGGTCCCTCCACCTTACTGCCCACTTCCTTTACTTGAACTGAGAGTCCCCCAGGGCAAGGTGATGCATGAGGCAGATTGACTCCCCCACTCCATCGTCAACTTCCCTGTAAGTACTTCCTCCCATCCTTCTGCTGACGCCCACAGACGAAAGTTTGTTAATACATATTAAATGGCACTATAGTAAGAATTTTTCATTTAATTACTATATAACACTATTTTTATTTCCATTTAAGGACAGGAAGCTAAAACATGATTAAGGAAGTGACTTATAGAGGATTCTGCAGCCTCACAGACACAAACTCCCAGAGTTTCACTCTCAACCTCCCAGAGACTTAACTTTGGTAATGAAGCTTAAAGGGATTCTGGGGAACAATGACTTTAGTGCGAGCTTACCACCACCACCATTACTATCACAAATAATCTTTTCAGGCTCTTTGAAAAGTCCAAATACTCTGTCTCCGAGGCTTATATTAACTTAATCTATATGATCTCAATGGAGATGTGTTTTCAAATGCTCTTCTCCAGCTTGGAGAATATTAGGTTATAAGGATGGGTGGATGAAAGGATTTGGGTAAGAGGTTCATAGAATGTGCAAACTTGTTAATATTACATTTTTGCCAAGACCCTAGGTCCATGCAAAAGCATCTGACATAGCTTAGTGCAAGAGAATTTAGACGATGAGTCACTATTATAGGTCCCATTTCAGCTCCCTTAGGGTTCCTATCTGGTCAGTTCTGGCTTGATTACAGTGTTTAGAACTAATTCCACCTCCACTAATCCCAGAACTATGGATTCAACTCTAAATTCTCACTTCTCTTCAATCATCCTTTAGATGTGTGATCTCAAGAGGGCCAAGCAGAGCTTACAAAGATCAAGAAAAAAACTGCCATCACCTCAGACCTTTGTCAGACCTGATAGTAATATGGAAAAAGGTAAACAGTGAGATTCCACATTTGCATACACTCAAATAAAACATTTTACTAAAGCAGGCAATTTGAGAATTCACATTCTCAGAAGAAAGAAAAGAGCACTGGGGTTAAAGTTCAGAACCACCAGTTCCAGTGGGTAGGTGCTTCAAAGCTCATATCTACATTTCCAACTATTAAAAGAGTTTGGTGATAAGAATATAAGAGAATTTAAAAAGTACCTTAAAAACTCTTTATAATGTCACAAATTTGACTCTGAAGCAGTCATATGACTTTATGAAAGTAATGTAAATTTTCTGGAACTCATTTTCCCCACTGCAAACTGAGTGTTTGAAGTAAGCTTTCCTTCCAGCCATGGACTGTGCTAGCTGCAACAGGAAAGATAACACTATGGACTCCCTTCACAATGGCACTTTCTCCTTTCTACTACCTGACTGGCAATATCAGACTGCATTCATCAACAGGGTTTTCAGTCTGTAGTACACATGAAAAGCTAGCTGCACCACACCTTTAAAAAGTTGAAAGACTGAGGATGACATACTTGGCTGCTGCTGCTGCTGCTAAGTTGCTTCAGTCGTGTCTGACTCTGTGCGACCCCATAGACGGCAGCCCAACAGGCTCCCACGTCCCTGGGATTCTCCAGGCAAGAACACTGGAGTGGGTTGCCATTTCCTTCTCCAAGCATAAAAGTGAAAAGTGAAAGTGAAGTCGCTCAGTCGTGTCTGACTCTTTGCGACCCCATGGACTGCAGCCCACCAGGCTCGTCCGTCCATGGGATTCTCCAGGCAAGAGCACTGCAGTGGGGTGCCATTGCCTTCTCCCATCATACTTGGCAGATCTCATTGTATGTCAAATTCCTAACAGTGACACCAGCATGATGGCAGAATAGAAGCCTTGATCCTTGTCTGCACAGATAAGTCAATTTAACAATACCTGGACCAACTGCATTTGCAAGGGATCTAAAAGCCATTAAAAGACTGCAGCACCCCAGGTAGACTTGACATCAACCACAAGGGGGCCCAGGAGAAAAATTCAGGTCATGCTCTCACCGAGGCCCTGCTCCCTGACACTGACAGAAACACTGGGTGAAAACGCCCAGGTCTCAACTTCTCCCTGAGGAAGGGAAGAGAGAAGTGTAACCAACACACATCCAGTGTTCTGGCTCCTGGGAGGACCACCTGGACTGGTTTCTGTCTTGCCTGAACTTAAGCCCTGACAGGATGGGGACACACGGTTGAGGACTACTGAGAACAAAAGCCATTCATAGGTGTGGCCGCTCAGTAGAGTCTGCAGTAAGGCAGACAGACACCAGGGGCAACTCCAGGGTCAAAATCAGCAAACCTCTTCAACTGCATCACACACAGAAGCCCAGCAAGTCTGACAGGGAATCGGGATACACACAGAAGCCCAGAGAGCTTGATACCCTGAATCTGTAGACTATATTAGGTAGCACAGTCATTTTCACAATATTGATTCTTCCCAACCAGGAGCATGGAATATCTCCATTTTTTATGTGGTTTTTTCCATTTCTTTCATCAGTGTCTTATAGTTTTTTGTATACAGCTCCTTTGTCTCCTTCAGTTCAGTTCAGTTCAGTTCAGTCGCTAAATCGTATCCGACACTTTGCAACCCCATGAATTGTAGCACGCCAGGGCTCCGTGTCCATCACCAACTCCTGGAGTTCACCCAAACTCTCCTTAGGTAGGTTTATTCCGAGGTATTTTAGTCTTTTTGTTGCAATGGTAAATGAGGTTTATTCCTTAATTTCTCTTTTTTCCATTGTTAGTACCTAGGAATACAAGTGATTTCTGTGTATTGATTTTGTATCCTGCAACTTTACTAAATTCACCAATTAGCTCTAATAATTTTCTGAAAGTATCTTTAGGGTTTAGCCCTATGTACAGTATAAAAATATACTGTATATACAAAAATACTGTAGATACAGTATACAAGTATACTCATCTACAATTAGACTTTTGCTTCTTCCATTCCAATCTGGATTACTTTTACTTACTTTTCTTCTCTGATGGCCATAGCTAGGACTTTCAAAATTATGTTGAATAATAGTGGTGAGCGTAGGCACTCTTGTCTTGTTCCTGATCTTAGAGGGAATGATTTCAGGTTCTCAGAACTGAGAATAATGTTTGCTGTTGGCTTGCTGTATATGGTATCTGTTATGTTAAGGTAGGTTCCTTCTATGCCCATTGTTTGAAGAGTTTTTATCATAAACTGGTGCTGAATCTTGTCAAAAGCTTTTTATGCATCTATTGAGATTATCATGTTCTTTATCTTTCAATTTGTTAACATGGTGTAGCACATTGATTTGCACATATTGAAGAATACTTGCATCCCTGGGACAAAACCACCTTGATCATGGTGTATGATCTTTTTAATGTGTTGTTGAATACTGTTTGCTAAAATTTTGTTGAGGATTTTTGAATTTTTGCTCATCAATGATATTGACATATAATTTTCTTTTTTTGTGATGCTTTTGGTTTTAGTATCAGGGTGATGGTGGCCTCGTAGAATGAGTTTGGAAATGCTCCTTTCTCTGCAATTTTTTTGGAAGAGTTTCAGCCTTGGAAGGTTGAACTTTTCTGACAATCTGTCCATTTCCAATGGCATTCTTAAGACAACTAAAAAAATAAATTTCACAATTCATATGGAAGCACAAAAGACCCAAAATAGCCAAAGCAATCATGAGAAAGAAGAATGGAGTTGGAGGAATCAACTTACCTGGTTTCAGAGTATATTACAGAACTATATACAGTCATCAAGAAAGTTTGGGACTAGCACAAAAACAGTAACATAGACCAATGGTACAAGGCAGAAAGCCCAGAGATAAACCCATGTACCTATAATGACTTTATTTTTGACAAAGGAGGCAAGAATATACAATAGGAAAAAGACAGTCTCTTCAATAATTGCTGCTGGGAGAACTGGACAACTATGTGTAAAAGAATGAAATTAGAACACTTCCTAACACCATACACAAAGATAAACTCAAAACTGATAAAACATCTAAACATAAGACCAGAATCTATAAAACTCTTAGAAGAAAACATAGGCAGAACACTGTATGACATACATCACAGCAAGATCCTCCATGACCCACCTCCTAGAATAATGGAAATAAAAACAAAAATAAACAAGTGAGACCTAATTAAGCGTAAAAGTTTTTGCAGAGCAAAGGAAACTATAAACAAGGTGAAAAGACAACCCTCAGAATGGGAGAAAATAATAGCAGAATAAACAACTGACAAAGGATGATCTCCTAAATATACAAGTGGCTCTTCCAATTCAATACCAAAAAAACAAACAACCCAATCAAAAAGTGGCCAAAGACCTAAACAGACATATCTTATGACTCACAAGAAGTGAAGTTACTCGGTATTGTGCAACTCCTTGCGATCCCATGGATTGTAAGTCTACCAGACTCCTCTGTCCATGGAATCTTCCCGGCAAGAGTATTGGAGTGGGTTGCTATTTCCTTCTCCAGGGGATCTTCCTAATCTGGGGATGAAACTCAGGTCTCCCACATTGCAGGCAGAAGCTTTACCTTCTGAGCCACCAGGGAAACCCAAAGAAGATATATAAATTGCTAAGAAACACATGAAAAGATGTTCAACATCGCTCATTATTAGAGAAATGCAAATCAAAACCACAATGAGACGTCACCTCACACCAGTCAGAATGGATATCATGAAAAAAAAAATCCACAAATAACAAGTACTGGAGAGGATAGGGAGAAAAGAAGAGAACCCTCTTGCACTTCTGGTGGGAATGTAAACTGATACAACACTATGGAAGACAGTATATATAGACTCCTTAAAAACTAGAAATAAAGCCACCATCAGTTCAGTTCAGTTTAGTCGCTCAGTCGTGTCCAACTCTTTGTGACCCCATGAATCATAGCACGCCAGACCTCCTTATCCATCACCAACTCCCGGAGTTCACTCAGACTCATGTACATCTAGTCAGTGATGCATCCAGCCATTTCATCCTCTGTCGTCCCCTTCTCCTCCTGCCCCCAATCCCTCCCAGCATCAGAGTCTTTTCCAATGAGTCAATTCTTCGCATGAGGTGGCCAAAGTACTGGAGTTTCAGCTTCAGCATCATTCCTTCCAAAGAACATCCAGGACTGATCTCCTTTAGAATGGACTGGTTGGATCTCCTTGCAGTCCAAGGGACTCTCAAGAGTCTTATCCAACACCACAGTTCAAAAGCATCAATTCTTTGGCACTCAGCCTTCTTCACAGTCCAACTCTTACACCCATATATGACCACTGGAAAAACCATAGCCTTGACTAGATGAACCTTTGTTGGCAAAATAACGTCTCTGCTTTTTAATATGCTGTCTAGGTTGGACATAACTTTCCTTCCAAGGAGTAAGCGTCTTTTAATTTCATGGCTGCAATCACCATCTGCAGTGATTTTGGAGCCCCCAAAAATAAAGTCTGACACTGTTTCCCCATCTATTTCCCATGAAGTGATGGGACCAGATGCCATGATCTCCCTTTTCTGGATGTTGAGCTTTAAGCCAACTTTTTCACTCTCCTCTTTTACTTTCATCAAGAGGCTTTTGAGTTCCTCTTCTCTTTCTGCCATAAGGGTGGTGTCATCTGCATATATGAGGTTATTGATATTTCTCCCGGAAATCTTGAATCCAGCTTGTGCTTCTTCCAGCCCAGCATTTCTCATGATGTACTCTGCATAGAAGTTAAATAAGCAGGGTTACAATATACAGCCTTGATGTACTCCTTTTCCTATTTGGAACCAGTCTGTTGTTCCATGTCCAGTTCTAACTGTTGCTTCCTGACCTGCATACAGGTTTCTCAAGAGGCAGGTCAGGTGGTCTGGTATTCTCATCTCTTTCAGAATTTTCCACAGTTTATTGTGATCCACACAGTCAAAGGCTTTGACATAGTAAATAAAGCAGAAATAGATGTTTTTCTGGAACTCTCTGGATTTTTTGATGATCCAGCAGATGTTAGCAATTTGATCTCTGGTTCCTCTGCCTTTTCTAAAACCAGCTTGAACATCTGGAAGTTCACGGTTCATGTATCGCTGAAGCCTGGCTTGGAGAATCTTGAGCATTACTTTACTAGCATGTGAGATGAATGCAATTGTTTGGTAGTTTGAGCATTCTTTGGCATTGCCTTTCTTTGGGATTGGAATGAAAACTGACCATTTCCAGTCCTGTGGCCAATGCCGAGTTTTCCAAATTTGCTGACATATAGAGTACAGCACTTTCACAGCATCACCTTTTAGGATTTGAAATAGCTCAAGTGGAATTCCATCACCTCCACTAGCTTTGTTTGTAGTGATGTTTCCTAAGGCCCACTTGACTTCACTTTCTAGGATGTCTGGCTCTAGATGAGTGATCATACCATAATGATTAACTGGGTCATGAAGATCTTTTTTGTACAGTTCTTCTGTGTATTCTTGCCACCTCTTCTTAATATCTTCTGCTTCTGTTAGGTCCATACCATTTCTGTCCTTTATCAAGCCCATCTTTGCATGAAATGTTCCCTTGGTATCTCTAATTTTCTTGAAGAGATCTCTAGTCTTTCCCATTCTGTTGTTTTCCTCCATCCATTATTAGAGAAATGCAAATCAAAACTACAGTGAGATACTACCTCACACCAGTCCAAATGGCCATCATCAAAAAGTCTACAAATAATAAATTCTGGAGAGGGTGTGGAGTAAAGGGAACCTTCTTGCATTGCTGGTGGGAATGTAAAGTGATAAAGCCACTATGGAAAAAGTTATGGAGAATCCTTAAAAAGCTAGGAATAAAACTACCATATGACCCCCCCTAGGCATGTACTGTGAGGACACCAAAATTGAAAAAGACACATGTACCCCAAAGTTCATTGCAGCATTATTTACAATAGCTAGTACATAGAAGCATCCTAGATGTCCACTGACAGATGAATGCATAAAGAAGCTGTGGTACATACATACAATGGAACATTACTCAGCCATTAAAAAGAATGAAATAATGCCATTTAAAGCTACGTGGATGGATCAAGAGACTTTCAAACTGAGTAAACTATGACAGACAGAGGGAGAATGCATTAATATGTATAGTTGAATCCCTTCACTATGCACCTGAAAATGTCACAACATTGTTAATTGGCTGTACTTCAATTATAAAAAAAAAAAAGAGAGAGAGATGATTCTTTAAAAATCTCAACACAATTGGTAAACCATCCTAGTTGTACTTGAAGAAAAATATATAAGACTCAAAAATATTGTAAATGAAACAGGGACATTAAAACTGACATCAAAAACAACAACACTCTGTAAAGCAATTATCCTTCATTTAAAAAGTAAATAAATCTTAAAAAACTGATATCACAAAATAAAAAAGTATTATAAGACACTAATATGAACAATTATAGACCAACAACTGGATAATCTAGAAACTGGATAAATTCATAATAACATTCAGCCTACTAAGACTGAAGCATGATGAAATAAAAAGTCAGGACAATTAATTACTAAGGAGACTGAATTAGTAATAAAAACCTAACACAGAAGAGCCCAGGATCAGACAGCTTCACTGATGACTTCTAGAAAAAGAAGAATTAACAACAAATCTCTCCTAACTCTTCCAAAATTCAAAGAGGAAGAACACTTCTAGACTCATTCTATAAAGTCAGCATCACGATTCTCATACTAACACTAGACAAAAACATGACAAGCAAAGTACAGACCCAATATCTCTGATGAAAAATCCTCAAAAAAATGCGAGTAAACAGAATTCAACAGCAAATTAAAAGTATTATACATCATGACCAAGTAGGATTTACTCTTGAAAAAGCAAGATGGTTCTATATATTAAAAACAATTAATATAATACATGACAGTAACAGAATTAAGAAAAAGCCATGATTATCTCAATTGATTCAAAAAAGAAACATGATAGAATTTCATGTTCATTAGGAAAAGCATTCAACAAACCAGCAACAGAGGGAAACTACCTCATTATATTAAAGTCCATAAAAGAAGACCTCACAGCTAACCTGAAAAGAAATAAAAAGCATCTATATTGTAAATTATCAGTTTACAGGAAAATGCGTTACTTACAGAAACATTATCTTATAAACTGAAAATTCTGAAGATTATACACACACAAAATTCTAAAGATTCCAGAGTGTTATATCACTAGTTTAAAAATTTGTCAAACTTTTGGGATATAGAATCAATAAAAATTTTCTGTGTCTCCATATATTAACAATGAACAATTTGTAAAAGAAATTAAATAAAAAGTTTCATTTATGAGAGCCAGAAAAAATAAGACACTTATTGAATTATTCAGCTAAGGGGGGCAAAGGACTTGCAGGGTGAAAATACTACAAACTATTGCTGACTGAAATTAAAGAAGACACCAATAAATGAAAAGACATCTTGGGTTGATGGAGGGAATGACCTAATTATTTTTAAGATGCCATTATTACCCAAAGTGTTCTAAGATTCAATGTAATCTCTATCAAAATACCAATGACATTTTTGGCAGAAACAGAAAAACCCCTCCTGAAGTTTATATGGCATCTTAAGGAACTCTGAGGAGTAAAGATATTTTCTTAAAAAAAAAAAAAAAAAAGAGGTAGCTGTCTCACACTTCTCAACTTGAAACAACTACAAAGCAACAATAACCAAGACAGCATGGTACCAGCATAAAGATAGATATTAAACCAATGGAACAGAATAAAGAACTCAGAAATAAGCCCTGGTGTAAATGGCTAGATAATTTCTGACAATAGTGTCAAGACTACCATCAATATCATTCCAATGGGAAAGGACAGTCTCTTTAACAAATAATTTGAGGAAAAATAGATATCTACATGCAAAAGAATGAAGTTAGACTCTTACCTAACCTCATTTAGAGAAATTAACTCAAAATGCATCAAAGATCTTAATGAAAGGCAAAACTTTGAGATGCCTAGACTTAAAACCATGTGGGAAAAGATTCATGACACTGGATTTGGCAATAATTCCTTAGATGAGATAGCAACAAAGATAGATAAATGGGATTACATTAAACTTAAAAAAAAACACAATAATCAAGTTACCTAAACATCCATCAACTTATTGCATTAGATCTTTATTTATGCACCAAGACTGAATAAAGTGTGGTATACACATACAATGGAGTATTTCTCAGTCTCAGAAAAGAAGGAAATTTTGTCATATGCTACAGCATGGATGAACCTTGATGACATTATGTTAAATGAAATGAGCCAGTCACACAACTCAAAACCTATGGGATGCAGTAAAGCAGTGCTAAGAGGGAAGTTTACAGCAATGCAAGCCTACCTCTAGAAACAAGAGAAACATCAAATAACCTAACATTACACCCAACTAGAAAAACAGGAACAACAACAAAAAAAATCCCAAGTTAGAAGAAAGAAAGAAATCACAAACCTCAGAGCAGAAAAAGATGAAAAAGAAATGAAGGAAATAATAGCGAAGATCAATAAAACTAAAAGCTGGTTCTTTGACATGATATACAAAATTGACAAGCCATTAGCCAGACTCATCAAGAAAAAAAGAATATTCAAATCAATAAAATTAGAAATGAAAAAGAAGTTACAACAGACAACGCAGATATACAAAGGATCATAAGAGACTACTATGAGCAACTGTATGGAAAAAAAAAGGATAACCTGGAAGAAACGGACAAATTCTTAGAAAGGTACAATCTTCCAACACTGAACCAGGAAGAAGTAGAAAATAAGAACAGAACAATGACAAGCACTAAAAATTGAAACTGTGATTAAAAAATAAAAATCTTCTAATAAACAAAAGTCCATGGTCAGATGGCTTCACGTGCAAATTCTATCAAAAGCTCAGAAAAGAGCTAACAGCTATCCCGCTCAAACTGTTTAAAAAAACTGCAGAGGAGGGAATACTCCCAAACTCATTTTATGAGGCCATCATCACCCTGATATCAAAAAGAGACAAAGATACCACAAACAAAAAGAAAATTACAATATCACTGATGAATATGGATGCAAAAATCTTCAACAAAGTTCTATCAAACAGAATCCAACACATTAAAAGAATCATATACCATGATCAAGTGAGTTATATCCCAGGGATGCAAAGATTGTTCAATATATGCAAACTAATCAATGTGCTACAATATATTAACAAATTGAAAGACAAAAACCATATGATCATCTCAATAGATGCAGAGAAAGCTTTCAACAAAATTAAATGCCTATTTATGATAAAACCTCTCCAGAAAATTGGCACAGAAGCAACCAACTTCAACATAATAAGGGCCATATACAACAAGCCCATAGCAAACATTATTCTCATTGGTGAAGAACTGAAAGCATTTCCTCTAAGATCAGGAACCAGACAAGGGTGCCTTGTTCCTTTACTGCAAACAGTAAAACTCTCACTGTTTGCAGATGACATGATACTACACATAGAAAACCCTAAAAGAAGCTACCAACAACTACTAGAGCTAATTAATCAGTGTAGTAAAGTTGTAGGATATAATTTAATGAACAGAAATCTCTTGTATTCCTATACAATGACAATGAAAAAATCAGAAAGAAATGAAAGAAACAACCCCATTCACCACTGCAACAAAAAGAACAAAATATCTAGGAATAAGCCTACCTAAGGAGACAAAAGATCTATTTGCAGAAAACTATAAGACACTGATGAGAGAATCTCAGATGGCTCAAACAGACGGGGAGATACACCATGTTCTTGGATTGGAAAAATCAATATTGTTGAAATGACTATACTATCCAAAACAATCTAAAGATTCAATGCAATCGTTATCAAATTACCAATGGCATTTTTCACAGAACTAGAACAAAAAATTTCAGTTTGTATGAAACACAAAAGACCCTGAATACCCAAAGCATTACTGAGAAAGAAAAAAAAAAAATGGAACTTGAGGAATCAACCTCCCTAAATTCAAATTTTACTATGAAGCTACAGTCATCAAGAAAGTATGGGACTGGCACACAAACAGAAATATAGACTAATAGAACAAGATGGAAAACCCAGAGATAAACCCCCACACCTATGAGCACCTTATCTTTGAGAAAGGAGGCAAAAATATACAATAGAGAAAAGACCACGAGCCTCTCCAGTAAGTGGTGCTGGGAGAACTGGTCAGCTACCTGTACATGGACGAAACTGGAACACTTCCTAACACCATACACCGAAATAAACTCAAAATGGATTAAAGCCTTATATGTAAGGCCAGAAACTATAAAACTCTTGAAGGAAAACAGAGAAGTATATTCTTTGACATAAATTGCAGCAAGATAATCTCTGACCCACCTCTTAAATTAATGGAAATGAAAACAAAAATAAACAAATGGGACCTAATAAAACTTAAAAGGTTTTGTACAGCAAAGGAAACTATAAACAAGATGAAAAGACAAGCCTCAGAACAGGAGAAAATAGCTGCAAGTGAAGCAACTGACAAAGGGTTAATCTTGAAAATATATAAGCAGCTCATGCAGCTAAATATCAGAAAAACTAAGAACTCACTTATAAAAACGGACAGAAGATTTAAACAGACATTCTCCAAAGAAGATACACAGATGGCTAATAAACACATTAAAAGATGCTCAACATTGCTCATTATTAGAGAAATGCAAATCAAAGCTACAATGATATGTCTCCTCACACCAGTCAGAATGGCCATTGTTAAAATCTACAAACAATAAATGCTGGAGAAGATGTGGCAAAAACGGAACCCTCCTGCACCGTTGGTGGGAATAAAAACTGACAGAGCCATTATGGAAGACAGTATGGAGATTCCTTAAAAAATTAGGAATAAATCTACCACATGACCCAGCAATCCCACTACTGGGCATATACCTTAAGAAAACCAAACTCTAAAAAAGACACATGTACCCCAGTGTTCATTGTAGCAATATTTACAACAGCCAGGAACAGGTGGCACAGTAAAGAATCTGCCTGCCAATGTAGGAGATGCAAGAGACACGGGTTCAATCCCTGGGTTGGGAAGATCCCCTAGGGTAGGAAATGGCAACCCACTCCAGTATTTTTACCTGAAAAATTCCATGGACAGAGGATCAAAGAGTCAGACACGACTGAGCGTGCACGTGTGCACGCACACACACACACAGAGGACATGGAAATGCGTAGATGTCCATCTGCAGATGAATGGATAAAGAAGCTGTGGTACACTCATACAAACAAATGTTAACTCAGCCATAAGAGGAACGAATTTCAGTCAGCTGTAGTGAGGTAGATGAACCTAGAGCCTCTTATAGAAACTGAAATAAGTCAGAAGGAGAAAAACAAGTATCATACATTAACACATATACATGGAATTTAGAAAAATGGTACTGATAAACCTAGTAGAGAACAGACTTGTGGGCACAGCAGCTGAAGGTGAGGGTGGGCCAAATTGAGAAAGCAATATTGCCATATACACACTATCCTGTGTAAAACAGTGGGAGCCCTGTCTGGTGCTCGGTAATAAACTAGAGTGGTGGGATGGGGAGAGGAGATGGAGGCTCAGGAGGGAGGTACATATTCATACATACATACATATATATGTATATACATATATATGCATATGTATGTGTGTGTATGTATGTGTATGTATGTATGTATATATATATATATATATATATATATATATATATATATAACTGATTCATGTTGTTGTATGGCAGAAACCAGCACAAAATTGTAAAGCAAGTAAAAAAAAAAATTTTTTTAATGCTCTTCCCAGAAAGTCACTGGGAAGTTCAGGTCTTTTGAGCATGAGCTGCCCATTCTCCTTGCCTGACTCCATGCTGAGTACCTGCAATAAACACTGTACTTTCCGTCACCATAAAATATTAATAAATAAAATAACCCAGTCACAAAAAGACAAATACTGTATGATTCCTCTTTAATGTTGTCTAAAGTTGTCAAAAGCCAGTTGTGAAATTTTATGATTCTATTGCAGTTGGCTAAGCCTAAATAGAAACATTTTTCCCCTGAATTATTTTGAATTTATTTCACTTTCCTTTGTAAAAATAAATCTACTTTTACAATTCAATTTTCCAGTACTACAATTAAAGGGTTTTTTTTTAATATTTACCTATTACCTATTCCTGCCTTCCTACTTATCACTCTTTATTCATTCAAAAAGTAATCAAAAGAAGATTATCAAGTGGTATAGGATTCTAGAAGTTGAGGAGTCCATAATCAACATATAAAGCTCCTCCCATCATAGAGCTTAAATCTCTTGGGTTAAACAGATAAGAAATAAGTAAACTGATGCCTAAAGCAGATGTTTTGATAATGGTCAGTACTGTAAACAGAATGAAGCAGGCACTGAGGAAGAGTGACTGTGGTATAGGGATAAGCCCACCTTAGTTACACTGGCTCCTCCCCCAGATTCACTACACCCTACACACGGCCACGCAGCCTTGGCTGGAACTGGTTTCGGATAAGCATACAGCCCAATTACATCCAATGAGTTATAAACATTTAGAGTTCCAGAAAGAGAGACTGGGAAGATATTTTAGTCAAGAAATTTTCAAAACTGATGAAAGACTTCACAGCATAGATTTAAGTAATTCATCAAAACCCAGGAATCTTGAATATAAAGAAAACTATTACCTAAACAAGTCTTTAGCAAACTGCTGAGTAGCCATTAAAGGAAAAAAAAAAAAAACCTTAAGAGCAGCCAATGAAAGGTAAATTATATACAGAAAGAAAATTATGGCTGTTACATCTTAAGAAATAATGGAGGGTAGAAAACAATGGTATACGATTTTTAAAGCATCAAAAGAAAAAAAATGTTAACCTATAATTCTCTACACAAAAAATGTTCTTCAAAAATAAAGGGGAAGTAAAGTATCAGATGTGTATAGGTATGTACTTACTTACTGGTACCTAAGAGTTCTTTCATCTAACTGTATTATTCAATAAAACTCAAATATGGTGGTAGGATTAGCACCTTCTAATTTTCACAACCAGCTTGGTATTTCACAGGACAAAACTGAGAAGAAAAGTAACCAGATTCCAAAGACCAACCCACTCAATTTCAACACTGATGGATTGTGGCTTATGGACTGCTATCAATACCCAAGCTGTATAACTGGGATTCTTTATGTGCCTAGGAGACACATCAACCCCGTGTGTGTCTGGGGAGCTTCTGTAGATGTCTAAAGCAGCTGCAGTAGAAACTGAGGACAAAGCCAGGGTCAGAGTCCAACAGAGTCTTGCTCAGAGGATGTTTCAAATTGCCAACATCCATTGGATCATAGAAAAGCAAGAGAATTTCAAAAAACATCTACTTCTGTATATTGACTATGCCAAAGCCTTTGACTGTGTAGATCACAATAAACTGTGGAAACTTCTTAAAGACATAAGAATACAACACCACCTTACTGGCCTCCTGAGAAATCTGTATGCAGGTCAAGAAGCAACAGCTAGAATCAGACACGGAACAATGGACTGGTTCCAAACTGGGAAAGGATTACATTAAGACTGTATATCGTCACCTTGCTTATTAAACTTATATGCAGAGTACATCATGCAAACGCCAGGCTGGAAGAAGCACAAGCTGAAGTCAAGGTTGCCGGGAGAAATATCAATAACCTCAGATATGCAGATGACACCACTCTTACGGCAGTAAGTGAAGAGGAACTGAAGAGCCTCTCGATGAAAGTGAAAGAGGAGAGTGAAAAAGCTGGCTTAAAACTCAGCATTCAAAAAACGAAGATCACGGCATCTGGTCCCAATCACTTCATGGCAAATAAATGGTGAAACAGTGACAGACATTTATTTTCTTGGACTCTAAAATCACTGCAGGTGGTGACCGCAGCCATGAAATTAAAAGACACTTGCTCCTTAGAAGGAAAGCTATGACAAACCTAGACAGCATATTAAAAAGCAGAGACAGTACTTTACCGACAATGGTGCATCTAGTCAAAGGTATGGTTTTCCAGTAGTCATGTATGGATGTGAGAATTGGACCATAAAGAAAGTTGAGTGCCAAAGAATTGATGCTTTTGAACTGTGGTGTTGGAGAAGACTCTTGAGAGTCCCTTGGACTGCAAGATCAAACCAACAATCCTACAGGAAATCAGTCCTGAATATTCATTGGAAGATGCTGAAGCTGAAGCTCCAAAACACTGGCCACCTGATGTGAAGAACTGACTCATTAGAAAAGACCCTAATGTTGGGAAAGATTGAAGGCAGGAAGAGAAGGGAATGACAGAGCATGAGATGGTTGGATGGCATCACAGATTGGATGGACATGACTGTGAACAAGCTCTGGGAGTTGGTGATGGACAGGGAAGGCTGGCATGTTGCAGTCCATGGGGTCGCAAAGAGTCAGACACAACTGAGTAACTGAACCAAACAGAACTGAAATATTTCTTCAGCCAGACAAAACCTGGGATAATTTATTCACTGGAGATCTGCACTATAAAAAAATTAGAAGAAATTCCTCATAAAATTAAATAAATTTTAACATCAGAAAGAAGGAATGAGGAACACCAGAACAAAACTGGTAAAGTCATTACCAGACGATTTAGTTCAATCCAAACCTACTATGGTCTGACTATGACAAAATGTTATATCAGGGGGATCATAAGGAGAAGTTAGATGAATTGCCTTTGAAACTCTTACAATGAAGTAAAGAAAATAAGATATATAGGTCTGAGTAGAGAACAAAGTTGAAAGTGATATATTTATTAAAATTACATGTGTATTGTAGAGTTTATACCACGGTCTGCAGAGAAAGCTCAATGTACAGCATGATCTTTTGAAGTAAGGCTACAGTAACAGAAACAAGTAACCTAGGCAGTCAAACAGCAGGAAAAGCTGTAGAGAAATCACTAAATACAGAGTGGGGCCATTAACATGATCCTTATCCTTAACTGGGATTTAGCACACATGAAAGAAAGAAGGGCAAATATGTTGGAAGAAAGGCTTACTATAAAAATTATTATAAATGTTTCTCTGAATAAGAAGTTTAACTTTCACGTTTAAGAATTTTTAACAAAGGAAACAAGGAAAGGCTCTGCATCACTATGGATTTTATCTAGATGGTTCTGGCTATAATGGAAATACTATAAGGATCAGATATGTAATTACCAGGCCAGTTGGAACTGATTTTAAAAGCTGTCCATGTGAACTTAGAGTCTGACAGCGGAGCCATGAACCTCAAATATCTAGAAGTAAACTGCAAATATATATCTAAGTGGTGGTCAAGGTCAAAGTAATAGATTTGGGAAAAGAAATGTTAATACATAGGGATGATGGCTGAAGCCACAAATATCAATGTTACTATCAAATTAAAGATAATTTAAAAGAGAAAGAGAAGGAAATGAAAGAAGTTACAGAGAATTCAACATATACTTGAGGACTTCAAGTCTCTTCATTCAACAAGAGTACTACACAGAAGATCTATAGGGTAACAGAAGACTTGAATAACACTATAAAATCACAAGATGTCGCAGACTTCTCGGAGAAGGCAATGGCACCCCACTCCAGTACTCCTGCCTGGAAAATCCCATGGACGGAGGAGCCTGGTAGGCTGCAGTCCATGGGGTCGCTGAGGGACGGACACGACTGAGCGACTTCATTTTCATGCATTGGAGAAAGAGATGGCAACCCACTCCAGTGTTCTTGCCTGGAGAATCCCAGGGTCAGGGGAGCCTGGTGGGCTGCCGTCTATGGGGTCACACAGAGTCAGACATGACTGAAGTGACTTAGCAGCAGCAGCAGCAGCAGACTTTTATAAAACAGTAGCAGAATACATATTTTTAAGGGCATAAAGAACATTCTAAATGATAATGTATGAGCTAGACCATAAAACAAACCTTGACAAATGTAGAAGAAATGAAGTTATTCAAAGTATGCTCTCTCCAATCATAATGGAAATATATCAGAAATAACAAAAAAATCTTGATAAATATACACTACTAAATAAACAACGGTAATTCCAATCCTGTATGTACATTTGTGAGAAATCAAAATATTTGTCCACACAAAATACACAAATATTCATATCAACATTATTCAGACTAGCCAAAAGTGAAAATAAACAAAATGCTTTACTAAACTTTATTATTATAAATTAATGAAGGGATAAACAAAATATAGCATAGCCATACAATAGAATATTACTCAGCAATACAAAATTAAATACTGATATATTGTATCATAACTAGATCTTAGCATAAGTTTTTTATCACGCTAAGTAAGAGAAGTCAGAAACAAAAGTCCATGTATTTTATGAGTTTCATGCAAGTTCCAGAAAGGACAAATCCAAACAGATATAATCCATACAGATATACAGGCTGATGGTGGCCCAGGCTCAAGGACAGGAGGTGGGAACAATGGGGAGTGACTGCTAATAGGTACTTGTTTCCTTTTAGGGGTGATTACAATGTTCTAAAAAAATCATGGCTACATATCTCTGTGAATATCTAAAAACCAGTAAATTATATATACACTTTAATTGGATGGATTTTGTGCTGTAAGGATTATATACAGTAAGAACAAAGACTAAAACACTTTCAGACAATACTGAAAGAAATCATTACCAACACATTCATATTGACAGAATAGCTAAAGAAAGTCCTTTAAGTAGAAGGAAAATGATAAAAGACGAAAATACTTATTTTCACACAAAAAGGGAAAGCACTTAAAATAAGAATGATATGAGTGTATAATTAATATATAATTGAATCTATTTATTGGAGAAGGAAATGGCAACCTATGCCAGGATTCTTGCTTGAGAATTCCATGGACAGAGGAGCCTGGCAAGCTACAGTCCATGGGGTCTCAGAGTCAGACACAACTGAGCAACTATCACTCACTCACTTAATCTATTTAAGAGATAAATGTCTGTTTATGGAAAAATAACAACAATATATTGTAGCATTCATAACATATGTTTAAGTGAAATAATGACCACAACTCCATAAAGTCTATTAGAAAAGAGACAGAAATATGTAACTGTAATATTTTTATACTATGTGTGAAATAGTTTAATATTACTTGAAGGTAGACTATGACTAAGTTAAAGATGTATACTACAAATCTTTAATACAACCACTAAAAAAGTAAAATAAAAGTTTATAGCTAATAATAAAGCAAATAAAATGGAAACATAGAAAGAGGGGAAAAGCAACAAGGGACAGGATCTACAGCAAATCAATAAAAATATGACAGACAAATCTAACCACACCAATAATCACATTAAATGCAAATTGTCTAAAGACTCCAATTAAAATGCAAATATTTGAAGAGATTGGTTCAAGATGGCAAAATAGAAGGACATGTGTTCACCTTTTATTGTGAAGAGCTCTGAAATCACAACTAATTGCTGAACAACAGGAAGACTCTGGAATGCACCAAAAATGAATCCCCACATCCAGAGAATAAGAAGAAGCCATGATGAGACAGTAAAAGGGGCACAATCATAATAAAATCAAATCCTGTAACTGCCAGGTGGACAAACCACAAAAATGGACAACAATTATACGACAGTTCTCCCACTGGAGCAAAGGTTCTGAGACCCATGTCAGGCCTCCCATCCTGAGGATCCAGCAATGGGAGCAGGAATCCCCGGAGAATCTGACTTTGAAAGCCAGTGGATTCGATCACAGGACTTTCACAGAACTAAGGAAAACAAAGACTCCATTCTTGGAGGGCACACACAAAGTCCTGTGCTCGCCAGCAGTAGTGATCCCACAGGAGACTGAACCACACCTGTCTGCTAGACCACTGAAGGGTGTCCTGCAGGGGATGGGGGCTGCTGTGGTTCACCCAGAGGACAAGGGTTAAGGCAGAAACAGTTCTGGGAAACATTAATTGGTGTGAGCCATCTCAGAGGCCTCTATTAACCCCACCATACAGCCTGTATGCTTCAGTGCTGGCTCACTTCAGGCAAAACAATGAACAAGGAGGGAACACAGCCCTAATGATCAGCAGAAAAGTGGATTAAACTTTTACTAAACACAGCCCTAGTCACCAGAGTAAGGTCCAGTTCCACCCACCACAAGTCCCTCCCATCAGAAAGCGTGCACAATCCTCTTAGCCTCATGCACCAGAGGCAGAGAGAAGAATCAAGAACTACAATCTTGCAGTCTACAGAATGAAAAGCATAATCACAGAAAGTTAGACAAAATGAATAGGCAGAGGATTATGTTCCAGATAAAGGAATAAGATAAAATCCAAGAAAAACAACTAAATGAAGTGGATACTGGCAACCTTCCAAAAACTAATTCAGAATAATGATAGAGAAGATAATCCAGGATTTTGGATGGGGGTGGGAAATGGAAGTAAAGATTGAGAAGATGCAAGAAATGTTTAACAAAGACCTTCAAAAAACTAAGATCACGCATGGCATCTGGTCCCATCACTTCATGGCAAATAGATGGGGAAACAATAGAAACAATGACAGACTTTATTTTCTTGAGCTCCAAAATCATTGAGATGGTGACTGCAGCCATGAAATTAAAAGACACTTGCTCCTTGGAAGAAAAGCTATGACCAACTTAGACAGCATATTGAAAAGCAGAGACATTAGTGACAAAGGTCCGTCTAGTCAAAGCTCTGGTTTTTCCAGTAGTCACGTATGGACGTGAGAGTTGGACCATAAAGAAAACTGAGCACTGAAGAATTGATGCTTTTGAATTGTGGTGTTGGAGAAGACTCTCGAGAGTCCCTTGAATTGCAAGGAGATCCAACCAGTCCATCCTAAAGGAAATCAGCCCTGAATATTCATTGGAAGGACTGGTGTTGAAGCTGAAACTCCAATATTTTGGCCACTTGAAGTGAAGAACTGACTTATTAGAAAAGACCCTGATGCTGTGAAAGATTGAAGGCATGAGGAGAAGGAGACAAGAGAGGATGAGATGGTTGGATGGCATCACCAACTCGATGAACATGAGTTTGAGTAAACTCCAGGAGTTGGCAATGGACAGGGAAGCCTGGCGTGCTGCAGTCCATGGGGTCGCAAAGAGTGAGACATGATTGAGCGACTGAACTGAACTGAGAAGAACTGAAGAACAAACAAACAGAAATGAACAATAAAATAACTGAAATGAAAAATACAAAAGAATAAATCAATGGCAGAATAACTAAGCCAGAAGAACAAATAAGTGACCTAGAAGACAGAATGGAAGAAATCACTATCACAGAACAGAATACAGAAAAAAAGAGAAATGTAAACATCCTAAGAGACCTCTGGGACAACACTAAATGCATCAAAATTCACAATATCAGGGTGCCAGAAAAAGAAGAGAGAACCTGAGAAAATAATTTTAGAAATAATAACTGAAAACTTCCCTAACATGGGAAACAGACAACCAAATTCAAGAAGCACAGAGTGTTTCAGGCAGGATAAACCCAAGGAGGAACATGCCTAGACACATAGTTATCAACTAGACAAAAATTTAAAAATATTAAAAGCAACAAGGAGAAAATGACAAATAACATACAAGGGAACTGCCATAAGGTTATGAGCAAATCTCTCAGCAGAAAATTCACAAAGAAAGTGAAATTGAAAGTCGCTCAGTCATGTCCGACTCTTTGCCACCCATGGACTGTCAGTTCAGTTCAGTTGCTCAGTCATGTCCGACTCTTTGCAACCCCATGGACTGCAGTACACCAGGCCTCCCTGTCCATTACCGACTCCTGGGGTTTACTCAAACTCATGTCCATTGAGTCGGTGATGCCATCCAACCATTTCATCCTCTGACATTCCCTTCTCCTCCCACCTTCAATCTTTCCCAGCATCCGGGTCTTTTCTAGTAAGTCAGTTCTTTGCATCAGATGACCAAAATATTAAAGTTTCAGTTTCAACATTAGTCCTTCCAATGAACATTCAGGACTGATTTCCTTTAGGATGGAATGGTTGGATCTCCTTGCAGAGATCCATGGAATTCTGTATTCCATGGAATTTTCCAGACCAGAATATTGGAGTTGGTAGCCTTTGCCTTCTCCAGGGGATCTTCCCAACCACAGGATCAAACCCAGGTCTCCCGCACTGCAGGTGGATTACCAGCTGAGCCGCATTCACAAAGGAGTGGCACAATATATTTAAAGTGATGAAAGGTTCAGTTCAGTTCAGTCACTCAGTCGTAAGGACATACAACCAAAAATATTCTACCCAGCAAGGCTCTCATTCAGATTTTACAGAGAAAACCTTATGGGCAAGCAAAGACTAAGAGAATTCAGCAACACCAGACCAGCTTTGCAACAAATGCTAAAGAACTCCTCCAGGCTGGAAAGAGACTAGTAACTTAAAAAATATCTTTAACATATATAGACTACTATATCAAAACCTCATGGAATAGCAAACCCCAAAACTACAATACATACACACACAAAAGAAAAGGGAAGCCAAAGACACACTAAAGATGGTCATCAAAACACAAGAGAGGAGAACAAAAGAGTAAGGGGAATAAAAGACATACAAAAACAAACCCAAGTCAATTTTTTTAAATAGCAAAGGGAATACACATACTGGGATATATTGATAAATACCTTAAATGTAAATGGATTAAACAGGCCAACCAAAAGACAAGACTGGTTGAGTGGATACAAAAGAAGATGCATATACATGCTGTCTACAAGAAATCCATCTCAGACTTAATGGACATGAACAGACTTAAATTGAAGGGATGGAAGAAGGTATTCCACACAAATGGGAATAAAAGGAAAGCCGAAGTAGAAATACTCGTATCAGGAAAAAATTAGACTTTAAAACAGACTGTTATGAGAGACAAAGAAGAACACTACATAATGATCAAGGGATCAATCCAAGAAGATATAACAACTGTAATTACATATGCAACTAACACAGAAGCACCTCAATATATAAACAGATATTAAAAGCCATAAAGGAAGAAAGTAAGGAGGAATCAGCTTGTGTTACTTCACAATAACAGTGAGGGACTTTAATGCCCCAATTCATTAATGGACAGATCATCTAGAGAAAAAAAAATCAATAAGGAAACAGGCTTTAAATGACCCATTAGACCACATGGACTTGACATTATAGAACATTCCAACCAAAAGCAGCAACATACACATTCTTCTAAAGTGCACACAGAACATTCTTCAGAACTGTCAACATGCTGGGTGTCAGAATGAGCCTTGGTAAATTTAAGAAAGCTGAAATCATATCAAGCCCATTTTCTAATCACAGTGCTATAAGATTAGGAATAAACTACAAGAAAAAAAAAAACTATATGAAAACACAAACCCATGAAGGCTAAATAATAAACTATAATTCATTTCAATCCTTATCAAATTATCAATGGCATTTTTCACAGAACTAGAGCAAAAACAGTTAAATTTTTTATGGAGACACCAAAGACCTCAAATAGCCAGAGTAATCTTGAGAAAGAAACATGGGGCTGGAGGAATCAGGTTCTATGAATCCAGACTATACTACAAAGCTACAATTGTCAAAATAATATGACCCTGGCACAAACACAGAAATACAGATTAAAGGAACAGGTTAGAAAGCACAGAAATAAATCCACATACCTGTGGTCAATTATGGGCTTCCCTGGTGGCTCAGTGGTAAAGAACCCTCCTGCCAGTGCAGGAGCTATGAGTTCAATCCCTATGTTCAGAAGATCCCCAGCAGAGGAAAGGTCAACACACTCCAGTGTTCTTCCCTAGGAAATCTCATGGACAGAGGAGCCTGGCAGGCTACAGTCCATGGGGCTGCAAATGAGTCAGACATGACCTACCGACTGAACAACAACAAGATGGTCAATCTATAACAAAGAAGGTATGACTACACTGTGGTGGAAAGACACTCTCTGCAACAAATGGTGCTGGGAAACTGGACAGCTACATGTGAAAAATAATAAAATTAGATCATTCTTTAACATCATACAAAAATAAGCTCAAAATGAATTAAAGAACTACATGTGAGACTGGACAGTATCAAACTCCTAGAGGAAAACATAGGCAGAACACTCTGACATAAACCGTAGCTATATCTTTCTCAATTCATATACTAGAATAATGAAAATAAAAACAAAAATACACAAATGGTACCTAATAAAATTCAAAAGTTTTTGTACAGCAAAGGAAAACATAAAGAAAACGAAAAGACAACTCACACACTGGGAGAAAATATGTGCAAATGATGTGACTGACAAGGAATTGGTCTCCAAAATTTACAAACAGTTCATGAAGTTAAATATCACTAAAACAAACAATCCAACTTAAAAAAAAATGGGCAGAAGACCTAGACATTTCTTCAAAGAAGACATGTAGGTGGCCAAAAGGCACATGAATATATGTTTAACATAACTAATTATGAGAAAAGTGCAAACCAAAACTACAGTGAGATATAACCAGCCAAAATGACTCTCATAAAAAGATCCAAAAACAATAAATGCTAGAGAGGTTGTGGAGAGAAGGAAACCTTCACACACTGTTGGTGGGAATGTAAATTGGTACAGCCATGGTGGATAACACTATGGAAGTTCTTTAAAAAATTAAAAAGAGGGCTACCATTTGACCCTGCAATCCCACTCCTGAGCATGTATACAGAGAAAAACACGGTCTGAAAGAATACATGCACCCCAGTGTTCACTGTAACACTGCTTACAATAGCCAAAACATGGAAGCAAGGTAAATATGCATTGACAGAGGAATGGATAAAGAAGATATGGTGCATATATATAATGGAATACTACTCAGCCATAAAAGAATGAAATAATGCCATTTGCAGCAACATGCATGGACCTAGAGATTGTCATACTGAGTGAAGTCAGAGAAAGAAAAATATCCTATGATATTCCTTATACGGGGAACCTAAAAAGAAATAGGGCTTCCCTCATAGCTCAGTTGGTAAAGAATCCACTGGCAATGCAGGAGACCCCAGTTTGATTCCTGGGTCAGGAAGATCCACTGGAGAAGGGATAAGCTACCCACTCCAGAATTCTTGGGCTTCCCTGGTGGCTCAGCTGGTAAAGAATCCACCTGCAATGCAGGAAACCTCAGGTTCAATCCCTGAGTTGGGAAGATCCCCTGGAGAAGGGAAAGGCTTCTCCAGAATACCACTCCAGTGGGTATTAGAATTCCATGGACTATAAAGACCATGGGGTCACAAAGAGTTGGACACAACTGAGCGACTTTCACTTTCAAAAAGAAATAATACAAATGAACTTATCTACAAAGCAGAAACAGACATAAAGAATGAACTTATGGTTACCAGGGGGGAAGAGATAGATAGGGAGTTTGCGATTGACATGTATACATTACTATATTTAAATGGATTATCAACAAGGGCCTACTGTATAGCACAGGCAACTGTGCTCACTGTTATGTGACACTGGATGTCAGGGGAGTTTGGGGGAGAATGGATATATTTAAATGTTGGCTGAGTTGCTCTGAAACTATCACAGCATTGTTAATCAGCCCTAATCAACTATCAGTTCGGTTCAGTTCAGTAGCTCAGTCATGTCCGACTCTTTGTGACCCCATGAATCGCAGCATGCCAGGCCTCCCTGTCCATCACCAACTCCCGGAATTTACCCAAACCCATGTCCATTGAGTCGGTGATGCCATCCAGCCATCTCATCCTCTGTCATCCCCTTCTCCTCCTGCCCCCAATCCCTCCCAGCATCAGGGTCTTTTCCAATGAGTCAACTCTTCGCATGAGGTGGCCAAAGTATTGGAATTTCAGCTTCAGCATCAGTCCTTCCAATGAACACCCAGGACTGATCTCCTTTAGAATGGGCTGGTTGGATCTTCTTGCAGTCCAAGGGACTCTCAAGAGTCTTCTCCAACACCACAGTTCAAAAGCATCAATTCTTTGGCACTCAGCTTTCTTCACAGTCCAACTCTCACATCCATACATGACCACTGGAAAAACCAGAGCCTTGACTAGACGGACCTTTGTTGGCAAAGTAATGTCTCTGCTTTTCAATATGCTATCTAGCTTGGTCATAACTTTCCTTTCAAGGAGTAAGCGTCTTTTAATTTCATGGCTGCAATCACCATCTGCAGTGATTTTAGAACCCAAAAAAATAAAGTCTGACACTGTTTCCACTGTTTCCCCATCTATTTCCCATGAAGTGATGGGACCAGATGCCATGATCTTAGTTTTCTGAATGCTGAGCTTTAAGCCAACCTTTTCACTCTCCTCTTTCACCTTCATCAAGAGGCTTTTTAGTTTCTCTTCACTTTCTGCTATACTCCAATGTAAAATTAGAAGTTTAATTAAAAGGAAATATTCTTAGATTGGATTAAAAAAGCAAGACCCACCTACAGGGTGCCTACAAGAAGCACACTTTTAACCCAATGATAAATACGGGTTAAAAGTAAAATGACAGAAAGACATAACCCATGCTAACACTACTCAAAAGAAAGCTAAATGTCTACTTTAATATCAAAGTAGATTTCACAGCAAATAATATTGCCAAGTATAAAGGTATTCATCTACTAAACTGTATAGTAATTAGACCCCAATTAAAATAAATAAATTTTTAAAAATTTTTAAAAAGATAAATCGGTAAGTTTATCAAGAAGACATAAATATCCTAAATGCTCTTACCCCTAATAACAGTATTTCAAAATGAATGATTCAGACACTTTCAGAACTAAAAAAGAAAATCAACAGATCCATGGTTACTGCCAGAGACTTTGATCATCTACTCTCAGTATTTGATAAAAATAGTTTAAAAAAAATCAGCAAGCAGGATTTTTCAAAAGTCTCAACCAACTTCATTCACTTAACTGAATTAAAGAACCCTCCATCTGACAATAGCATAATATACATTCTTTCCAAGTGTACATCAATATAGATCATACTCTGAGCTATAAAACAAGTCTCAAATATAAATGAATTCAAGTTATACAAAGTATGTTCAGTGACCACAGTGATAATAAATTATAAATCAATATATTAAAGGTATCTGGAATAATCTAAAGTGTTTGAAAAATGAATACTACATGTCTAAATGAACACCACATATATATCAAAGGAAAAACGCTGTTGTTGCTGTTCAGTCACTCAGTCATGTGCAGCTCTTTGCAACCCCATGGACTGCAGCATGCCAGGCTTCCCTTTCCTTCACCATTTTCCAAAGGAAAAATCAAAATGGGAATTAATAAGTATTTTTTTTTACTGAATGTAAATGAAATAAAAATATTGAAATCCCTGAGATGCTGCTATAGCAATAATTAGGAGGAAATTTATAGCACTAAACACTAAAATTGGAAAGAGGATATTAAAGCAATGATGTCAACTTCTGTTTTAAGAAACTAAAGATAGAGCAAATCAGGAGTTACATCAGCATCGTGGTATATGTAATGAGATGTCCTCTTTGTCTCTCTTCTTAAATCTACAACCAATAAGACACTCACAATTCAATAAAGGTACCTCTGCAAACACACCAGGCCACACCAGTGCAATGGGGGTGCCCATAAACCTGACAACACCAGACATGGCAGAGGCAAATTAGACCCAGCTCCTCCCATCCTACATCTCCCACCCAAACAAGCCTGTGACTTAGGAGACCCCTTGTAGGTTCAAAGTAAAGGCATGTAAAATGATATTCCAAGTAAATTGCAGCCAAAAGCAAGCAGGGTCAGTTCAGTTCAGTTCAGTCGCTCAGTTGTGTCCGACTCTTTGCGACCCCATGAATCGCAGCACGCCAGGCCTCCGTGTCCATCACCAACTCCTGGAGTTCACTCAAACTCACGTCCATCGAGTCGGTGATGCCATCCAGCCATCTCATCCTCTGTCGTCCCCTTCTCCTCCTGCCCTCAATCCCTCCCAGCATCAGAGTCTTTTCCAATCAGTCACCTCTTCACATGAGATGGCCAAAGTACTGGAGTTTCAGCTTTAGCATTATTCCTTCCAAAGAACACCCAGGGCTTATCTCCTTTAGAATGGGCTGGTTGGATCTCCTTGCAGTCCAAGGGACTCTCAAGAGTCTTCTCCAACATCACAGTTCAAAAGCGTCAATTCTTCGGTGCTCAGCTTTCTTCACAGTCCAACTCTGGCATCCATACATAACCACTGGAAAAAGCATAGCCTTGACTAAACGGACCTTTGTTGGCAAGCAGGGTAGCCATACTCAAATCAGACAAAATAGACTTTAAGCCAGTCCAGGTTCGATGCACGATACTGGATGCTTGGGGCTAGTGCACTGGGATGACCCAGAGGGATGGTATGGGGAGGGAGGAGGGAGGAGGGTTCAGGATGGGGAACACATGTATACCTGTGGCAGATTCATTTCAAAATTTGGCAAAACTAATACAATTATGTAAAGTTTAAAAATTAAATAAAATTTTAAAAAATTTAAAAAAATAGATGCAGGACAAAAAGCTAACAAGAGACAAAGATGTACAGTATATAATTATAAAGAGGACAATTCATCAAGAAGGCATAATAGCTATTAATATAAATGCAACTAACATAAGAACACCAAAATATATAAAGCACTTGCTAACAGACACAAAGGGGAAAGTTGACTGCAACACAACTTTAACACCCCACCAATGGGTAGATCATCCAGACAGAAAATCAACAAGGAAGCGGTGGCCTGACATGGAGCATTAGGCCAGATGAATTTGACAGATTTGTACAAAACATTCCATCCAAAGGCAAGAGAAAAAAAAAAAAAACAAAAGCAAAAGAATGCACATTCTTCTCAAGTTCACATGGAACTTCCTCAAAAATAGATATGTTAAGACATCAAACAAGTCTCAATAAATTTAAGGAGAATAAAATCATTTCAAACATCTTTCTAATCACAATGGTATAAAACTAGAAATCAACTATAAGAAGAAAGCCGGAAAAGTCACAAATATGTGGAGAATGAACAACCTGCTACTGAACAACTCCTGGATCAAAGAAGAAATCAAAGGAGAAATTTAAAATACTTGAAGGCAAGTGAAAATGGAGAATTAAACATATTTACAGGATGCAACAAAAGAGTATTAAGAGTCAGGTTTATAGCAGTACAGACCTATCTCAAGTAACAAGAAAAACGTCAAATAAACAATCTACCCTTTCACCTAAAGGAGCTAGAAAAATAAGAATGAATGGAAGCCCAGACTGAGCAGAAGGAAGAAAATAATAAAGATCAGAGCAGAAATAAATGAAACACAATCTAAAAAGACAACAGACAAGATCTATGAAACTAAGAGCTGATTGAAATGGTAAACAAAACTGACAAATCTTTAACTAGACTTAGTAACAAAAAAGAGGCAAGGCTCTAATAAAACCAGAAATGAAAGAAGAGAAACAATAGATATCACAGAAATACAGAAAAATATAAAAGAATATAATGAACAGCTACATGCCAATAAATTAAACAACCTAGGAGAAATGGACAAATTATTAGAATTACACAACCTTCTAAGACTGAATCATAAAGAAATAGAAAATCTGAATAGTCTGATCACTAGCAAAGAGACTGAAACAGTTATCAAAAACCTCCTCCATCAATTCTGGTTTCCTCGATGTGTATACCCAGCAGTGGGATTGCTGGGTCATATGGCAGTTCTATTTCCAGTTTTTTAAGGAATCTCCACACTGTTCTCCATAGTGGCTGTACTAGTTTGCATTCCCACCAACAGTGTAAGAGGGTTCCCTTTTCTCCACACCCTCTCCAGCATTTATTGCTTGTAGACTTTTGGATCACAGCCATTCTGACTGGCATGAAATGGTACCTCATTGTGGTTTTGACTTGCATTTCTCTGATAATGAGTGATGTTGAGCATCTTTTCATGTGTTGGTTAGCCATCTGTTATGTCTTCTTTGGAGAAATGTCTGTTTAGTTCTTCCATCCATTTTTTAATTGGGTTGTTTATTTTTCTGGAATTGAGCTGCAGGAGTTGCTTGTATATTTTTGAGATTATTTGTTTGTCAGTTGCTTCATTTGCTATTATTTTCTCCCATTCTGAAGGCTGTCTTTTCACCTTGCTTATAGTTTCCTTTGTTGTGCAGAAGCTTTTCATTTTAATTAGGTCCCAGTTGTTTATTTTTGCTTTTATTTCCAATATTCTGGGAGGTGGGTCATAGAGGATCCTGCTGTGATTTATGTTGGAGAGTGTTTTGCCTATGTTCTTCTCTAGGAGTTTTATAGTTGCTGGTCTTATGTTTAGACCTAATAGCCAGGACATGGAAGCAACCTAGATATCCATCAGCAGATGAATGGATAAGAAAGCTGTGGTACATATACACAATGGAGTGTTACTCAGCCATTAAAAAGAATACATTTGAATCAGTTCTAATGAGGTGGATGATACTGGAGCCTATTATACAGAGTGAAGTAAGCCAGAAAGAAAAACACCAGTACAGTATACTAACGCATATATATGGAATTTAGAAAGAAAAACAACAATACAGTATACTAACGCATATATATGGAATTTAGAAAGATGGTAATGATAACCCTGTATGTGAGACAGCAGAAGAGACACAGACGTATAGAACAGTCTTTTGGACTCTGTGGGAGAGGGAGAGGGTGGGATGATTTGGGAAAATGGCATTGAAATATGTATAATATAAGAAATGGATCACCAGTCCAGGTGTCGATGCAGGATACAGGATGCCTGTGGCTGGTGCACCGGGATGACCCAGAGGGATGGTATGGGGAGGGAGGTGGGAGGGGGGTTCAGGATGGGGAACACCTGTATACCCGTGGTAGATTCATGTTGATGTATGGCAAAACCAATACAATATTGTAAATTAATTAGCCTCCAATTAAAATAAATTTAAATTAAAAAAGAAAAATAAAAGAAAAAAAAACCTCCTCCAAAAACAAAAGTCCAGGACCATAAGATCCACAGGTGAATTCTAAAAAACATTCAAGGAAGATTTGATACCTATTGTTCTCAAATTTTTCCCCAAAATTGAAGAACAGGGAATACATGCTAACTAATTTTACAAAGCCAATATTACCCTGATACCAAAACCAGACACAGACAACAACTAAAAAAGGAAATTACAAGCCAGTATCTCTGATGAACACAGATGCAAATATCCTCAGTAGAATATTAACAGAGAGAATACAACAATGCAGTAAAATGATCATACACTATGATGAGGTGAATTTTACTTCAGGAATGCAAAGATGGTTCAACATCCATTTATCAGTGTGATACACCACACACACAAAAAAAGAAGAATAAAAACATGAGGATCATCTCAATAGATGCAGGAAAAGTGTCTGGCAAAATTCAACATCCATTTATGATAAAAATCCTCAATAAAATGGATATAAAATGAATGAGCTTCAACATAGTAAAAGCCATACAATGACAAACCACAGCTAACACCACACTCAATGGTGAAAAACTGAGAGCTATCCCTTTAAAATCAGAAAAAGGACAAGGATGTCCACTCTTGCCGCTCTTACTCAACGTAATGTAGTAAGTCAGAGAGCTTAGACAAGAAAAAGAAAAAAAGGCATCCAAATTCTAAAGGAATAGTAAAACTCACTATTTGTAGATGACATGATTTTATATATAGGAAATCTTAAAGACTCCATCAAAAAACTGAGATAATAAAGTTGCAGGGCACAAGATCAACATATAAAAATCTGTCTTATTTCTATATGCTAACAATGAGAAGGAGAAATTAAGAAAACAATGTACAATCATGACAGAATAAAATACAAAGAAATTTAACAAAGAAAGTGAAAGACCTACACACTGAAAAGTTTAATGAAATTGAAACATCACAAATAAGTGAAGAGATATTTCATGCCCATAGATTCGAAGAATTAACATAACTGAAATGTCTATATACCTAAAGTAATCTGCAGACCTAATGCAAGTCCTATCAAAATATCAATCGCATTTTTCACAAAGTTAGAATAAATAATTATAAAATTGCATGGAAATACAAGAAATTCTGAGTAACCAAAGAAATTCTGAGAAAAAAGAATATAGCTGGAGCTATCACACTCCTTGTTTTCCAGCTATACTACAAGTTATCATAGTCTAAACAGCATGGTATTGGCAGGAAAACAGATAAACAATCTACAGAACAGAACTGAGAGCCCAGAAATAACCCAGGCGTATATGGATAACTAATTTACAACAAAGTAGCAAACAACATACAATGGAAAAAGATAATCTCTTCAATAAATAGTGTTGGGAAAACTAGAGAGCTACATACAAAAAAAAAGAAAAAAAATGGACTGAGACCGCTATCTCACACCATACACAGAGATCAACTCAAAATGAATTAAAGACTTGAAAGGAAGACCTGAAATAATAAAACTAGAAGAAAGCATAGGCGGTATGCTCTTTGACATCATTCTCAGTAAAATCTCTCAAGATATGCCTCCTCAGGCAAGGGAAACAAAAGCAAAAATAAACAAATGGAATTACATCAAACTAAAAAGGCACAGCACAAGGAATAATCAACAAAACAAAAAGACAAGTGAATAGGAAGATATTTCCAAAGCATATATCTAAGAAGGTGTTAATATCTAAAATATATAAAGAACTCATACAATTCAAAACCAACAAAAACAACTTGATTAAAATATGAGCAGAGGAACTGAATAAACATTTTTCCAAAGAAGATATACAGGTGGCCAACATGATTTTCAACATCATGAATTAATGGGGAAATACAAAGCAAAACCACAAGAAGGTACCACCTCATGCTGGTTAGATGGTTAAACTGACCATTATCATTAAGCAAGAAATAACAAATGTTCACAAGGATATGGAGAAAAGTGTTGGTGGGGATGTAAACTGCTGTAGCCACTATGGAAAACAGTATGGAAATTCCTCAAAAAACTAAGATATCCCATTCTTAAGTATATATCCAAAGAATACAAAAAGCACTCATTCAAAAATGTATGCACTATGTTCACTGCAGCATTATTTATAGTAGCCAAGATATGGAAACAAGTGCTCATCAACAGATAGGTGGATAAAGAAGATATAGCATGTGCATACAGATGGATACATACATATATACATATACACAATGGAATACTACTTAGCCTTAAAAAAAGATGAAATCTTGGAATTCTCTGGCAGCCCAGTGGTTAGGACAATGTGCTGTCACTGCTGCAGACTCAAGTTCAATCCCTGGTCAGAAAACTAAAATCGCACAAGCTGCAGGGCATAGCCAAAATAACAGATGAAATCTTTCCATGTGTGACACCATGGATGGGCCTTGAGGGTATTCTGCCTAGTGAAATAAGTCAGACAGAAAGACAAGTGTTGTATGATTTCACTCATAATTGTAATCTTTAAAACAAATGCCAGAAATAAATTCACACCTACAGTCAATCTTCAACAAAGAAGGCTGCTGCTGTTGCTGCTGCTAAGTCGCTTCAGTCGTGTCCGACTCTGTGCGATCCCATAGACGGCAGCCCACCAGGCTCCCCTGTCCCTGGGATTCTCCAGGCAAGAACACTGGAGTAGGTTGCCATTGCCTTCTCCAACAAAAAAGGCAAGAATGTACAATGGAGAAAAGACAGTCTCTTCAGTAAGTGGTGTCGGGAAAGCTTGAAAGCTACATATAAATCAGTGAAGTTAGAACACTTCATACATATGCAAAAATAAACTCAAAATGGCTTAAAAGTTATGACCAACCTAGATAGCATATTCAAAAGCAGAGACATTACTTTGCCAACCAAGGTTCGTCTAGTCAAGGCTATGGTTTTTCCTGTGGTCATGTATGGATGTGAGAGTTGGACTGTGAAGAGGGCTGAGAGCTGAATAATTGATGCTTTTGAACTGTGGTGTTGGAGAAGACTCTTGAGAGTCCCTTGGACTGCAAGGAGATCCAACGAGTCCATTCTGATGGAGATGAAGCCCTGGGATTTCTTTGGAAGGAATGATGCTAAAGCTGAAATTCCAGTACTTTGGCCACCTCATGCGAAGAGTTGACTCACTGGAAAAGACTCTGATGCTGGGAGGGATTGGGGGCAGGAGGAGAAGGGGACGACAGAGGATGAGATGGCTGGATGGCATCACTGACTCGATGGACGTGAGTCTGAGTGAACTCCAGGAGTTGGTGATGGACAGGGAGGCCTGGCGTGCTGCGATCCATGGGGTCACAAGAGTCGGACATGACTGAGTGACTGATCTGATCTGATCTGATCTGATGATATCATTAAACTTGTAGAAGAGAACATGCACAGAACATTCTCTGATATATGTCACAGCAATGCTTTCTTAGGTCAGCTTCTTAAGGCAATGAAATAAAAGCAAAAATAAATAAATGAGACCTAATAAAACTTTTAATCTTTTGCACAGCAAAGGAAACTATAAAAAAAAAATGATAGGGCAACCAGAATGGGAAAAAATATTTGCAAACACTGTGACCAACAAAGGATTAATTTCTAATATATACAAACAGTTCATACAATCAGTAACATAAAAAAAAAAAAAAAACAATGAAAAAATGGGCAGAACACCTTAATAGATATTTCTCCAAAGAAGATACAAAGATGACCAACAGGCCCATGAAAAGATGCTCAACATGGCTAATTATTAGAGAAATGCAAATCAAAATCACAATGAGGTATCCCCTTATATCTATCAGAATGGCCATCAACATCAACATCTACAAATAATAAATTCTGGAGAGTGTGGATAAAAGGGAATCCTCTTACACTACTGGTTAGAATGTAAATTGGTGCAGCCACTATGAAAAACAATATGGAGATACCTCAAAAAACCAAAAAATAGAGTTGCAATAAAATCCAGCAATCCTAACTCTGGGCATATATATGAAGAAAACTCTTAATTCAAAAAGATGCATGCACCCTAGTGCTCACAGCAGCACTATTTACAAACAGCCAAGGCACTGAAACAACCTAAATGTCCACTGCCAGATGAATGGACACATATGTGGCACAGATATACAAAAGAATGTTCCTCAGCCACAAAAATCATGCAATGACGCCATCTGCAACAACACAGACGGACCTGGAGATTATCTGAAACAAGTCAGACAGAAAGACAAATACCACAGGATACCACATACATGTGCAGTCTAAAATACGATACGAAAGTGCTTATTCACAAAAGATAAACAGACTCACAGACACAGAAAACAAACTTACTGTCACCAAAGGCAAAAGGGGGTGGAAGAGGAGTAAATCTAGAGTTTGAGATTAGCAGATAAATAGTACTGTATGTAAAATAAACAACAAGGTCCTATATTCAATGTCCAGTAATAAACCATAATAAAAAAGAAAAATAAATAAATTATCAGAAAAAACAACACACACACACGTGGATACTGAAAACAGAGCAGTGGTTACCAGAGTCAAAGGCAAGCAGAGAGTGAGACAGGCAAAGGGGATCAACATGAAAACTGTGACTATTGCATCTGAATCTGCCCTCAAATGTGAGTTAGTAGGTGAATGACCTCATCAGCATCGCTCAATAATACTTTATAAGAGTGTCTGTGAGATCTCTTGGATCGGGATATTAGTTACAGAATGAGGCAATGCTGACACTCAACAGAAGTCTCAGTGTAAGACAGGCTGTCACGACAGGGCAGCTCACAGACCAAGCTGAAACTACAGTCGTGACAGCGTGTGGGTTTGGGGACACAAGGCACTGGTTACTTTCTGTTCTCTCTACAGGCCAGGACTTACAGGCTATAACTCTTACAACAGGACTCGGATGTCATTTTAATTATTCCATTTAGAGATGGAAACCTCTATCATTGAGGTCAGGGAGTCTGCTGGTAACTGTTAGAAGAACCCACTGAATTCAGATTTTTTCTCACTCAAACACTCTCTAATCTACATGAAGCTAATCTGCTCAACTCCTGCAGTAGTAATGAATAAACGTAAGAAATAAATAATTTGTTAGTCTATAAGCTGAACTGCATATTCAAATCAAGTGCAATCACTAGATTATTCCTAGGGACATGTGACCTGAGTTATTTAGCAAATTACACAGGAGAAAAAATGAAACACTTATACATTGAAACCTCATTCTATGTTCTCTATAAGAAAAAAAAAAAACAGCTTAGTAAAAAGCATTGTTACCAAACTGCATGCATACGGTCTTGTCTTACACAGAATGAAGTCTTAGGTAAGCGTGCCATGGGGGTGAGGTATGTGTGTGAAGGCGGGGAACACACAGGGAAGGGTCGCCTGCCAGCGTGCGTTGGGGTGAGGTAATGGCCCTTCACTCAGCATCCTCCTGATACCTAAACATTCTCTCCAGGAGATGACAGGTATAATTTCTCCAGAAACCTTGTTCTCCACCTCCTTTATGCATTTGAATTAACTCTGTGAGCGAGAGTTGGCTAAGGCTACAGTAATAGCTCTTGCTTCAAGCACAGCAATTAAGAGTGCCTGCTTCCTCTCCTCCCACATCTGTGCTGAGAGGGGAGTGAATACACTTGAATTATTTTCTGGATACACAGTAATTGCTCGGAAATGACAACTCACCCGTCTGTAGAGTATGCTGTGCTTTTTTAGGTGAGGAATACCCAGGCTAACCTAAATGTTCAGTTGAGACAGTCATCTGCTGTGCCACAAGAAAGGAAAAAGATAGTTTGGCTTGAGTTAGAGCAGTCGTCCAAAAATCAGTGCCCTGGTGAGGCAGTCAGACAGTGACCTACCAGTGTGCTGTGCTTTAGGGACCTCAAAGTATTCCCCACCCTACCTCCAACTCCCTCTTCCTTTGACATACAAGCACCTGCCCATCAACATCGTACTTCATTCCTCTGAATTTCTTAAAATATAAAACCCATCAGGATGAGGGACAATTCTACAGAACCAATGTAAATCATAACTCCTAAATATTTAACTTTTGTATGGCCCTTCACACATTTCCTTCACACATTTGACTATGTCAAAGCCTTTGACTGTGTGGATCACAATAAACTGTGGAAAATTCTGAAAGACATGAGAATACCAGACCACCTGACGAGCCTCTTGAGAAATCTGTATGCAGGTCAGGAAGCAACAGTTAGAACTGGACATGGAAAAACAGACTGGTTCCAAATAGGAAAAGGAGTATGTCAAGGCTATATATTGTCACCCTGCTTATTTAACTTATATGCAGAGTACATCATGAGAAATGCTGGGCTGGAAGAAGCACAAGCTGGAATCAAGATTGCCAGGAGAAATATCAATAACCTCAGATATGCAGATGACACCACCTTATGGCAGAAAGTGAAGAAGAACTAAAAAGCCTCTTGATGAAAGTGAAAGAGGAGAGTGAAAGAGTTGGCTTAAAGCTCAACATTCAGAAAACCAAGATTATGGCATCTGGTCCCATCACTCCATGGCAAGTAGATGGGGAAACAGTAGAAACAGTGTCAGACTTTATTTTTCTGGGTTCCAAAATCACTGCAGATGGTGACTGCAGCCATGAAATTAAAAGACGCTTACTCCTTGGAAGGAAAGTTATGACCAACCTAGACAGCATATTAAAAAGCAGAGACGTTATTTTGCCAACAAAGTTCCGTCTAGTCAAGGCTATGGTTTTTCCAGTGGTCATGTATGGATGTGAGAGTTGGACTATAAAGAAAGCTAAGCGCACAAGAATTGATGCTTTTGAACTGTAGTAGTGCTGGAGAAGACTCTTGAGGGTCCCTTGGACTGCAAGGAGAGCCAACCAGTCCATCTTAAAGGAAATCAGTCCTGAATATTCATTGGAAGGGCTGATGTTGAAGCTGAAACTCCAATACTTTGGCCATCTGATGTGAAGAGCTGACTCATTTGAAAAGACCCTGATGCTGGGAAAGATCAGTGGCAGGAGGAGAAGGGGATGACGCAGGATGAGATGGTTGGATGGCATCACCAACTCAATGGACATGGGCTTGGGTGGACTCCGGGAGTTGGTGATGGACAGGGAGGCCTGGCGTGCTGCAGTTCATGGGGTCGCAGAGTCAGACATGACTGAGCGACTGATCCAAACTCACACATTTCAAAATTCTCTGAAATTCAGTGATCAATCTCAAAGCCTTGGCAGGGCTTGGCAGGAGTTGTCGCATTTACACAACCCAGGAACCAGGGGAGGAAGAGATGGGAACTTCCTCTGGCTTTTCATGGGCTGAGCCAGGCCTGTCTCAGAGATATTCAATTCATATTTCTACAGTAACACAGTTATGCTCATAATTTTTCACTGAAAGATGATTAAAGAAAACCATGATAAGGCTTGCTTTAAAAATTATACTTTAAAGTCCAGTTATGATTTATTTTGTTTTTTATTCTGCAACAGATATTCTGCAACAGAACCAACTGCTATCCCATGGGGGATCACATTCCCATCATTTAGTAATTTCCCTTCTTCCTACATTACTGAGAACATGACCCCAGCAAGGGCAGCAGCTCCTCATACAGGGCTCCACGCAGTCTGCCTGGGTCATGGCAGTGCCTGAGTCGGTGCCAGGCTGCCACAGCCACTCCACAAGCCCGAAGGAAAGAAAGGCCAGTGGCGTCTGCTCTCTGGCTTTGACCCCAGTGGGGCCCACAGGCACCCTCAACCAGGAGCAGTTGGGGGGGCCTGTCTTCCCCCACTGAGGCATGTCCTCACCCATGCCATCAGCTTCTTCTCACACAAGATGCTCCTCGATCCACATTTAGAAGAAGTTCTCATTAAACTCAGAAAATAAGCTTTAGGAAAGCAAGGAAAAGACATCCAGATGTGCAAACACCTGAAGAAGAGGGACAAAAATAAATCCCTCTGGCTATGGACACAGCCAAGAGGAGAAGTCTCAAATGTTCTGCCTGAATGAAATAAGCCTGTGGGTCATCTCTATGCATTGTGCATGTCTTCATCGTGTTCATTCACCTTCCAAAGGCAATTCTATTTTTCCCATTTTGCACAGACTGACAGATTATGGACAGGGAGGCAATTTGTATTCTACACGTGGAGAAATTAATTAACAACACTGCCTCAGTCAGGCTTCCTGCCCCACTCTCTCACGGCCTCATACCTTACGTCTTGTAAACAATGACACTGCTGACCTTGGTAGCACTGGCCTGTGTGCCCACTTGGCCATGGGCCACTTTTGTCCACCTTAGTATTTAAGAAGTCTTTGGAGACTCCTGGCTGCTGCTGCCCAAAGAGAATGAACATGTCTGCAGTTCCCACAGCTCCTTGAGTCTTCTTCCAGCTTCCTCGGTCACACCTTATCCACCCTGGGTTCAGTGACCAGTGTGAGCAGCAAGACACTATAATAATCTATTTTCAGGAGAGTGCCTCAAATTTCTTGAAACCCTGAAGGGGAAAAATTTTACTGAGGTTGTTAAACCTTCTTTTTCACAATTGTCTTATTAAAAGGTTTATCCTCCTCCAGCCTTATTGAGGCCACCTGACAAGATTTGTTGCTGAGATAAATGACACCCTGCATAGCCCTGAACTAGCAAAGGACACAGCTGAAGTATTACTTAGAGTGATGGATAGTTAAAGATGTGGAGCTAAAACAGATACATCCACAATTTAGAGAAGTGAGGAAAGACAATAGTTGGGAAAATAGTATTTTTAAAACACAAGGATCACAATTTGTATTATGAAAACTATTGTATTTGTATTATGAAAACTAATTACAGTAACATGTGGACATGTTACTTCTATGTAACATAAATGAGCCTCTGTGATTCTATTTGCTGTTGAGCCATTTTTTTCCTGATGTTATATCTTTGTTGATGCAGTTGGACTACGTATGCTGGGAGATGGCAACATAAACCAACGCATCTAAAGTTAGGAATTAGGAACTGTGTCCTAGGGGACAGTTCTCAGCTGCAGACTTGTGAAAAGCACACAAAAATGTTACAGAAAGTATTTCACGGTTATACCACATTACGCCATCCTCAGGACAGTCCTTCAAAATTTAATAATCCCATTGAAAAGATGAAAAATTGATGCTAGAAGAAATCAAAGGAGAAGTACTTGGTCCAGCCTGGCAGGGAGGTGAGGGGGTGTAGGCCATAGATGAAAACATGAAGGCTGGAAGGGAGGCAGGAATGTGCCCCACACAGGAAACAGGAGGCGGGTAAGGGAATCACAGGCTGGAGAGAGAATGCAGATGAAGAAGACGGGAGGCTAGGTGTCCATGGGAGGTGTGACCCATCAAAGTGGAGGCAAGGGCCAGAGAGAGGTTTACCTCGCTCTGTCATCTGAAGGCGCTTAGACTTTATCCTACAAACAAGTGGCATTTTCAAGGAGCTTAAGCCAGGGAGAGCCTTAACAGGCCTGCTTTACTCCAAAGTGGGAACAACATTACCAATCCTAGATGCTACCTGAGAACCCCTTCTTCTCCCCCTCCCACTCAGAAGAACCTCAGTGAAGGCAGTGTCAGGGCAGCTCCCCACCTGTCCACAGGCCAGGGCTACGTGCAGAGTGGATGCCCAGAAAATGTGGGCTGGCTGGCTGAGGGAGGCAGGAGTGATAAGGAAGAGGAGCAAATAAACTGGTCATTACAACAAACAACTGATAAATCCATGCACAACACTGCACGGATTAAACTGACTGAACCTTGATAAGGAGACACAATGGCTACAACAAACAAAATATTCTGCATGTGAATTAAAATAGTGTGAAGAGAAATTCATATATTTGCAGTACATTATCCCTTAAAGCCCTTCTAAACCATGAATTAAAATGGTGTCTAATTCGGTATCTTTTGAATACCAAAGAGTTACAGGGGAATTGTGTCCCTGGGCAGTTACTGAGTCTCAGCGAGTTGCTGGATTCTGCCATTCAGGTGTTACTTAGCATCTACGTGAGACAGGAAGAGGAGTCCTAAGGAACCCAGAGATTCTCAGGTCACTCTGCTGCCCCAGGGCCATGACGGTGTGCATGGTGAACTTTCAAGTCAGGAAACCAAAGAAGAGCATCTGCTATATAGTTTTTATATGTAGTTGTTTTTTAAATCTTTTTCACGCAAAAACCACACAGCTCTTCCCATATATAAAGATGACTTCCAAGGACCAAATGACATGAGGCTTTAGAAGAGCTGCCTTCTAAAAAAGAAATATCCGTTCTTTTCATTATGCTGTTTCATTTGGAAAATTCATGATTCTTTATGTAATAAAGGAAAAATGAAATCTTTTAATTGTGATTTCTGCTTGCTTGCTGCACATGACAAAGTCTTAGTATATTCCCTTCAAAGTGTTGTCATATGAGTGTGTAATGGGGAATCCAATTTTGAATGGGCTTGCCTTGCAATTTCTATAAATACAGCAGTGATCTAACTACAGTCAGAGAGATCTGGGTTGGATGCCAAACTCACCCACTTTCTATCCGTGTCCAACTTTCCCTCTCAGATGATGAACGTGGTACTGAATAACACTATGTATGGAAGGCCCTTTGCTGAGTTCTAACACAAGATAAGCAAAGGACTATTGAACTAAACTTACCCAGAAGGGCAAAGGGTGAGTCTTATTTATCCTTGTGCTAAGGTCAAGCACAGTTTGAAAATTAATGAGGAAATTAGTAACATTTTCTCAGTCTTCCCTTTCCATATAAATGCATAATTGCTGCACACTTTCCATACTGGGTAGGCCTTTTATGTAATTATGATAGGAAAATTGTGGTCACAATTGAATTTATGAACCCGTGCAATAGTAATTTGATGTATTGCTCACTAAATAAATACCTTAAAACAAGAAGGAAGTTTAAGAGTATTTTGTCCCCTGCTTCATCATACGGAAGAGGCAACTGAGACACAGGAAGGTAGTAAGACAGCTCCAAGACTGCATAGGACATGCATCTCCAAGACCCCTGCACATTACAACATACACATTTTGAAATTCTATGCTTACTGGGTGGGACTGGTGTAATTCTATGTCCTGATACAGATAAACTGGAGAGTAAGCCTCAAATCTGGAAAAACACAGGGACAGCAGCTAGGGTAGTATGAGGGCTGGCAAGCTGCAGGGCTCTAAATAAAACTGAGCTCCAAGGAGAAGAGGGAAACAGGCCATAGTCCAGAATGCACTCTACGAAAAATGTGTCCGCAACAACCTCAGCGTTCTGACCATCACCATCAACAGGCATGCATCTCTCTCCTGGCCAAGAACACTATTCTTGTCTTGGTCTTTTTTAATCTATCAATTGTTAAATCAAAAAAAAAAAAATATGATAGAAAAACTAGACAGAAAATTGGCAAAGATATAAAACTCAACAAAACCATTAAACAACAAGATTCAATTCCTCCAGTAACAGAAGAACACAAATTCTTTACAAGCACCCATGGAACAGTCACAAAAAAACGTATCCCAGGTCATAAATTAAATAGCAACAAATGATAAAAATTTTTTAACTTAAAAAGAGTATGTTCTGTAACCACAATGGAATTAAGCTAGAAATTAGTAATAGATAACAGAAAAACTTCTAGACATTTGGAAATAAAAAATATACTTCTAAATAGTACATGAATTAAAGGGGAAAAAATCTCAGGGGTAGTCAAAAATGCATTGAACTAAATGAAAATGAAAACACAAACATCAAAACCCGTGAGATACAGCTAAAATAGTACAGAGCAGGCAGCTTAGAGCACTAAATGCTTACATTAGAAGTCTCAAGTTGAGACTCTAAATGCTACCTCAAAGAAGAAGAGCAAAATAAATCCAAGCAAGAAGAAGAAAGTAAATAATAAAGATTCAAAGCAAAATGTAATAAAAATGAAAATAGAAAAATAATGAAACAAAAGTTGGTTCTTCAAAAAGGTCAGTGGAACCAACCTGCAGCAAGATGACAAAGAAAACAATGACAACACAAATTACCAGTATCAGGAATGAAGCAAGGAATATTATTGTTGGCCCCACTGATATTAAAAGGATTATAAAGGATTCGCAAATAGAATACAGCAACATATAAAAAGAGTTTTTAAAAATATTTATTCTTAAACATGATAACTAGGTGGGGTTTATCCTAGGGATGCAAGGCTGGTTCAATATCTGAAAACCAACCAACGTAATTCACCACACAGCAGGAGCCCTACATATAAACCTTCAAATTGCGAACTTTCAAAAATGCAAGTGTGTATTTCATCAACATTAGGCATATGTGAAGTTGCAGCTTTCCCTCAGTCTTCTGTTGCTAACGATCTTTCAGTTCTACACTCTCCCTGCTTCTCATACTCCTCCAGGCAGTAATGTTTTCTTGCCTGTTCACTCGATGTCACGCCCTGTATGCCACCTGTTGTACTGAACTACTGTGCTTCTCAAGGTACTGTACTGTACTGTACGATTAAAATTGTTTTATTTGTGTGTGTTTGTTTTTTATGTATTATTTGTGTGAAAAGTATTATAAATCTATTGCAGTACAGTACTATATAGCCAATTGTGTTAGTTGGGAACCTAGGCTAATACTGCTGTACTTATGAACAAACTGGGCTTATGAACACACGCTCAGAATGAAACTTGTTCATAGGTAGGGGACTTGCTGCCTTAAAAAAAAAAAAAAAAGCACACTGTGTATCAATTAATGCAGAAAATGCATTTGGCAAAGTTGAACACCCATTCCTGATTTTAAAAAAATTATTTCAGAAAGTTAGAGAGAGATGGAACTTTCCCAACTTAGTGAAGAATATACATAAAATATATCCAGCTAACATCACACTTAATTGTGAAGACTGAATACTTTTCCTCTACTATCTGGAACAAAGCAAGATGTCCACGTACACTACCACTATTCCTATAGCATTGGAAGTGCTAGGCAGTGAAAAAAGGCAAGAAGAACAGTAATAAGAGGCATACAGATTGGAAAGCAAGAAATAGGACTCATTTGCAGATGATATGATGATGTACACAGAAATTCTCAAGGAATCTATCAAAAAAAAATTTCCTAAAATTAGTAAGTGAGTTTGGCAAGTCAGAGGACACAACATTAACTTATATAAGATAACCATATTTCTGTATACTAGCAATGAACACAGGGAAAAATAAATTTTAAAATATAGCACTATTTACAAGCACTCCAACACTGTGAAACACTTAGGTGAAAATCTAACAAAATATTTTTAGAACTTGTATACTAAAATCTGCAAAACACTGAATGTAAGAAAATAAACAAGATCTAAATAAACAGAAAGATATACCATGTTTATGGATTAAAATACTCAACACAATAAAGATGTCAATTCTTCCCAAACTGATATAAAGGCTTAACATGAGATATTTTTTTGCACTTACAGGTAAGATAGCTCAAAAATTAATATAGAAAATATGTACTAAAATAATTTTTAAAAATAAAGTGACTGAATTAATTCCACCCAATTCCAAGACTTATTATCCATAGCTGCAATAATCAAGACTGCAGATTGACACAATAGACAGACAGATAAATGGAAGAAATTAGAGAAACCAGAAACAGCCCACAGAAGTTGAGCCAACTGACTTCTGATAAATGTGCAACATAAGTCAAAGAGGAAGGATAGTTTTTTTCAACAAGTGATAATAAAGTAACTAGAGATTCATAAGTGAAATTGAATTCGCTCAGTTGTGTCTGACTCTTTGCAACCCCATGGACTGTAGCCTACCAAGCTCCTCTGTCCATGGGATTTTCCAGGCAATAGTACTTGAGTGGATTGCCATTTCCTTCTCCAGGGGATCTTCCTGACCCAGGGACTGAACCCAGGTTTCCCGCATTGTAGACAGACGCTTTACCGTCTGAGCCATCAGGGAAGATTCATAAGCAAAAAGAAAAGAAACAAACGTAGCTATAAACCTCACATACTGATTTTCTATAACAATTAATTCAAAGCTGAAAATGAATTAAATGTAAAACATATATTAAAACTTTTAGAAGAAAAGAGGAAAAAAATCTTTAGGAGCTAGGGATTTATGAAGAGCTATTAGACATTACTCGAAAAGTATACATTCCCACTGTTGGTGGGAATGTAAACTGATGTAGCTACTATGGAGAACAGTATGGAAATTCCTTTAAAAACTAGGATTAAAACTACCATACGACCCCAAAACCCCACTACTTGGCATGTACCCTGAGGAAACCATAACTGAAAAGACATACATATCCCCATGTTCATTGCAGCACTGTTTGTGACAGCCTAGAAGGACAGCAGAGAAGGCAATGGCAACCCACTCCAGTACTCCTGCCTGGAAAATCCCATGGACAGAGGGACAGGCTGCTGCCCATGCCTATCATGGACAGTATGGTAGGCTGCTGTCTATAGGGTCGTGTAGAGTTGGACACGACTGAGCGACTTCACTTTCATTTTTCACTGTTCATGCACTGGAGAAGGAAATGGCAACCCACTCCAGTGTTCTTGCCTGGAGAATCCCAGGGACGGGGGAGCCTGGTGGGCTGCCATCTCCGGGGTCGCACAGAGTCGGACACGACTGAAGCACCTTAGCAGCAAGCAGCAGCAGCAGCAGCAGAGGGACAGCATAGGGTGGGAAGTGGGAGCGGGCTTCAGATGGGAAGGCACATATGTACACCTATGGCTGATTCATGCTGATGTATGGCAGAGACCAACGCAATATTGTAAAGCAATTATCCTCCAATTAAAAGTAAACCAAAAAAATACTTGCCGCACACACAAAAAGTATATTCCATAAAAAGAAAATAAGTAAATTGGACTTCCTCAATATTAAAAACTTTTCTTCTTTGCAAGACCCTACTAAAAGGATGGGGGGAAAAGAAGCCATACAAAGAGGGAAAAATATCTGAACACTTCATCTGGCAAAGGAATCATATCCAGACTATAGGAAGAACACTTAACAAGGCAGGAGAAAAAAATAAATAAATCAAAATACTCCAATTTTTAAGGCAGCAACTAATATGAGGAGACATTGTGATGAAGAAGATATACTATTGGCAAATAAGTGCATAAAGAGAATTCAATACCACTAACAATCAGGAAAATGTAAATCAAGACAACAAGGCAATATCAAACTATTGGACATACACATAGTAGAGCAGCTGAAACAAAAACCTGTGACAGTACCACCTGCTGCTGAAGTTACAGAGAAACTAGATCTCTCACACCTTGATGGTGGGCTCGAAAATAGTATATAAACTTTAGAAAAGAGTTTGACAGCTTCTTTAAAAAATAAACCAATATTTATCATAGGACCTGGCAATCATATTCCTGGGCATTTATCCCAGAGAATAAAACCTTACATCCACACAGATACCAGGAATAGAAGCAACATACTTCAATGTAATAAAAGCTATATATGATAAACCCACAGCAAACATTATCCTCAGTGGTGAAAAACTGAAAGCATTTCCCCTAAACTGAGGAACAAGACAAGGGTGCCCACTCTCACCACTACTATTCAACAGTTTTGGAAGTTTTGGCAACAGCAATCAGAGCATAAAAAGAAATAAAAGGAATCCGGATTGGAAAAGAAGAAATAAAACTCTATTTGCAGATGACTAGATCCTCTACATAGAAATCCTAAACATTCCACCAGAAAATTACTAGAGCTAATCAACGAATATAGTAAAGTTGCAGTATATAAACTTAATACACAGAAATCCCTTGCATTCCTATACACTAACAATGAGAAAACAGAAAGACAAATTAAGGAAACAATTCCATTCACCACTGCAATGAAAAGAATAAAATACTTAGGAATATATCTACCTAAAGAAACAAAAGACCTATATATAGAAAACTATAAAACACTGATGAAAGAAATCAAAGAGGATACAAATAGATGGAGAAATATACCATGTTCATGGATTGGAAAAATCAATATAGTGAAAATGAGTATACTACCCAAAGCAATCTATAGATTCAATGCAATTCCTATCAAACTACCAACGGTATTTTTCACATAACTAGAACAAATAATTTCACAATTTGTATGGAAATACAAAAAACCTCAAATAGGCAAAGCAATCTTGAGAAAAAAGAATGGAATTGGAGGAATCAACCTTCCTGACTTCAGGCTCTACTACAAAGCAACAGTCATCAAGACAGTATGGTACTGGCACAAAGACAGATATATAGATCAATGGAACAAAATAGAAACTGCAGAGATAATTCCATACACCTATGGACACCTTATCTTTGACAAGGAGGCAAGAATATACAATGGAGAAAAGACAATCTCTTTAACAAGTGGTGCTGGGAAAACTGGTCAACCACTTGTAAAAGAATGAAACTAAAACACTTTCTAACACCATCAGTTCAGTTCAGTTCAGTCGCTCAGTCATGTCCAACTCTTTGCGACCCCATGAATCGCCTCCCTGTCCATTACCAACTCCCGAAGTTCACTCAGACTCACGTCCATCGAGTCAGTGATGTCATCCAGCCATCTCATCCTCTGTCGTCCCCTTCTCCTCCTGCCCCCAATCCCTCCCAGCATCAGAGTCTTTTCCAATGAGTCAACTCTTCACATGAGGTGGCCAAAGTACTGGAGTTTCAGCTTTAGCATCATTCCTTCCAAAGAAATTCCAGGGCTGATCTCCTTCAGAATGGACTGGTTGGATCTCCTTGCAGTTCAAGGGACTTGCAGTCCAAGAGTCTTCTCCAATACCACAGTTCAAAAGCATCAATTCTTCGGCACTCAGCTTTCTTCACAGTCCAACTCTCACATCCATACATGACCACTGGAAAAACCATAGCCTTGACTAGACGGACCTTTGTTGGCAAAGTAATGTCTCTGCTTTTGAATATGCTATCTAGGTTGGTCATAACTTTCCTTCCAAGGAGTAAGCGTCTTTTAATTTCATGGCTGCAGTCACCATCTGCAGTGATTTTGGAGCCCAAAAAAATAAAGTCAGACACTGTTTCCACTCTTTCCCCATCTATTTGCCATAAAGTGATGGGACCAGATGCCATGATCTTAGTTTTCTGAATGTTGAGCTTTAAGCCAACTTTTTCACTCTCCTCTTTCACTTTCATCAAGAAGCTCTTTAGTTCTTCTTCACTTTCTGCCATAAGAGTGGTATTATCTGCATATCTGTGGTTACTGATATTTCTCCCAGCAATCTTGATTCCAGCTTGTGCTTCCTCCAGCCCAGTATTTCTCATGATGTACTCTGCATATGAGTTAAATAAGCAGGGTGACAATATACAGCCTTGACGTATTCCTTTTCCTATTTGGAACCAGTCTCTTGTTCCATGTCCAGTTCTAACTGTTGCTTCCTGATCTGCATACAAATTTCTCAAGAGGCAAGTCTGGTGGTCTGGTATTCCCGTCTCTTTAAGAATTTTCCAGAGTTTATTGTGATTCACACAGTCAAAGGCTTTGGTATAGTCAATAAAGCAGAAATAGAAACTCAAAATGGATTAAAGATCTAAACGTAAGACCAGAAACTATAAAACTCCTAGAGGAAAACATAGGCAAATCACTCTCCAACATAAATCACAGCAGGATGTGTGACCCACCTCCCAGAGTAATGGAAATAAAAGCAAACATAAACAAATGGTATGTAATTAAACTTAAAAGCTTTTGCACAACAAAGGAAATTATAAGCAAGGTGAAAAGACAGCCTTCAGAATGGGAGAAAATAATAGCAAATGAAGCAACTGACAAAGAATTAATCTCAAAATATACAAGCAACTCCTACAGCTCAATTCCAGAAAAATAAACAACCCCATCAAAAAATGGACTGAAGAACTAAACAGACATTTCTCCAAAGAAGACATACAGATGGCTAATACACACATGAAAAGATGCTCAACATCACTCATTATCAGAGAAATGCAAATCAAAACCACAATGAGGTACCATTTCACGCCAGTCAGAATGGCTGCTATCCAAAAGTCTACAAGCAATAAATGTTGGAGAGGGTGTGGAGAAAAGGGGACCCTCTTACACTGTTGGTGGGAATGCAAACTAGTACAGCCACTATGGAGAAGAGTGTGGAGATTCCTTCAAAAACTGGAAATAGAACTGCCATATGACCCAGTAATCCCACTGCTGGGCATACACACCGAGGAAACCAGAACTGAAAGAGATACACGTACCCCAAGGTTCATCGCAGCACTGTTTATAATAGCCAGGACATGGAAGCAACCTAGATGTCCATCAGCAGATGACTGGATAAGAAAGCTGTGGTACATATACACAATGGAATATTACTCAGCCATTGAAAAGAATGCATTTGAATCAGTTCTAATGAGGTGGATGAAACTGGAGCCTGTTATACACAGTAAAGTAAGCCAGAAAGGAAAATATCAATACAGTATATTAAAGCATATATATGGAATTTAGAAAGATGGTAATGATAACCCTATATGAGAGACAGCAAAAGAGGCACAGATGTATAGAACAGTCTTTTGGACTCTGTGGGAGAAGGCGAGGGTGGGATGATTTGAGAGAATAGCATTGAAACATGCATATTATCATATGTGAAATAGATCGCCAGTCCAGGTTCAATGAATGAGACAGGGTGCTCAGGGCTGGTGCACTGGGATGACCCTGAGGAATGGGATGGAGAGAGAGGTGGGAGGGGGGTTCAAGATGGGGAACACATGTACACCCATGGCTGATTAGTGTCAATGTATGGCAAAACCACTACAATACTGTAAAGTAATTAGCCTCCAAATAAAATAAATAAAAAATAAATAAACAATAAAGCTTCTGAAGCATAAGAAAATATTTTCATGTTATTAGTGCAGATAATATTTTAAAGAAATGATCATTATGTTCAACTATATTAAAATTCATAGAGTTTATATTTCAAAATATACCTTGGAAGTGAAAAAGTAATACATAGATTGGAGGAAAAAGAACTGTGTGCTTACTAATGCACTGCTACTACTGCTGCTAAGTCGCTTCAGTCATGTCCGACTCTGTGACCCCATAGACGGCAGCCCACCAGGCTCCCCCGTCCCTGGGATTCTCCAGGCAAGAACACTGGAGTGGGTTGCCATTTCCTTCTCCAATGCATGAAAGTAAAAAGTGAAAGTGAAGTCTCTCAGTCGTGTCCAACTCCTAATAACCCCATGGACTGCAGCCTAACAGGCTCCTCTGTCCATGTGGTTTTCCAGGCAAGAGTACTCACAGTCATTTTATTTGTAATAGAAAAAAACTGGGAATAACTAATATGTTCCTCAATAAACATTAAAAAACTATGATCCATCCATAGCATGGAAGATTACTTAGCAATAAGTAAAACAAACTATTGATACATGCAACAACTTGAATGGATCCCAAAATCACTTTGCTGAGCAAAGAAAAGCCAATCTCAAAAAGTCATGTACTAAATGACTGCACATAGGCTCCATTCTCAAAATGACAAAATCATAGAAATAAAGACTAAATTAGTGGTTGACAGGTTAGAAATTTTGGAGGGGTGAAACAGATGAGACTCTAAAGCAAGAGCAGGAAGGGAAACTTCATGGTAATGAAACCATTCTGTATCTCAATTATAGTATCATTACACAGATCCGCATGTGACGATGTGGAGCCATGTACACACACTCTCCCAACGTCAACTCTTAGTTCAATACCCATGAATTGCGTGACTCTGCACTACCTTTGCAACTTCCTGCAAATTCATAATTATTTAAAATAAAACCTTTAAAAATATATCACACTATGTTTCCTACTAAAATAGCAAACGTCATCACTCACTTCCAATATCTGGCCTCAGCTTCTTATCATATTCTCTTAGCAACTTGTTCAGAATAAGAGTCACATCTGTGTCTTGGGATTTCGGAGCCAAGACCCACTTCTGGTTTGATGATGAATCTTCATATTCATCTTCTTCCACCTTCCTGGTCCTGTAATTACAGCACAAAGTGTGACATGTAAGTTGTAGCAATGATTCCAGGAAACGTCTTAAGCTTTGGCCCACCCAAGCACCACTGAAATAGGTAGAAAATCCCCAGTACACTCAGTCCATTCAAAAAATTACCTCTAAAATCTTAAAAGCAAAACAAAACACACAAAAAAAGAATCCAATAAGAAGAATGCCAGTGCTATTAACGTAACATGATCCTTTCATTAAATGTCATTAAAAAAGTCCAAGTCCATGTTAAACCATAGACATCATAATAAGTAATCCAATACATGAAGGCCAACAAGCAGAGAGTCAGCCTTCCTAATATCAACCTTGAGATCTTCTGAAGGTCAAGGCAAAAACAACTTGCAGCTTCCACTTCTCATTTCCAAGACCTCATTTTAGCTTAAGGTGAACAGCTTCTGCAGAATGCACTCATTGAAAATAGTTGAGTCTGACTCTGTGCTTCTCATGGAACACCTTTGGTCTAGGCAGACATAGGGACATAAGGAGATGATATCCTTGGCCAGCACCCATGTGGCGTGCCAAGGAAGAGATATTGGTTGGTAAATACTCTCTGGTGATTTCACATACCTCCTACCACACAAACTGATTCACCTCATACAGAGTAGGCTTGTTATTGTTCAGTCACTCAGTTGTGTCCGACTCTTCACGACCCTGTGGACTGCAGCCCACCAGGCTTCTCTGTCCTTCATCATCTCCCAAAGCTTACTCAAACTCATGTCCATTGAGTCAGTGATGCCATCCAACCATCTCATCCTCTGTCATCCCCTTCTCCTCCTGCCTTCAATCTTTCCCAGCATCAAGGTCTTTTCTAACGAGTCAGCTCTTCACATCAGGTGGCCAAAGTATTGGAGCTTCAACTTCAGCATCATATTCAGGATTGATTTCCTTTAGGATGGACTGGTTGGATCTCCTTGCAGTCTAAGGGAATCTCAAGAGTCTTCTCTAACACCACAGTTCAAAAGCATCGATTCATTGGCACTCAGTCTTCTTTATGGTCCAACTCTCACATCTATACATGACTACTGGAAAATAGCTTTGACTATATGGACCTTTGTTGGCAAAGTAATGTCTCTGCTTTTTAATATGCTGTCTAGGTTTGTCACAGCTTTTCTTCCAAGGAGCAAGTCTCTTTCAACTTCATGGCTGTAGTCATCACCTGCAGTGACTTTGGAGCCCAGGAAAATAAGGTCTCTCACTGTTTCCATTGTCTCCTCATCTATTTGCCATGGAGTGATGCCATGTCTTCATCTTTTTGAATGTTGAGTTTTAAGCCAGCTTTTTCACTCTCCTCTTTAGCCTTCATCAAGAGGCTCTTTAGCTCCTCTTCTCTTTTTGCCATAAGGTCGGTGTCATCTGCATCTCTGAGGCTATTGATATTTCTCCTGGCAATCTTGATTCCAGCTTATGCTTCATCCAGCCCAGCGTTTCTCCTGATGTACTCTGCATATAAGTTAAATAAGTAGGTTGACAACATACAGCCTTGACGTATTCCTTTCTCAATTTTCAACCAGTCCAGTGTTCCATGTCCTTTTCTTACTGTTGCTTCTTGACCTACATACAGGTTTCTCAGGAGGCAAGTAAGGTGGTCTGGTATTACAAAAATTAAAATCTTTCTAACATGTCTTTAGCATCTGGCCCTTTAATAGATGAATCCAAATGAATGCTGAGCATCAGAATCTGTCCCAAGAAGGGCTGAGCCTGACAGCCACCTCTCCCAGGTGTACTTGAATGGAAAGGCCTCAAAATGGCAAGGTAGTTTCTTTAGTGAGTGAGGCCATCTCAGCAGCTCAGCAATTTGGGCCTGAAAAGAGCACAGTTTCCTCTTCAAAGTAGCACTTCCAGGAGGCCTGCCATTTACCAATGCAAAAAAGCCTGTCACACACACACACAAAAAAAAAAAAACAAGCAAACTTCTTCCCTCATGGCTTGTCAGTGTGTGCACCACAATGACATATCTTCCTTCACAAAAGATAACAAAATAGAAAACAGAACATTGCACTGAGGTTTATTTGTCCTGATAAAGTATAAGCTGATTTCTGTTTAGCTTTTCAGATGGGACCTAAAAAGGCAACAACCTCACAAGGCAGTTGGCTTCTGGGACATATATTTTTATGTTAATTTTTGTCATTGTTCACTCGCTCAGTCGTGTCCAACTATCTGTGACCCCATGGACTGCACCATACCAGGCTTCCCTGTCCTTCACTGTCTCCTGGAGTTTGTTCAAACTCATGTCCATTGAGTTGATGATTCCATCCAACCACCTCATCCACTGTTGCCCCCTTCTCCTCCTGCCCACTATCTTTCCCAACATCGGGGTCTTTTTCAAAGAATCAGCTCTTCGCATCAGATGGCCAAAGTCTCCAATGAACATTCGGGGTTGATTTCCTTTAGGACTGACTGGTTTGAGCTCCTTGGGAGCTCAAACTCTCAACAGTTTGAGCTCTCAAGAGTTTGGGACTCTCAAGAGTCTTATCCACCACAATTCAAAAGTATCAATTCTTCAGCTCTCAGCCTTCTTTATAATTCAGCTCTCCAATCCATACATGACTACTGGAGAAACCATATTTTTGACTATACGAACCTTTGTCAGCAAAGTGACATCTCTGCTTTTTAATATGCTGTCTAGGTTGTTCATAGCTCTTATTCCAAGAAGCAAGCATCTTTTAATTTCAAGGCTGCAGTCACTGTCTTCAGTGATTTTGGAGCCCAAGAAAATAAAATCTGTCACTGTTTCCTTTTTCTCCCCATCTATTTTCCATGAAGTGATGGGACTGGATGCCATGATCCTCGTTTTTTGCACGTTGATTTTTAAACCAGCTTTTACATTCTCTGCTTTCACCTTCATCAAAAGGCTCTTTAGTTCCTTTTCACTTTCTGCCATTTGGGTGGTATCATCTACATATCTGAATTTATTGATATTTCTCCCAGCAATCTTGATACCAGCTTGAGATTCATCCAGCCTGGCATTTCACATGATGAACTCTGCATATTGGAGAAGGAAATGGCAACCCATTCCAGTATTCTTGCCTGGAGAATTCTATAGACAGAGGAGCCTGATGGGCTGCAGTCCATGGGGTCACAAAGAGTCGGACACAACTGAGCAACACACACACACACACACACACACACACATACACACACTCTGCATATAAGTTAAATAAGCAGGGTGACAATGTACAGCCTTGAATGTACTCCTTTCCCAGTTTTGACCAGTCCGTTTTTCCATATCCAGTTCTGACTGTTGCTTCTTGACCTGCATACAGGTTTCTCACGGGACAAGTAAGGTGGTATGGTATTCCCATCACGTTAAGAATTTTCCATAGTTTGTTGTGATCCACAGTCAGAAGGCTTTAGCATAGTCAATGAAGCAGATGTTTTTCTGGAATTCTCTTGCTTTTTTATGATCCAACAGATGTTCACCATTTGATCTCTGCTTCCTCTGCCTTTTCTAAATTTAGCTTGTGTATCTGTTCTCAGTTCTTGTACTGTTGAAGCCTAGCTTGAAGGATTTTGAACATTACCTTGCTAGCATGTGAAATGAGTACAATTGTGCAGTAGTTTGAACATTATTTGGTATTGCCCTTCTTTGGGATTGGAATGAAAACTGACCTTTTCCAGTCCTGTGGCCACTGTTAGGTTTTCCAAATTTGTTGGCATATTGAATGCAGCACTTTAACAGCATCACCTTTTAGGATTTGAAATAGTTTAGCTGGAATTCCTTCACCTCCACTAGCTTTGTTCATAGTAATGTTTCCTAAGGCCCTCTTGACTTTATGTTCTAGGATGTCTGGATGTAAATTTTCAGTATAGTCTAAATTATCTGTAGGTTTCCCTGGTAGCTTAGTGGTAAAGAACCTTCCTTCTAATGCAGAAGACACAGATTGGATCCCTGGGTTGAGAAGATCCACTGGAGATGGAAATGGCAACTCATTCCAGTATTCTTGCCTGGGGAATCCCATGCACAGAACAGCCTGGTGGGCTACAGTCCATGGGGTTGCAAAAGAGTTGGACACAACTTAGCAACTAAACAACAACATAATATAATATTATAATATAACTATAACATCTTTAAAATCTTATGTATATGTCATATGGTATGTACGAGTCTTTTAATGAGTGTTAACTAGCTTTAACATAGATCAGAGCAGTATCAGCCTAGTTCTGTATGAATATATACACATACATGAAGTTTTGATAATAGTATATGGCATATATCTTGAAGATTGAATTCATTTAACTTTTCCCTTGGCTAAGATCCCCTGGAGAAGGAAATGACAATCCACTCCAGTACTCTTGCCTGGAAAAATCCCACAGAGGAGCCTGGTAGGTTAAAGTTCATGTGGTCACAAAGAGTTGGACACAACTCAGTGACTAAATGATAACAACAATATTAAACTATAATTCTATTTCTTGACAGAAAGCTTAGAATATATACATCATCCATAGGAACTATAAATTGCCATGGATTTTTTGCACTGAATATTCACCATCAATAGGAACTTAAAAAAATTGGGACTGATATTCAAGAAGTGATATGTTTCATTTAATTACTGGTAAGACTTTTTACTTTTATAAATAACATTATCAAATCTAAAATGTTACAGAAGAATATTTAATTTATCAAGAATATTAATTGTATCATCTTTAAAAGAAGTGGGTTGAAGAAGGACATGGATTGCTGGGAGCCAACCACTGCCCACAGGCCTGGCAGCTCAGTCCACAGCAAAGGCACTCGGGACACTGTGGGCAGAGGGACAGCTCACCTGGGCAGGATCACGTGTAGCACCCTCAGGACTCCTTCCAAGTCGCCCACAGTGCAGCCCTCTGCCCCTCTGGGGTCTCTCTGTCTCTCCCCTCCTGCCCTCCCCCAGAGACAGCTTACTAGTACAGACCAGACCATGCTTTCCACGCTATGCATCTTCTCTTGCCCCAACACTCATATGTGCACAGAAGCACACTAACTCTTCATCAGTTCTCTGTATGCACAGCATTGGTTTCTGAAAAATACTTTGAGCTACTTCAATAACAGGTATTATAATGTGACTAATTCTCCCTCTAGCGGTGAAGTGGTGATGGGTGTTTTCCTGAAATTGCGTAAGCTTCCTGGTTCACGGTAGGTGAAGGGGGAGACAAAGAAAAGAACAACAGCAACATCTTCTTCAGCACCTTTCCTTCAGAAGGTGAAATGGGGCACCTGCAATTCTGTGGCTGAGTTGGGGGGAGAGCAGGCAGGCACAGGCTGAGATGCTCTGGGCCAACACTGGGCTCCTCCCAACCCTGAAGCCTCATCAGTTTGTGCAGGACTCCAGAAAAGGAAATCAAAGCTTCTCAGCACTAGGGCCAGACCACCAGCCCTACAGAAAAGCTTCCCTTTGTAGAGAACCCAATCTCATCTCAAGGACTCACCAGAATATGAATAAAACAAAAATGTTCTGTTGTTCTAAATTCCAAGTTGGCTATATTCACGAGTGTTCTGTTATCAGGATTGTTGGATCCTAAATGCCATCATTAGCTTTTTCTTAAAAACAAATCGGCAACAAACTTACAGTTCAGCCCTCAGATGGTATTTTCATGTCTTACACCTTCTCTTCAACTGCAAGGGCAGAGACAAAGCTGGATGTATCCGTAAAGATAAAAAGGAGCTCCTAAACTTCAGACGGCACTTAGGCATTCACTTAAGGTGTCACTAAGCTCCAGGTGTGACTGAGTGTTTTTAATGTAGGATAAGCTCTTCCAAGGGTGTCAGAATGGGGTGCTTTGCTCTCCACAGAGCTGCTAACCTATCACCACACAGCACAACTGTCAGAACTTTCTCTGGGGCTTTTAAACACCAGGAAGGCAGGCCAGAGCACAAATGACAACTCTCAGAATTAATAACAGTTTTGAAAAGTGAGGGCTCCCCTGGTGGCTCAGATGGTAAAGAATCTGCCTGCAATGCGGGAGACACAGGTTCGATCTGTGGGTCAGAGAGATCCCCTGGAGAAGGGAATGGCAACCCACTTCAGTATTCTTGCCTAGAGAATTCCACAGAGAAGAGGAGCCTGGTGGTCTTCAGTCCAAGGGGTCACAAAGAGTCAGACAGGACTGAGTGACTAACACTTGAAAGGTGATGCTGGTCACTGGATTACTTCACATGTCTGTAACCCATTCAAAGAGCAAAGATAAAGAAGAGGCATATAGCAATAACATTAGTTTAAAACTTGGATTATTTCCAACGGATATGCAACTTCTATTATCAACCCAGACAAAGAATATATTAAAGTTGTTACATCTGCCTTGGCAAAATGGAAGAATGAAGAATACCCAGAGACTGTATGTGTCTTTAGGAACCCCTAGACACCTGAGTGCTTCAGACACCCAGGTATCTTCCTACTAAGCACATAAAGTAATGAGAACAATAAGCAGATTTCCTTCTAACATATTAAGTATCTATAGATCTTAACAGTTGATTTTCTAACCTGCAACTGCAGGTCACTTCATCCAGTCAGTAGCAGTAGGAAATTCAATTAGACATAATCTCAGATTGAGATATGACCTGGGACATCTACATTACGCCTGGTGGTGTTTGTTTCTAAACAGAAACAGATGTATCTCTAAACAGAGATACATCCAAGCAGGGTGAGCCTCGGAGAGCACACTTCCATTTCCTTCCCAGCTCGTTCCTTAGACAGGAAGCAACTTCAGTTGAAGGACCAAGGAGTGTGCTGCCTGGCTGAGAGAATTTCCAGTGAGTCTGCCTTCCCCAGCACATACAATTCACCTTTCTTACTCTCAACTCTTTGCAAAGAGCAGCAGTTTGTGGCAGGGAGGAACAGGACTCTCTTCCTCACAGTATAACCCTTCCAAATTCACATCTTGTAGGATTTGTTAATGTGCCTTCCTAGGTCCTCAGGGGGCTTCCCTCAGTGGCTCAGTGGTGACGAACCCGCCTGCCAATGAAAGAGATGCAGGTTCAATCCTTGGTTCTGGGAGATCCTGTGGAGAAGGAAATGGCAACCCACTCTAATATATCTGCCTAGGAAACCCCATGCACAGACAGAGCCTAGTGGGCTACAGTCCATGGCGTCACAAAAGTCAGGCCCGACTTAACAAGTTCCTCAGTACTTCACGGATTTGAATGAACATGCAAGACTTCCCAGCACTGCACGCTGACACCTGCAGAGCTTATGACCCACAGGAAGGCTCTCAAGCTCCCCGACCTAGGAAACGAAGAGGGTATCAAAAGTGTTTGGGGAGTTGAGGTGCTTGGAGATTCTTGGGGTCATGAGGGGAGAAGAAGGAAGGCAGCTGCTCTAATTTTTAAAGCACGGGGCAATCTCTAGGCTCTTGACCAGAGATCAAATCCGAGACAGAATTAAAGGAACCAAACCCAGAATCTCCATTTATATTTACAGCAACAGGGTTTAACCCTTCTGGTCCCACTGTCCTTCCATCCTCATGAGTCATCTTCATCTCTTCCTGAATTACTTTTAAGCTCCCATCAGCCGGTTGGTGTGCTGGGAGGAAGGGTAAGGGTGTCTATGGTAAGGTAATTTCCCACAGGTATTAGGTAGAAACCTCATTATCAACTTCAGTATGCTTGCTTCATACGGGGAGGTTTGTGCATGCTGCTGCATGTGAAAATGGCTCATACGGAAGGGGTGCTTATGTGTACCGTGCGTGTGTTCACAGAACCTGGGAGGGGAATCCTTTCCGAGAAGCAGAGCTCCTGGCTGCCCACCATGCCCCCATCCTCCTCCGTCTGCCTCCAACCCTGCTACTCCTCATAAAGACAGGTTTAAACCGGGTCGCTCGGAAACCTGACTCCGGGGTCCCGGGAGATTTCAAGGAGGGAAACGATACAGAACGTTGATGTGTGTGTGTGGAACATACAGAATGTTGGTGTGTATCTGTGTGTGTGTATTCGCGCGCCCGGGGGCGCGCGCGGAACCCTGAAACACTTGGGGGAGGGGGAGGAGCGAGATAAAGAGGTAGACACCGGCTTCCCCCAGTGATGCTGGGCTTCGAAATCCCTTAAACCCACCAGACCTTACAAGGTTCAGGAGAAGAGCCCATTAGTATCGGAGTCCCCGCGCTTCAGGCTGCAGAGAAGGCTGCGGTCGCCTAGCCCGGAGAGGCAGACGGCCGTGGCCGAGGGAGACGGGACAGGTAAAGCGCCTGCGACTCCCCGTCTCCTGCCCGCTCGGCCCCGGCGGGAGACGCCGCAGCCCAGACGACGATGGCCGGGCGCGCCGGGCACTGGGGACCGACGGAGAGCGCGCCGCCGCCCGCCCGCCAGGCTCCGCACCCCGGGCGCCACTCACCGCGCGTGCAAGCCGGAGAGCAGGCAGAGGAGCAGCAGCAGCTTCGGGGCCATGCTGCCGCGGAATGGGGCGCGGGGTCGGCGGCCCCAGGCCGAGCGAGGCTCCCTGCGGGGCGCGGGCCTCCGCTCCGCGGCTTCTCCTGGCCCTCGCTGCCTCCGACGGCGCCGGGCCTCTGCGGCGGGACAAGTGCGGACTCGGGCAGCGGCCGCGCCCCCGACGGCCGGCGGGTCTGCGCGCGCCTCCGCGGGGCCCACGCGGGACGCCGGCCCCGCCCGCGCCCCGGCGCCGGGTCTGCGCAGCGGGCTGGCGGGCGCGGGCGGTTCGCGGCCCGGATACCCGCGGCCCCGCGCCGCCCACCGCGCCCGAAGCTAGAGCCGCGCCGCGCGCAGATGCCGGGCGGTGGGCTCTACGCCGGCCGCGCGGCCGCAGCGCCCGGGGGTGGGGCGGGGAGGCGGCCGCTCCTCGAGCGGGCAGCGCCTCCGAGGCGGCCTGGGAGGGGAGGAGTTCCCCCAATTACACGCTCGACAATTCGCGAGGCCAAGAGAGGTTTCAATGGACCCGGAGCGTGAGGCCGGGAAGGGGGCGGGGAGGCTGTGGGATCCCGCCGGGAGCCTAAGAGAGGGTCCTAGAATCGGCACCCCTTGGGTTTAGAAAGATCCCTGCGTCTAGAAAGACCCCTTGGTTTAGAAGTCCCAAAAGGACGCGCTCTTCCAGGCACTTCAACACCGCATTGTGGTTCTCTGCGCTCCCAGACCTCCCAGAACGTCCCCACCTAGGCGCCCTGGCGAAGGCGCGAGATGGTCTGCTGAGCAACCCGTCGTGTTAAATCGACTGAACCCCTTCAGCGCACTGCTGAGATTGTGCATGGAAAAGTGGCTTGCTGGGCAGTACTTTGAAAAAAGCAACCCCCGAGTGCACCTTTCACACACAGAGCGACTAATACATACCAATGAGCAGCAGTAGTGAAAGAGAATGTTGAAGGTTGGAGACCAAGACCTCTATCTAGGTAAAAGCAAAAGACATGTGGCTGAAGTATGATACGCAGTTCATTGAATATATTTTCAGACTTAGACTGAAAATTGCATTTGTTTTCATTAGTAATAACCATTCAGAATGTAAATCTTTCACCATATTACAAATCAGCATACCTTAGACTACATTCACTAAGAAGTTGGCTTTTATATTGGAGAAAAAAATAGGTCTTAGAAAGTATTTTTTTTTATTCTGAACTACTGTTCATAGAATTATAAGGATATGATGTTTCTTTAATATATTGTCAAACAGCTGTGTTCATAGGATATATGCAAGGGTAAGTAGGAAATCGGAAAAGGCAAATGGCACCCCACTCCAGTACTCTTGCCTGGAAAATCCCATGGACGGGGGAGCCTGGTGGGCTGCCATCTATGGGGTCGCACAGAGTCGGACACGACTGAAGCGACTTAGCAGCAGCAGCAGCAAGTAGGAAATTGCCTGGTTTTTTCCTCTTTATTTCTGAGTTCACCAACATGAACGTGGTTACAGAGTAAAGTTGTTGATAATGAGGATATATAGATATATAATAGATGCATAGGGGCTTCCTGGGTGGTAATAGTGGTAAAGAACCCACCTACCAGTGCAGGAGACGTAAGAGATGTAGGTTCAATTCCTGGGTCAAGAAGATCCCCTGGAAGAGGGCATGGAAACCCACTCCAGGATTCTTGCCTGGAGAATCTGGACAGAGGAGCCTAGTGGGCTACAGTCCATGGGGTCGCAAAGAGCTGGACATGACTGAAGCAACTTAGCACACACACATAGATAAATAGACAGATAGATGTAGGTATATATAGGGAGTTTCTCAAGTACAGCTAGTGGTAAAGAACCCACCTGCCAGTGAAGGAGATGCAAGAGACCATTCACTCCCTGGGCAGAGAAGATCCCCTGGAGGAGGGCATGACAACCCACCCCAGTATTCTTGCCTGGAGAAGCCTATGGACAGAGAGAATCCCATGGAGCCTGGCGGGCTATGGTCCATAGGGTCGCAGAGAGTCAGACATGACTGAAGCAACTTACATAAAGTGTGTATACAGATACACTTTAACAGTCAAGCCCTTGGCCTTCTTTGCATTGTCATCTTCCTATCTCTGTCTGTCTCTGTGCCTTGAGCTTGCTCCAGTTCATCATTTCCCAGGGTCCTTATGACATTCCCCACTGCCTTCCACATCTTTCTCACTCAGGTCATGACAGGAAGAAGACTCCCAATCTTCCTACATTCTGCCACTTTCAACAGCTTCAACACTTCTTCCAGCTTCAAGGGAATATCAACATTTATCATACTCTAATATTTCTGGAGAAGGCAATGGCAACCCACTCCAGTACTCTTGCCTGGAAAATCCCATGGGCAGAGAAGCCTGGTAGGCTGCAGTCCATGGGGTCGCTACAAGTCCGACACAACTGAGTGACTTCACTTTCACTTTTCACTTTTATACATTGGAGAAGGAAATGGCAACCCACTCCAGTGTTCTTGCCTGAAGAATCCCAGGGACAGGTGGGCTGCTCTCTATGGGGTCACACAAAGTCAGACATAACTGAAGTGACTTAGCAGCAGCAGCAGCAGCAGCTCTAATATTTCATTTTCTCTATCCAACAATGAAGTTGAGTGTTTCAGAAATCAGTTAGATGATGATCTATTTGTTAATTGCTTTTGAAATATGTTGTCTCCAAATACTTAAGTGTGCTGTGAGAAAACAGCATGTAGAAAGAAACAATTCATCTATGCCTCAGTTTTAAACACAGTAATGGGAACTTGAGTAAAATAACTATTAGACATTGATAAATGAACTAATTTTAACTCTCACAACACTATACCCATTTCAAAGATGGATGAAACACACAGAGAAATTGTTATTCCACAGCTAGGAAGTTGAGGACTTGGAGTTAACACCCCAGCAGCAGATGCCAACATCTCTTAATCACTATGTCATACTGCTTCTCAGATGAATAGGAGCTCAGTAAACATTTGTTGCTTGGTTCTTCTACCAATATTTCAGACTCCTTGCTGTATTCTGTATTATTTGAACGTGACTACAGATGCTTTCAAGTTGTTTGTAATAGAAACAGGCGGATACTTGAATATATTTGCAAAATTTCAGTATAATGGCAAGTGTCCAGCGAAGTTTTTACAATACAAACAGTAGAAAAGAAAATGTGATGCGTTTTTTACATCTCTTTATTGTTTATTCTTTTCCTTTCTTGCATATTTTCAATCTGTTATCATCATCTCTTCCGGCTCTTGACTCCATTTATTAGACTTAACCGGTCAGCTTGACAGGCTTGAATATTTTACCATAGAAAGCACCCCCTTCCATGGTGCTGTCTGAAAAAAGATTTTTTTTTTTTTTTTAAAGCTAAGTGAGTTAAGGAAAGGCAAATTCAAAGCAAGCTTCCTGGGCAGAAGTGTGAAAGCAAAATTCAAGGTCAAGAATCTACACTCTTCAAAGGAAAATCTTTCTGGCTTTGATTTTCCTGCTTTGCCCAGCTTAATCAGCATGGGGACAGGGGACCGTGTGGTGGGGCAGGCGGGAAAGGGAGGGGCAGATAGTGAGAGAAGGAGAAAGGTGTGGGGGTGGGGGTTGCCGCGGGAGAGGGGGGCTTCGAAGATGCTTTTCGGAGCATGTGCAGTGCTCACTCTCCGGTTTTTTGTAGGGATTTTATTGCCTCAGCCCTCTCTGTCCTCAGTTCTAAAGAAGCTGACAATTCGGTTCCACTTGGGCGAGCAGCATTTGCATTCCATTCCCCTAGTTAGTAGGAAAGGGGAAATAAAAAGTAACCTGAGAGGTAAGGGTTGGAGCACATGCACTTCTGAGAGTATGGAACATTCTCCAGTGATGCGTGCTGTCTGTTTCAAGTGTTGGCATCTGATCCAGATTCAAGGCTTCCAGGGAAGACCTGGGGTGGCCGCTGCGTCTGGCTGGAGACTGGAAGGAAGAGCCCTAGATGGTGGCGAAACTGGATTACCTGTACTTGAGACCATCTTGTAGCTTCTCCAACAAATACTTCAGAATCCCTTGCATAGCCTGACTTAACCTCCTACAGGTGCAAAGAAGGTGGCCAGCTATGGAGGATAATTGAACTGCTGCATCAGCTGGTCTTATTTTTTACTGATTCTGGGTTTTCTCTTTGAATAAAATCTCTCACACTCTCAAAAGTATACTTCTGAATTGCATTACGATGTTTCATGTTTTTTTTTTAAAGTTCTTGCTCAGCTTTTAAATAATTTTGTTAATTTATTTTTAGTTGAAGGATAATTGCTTTACAGTATTGTGTTGGTTTCTGCCAAACATTGGCCTGAATCAGCCATAGGAATACCTAAGTCCCTTACCTCCCACCTCCCTCCCCACCCCACCCCTGTAGGTTGTTTTTATTGAAGAGGGCAACCAGATGAGACAGTTGGGTAGCATCACTGACTCAAAGGACATGAATTTGAGCAAATTTTGGGAGATAGTGAAGGACAGGGAAGACTGGCATGCTGCAGTCCATGAGGTCTCAATGAGTCAGACATGACTGAGTGAATGAAAAACAGCAACACTACACACAAACAAAATGCACTCATCTTAAATGTATGGGTCAATGTATTTTTACACATGTATATACCATATGTATAAGAATAGCATGTGTTTATAGCCCAGATTAAGATAAAAAACATTTTCCCAAAGCCCTCTCCTGGGTGCTAAGCTAGCTTTGCGGCCAACACTAACTCTGGTAATCACTATTTCATGTTCCATCGCAATGGACTGGTTTTGCCTGCTCTTGAATCTCACATGGAATTGTGTAGTGTGTCCTATATTACCTCTGGCTCTCTCATCCAACATAATATGTTCTGGATGTATCCACAATGTCACAGGTAGCAAGCATCCATTACTTCTTGTTCTGCATGTGGTATTTCACTGTGGTATTCAGTATAGCACACAATATTTAGCTGACATGAACATACTCGTGCATGTCTTTTGGTTTGGCATATGTGCTGATTTCTCTTGGCTATCTGACCTAAATGGACTTTTTAGATCACAGGGAAGGCTTTTTTGTTTAGTGATAATAAACATTACTAGAGATTTCAAAAGTAGCAGTATCCATTACCACCCATTGTCTGGGTATGAGCTCCATCAGTTCAGTTCAGTCGCTCAGTCATGTCCAACTCTTTGCAACCCCATGAACCGCAGCACGCCAGGCCTCCCTGTCCATCACCAACTCCCAGAGGTTACTCAAACTCATGTCCATTGAGTTGGTGATGCCATTCAACCATCTCATCATCTATTGTCCCCTTCTCCACCCGCCTTCAATCCTTCCCAGCATTAAGGTCTTTTCAAATTAGTCAGCTCTTCGCATCAGGGGGCCAAAGTATTAGAGTTTCAGCTTCAGCATCAGTCTTTCCAATGAACACTCAGGACTGATCTCCTTTAGGATGGACTGGTTGGATCTCCTTGCAGTCCAAGGGACTCTCAAGAGTCTTCTCCAACACCACAGTTCAAAAGCATCATTGAGCTTCGTATATAACTGTAAAATGTGACCTCCTCATCCTGAGGTGGGAGATAGATGTGCGCCTGAGCTGGGCACCTGGTGTTTGTTCGAGTGGAATAAAACCAAGCCTTTGTTCTCACCCAGGCACTTCAAGGACAAAGCTAGTGGCAAAAGTTGAGTTCTGCTAAAGAGATAAGATGCCCACTCCTGAGGTCCAGGAAGACTTCCCTGTCTGCACATGTGCAGGAAGGCTTCTTAGGGGTCAAAAAGGGAGAGGGCCCACCCTATTATAAGTGTGTACATGTACCCACAGGCCTCTACATTGAAATCCATCTTAGAAAAAAGTTGTGCAAGCATCTTGCGGAGGGTCCTAGGACTAGTGAGATGTGAAGGAAAAAACAAGATAATCGGCCAAAGGTAAACAAGACCCAGAAGGACTGTCCAATGTAAGTGATTTAAATCAACTTTTTAGTGCCTTCCTCATTGAGGACACCACACTCCTCTCTGGTTATGTTCCTCCACATTCAGGATGCCTGCATTCCTCACTGGGTGTATGTTTCTGCCTTGCTTGTGTCTTGAATAAATAGTCTCTCTGTGTACTCTCCCATACATTGTCCTGTGCCTCTAATCATAAACTTTGTACCTGTTTTTACAGTTTTTACCTCCTTGAGACATTCTTGCTTTCAAATGGAGGAAAGAGCCAGGGAAATTTGCTTCTGCCCTCTAAGCCCTGGTAGTCTCGTGGCTAGAATACCTGGTTTTCATCCAGGTTACCCAGGTTCAATTCCTGGGCAGGAAACTAAGGCCTCCCTTCAGAAATGCTCACTGCCGTCTCTCTGAGATCAGTTTTGTTTGGTTATAGTCGTTCTGATATTTCATTCTGGCTTTAATTTCATTGAGCTCCTTTCAAAGTCGTGAAAGTTGCTCAGTCGTGTCCGACTCTTTGCGACCCCAGAGACTATACAGTCCATGGAATTTTCCAGGCCAGGATACTGGAGTGGATAGCCTTTCCCTTCTCCAGAGGATCTTCCCAACCCAGGGATCGAACCCAGGTCTCCCGCATTGCAGGCAGATTCTTTACCAGCTGAGCCACGAGGGAAGCCCAAGAATACTGGAATGTGTAGCCTATTCCTTCTACAGTGGATCTTCTTGACCCAGGAATCAAACCAGGGTCTCCTGAATTGCAGGTGGATTCTATAATATCTCCTTTTAGAAAGTATCATTCAAGTCTCTTTCCCATTTTTAAGCTAGGCTGTTTGTCTACTTTTTGTTTGTAGAAGATTCTGGCATTTTTGATATGAGTCTTTTAATGTGTGTGACGAATATCTTCTGTCAGTTGATAGTTTGCCTTTATTCTCTGCAAATAGTCTTTTAATAACCTTATTGCTTTGCATGCTAGTTAGCAAATCATTGCCTATCCAGAGGTTATAAAAATAGTCTACTGTATTTTCTTCTAGAAGCTTTAGAAGAAAGCTCCTTTTAGGTCTAAGCTTCATTTTGAATTAATTTGAATATATGGTTTAATTTATGAGTCAATATTTTATTTACTTCCATACTGATAACCAATTGATTTAACGTGACTTATTTAAAATGCTCTCTTTTTACCACTCAGTTTGTATAAATCATGTGACCATATATGAATGCATTTTTATTAGCTGTTCTCTTGATCTATTTGTCTATACTTGCATCACTGCCACTTTTTTATTAGTATAACTTTAAAAATTGTTCTTAATATCTACTTTTTAGTACTCTGAATTTATCCTTTTGGCTCTTCTTCATTCTGCATTTCTGAATGTCAGCTTGTAAAGTTGCCCCAAATCTTAAAAGACTACTTAATATGAAATATTCACAAGTTTAAAAAGAAATGTGTAAGAATCATATGAAAATTTTCATATATTATACAGTCCACAGTCTAATTTTGTTAATTGTTCCAGTTATATCTTCAATATCATTTTCCCCCCACTGGTCCAAATTCCTATACAGGATAACACAATTATTGCCAGTTATCATGCCTTTTAGTCTGCTTTTAATCTAGGGCAATTGCTTGGCCTTTCGTAGCATCATGACAGTTTCCATAGAGACAAGTGATTTTATAGAATGCATCTCAGTTTGAGTCTGTCTGCTGTTTCCTCATGATCAGATTCAGGTTATGTATTTTGGGCAGAGATACGATGTAAGTAATGTTGCTTTTCTCAGAGCACCATAACATGGGCAAGTAATGCTGGTTTGTCCTACTGCGGGTCATGTTAATCCCTTGGTTAAATTAGTATCTGCCAGCCTTCTCCCCTGTGAAGCTGCTTTTTCCTTCTTATATTGTTAAATATTCTTTGGAGGGGATTCTTTAAGAATATTTAAGCATTTTAGTTTTAGCTTTCATTGATGATTCTTGTCTGCTAGCTGTAAAATGGAGAACTGCTAACTCAATTGTTTCTTCTGCATGTATGAATTGGTGTTTTATGGTGAGGAAGCACTACCCTGCTTCCTCTATTACTGTTTTTGATATGAACTCATGACTTGTCTTACTCAATGCATTTTAATCTCTCACTGTTCTTATTTATTGTTATACTCAAGGTATCCAAGGTTTAAAGAGCAGGGGCCTCTTTAACCTGACGCCTGGCTCCTTTTAGCATGTCTCCAATGTATTTGTTTTATTTATTTTTTAGTTGAAGATAATTGCTTTCCAGAATTTTGTTGGTTTCTGCCAAACATCAGCATGAATCAGTCATAGGTATACATATGTCCCCTCCCCCTTGAAACTCCCTCCCATCTCCCTTCCTATCCCACCACCCTAGGTTGTTACAGACCTCCTGTTTGAGTTCCCTGAGTCATATAGAAAATTCCTATTGGCTACCTATTTTACACATGGTAATGTAAGTTCCATGTTACTCTCTCCATACAGCTCACCAACTCCCTTCTCCACCCACCCCTGTCCCTGCCACATCCATGACTGCATTGCTACCCTACAGAACTGGAGCCTATTATACAGAGTGAAGTAAGCCAGAAGGAAAAACACCAATACAGTATACTAACGCATATATATGGAATTTAGAAAGATGGTAACAAGAGACACTGATGTATAGAACAGTCTTATGGACTCTATGGGAGAGGGAGAGGGTGGGAAGATTTGGGAGAATGGCATTGAAACATGTAAAATATCATGTATGAAACGAGATGCCAGTCCAGGTTCGATGCACGATACTGGATGCTTGGGGCTAGTGCACTGGGACGACCCAGAGGGATGGTATGGGGAGGGAGGAGGGAGGAGGGTTCAGGATGGGGAACACATGTATACCTGTGGCGGATTCATTTTGATATTTGGCAAAACTAATACAATTATGTAAAGTTTAAAAATAAAATAAAATTTAAAAAAATTTCATCAGTATCATCCTCCTAGATTCCATATACATATTAGTATACAATATTTATCTTTCTCTTTCTGACTTACTTCACTCTCGGCACATCCACCTCGTTGGAACTGACTCAAATGTGTTCCTTTGTATGGCTGAGTAATATTCCATAGTATATATGTACCACAGCTTCTTTATCCATTCATCTGTCAATGGACTCTACGTTGGTTGCTTCCATGTTCTAACTATTGTAAATAGTGCTCCAATGGGATACACTGTCTTTTTCAACTTTGGTTTCCTCAAGGGATATGCCTACTAGAGGGTCATATGGTGGATTTATTCCTAGTTTGTTAAAGAACTCTCCGTACTGTTCTCCATGAGGCTGCATCAATTTACATTCCCACCAATAGTGCAAGAGGGTTCCCTTTTCCACAGCCTCTCCAGCATTTATCGTTTGTAGACTTTTTGAAGATGGCCATTCCGACTGGTGTGAGGTGATGTTTCGTCACAGTTTTGATTGGCATTTCTTTAATAATGAGTGACATCGAGCATCTTTTCATGTGCTTATTAGTCATCTGTATGTCTTCTTTGAAGAAATGTCTGTTTAGGACTTTTTCCCCAGTTTTTGATTGTGTTGATTGTTTTTCTGGTATTGAGTTGTATGAGCTGCTTGTATATTTTAGAAATTAATCCATTGTCAGTTGTTTCATTTGTTTTTATTTGCTCCCATTCTGAGGGTTGTCTTTTCACCTTTTTATAGTATCTTTGCTGTGCAAAAGCTTTTAAGTTTAATTAGGTCTCATTTGTTTATTTTTGTTTTTATTTCCATTATTCTAGAACATGGGTCATAGAGGATCTTGCTTTGATTTATGTCATCGAGTGTTCTGCCTATGTTTTCCTCTAAGAGTTTTATAGTTTCTGATCTTATGTTTAGGTCTTTAATCCATTTTAAGTTTATCATTGTGTATAGTGTTATTAGTTCAGTCGCTCAGTTGTGTCCAACTCTTTGCAACCCCATGGACTACATGCAACACACCAGCCTTCCAGGTCCATCATCAACTCCCAGAGCCTTCTTAAACTCATATCTGCTGCATCAGTGATGCCATCCAAACATCTCATCCTCTGTAGTTCCCTTCTCCTCCTGCCTTCAATCTTTCCCAGCATCAGGGTCTTTTCTAATAAGTCAGTTCTTTCGCATCAGGTGGCCAAAGTTTTGGAGTTTCAGCTTCAGCATCAGTCCTTCCAATGAATATTAAGGACTGATTTCCTTTAGGATGGACTGGTTAGATATTCTTGCAGTCCAAGGGACCCTCAAGAGTCTTCTCCAACACCACAGTTCAAAGGCATTAATTCTTCAGGGCTCAGCTTTCTTTATAGTTCAACTCTCACATCCATACATGATTACTGGTAAAACCATAGCTTTAACTCAGTTCAGTTCAGTTCAGTTCAGTCGCTCAGTCATCTCCGACTCTTTGCGACCCCATGGATCACAGCACGCCAGGCCTCCCTGTCCATCACCAACTCCCGGAGTTCACTCAGACTCACGTTCATCGAGTCAGTGATGCCATCCAGCCATCTCATCCTCTGTCGTCCCCTTCTCCTCCTGCCCCCAATTCCTCCCAGCATCAGAGTATTTTCCAATGAGTCAACTCTTCGCATGAGGTGGCCAAAGTACTGGAGTTTCAGCTTTAGCATCATTCCTTCCAAAGAAATCCCAGGGCTGATCTCCTTCAGAATGGACTGGTTGGATCTCCTTGCAGTCCAAGGGACTCGCAAGAGTCTTCTCCAACACCACAGTTCAAAAGCATCAATTCTTCAGTGCTCAGCCTTCTTCACAGTCCAATTCTCACATCCATACATGACCACTGGAAAAATCATAGCCTTGACTAGCCGGACCTTTGTTGGCAAAGTAATGTCTCTGCTTTTGAATATGCTATCTAGGTTGGTCATAACTTTCCTTCCAAGGAGTAAGCATCTTTTAATTTCATGGCTGCAATCATCATCATCATCAGTGATCCTGGAGCCCAGAAAAATAAAGTCAGCCACTGTTTCTTCTGTTTTCCCATCTATTTGCCATGAAGTGATGGGACCGGATGCCATGATCTTAGTTTTCTGAATGTTGAGTTTTAAGCCAACTTTTTCACTCTCCTCTTTCACTTTCATCAAGAGGCTCTTTAGTTCTTCCTCACTTTCTGACATAAGGGTGGTGTTATCTGCATATCTGAGGTTATTGATATTTCTCCCGGCAATCTTGATTCCAGCTTGTGTTTCTTCCAGTCCAGCGTTTCTCATGATGTACTCTGCATAGAAGTTAAATAATCAGGGTGACAATATACAGCCTTGACATATTCCTTTTCCTATTTGGAACCAGTCTGTTGTTCCATGTCCAGTTCTAACTGTTGCTTCCTGACCTGCATACAGGTTTCTCAAGAGGCAGGCCAGGTGGTCTGGTATTTCCATCTCTTTCAGAATTTTCCACAGTTTATTGTGATCCACGCAGTCAAAGGCTTTGGCATAGTCAATAAAGCAGAAATAGATGTTTTTCTGGAACTCTCTTGCTTTTTCCATGATCCAGCGGATGTTGGCAATTTGATCTCTGGTTCCTCTGCCTTTTCTAAAACCAGCTTGAATATCAGGAAGTTCATGATTCACATATTGCTAGACGGACCTTTGTCTAGGTAAAGTAATGTCTCCTTTTAAAATGCTTTCTAGGTTGGTCATAGCCTTTCTTCCAAGGAGCCAGAGTCTTTTAAAAAATTCATAAAAACTGATCTTTTCCAGTCCTGTGGCCACTGCTGCATTTTCCAAATTTGCTGGCATGTTGAGTGCAGCACTTTCACAGCATCATCTTTTAGGATTTGAAATAGCTCAACTGGAATTCCCATCACCTCCACTAGCTTTGTTTGTAGTGATGCTTCCTAAGGCCCACTTGACTTTGCATCCCAGGATGTCTGGCTCTGGGTGAGTGATCACACCATTGTGTTTATCTGGGTCGTGAAGATCTTTTTTGTACAGTTCTTCTGTGTATTATGGCCACCTCTTCTTAATATCTTGTGCTTCTGTTAGGTCCATACCATTTCTGTCCTTTATTGTGCCCATCTTTGCATGAAATGTTCCTTTGGTATCTCTGATTTTCTTGAAGAGATCTCTAGTCTTTCCCATTCTTTTGTTTTCCTCTATTTCTTTTCATTGTTCACTGAAGAAGGCTTTCTTATTTCTCCTTGCTATTCTTTAGAACTCTGCATTCAAATGGGTACATCTTTCCTTTCCTCTTTGCCTTTAGCTTCTCTTCTTTTCTCAGCTATTTGTAAGGCCTTGTCAGACAGCCATTTTGCCTTTTTGCATTTCTTTTTCTTGGGGATGGTGTATGGTGTTAGGAGGTGTTTTAATTTCATTCTTTCATATGTGACTCTTCAGTTTTCCCAGCACCTCTTATTGATGAGTCTGTCTTTTCTCCATTGTATGTTCTTGCCTTGTCAAAGATAAGTTCCTCATAGGTGTGTGGGTTTATCTCTGGGCTTACTCACTTATTCCATTGGTCTATGTTTCAGTTTTTGTACCAGTACCATACTATCTTGATGACTGCAACTTTGTAGTATAGTCTGAAGTCAGGACGGTTGATTCCTCTAGCTCCATTCCTCCTTCTCAAGATTGCTTTGGCTATTCAGGACCTTTTGTGTTTCCATATGAATTGTGAAAATTTTTGTTCTAGTTCTGTGAAAAATGCCATTGGTAATTTGATAGGGATCACATTGAATCTGTAGATTGCATTTAGTAGAATAATCATTTTATTAATATTGATTTTTCCTACCCAGGAACATGAATATCTCTCCATCTGTTTATGTTGTCTTTGATTTCTTTCATCAGTGTCTTATAATTTTCTGTATATGGTTCTTTTGTCTCCTTCAGTTCAAGTCAGTCACTCAGTCATGTCTGATTTTTTGTGACCCCATGGACTGCAGCATGCCAGGCCTCCCTGTCCATCAGCAACTCCCAGTGCTTACTCAAACTCAGGCCCACAGAGTCGGTGTTGCCATCCAACCATCTCATCCTCTGTCACCCTCTTCTCCTCCTGCCTTCAGTCTTTCCCAGCATCGGGATCTTTTCCAATGAGTCAGTTCTTCACATCACGTGGCCAAACTATTGGAGCTTCAGCTTCAGCATCAGTCCTTCCAATGAATATTCAGGACTGATTTCCTTTAGGATGGACTGGTTGGATCTCCTTGCTGTCCTGGGGACTCTCAAGAGTCTTCTCCAACACCATAGTTCAAAAGCAGCAATTCTTCAGCCCTTAGCTTCCTTTATAGTCCAACTCTCACATCCATACATGACTACTGGAAAAATCATAGCTTTGACTAGACAGACCTTTGTCGGCAAAGTAACGTCTCTGCTTTTTAATATGCTGTCTAGGTTGGTCATAGTCTTTCTACCAGGGAGCAAGCGTCAATTTCATGGCTGCAGTCACCATCTGCAGTGATTTTGGAGCCCAAGAAAACAAAGTCTGTCACTGTTTCCATTGTTTCCCCATCTATTTGTATTGAACTGATGGGACCAGATGCCATGATGTTAGTTTTTTGAATGTTGAGTTTTAAGCCAGCTTTTTCACTCTTCTCTTTTGCCTTCATCAAGAGGCTCTTTAGTTCCTCTTCTCTTTCTGCCATAAGGGTGGTGTCATCTGCATATCTGAAGTTATTGATATTTCTCCCAGCAATCTTGATTCCAGCTTGTGCTTCATCCAGCCCAGCATTTTGCATGATGTATTTTGCATATAAGTTAAATAAGCAGGGTGACAATATACAGCCTTGACATACTCCTTTCCCATTATGGAACCAGTCTCTTGTTCCCTGTCCTTTTCTAACTGTTGCTTCTTGACCTGCTCTCAGAAGGTAGGTAAGGTGGTGTGGTATTCCCATCTCTTGAAGAATTTGTTTCCTTAGGTAGGTTTATTCCTAGATATTTTATACTTTTTTTTTTAACAATTGTGAATGGATTGATTCCTTAATTTCTGTTTCTGATTTTTCATTGTTAGTATATAGGAATGCAAGTGATTTCTATTCATTGATTTTGTATCCTGAAATTTTGCTAAATTCACTGATTAGCTCCAGTAATTTTCTGATGGTATCTATTTCTGAGCACATCCTTACTTTCTTGTACAAGAGGTTTTTCCAGGCTGACTTATAATTTCCTTTTCTCAGCCCTTAAGTCATACTTTCTCCCTGGTTTCTTTTAATTAAAAACAATACTTATAAAATTTTAAGCAAAAGAAGAAGAGGGTGCCAGTGGATAAGATGGTTAAATAGCATCATTGACTCAATGGACATGAACTTGAGCAAACTCCAGGAGATAGTGGAGGACAGGGAAGCTGGAATGCTGCAGTACTTGAGATCACAAAAAGAGTCGGACAAGACTTAGCAACTAAACAACAGCAACAACAATATTTAGAAAACAAGATCTAATTGTTTTAAAAGATCATTTTTTTGAACTTAGATGTGAGAAATAATACCTCAACATAGTTCTAATTTTCATTTTTCTTGTTATGAGTAGTATTGAACATTTAAAAATATTTGTGGCTAATTTCTGTTTTAGGAAATTATCTTTTCATGCCCTTTGCACTTTTTTCTGTAAGATTTCTTCATATCTTGTCCTCAAATTTTGAAATTTTCTGATTTTCTGCAGTATATGTTGCAAGTAATTTCTTCCCATTTGTCATTTTTCATTTGATTTGTTTGTATTTTTCTCATCCTACAAATTTAAAATGTTCTCCTGTAGTCAGATTTATCAGTATTTTATTGCATCTCTATTTAAATACGTAAATAAATAATAGTTGGAAACCTTCCCCATACACTCAAGTTATAAAAACATTCACTCATGATTTATTCTGATCACTTACATATCTCTAATCCATTTGGAGCACATTCAGATGTATTATGTGAGGCATGTTGTATTTTGACATTTTCCAGCTTGTTATCCAGATCTCCACACACTACTCATTCAAAAGTTTAACTTTGTGCTCAGTTGCTCAGTCATGCCCAACTCTTTGCAACCCGATGGACTCTAGCCTGCCTGGCTCCTTTGTCCATGGGATTTCCTGGGCAAGAATACTGGAGTCGGTTGCCATTTCCTCCTCCAGGGGATCTTCCTGACCCAGGGATTGACCTCAAGTCTCCTGCATATCCTGCAGTGGCAGGTGGATTCTTTACCACTGAGCCACCTGGGAAGTCAAAATTTCAACTTCACCCTACTATTTTTAAATACTTTTTCATATACTAAATGTCTACATATATTATAGAAATTAGTTATTATTCATGCATATAAATGTTTATTTTATATTACTTTTACAGCCTACTTGCTTCTGAATTCTCCTGAGGTCTGAGTTAATTGATCATTAATTCTCTAGTGTTCTCCAGTTTTTAATCACAGTATCTACAAATAGATATCACAGTATCTACAAATGACAAATTCAATGTCATCCAATTTTATGCTTTCAGTATTTCATTTTTGTCTAATTCCAGGAGCTAATAATTTAAGTATGATGATAAAGAATAGAGAAAGTAGTGGAGGAAATTTCTTATTTCAAATCACAGTGAAAAATTCTCTACGGTCTCTTAATGAGACAGAGAGAGAGACAAACAGATAGAAGAGGAAAGAAGACACGCCCATAAATAATTATTATTGAGTGTTTTTTTTAACAAATCAGAAATTAGTATTGAAATTTGTCATATATGTAGCATCAGTGGGGTTAGTCAAATGATGTTTCCCATAGATGATTAATAACAGAATTAAATTATTAATTTCCTAATATTGAATAATTCTTCCACAATTGAAAATAAACTGAGACTTTTTTTCATTTTCCATGTTCTTAAACAATTTATTTAAGATGAAGTTCTAAGGTCTCCGAAAGGTTAGTGAAATTCCCCTATGAAGACATCTGGGCCCTTTGTGTGTACCTGTGTGTGTGTGTGTGTATGTGTGAAGTTTCTTTTAATAAAGTTCTCTTTTTTTCTTCCATGGCAATTTGACCTCCTTAACTTTGTATCTATAATAGAGTCAATTTTAGTAAACTTAAGAAACTGTCCATTTCATCTATGTTTCAATATTACTGAACAAAGGTGTGCTAAGTAGTCTTTTATGACTGCTGCTTGCTTTTCTTGGTTTCATGTAATTTGTTTCTTATTTTGTGTGTGTTACCCCCTTTTTTCTTCAGTGCCTTATAAACTTCATTTTGTTAATCCCCAGACTTTTGATTCATTAATTGTTTCCACTGTTTTTATATGTGCTATACAATTAAATTTAGCTTTCTATCTTTATTTTACTTACCTTGCATTTTCTTTTGGTTTGTTTCATTTTTCTACTTCTAGATTTGTGAGTGGGAATTTAATTATTTTTTAATTTCCGTTTGTATTGATATAAATGTTTAAGAAAATGAATTTTCTTTTGATGTGCCTTAAATGCACACCATAAATTTTTATGTGTAATTTTACATATTACTTTTGAGTTTTAGAAATTTTGACAATTTTTGCATCTCCCTTCAACCTTGTGTTATTTAATAGAAAAATTTTTAAATTTCCTGTTAGAAGAGAATTTTTAAATTTTATTTTTATTTTCTAGTTTTATCATCAGAGATTTATCATCAGATACTTATCTTTATTTATGAAATATCTACTTTATAAATATACTGATATTTCTTAATATTACTAAATAAACTAATATGAGATTAATTTTGTGACTGGTCCTTGTGAATTTGAAAAGGAAGTCTAGTCTTAATTATGAGATGTAATGTCAAAATAATCATAAGGCCGTTTAATTTTTTTGTATCTTTACTTACTTTTTCTTCTCTTGCCTTATTTATCCTAATATTAAAATCTTTAACATATATGTATGTATATTAGTATGTATGCATATATACAATATATATATGTATGTATATATATTGGTCTCCTTTCATCTTCTGTTATTTCTACTTTGTATCGGTGATAGCCATACTTTTTGGTGTATTTCTAGTTGTTCTGTTATATCTTTGCTTTTAAATGTGTTTTGCTGTGTTAAATCTCTTTATAACTGAATGTTACCATGCCTGGTGTTAGGATTTCAAGCTGTTTTCTTCTAGTTTTCATTTGCTGGGTATATATTTGCCGATACTTTCTTTAGCCTTTTTGGATCACTGGGTTCTGTGTGTGTGTGTTTTTCTGTATTGCAGAGTTGAGTTCTGCTTTATGAACCTATTTAAAAATATTTTCCTTTTGATAGAAGAGGTAAGTTCTTCACTTTTATGATAAGACTTTATTTGGTACCAGGTCTCATCTTTCTCTATATATCTTCTTTGCTGTTTTGGGTTTCAGTTTGGGAACACAACAAGTTTTGTAGTTTTGTTCTGGTGTTTGCAATCCTTTTTCTTGTCTAACCTTTCAGCAGTTTGTCTGTTTTGAATGCCCTATGCTGACTTTTACCTGCTGTCTCTACAGCAGTCAATGGACTGGCTTCATTTCCCCCTTTCTCCGCTTCTTCCCTGTTTTCCCCTTTCCCTTCATTTTCTCCTTCCTCCGCTTACCAGCACAATTCTTTGTGCTCTGTCACAGCATTCAAGATTGTGCCCTATACTTCTGTCCTCGTTCCGGCCTTTTCATTTTGGATCCACAATTAAACATTAAAGTTTCCCTGAGGCTTGCCAGGATTAAGTTACAAACGCTTTACTCCATCAAAAATAAGTATTATATAACATATGATTTGGCAACCCACTTCAGTACTTTTGCCTGGAGAATCCCATGGACAGAGGAGCCTGGTAGGCTATAGTCCATGGGGTCGCTAAGAGTCAGACATGACTGAGCAACTTCACTTTCACTTTCATGCATTGGAGAAGGAAATGGCAACCCACTGCAGTGTTCTTGCCTGGAGAATCCCAGAGACGGGGAGCCTGGTGGGCTGGTGGGCTGCCGTCTATGGGGTCACACAGAGTCGGACATGACTGACGTGACTTAGCAGCAGTAGCAGCAACATATGATTTTATATTACATGTATAACATAACACACAAGAATATGTTAACTCTAATCAGGCAGCTGCTTTCTGATATATCCAGGAATTCATGTTTATCTTTTATTTTATTCATACACACTGCTTAGTCACTTCAGTCGTGTCTGACTCTGTGCGACCCCATGGACTGTAACCTACCAGGCTTCTCCATCCATGGGATTCTCCAGGGAAGAACACTGGAGTGGGGTGCCATTTCCTTCTCCAATTCATGCACACTAGGTGATTTTTAATTGCTTTGTGTGTTCAGTGTGAGTTTGGATTTATCAGCATGTTTGCAACATTTTTGCTCACATTTCTTTCTTTTGTATCAAAGCTTCTTTCTAGGATCTCCTTCCACCGTCTAGAATTCCTTTTAATGAGGATCGTTTGGCATCCTCAGATTTTTATTAACCTAAAAATGTCACCACTGTGTTTTCCTTCTTAAAATATAGTTATCCCAGGTATAGAATTCAATTTGAAAGTTATTTTCTCTTAGTTGTCATTGTTCTCTGGTCTCTCATATGATATGGAGAAGGTATCAGTTTAACTTTATTTTGGTCTTTCTTCCCTCTGCATGTTTTTGAAAGTCACTGTAACTTTTAATTAAACTTTAAAAAAAATTAAAGAATTGTAGAGTCAACACAAACTTGTAAAAATGATACAGAAAAATCCCACACAACTTTTACTAAATTTCCTCCAAAAGTAACAACTTAAAAAACTGTGGTACAATATCATAAGCAAGATATTGGCATTGATATATCAAGACAACGGACAGTTCCATCACTGCTAAGGTCTGTCATGTTGCCCTTTTACAGCCAAACCCACACACTCCCATCTCCCCGGTATATCCACTCTTTAGTCTTGTGTCATAATTTACACCTCAGAAACCTTGATCACCTTTCCCTTCCGGAAGAGAGGGGTGACTCAAATGCCATGGCCTGCTCTTGCTACATTACACTCTGCCTCTCAGCCACAGCTGTGGCCTCCTGGGCGATTCCCTGCAAACTGAAGGGTGAAGGAAAATGACCCTAGCCTGGTTTCCAGGTGATTCTGCACACCATGTAGGCAGCACCTGAAAGCAGAGAGCAGAAGCACTATAACCGCTCTCTGGGACACCCCTGAAGCACAAGGAGAAGGGGGATCCTTTGACTCAACAGAACTACAAGCAATATATCTCGTCCGTTTTGCCTAGAAGGAAAGAAGTCTAGAGGTATGAGTCTATTCTTTGTCATGGGCTTTGGCCAGTGGTGTGGCTGGATGGTCAAAGGTTTGGAGAGAACACAGTTGGAATGGTGGTGAAAGGGCGGCCTGAGGAAGGAATATGTGGAGAGGCCTTTCTGTGTGCACAGAAGGAAGATGTGTCCTTTATGAATGCTCCCCAACAAATGACTTCAGCAGAGATGAGGTTTAATAGTTAACTAGACAGTTTGGCCCATGCTTGAGATGCTAGTCAGCTTCTTTATCCACCCTGTCATAGCCCAGTGGGCCTCATGAGCAAAGTGGCCGTGGTAGCAGGGACTGAGTTTTTGCCTAGGCCTAGCAATGCGGACTTCCCTCAGTATGGCTGGCCTGGCTGTGGCCCCTGCTGAGGGCCCAGCCTGCCAGCGTCAGAGGGCAACACCAAGGCCCCAGAATGGCACGGTTCCTCATGGTGAGCAGCCAGCTACCTGGTGGCCAGACGGTTAAACTGGAGTGGTTCCATCACAAAAGGGGTGCAACTTCACTCTTAATGGAAGAGATGCTTACTCTGGATATGCAGTTACTCTTCTGCCAAAACCACTTTCTATGGACTTAGAGAATTCCTTTTCCACCCCAGTGTTATTCCATACACCACACACCATTGCTCTGATCAAGGAACTCATTTCATAACAAATAAAGTGTGACAATGGGCCCAACTCATGGACTTCACTGGTCTTACTATGTTTTCCCTTATCCTCCAGCAGCCTTCTTGATGGAACAGAGAAATAGTGTTCTCAGCTGAATATCCATGTTTCTCCCAAGTATACGTTGGCATGCCAAGGTCCCCCTGTGATGGTATTGGGAAACCGGGCCTTTGTGCCGTGAGTGTGACACATGAGTGTGAAACGAGTCATGAGTGTGGAGCCCTCACCATGGGGTTAGTGCCCTTAGGAAGAGACTCCTGAGAGCTTGCTTTCTCTGTCTCTGCTCTCTCCCGTGTAAGGATACAACAGGAAGACCACCATTTGAAGACTGGAAATCGGGCCCTTGTCAGATACGGGGTCTACCTTGACCTTGGACCTGCCATCCTCCAGAATTTTGTGAAAGGAATGTTTGTTGTTTCAACCACCCACTCTATGGTAATTAGTTACAGCAGCCTTCGAAAACTCACCTATGACACCAGCCAAGTGGCAATACCTAGAAAAAATTCGGTTCCTATCTCCTGATTTTATACTCTGCTGATCTAGAAGTCTCAGTTCCAAAGAGGCGAGTGCTTCCACCTGGGGGCATGACAAGGATTCCGCTGAAAACAGAATAAGACTGGCCATCCATTTGGAGCTCAGGCCTCTGGATCTACAGGCCAAACGAGAGATCGACTCTGCTGGCTTGGTGATTAACCCTGACAACCACAGGGAAATTGGAGTGCTGCTCCACAACAGAGGTTAGGAAGAGTATGTCTGGAATGTAGGAGGTCTCTTAAGGAGGCTTTTAGTATTTTCATGTTCTGTGATAAAGAACGTCAACAATTCAGCAGAAACTCACCGAAATGCATCTGGGTCAGCCTGTCAGGTAAACCACCATCACCAACGGAAATGTTTGCTGAGGGCAAAGTGAATATGAAATGATTAGTGGAAGGTGGCATTTGTAAATACTAGTTATAATGATGTGACCAGTTTAAAAAATTAGTCTAACAGGTATGAGTATTTCTTATTTTGGTATAAATATGCTTTTATGTGGAGAAAGCAATGGCACCCCACTCCAGTACTCTTGCCTGGAAAATTCCATGGACAGAGGAGCCTGGTGGGCTGCAGTCCATGGGGTCGCTAAGAGTCAGACATGACAGAGCGACTTCACTTTCACTTTTCACTTTCATGCACTGGAGAAGGAAATGGCAACCCACTCCAGTATTCTTTCCTGGATAATCCCAGGGATGGGGGAGCCTCAAGGGCTACCATCAATGGGGTCCCACAGAGTTGGACAAGATGAAGCAACTTAGCAGCAGCAGCAGCATGCTTTTGTGTAAATAAAAATATTGTTGTTTTCTTCCTTCTATTCAGTTCAGTTGGTTCAGTCACTCAGTCTTGTCCGACTCTTTGCGGCCCCATGAATCGCAGCACGCCAGGCCTCCCTGTCTATCACAAACTCCCGGAGTTCACTCAGACTCACATCCATCGAGGTGGTGATGCCATCCAGCCATTTCATCCTCGGCTGTCCCCTTCTTCTCCTGCCCCCAATCCCTCCCAGCATCAGAGTCTTTTTCAATCAGTCAACTCTTCGCATGAGGTGGCCAAAGACATGGACTTTCAGCTTCAGCATCATTCCCTCCAAAGAAATCCCAGGGCTGATCTCCTTCAGAATGGACTGGTTGGATCTCCTTGCAGTCCAAGGGACTCGCAAGAGTCTTCTCCAACACCACATTTCAAAACCATCAATTCTTCAGTGCTCAGCCTTCTTCACAGTCCAACTCTCACATCCATACATGACCCCTGGAAAAACCAGAGCCTTGACTAGACGGACCTTTGTTGGCAAAGTAATGTCTCTGCTTTTGAATATGCTATCTAGGTTGGTCATAACTTTCCTTCCAAGGAGTAAGCGTCTTTTAATTTCATGGCTGCAATCACCATCTGCAGTGATTTTGGAGCCCCCAAAAATAAAGTCTGACACTGTTTCCCCATCTATTTCCCATGAAGTGATGGGACTAGATGCCATGATCTTCATTTTCTGAATGTTGAGCTTTAAGCCAACTTTTTCACTCTCCTCTTTCACTTTCATCAAGAGGCTTTTGAGTTCCTCTTCACTTTCTGCCATAAGGGTGGTGTCATATGCATATCTGAGGTTATTGATATTTCTCCCAGCAATCTTGATTCCAGCTTGTGTTTCTTCCAGTCCAGCGTTTCTCATGATGTACTCTGCATAGAAGTTAAATAAGCAGGGTGACAATATACAGCCTTGACGTACTCCTTTTCCTATTTGGAACCAGTCTGTTGTTCCATGTCCAGTTCTAACTGTTGCTTCCTGACCTGCATACAGATTTCTCAAGAGGCAGGCCAGATGGTCTGGTATTCCCATCTCTTTCAGAATTTTCCACAGTTTATTGGGATCCACATAGTCAGAGGCTTTGGCATAGTCAATAAAGCAGAAATAGATGCTTTTCTGGAACTCTCTTGCTTTTTCCATGATCCAGCGGATGTTGGCAATTTGATCTCTTTTCCTCTGCCTTTTCTAAAACCAGCTTGAACATCAGGAAGTTCACGGTTCATGTATTGCTGAAGCCAGGCTTGGAGAATTTTGAGCATTACTTTATTAGCATGTGAGATGAGTGCAATTGTGAGGTAGTTTGAGCATTCTTTGGCATTGCCTTTCTTTGGGATTGGAATGAAAACTGACCTTTTCCAGTCTTGTGGCCACTGCTGAGTTTTCCAAATTTGCTGACGTATTGACTGCAGCACTTTCACAGCATCATCTTTCAGGATTTGAAATAGCTCAACTGGAATTCTATCACCTCCACTAGCTTTGTTCGTAGTGATGCTTTCTAAGGCCCACTTGACTTCACATTCCAGGATGTCTGGCTCTAGATGAGTGATCACACCATCATGATTATCTGGGTCGTGAAGATCTTTTTTGTACAGTTCTTCTGTGTATTCCTGCCACCTCTGCTTAATATCTTCTGCTTCCGTTAGGTCCATACCATTTCTGTCCTTTATCGAGCCCATCTTTGCATGAACTTTTCCCTTGGTATCTGTAATTTTCTTGAAGAGATCTGTAGTCTTTCCCATTCTGTTGTTTTCCTCTATTTCTTTGCATTGATCCCTGAGGAAGGCTTTCTTATCTCTCCTTGCTATTCTTTGGAACTCTGCATTCTGATGCTTATATCTTTCCTTTTCTCCTTTGCTTTTCCCTTCTCTTCTTTTCACAGCTATTTGTAAGGCCTCCACAGACAGCCATTTTGCTTTTTTGCATTTCTTTTCCATGGGGATGGTCTTGATCCCTGTCTCCTGTACAATGTCACGAACCTCATTCCATAGTTCATCAGGCACTCTATCAGATCTAGTCCCTTAAATCTATTTCTCACTTCCACTGTATAATCATAAGGGATTTGATTTAGGTTATACGTGAATGGTCTAGTGGTTTTCCCTACTTTCTTCAATTTAAGTCTGAATTTGGCAATAAGGAGTTCATGGTCTGAGCCACAGTCAGCTCCTGGTCTTCTTTTTGTTGACTGTATAGAGCTTCTCCATCTTTGGCTGCAAAGAATATAATCAATCTGATTTCGGTGTTGACCATCTGGTGATGTCCATGCGTAGAGTCTTCTCTTGTGTTGTTGGAAGAAGGTGTTTGTTATGACCAGTGCATTTTCTTGGCAAAACTCTATTAGTCTTTGCCCTGCTTCATTCCATATTCCAAGACCAAATTTGCCCGTTACTCCAGGTGTTTCTTGACTTCCTACTTTTGCATTCCAGTCCCCTATAATGAAAAGGACATCTTTTTTAGGTGTTAGTTCTAAAAGGTCTTGTAGGTCTTCATAGAACCGTTCAACTTCAGCTTCTTCAGTGTTACTGGTTGGGGCATAGACTTGGATTACTGTGATATTGAATGGTTTGCCTTGGAAACGAACAGAGATCATTCTGTCATTTTTGAGATGGCATCCAAGTACTCCATTTCTGACTCTTTTGTTAACCATGATGGCTACTCCATTTCTTCTGAGGGATTCCTGCCCGCAGTAGTAGATATAAGGGTCATCTGAGTTAAATTCACCCATTCCAGTCCATTTTAGTTCACTGATTCCTAGAATGTCGACATTCACTCTTGCCATCTCTTGTTTGACCACTTCCAATTTGCCTTGATTCATGGACCTGACATTCCAGGTTCCTATGCAATATTGCTCTTTACAGCATCAGACCTTGCTGCTATCACCAGTCATATCCACAGCTGGGTATTCTTTTTGCTTTGGGTCCACCCCTTCATTCTTTCTGGAGTTATTTCTCCACTGATCTCCAGTAGCATAGTGGGCACCTACTGACCTGGGGAGTTCCTCTTTCAGTATCCTATCATTTTGCCTTTTCATACTGTTCATGGGGTTCTCAAGGCAAGAATACTGAAGTGGTTTGCCATTCCCTTCTCCAGTGGACCACATTCTGTCAGACCTCTCCACCATGCCCGCCCGTCTTGGGTTGCCCCACGGGCATGACTTAGTTTCACTGAGTTAGACAAGGCTGTTAATAATAGTTAATTTTATGTCTCATTATTTAGGTTATAAGATACCAAAGGATAAGTGAACAGTACTCAAAGACTTCATGTTCTCTTCTGGAGAAAGTGTTAGCATGTTTTGGGTTGTAGGTATGTTACATACATGTGTGCTCACTCGTGTCTGTCTCTTGGTGACCCCATGGACTGTAGCCCACCAGGCTCCACTGTTCATGGGATTCTCTAGGCAAGAATACCCGAGTGGATTGTCATTTCCTCCTCCAGGGGATCTTCCTGATGCAGGGATTAAACCTGTGTCTCTTGCATTGCAGGTGGATTCTTTATTCCTCTGCCACCTGGGAAGCCTCTGTAGGTAGGTTAGTTGTATCATACACATCTCTTTAAACCATATTTATTTAATCTCCAAATAAAGACAGTAACAAAGTTACTAAAATGTAGGTATGTTAGTTGCATCATTTTAGGCAGATATACAACTTTGTTACTGTCTTTATTTGGAGATTAAATACGGTATAAGAGATGTACATGGGTGCCAAATTGATGAGGGGAAGACTGTAAGCAGCATTGTGATTTGTCAGCTTGGTTAGGCTACTGCCCCCAATTATTTAATCAGACAGGCATAAATCTAGGTGCTGTTGTAAAGGAATTTGTAGGCATAATTAAAATCCCTAATCAGTTGATTCAAGTTAAGGACATTTTCCTCAGTGGGCCTTGATCTAATCATGTGTAAAGCCCTGAAAAATGGGTTGAAACTTTCTGGAGAGAGACAGAAACTGAGAAAGAGAAAAGATTCCCACCTGTGGGCAACATCCTCGCCCAATGTCCCTGGAGTCCCAGCCTGCTCCTGACAGTCCCTTCCTAATGGCCCGCTCTGCAGACTTTGAACTTGCCTAGCCAGGTCCCGCAGTGTGTGAGCAATACTGATGTATGTCAGTCACACACATCTATATATTTATAAATCTATATCTGTACCTCTTATAGGTTTTCTTCTCTGGTTTATTGCTGAAGAATATAAAATCATGTCAAAGGGGTCACAAAAATATTCAAACTACTTCCTCTAACAGCCAGTGCTCAGGAGTTCAGAAGAGTGGTTTCCAATGACCAGAATCTGCCTTACCTTTGCCTCTTTCATGCCCAGATACTTTGCTAAGAAAACCCCTCCATACAATCAGGATCTATTGACTCACTCCTGTAAGCAAAAACAACAGGTGGGGAAAGTGGGAAATATTTCTTTTCCCTTATCTTATTTACCATGTGAAAATTTTAGGATGTTGAAGATTTGGTATGGTTTCTAGTAAAGCATGGAACTTCCAGGAAGAAATTAAGATTAGAAATTAACCATTTTAAATGTGAGGTATTCTCAAGGCCAAGACATGGTCAGTAGCTGTATGCAACAAAAGAAAATAGCCAAGCTTTTCTTAAAGAGTTCCCATAGCCCACATTCTCACCTTTTGTCATGTGGAGTCAAGAAAAAAAAAAAAATCTGATTCAAACTATGCTTTTTAAATGGCTTAAAATAGCAATGGGACATAGTGGAATTTAAAATTAACTCATTTGAAAGTAAGGTGCACGTTTTCTGAAATACCCCAGTTCAAACTCGTCTAAAAAAGGTGCTGCAGACAAAGTCTGTAGGGTTAGCATTAGCAGAGGGATTGGGAACTGTAGGAACTCAATAGTGGATTCCCAGCTCAAGGCAGAATGAACACAAGTCTGAATTTGCTTAAGTCAGTTTTGATTTATGCCTGTTTTCATGGTGTAATTATCAGTCTTGAGTCCTCTTATAAGTGTCCTAGTTTGAACAATGAATTCCTAATTTACTCCCGTCATGTTTTGAGAACGTACTTGATATGATTTTAATCTTTTAAAGTGTATTTAGATTTCTTCCATGGCTCAGAACGCACCCTATCCTGGAGAACAGCACAGGTGCACCTGTAAAGAAGGTGTGTGTATTCTGCTGTTGCTGGGCAGAATGTTCTGTTAATAGCAGGGAAGTCAGATTGGTCAGTGGTGCTCTTCCTGTCTTCTGGCTCCTTGCTGAATTTCTGCCCGGTTGCCCTATTAGTTATTGAGAGTGGAGGAGCATTAATGTTTTCAACTATTATTGTTGAAATGTCTATTTCTCCTTTCAGTTCTGTCATTTTTTGCTTCATATATTTTGGGACTCTGTCCTTAGGTGTGGATCTGCTTTGAATTTTTAGATGTTCCTGATGAACTAACTGATGGTTTTATTGCTATAAAATGTCCTTTTTGTCTCTAGTAATACTTTTATATTTAAGTTGTGTTTTTTTTAATACCAGTATAATCATTCCAGCAGTCTTTTGGTTTCTGTATGCATGCATGGTGTATCTTTTTCATCTTTATGCTTTCAACCTATTTGTGCCTTTGAATCTGAAATCTGTCTCTTATTGACAGCCTACAGGGGGATCATTTTGAAAAATTTAGTCTGACTATCTCTACCTTTTGATTGGACTACCAAATGCATTTTTAACATAATCATTGATATGATTGAATTACATCTCCTGTTTTGCTTTTTGTTTCCTCATATCTTCTTTGTTCCTGTGTTATTCTTTTTCCGCTAGATATTTTCTAGGGCACCACTTAAATTTCTTTGTTGGATTCTTTACTCTTTTTTGATTTTACTTGTTTTCTTAGAGCATGGGGATTAAACATGCATCTTACCTAAAAACAACATAGTTCAGATTATTATTAATTTAGTTTGAAAAGAATACATAAATTTTGTTCCAATATAGGGCTCTGTCCTTCCCCCATCGTGATATTATTACCTTACAAGTTTTTGCTTATAAACTCAACAATACAGTTTTATAATGATTGTTTCAAATAACTACCTTTTAAAATGAGCTGAGAACTATTTAAAAATATATTCATATTTTCTATTATATTTTCTTACATAATTACTTTTATGGGTTTTCTTTCTTTGTATGGATTCAAGTACCATCTAACATTTATTTTCCACCTGAAATACTTCCTTTGATATTTCTTGTTGAATAGGTCTATTGTAGATTAATTGCTCCATTTTTATTTACCCAGGAATGTCTTTACTTCAGTTGCCTTTTGGAAGGATAATTGTGCTTGATATAGAAGTTTTTTAATATTTATTTAGTTTTGACTGTGTCAGACCTTAGTTGTGGTTCGAGGGCTCTTCCTTGGCATTCAGACTCCAGAGCACGTGGGCTCTGTAGTTGCTGCATGCAGGCAGTTGTGGTAGGCTCTCGAGTTGTGGTGTGCGGGCTCAGTAGCTGCAGTGAATGGGCTTAGTTGCTCTACGGCATGTGGGATCTTTGTTCCCATCAGGGGTGGAACCTGTGTCCCCTGCATGGTTCTTACTCACTGGACCACCAGGGAAGTCCCTAGAAACTTTGACTATTATTCTTCAGTATTTTTCTTCTTTACCTCTTTTCTCCTGCTGCTGCTGCTGCTGCTGCTGCTGTCACTTCAGTCGTGTCCGACTCTTTGCGACCCCAGGGGCTGCAGCCCACCAGGCTCCTCCGTCCATGGGAGTTTCCAGACAAGAGTACTGGAGTGGGGTGCCAGTGCCTTCTCCTTTCTCCTTCTAGGACTCATTAATCTTTCACACACATTGATCTATTTGATAGTGTTTTACACGTATCTTGCAAATCCCCAGGTGCACAGTGGTAAAGAATCTGCCTGCCAACGCAGGAGACGCGAGAGATGTGGGTTTGATCCCTGCGTCCAGAAGATCCCCTGGAGAAGGAAATGGCAATCCTCTCCAGTATTCTTGCCTGGGGAATCCCATGGACAGAGGAGCCTGGTGGGCTACGGTCCATGGGGTTCCAAAAGAGTTGTACACGACTCAGTGGCTAAACAACAACACTGAATATTTCAGTTACTGTACTTTTAAACTACAGAGTTTCTAGTTGGTTCTTTTTAAAAGTTATTTCTCTTTATTGCTGTTATCTATTTTGTGAGGCATTGCTGTCCTACTTTTCTTTAGGTTTTTTATTTTATTTTTTAATTTTTAATTTTTCTTAAAATTTGAACACCAGAAACATTTTGTGTTGAGGTATAGCCAATTAACAATGTTGTGATAGTTTCAGGTTAACAGTGAAGGGACTCAACCATACCTATTCATGTATCCATTCTTCCCCAGACCCCGCTCCCATCCAGGCTGGCACATAACATTGAGCAGAGTTCCATGTGCTAAACAATAGTTTTTGTTGGTTATCCATTTTAAGTGTAACAGTGCATACATGACCTTGGTGTCCTTTAGTTCTTTGAACATATATATATAAGCTGATTTAAAGGCTGCCTACTATGCTGAACATCTGAGTATCCCAAGGCTAGTTTCTTTGGATCGTTTTGTTTCCTATACATAGGCTATACTTCCCTGCTTCTCACAGTATTTGTTGAAAACTGGGCATACTAACATATTTTAGTAACTTTGAAATCCAGTCACCCCTCCCTTCTGCTCTGCTGGTTGTTGTTGTATTTTTTTATTATTGAAAACTAGAATTTTTTTTTTTTTGCTATTGTTTAGTAATTTCCCTTGACCAGTGTTTGTATTTCCTGTAGTATGAACTTCAATTTTGTTTAATTTTTAGTTTTGGCTTTGTAGGTGTCTTCCCTGGATCAGCATAGCTCTCTGTGCTCTTTCTTTACTGTTCATGCAGCCCTGAACATGCACACAGATTTCCAGATCTAGCAATGTGTAAGAGGTTTTCATAGTCCACTATGGACATGTGAATCCCTACACTATCTTTTTAAATTTTTGGCTGGACTCTTTTTAGCCCCAGCTTACATCACAGCCTTAGGAACCTGCGCAATTTACCTTCCCTAACTGCTACTGATTTTTATTGTTGTCAACACCACCCTGGGAATGAAGCTTTTCTGTGGAGCTGCAAGTCAGGTCAAAATTGGCTGCTGGTCTCCACAGGACCACACAAGCAACTGGCAGGAAGAGGGGAGTATCCCCGAGTTAAAGTGTCATAGACTCCACTGCTCTCATTGAGGGTCAGTAGTTTTCTTCAATAAACACTTTTAATTTGTTGTGTGCCTTTAGCTAAATATCCAGAGTTCTGAAATGGTTGCTTTAATAATCTTGCCAGGGTTGTCACTGCGTTTTGAGGAGAGATGATTTACTGAGGTGCTTGCTTCACCTCTGCATAGTAAATTATATGGTCATTTACCTAAAGCATCTTCCTGCTACTCAGGCCAAGCCAATTGTTGCTGTTTGGGCAGGGGTGCGGGGTGGGGTGGGGGTGGGAGTGGGGGCGGTGTTCCCAGTGTTGTTATGTGGAATATGAATAGGTTATGGACGGAGGAGCCTGGTAGGCTATAGTCCATGGGGTCACTAAGAGTCGGACAGGACTGAGCGACTTCACTTTCACTTTTCACTTTCATGCATTGGAGAAGGAAATGGCAACCCACTCCAGTATTCTTGCTTGGAAAATCCCAGGGACAGAGGAGCCTGTTGGGCTGCCGTCTATGGGGTCGCACAGAGTCGGACACAACTGACGCGACTTAGCAGAAGCAGCAGCAGCAGCAGCAGCAGCAAAAATCTCAAAAGTTTTATTTTATAAACTCTTACAGACATATTTTCCTTGGGTGGAATACAACAACCCCTACCCAAAGAGATTTCATCACATCCAGTCCACCAACTTTCCGGTATTCTTTCCCTTCATCAATTTACTGTCACTGAGCACCTGTCACTGGCCTGGAATAGTGTTCCCTGCTAGGGAGACAACACAAAGAATACAGAATAAATTAGACTTAAATTACTATATTGAGTCAATTAAACTAATTTCAAATTTTCCTTTTTAAAAAATTTTATTTTATTTTCAATTGGAGGATAACTGCTTTACAATATTGTGATGGTTTCTGCCATACATCAACATGAATCAGCCATAGGTATACATGTGTCCCCTCCCTCCTGAACCTCCTTCCCACCTTCTTTCCCATCCCATCCCCTCTAGGTTGTCACAGAGAACAGATTTTCCTTTTAAGGCTGTTCACTGGAAAATGTAGTATCTAATATTTGGCTTTTTGTTGTTGTGCAGAAGCTTAGTCGTGTCCAATTCTGTGACCCCATGGACTGCAGCATGCCAGTCTTCCCTGTCCTTCACCATCTCCCAGAGCTTGCTCAGACTCATGTCCATTGAGTCAGTGATGCCATCCCACCATCTCTTTCTCCTTCACTTGTCTTTCAACTTGACTTCAGAAAAATTAAGGAAAACCGTTTCTTCAGACTCAATGGCAACCCACTCCAGTACTCTTGCCTGGAAAATTCCATGGACGGAGGAGCCTGGTAGGCTTCAGTCCATGGAGTCACGAAGAGTCAGACACGACTGACCGACTTCATTTTTACTTTTCACTTTCATGCACTGGAGAAGGAAATGGCAACCCACTCCAGTGTTCTTGCCTGGAGAATCCCAGGGACGGCAGAGCCTGGTGGCCTGCCATCTATGGGGTCGCACAGAGTCGAACACGACTGAAGTGACTTAGCAGCAGCAGCAAGCAGTAAATATTTTTCAATCATGAGTTTTCATAAAGAACCCACGCTCATTTTAAAACAAGCTACAGAGCCATTTAGATTGGAGTTGAGATATCTATTGAAAATGGTATCAACAAACAGATAATCATGTAAATCTTTGATGAAATGAACCTTTTTGCACACTTCAAAAGCATTACCTTACATCACTGCAAACCTGGCAAGTAATTGCAATGATCAGAGTAATTCATATTCAAATATTCACCATGTTTGTTTATAGTGTTGATAGTCCCAGATGTGCTAGTATTGTAGAAGAGACATTAAGAATAATTTTTTAATATTTAAAATACTGTTTTCACTGACAGAACTATAGCATTTCCAATTAAAAAAAAATAAAGTTCTTTTGTGATTTGAAGCTAGTTCTTACAGTGGAGCTGTATTGCTTGGAGACTCTGTGTCATCATAGTTCTGCTTTCTCCTTGAGCAGACCCCACCCCCGACTCCAGTCACCTTAATCATTTGCACGGGTGCTCGGCAAGGAGCAATCACATCCAGACACTGGGTTCTAGTCAGTCAGTGCTTCTCTCTCTTTGCTCCCTGCAGCCTTGCTCGTTCCTCTCTTTCTCTCTCTCTGTCAGGTGAGGAGAGTGCTACCATGACAGGTCTATTCTATCAAGAGGAGTTTCTAAGATAACAGAAGCACAGAAATCTTATATAAGAAGGAACAGACTTAAAGGTCACATTTTCAGTATAAAAAAATATTCTCCAGAGTATTCGTAATAGATAATCAGATAATCATTCAAACAGTGCTTAAAGCAAGATTTTCCAATTTAGGTTACATTTTTGTTCTAAATCACCTTCCACCTGGAAGCAATTGCATGGTGTTGTGAAGTCAAATTTAGAAAATATGAGAATTGAAATATATTTTCTCCTAATATTTGATAAGATTTGAGCCAATGGATTATCCTCTTTGAGCTTCAATATTCTAACTGACTTGATGGACATGAGTTTGAGCAAGCTTCAGGAGTTGGTGATGGACAGGGAAGCCTGGAGTGCTGCAGTTCACGGGCTCACAAAGAGTCAGACATGACTGAGAGACTGAACTGAACTGATCCTTATTTGTAAAATAGAGATTTCTCATTTACCTTACCTATTTCCCCTAACTTATCCCAAAGGAGACACAGAGCCTTATTCCTAAAGCATCAACATAACAAATATATTAGGAGATTTACATAATCCTTGCCAATATTCCCCTCATCCTTCATCCAGGGTAAGGAGCAGTGGCTGTGCTTTTCTGGACCAGCCATGAAGAGATACCCCACGTCCAAGGTAAGAGAAACCCAAGTAGGTGTTGCAAGAGGGCATCAGAGGGCAAACACACTGAAACCATAATCACAGAAAACTAGTCGATCTAATCACATTAGGACCACAGCCTTGTCTAACTCAATGAAACTAAGCCATGCCCGTGGGGCCACCCAAGACAGGTGAGCATGGTGGAGAGGTCTGACACAATGTGGTCCACTGGAGAAGGGAATGGAAAACCACTTCAGTATTCTTGCCTTGAGAACCCCATGAACAGTATGAAAAGGCAAAATGATAGGATACTGAGAGGAACTCCCAAGGTCAGTGGGTGCCCAATATGCCACTGGAGATCAGTGGAGAAATAACTCCAGAAAGAATGAAGGGATGGAGCCAAAGCAAAAAGAATACCCAGCTGTGGATATGACTGGTGATAGAAGCAAGGTCCGATGCTGTAAAGAGCAATATTGATAGGAACCTGAAATGTCAGGTCCATGAATCAAGGCAAATTGGAAGTGGTCAAACAAGAGATGGCAAGAGTGAACATCAACATTCTAGGAATCAGCGAACTAAAATGGACTGGAATGGGTGAATTTAACTCAGATGACCATTATATCTACTACTGTGGGCAGGAATCCCTCAAAAGAAATGGAGTAGACATCATGGTCAACAAAACAGTTCGAAATGCAGTACTTGGATGCAATCTCAAAAATGACAGAATGATCTCTGTTCGTTTCCAAGGCAAACCATTCAATATCACAGTAATCCAAGTCAATGCCCCAACCAGTAACGCGGAAAAAGCTGAAGTTGAATGATTCTATGAAGACCCACAAGACTTTTTAGAACTAACACCCCCAAAAGATATCCTTTTCATTATAGGGGACTGGAATGCAAAAGTAGGAAGTCAAGAAACACCTGAAGTAACAGGCAAATTTGGCCTTGGAATACGGAATGAAGTAGGGCAAAGACTAATAGAGTTTTGCCAAGAAAATGCACTGGTCATAGCAAATACCCTCTTCCAACAACACAAGAGAAGACTCTACACATGGACATCACCAGATGGTCAACACCGAAATCAGATTGATTATATTCTTTGCAGCCAAAGATGGAGAAGCTCTATACAGTCAACAAAAACAAGACCAGGAGCTGACTGTGGCTCAGATCATGAACTCCTTGTTGCCAAATTCAGACTGAAATTGAAGAAAGTAGGGAAAAACACTAGACCATTCAGGTATGACCTAAATCAAATCCCTTATGATTATACAGTGGAAGTGAGAAATAGATTTAAGGACCTAGATCTGATAGATAGAGTGCCTGATCAACTATGGAATGAGGTTCATGACATTGTACAAGAGAAAAGGATCAAGACCATCCCCATGGAAAAGAAATGCAAAAAAGCAAAATGGCTGTCTGCAGAGGCCTTACAAATAGCTGTGAAAAGAAGAGAAGAGAAAAGCAAAGGAGAAAAGGAAAGATATAAGCATCTGAATGAAAAGTTCCAAAGAATAGCAAGGAGAGATAAGAAAGCCTTCTTCAGGGATCAATGCAAAGAAATAGAGGAAAACAACAGAATGGGAAAGACTAGAGATCTCTTCAAGAAAATTAGAGATACCAAGGGAACATTTCATGCAAAGATGGGCTAGATAAAGGACAGAAATGGTATGGACCTAACAGAAGCAGAAGATATTAAACAGAGGTGGCAGGAATACACAGGAAAACTGTACAAAAAAGATCTTCACGACCAAAATAATCACGACGGTGTGATCACTGACCTAGAGCCAGACATCCTGGAATGTGAAGTCAAGTGGGCCTTAGAAAGCATCACTACAAACAAAGCTAGTGGAGGTGATAGAATTCCAGTTGAGCTATTTCAAATCCTGAAAGATGATGCTGTGAAAGCACTGCACTCAACATGCCAGCAAATTTGGAAAACTCAGCAGTGGCCACAGGACTGGAAAAGGTCAGTTTTCATTCCAAACCCAAAGAAAGGCAATGCCAAAGAATGCTCAAACTACCTCACAATTGCACTCATCTCACACACTAGTAAAATAATGCTCAAAATTCTCCAAGCCAGGCTTCAGCAACATGTGAACATTGCACTTCCAGATGTTCAAGCTGGTTTTAGAAAAGGCAGAGGAACCAGAGATCAAATTGCCAACATCTGCTGGATCATGGAAAAAGCAAGAGAGTTCCAGAAAAACATCTATTTCTGCTTTATTGACTATGCCAAAGCCTTTGACTGTGTGGATCACAATAAACTGTGGAAAATTCTGAAAGAGATGGGAATACCAGACCACCTGACCTGCCTCTTGAGAAACCTGTATACAGGTCAGGAAGCAACAGTTAGAACTGGACATGGAGCAACGGTCTGGCTCCAAATAGGAAAAGTAGTATGTCAAGGCTGTATATTGTCACCTTGCTTATTTAATTTCTATGCAGAGTACATCATGAGAAACGCTGGACTGGAAGAAGCACAAGCTGGAATCAAGATTGCCGGGAGAAATATCAATAACCTCAGATATGTAGATGACACCACCCTTATGGCAGAAAGTGAAGAGCAACTAAAAAGCCTCTTGATGAAAGTGAAAGAGGAGAGTGAAAAAGTTGGCTTAAAGCTCAACATTCAGAAGACAAAGATCATGGCATCTGGTCCCATCACTTCATGGAAAATAGATGGGGAAACAGTGGAAACAGTGTCAGATTCTTTTTTGGGGCTCCAAAATCACTGCAGATGGTGACTGCAGCCTTGAAATTAAAAGATGCTTACTTCTTGGAAGGAAAGTTATGACCAACCTAGATAGCATATTCAAAAGCAGAGACATTACTCTGCCAACAAAGGTCCTTCTAGTCAAGGCTATGGTTTTTCCAGGGGTCATGTATGGATGTGAGAGTTGGACTGTGAAGAAAGCTGACCGCCAAAGAATTGATGCTTTTGAACTGTGGTGTTGGAGAAGACTCTTGAGATTCCCTTGGACTGCAAGGAGATCCAACCAGTCCATTCTAAAGGAGATCAGCCCTGGGATTTCTTTGGAAGGAATGATGCTAAAGCTGAAACTCCAGTACTTTGGCCACCTCATGCGAAGAGTTGACTCTTTGGAAAAGACTCTGATGCTGGGAGGGATTGGGGGCAGGAGGAGAAGGGGATGACAGAGGATGAGATGGCTGGATGACATCACTGACTCGATGGATGTGAGTCTGAGTGAACTCCGGGAGTTGGTGATGGACAGGGAGGCCTGGCGTGTCGTGATTCATGGGGTTGCAAAGATTCGGACACGACTGAGTGACTGAACTGAACTGCCAATATTCAATGCAAAGTGTTGCTGTACCATTTTAATTTAGATAGTTTCTCTAGAAATGTCTGAACCAAATTGTTGTACATAAGCATTTAGGTCAACTTTCACCACAGCCTGCCCTAAATAGACCCATCTCTTGCTGAGAAAGAGAGAAGTAATACTGCTGCTGCTGCTGCTAAGTTGCTTCAGTCATGTCCGACTCTGTGCGACCCCATGGACGGCAGCCCACCAGGCTCCCCCATACCGGGGATTCTCCAGGCAAGAACACTGGAATGCGTTGCCACTTCTTCAGTGCATGAAAGTGAAAAGTGAAAGTAAAGTCACTCAGTTGTGTCTCTTAGCAACCCCATGGACTGCAGCCTACCAGGCTCCTCTGTCCATGGGGTTTTCCAGGCAAGAGTACAGGAGTGGGTTCCCATTGCCTTCTCCGGAAGTAATACTGATTGCTGACTTATTAGAATATTCTTTGTATTTATGGTGATGTCAAAAGAGATATATTAAATACTCTGGTTCTAAAAGTAGGGCAGTGTAATTTATAATCATTTTCAAAATTTTTATCTCCTACCTTATTATCATTTTCCCAAGGTGATTCGTCATTGTATCCTCATTAAAAATAACAAACACTGAAATATCTATAATACAAAATTAACAGAAAACTAATGTGATCTTTTCCACTAAATTTTGCTCACATTTAAGGCTGAGCAGCATATAAATGCAGCAGTATCCTCAAATTGGAATTCCCCTAGCAGGGTTCTGATGGTTTCCTGTAACAAAGGCTAGAATTTGTCAAGAAAATTAATGCAACCTAATATGGAAGATAACATTTCCCATTAGGATTGAGATGTTTAAAGTGAGTTCTTGTGTGTAGCCTTTTAGATCCAACCTATACTATATTTTTCTCCAAACTACAATGCAAAGCTAAAATGTGAAGACTACATAAACAAATATAAATAAACAGTAAATAAAAACAAAGTTGCATAGTCAGCATCAGATTTGCCTTTGGTTTTTGCTGATTTTGTGCTGTGGTACAATGGAAAATGAAAGTGAAAGTCTCTCAGTCATGTCTGATTCTTTGTGACCCCATGGACTATACAGTCCATGGAATTCTCTAGGCCAGAATACAGGAGTGGGTAGCCTTTCCCTTCTCCAGGAGATCTTCCCAACCCAGAGATCGAACCCAGGTCTCCTGCACTGCACACAGATTCTTTATTAGCTGAGCTCCAAGGGAAGCCCAAGGATACTGCAGTGGGTAGACTATCCTTTTTCAAGCAGATCTTCCCGACCCAGGAGTCAAACCAGGGTCTCCTGCATTGCAGGTGGATTCTTTAGCAACTGAGCTATCAGGGTATAATGGAAAGCACACATAATTCTACAAATATACCACCATTTGCAAAACAGAAATGCTTCTTGTGTGAAGTTTTAAGAGCATCCTTTTTGTTGACCTTTACTTTTCTATTATGATATCCTGAAACAAGGCAGAGAAAGAAGGGGCAATGGAACCTCTATATATTTAATGAACCAGGGATGCCATAAATGGGCACCAGTCTTTTTGAAGAATGTAGTAGTTCTGTGCATCTCTCACACTACTGTGATAAAATATAATCAGTTCAGTTCAGTCTCTCAGTCATGTCTGACTCTTTGCAACCCCATGGACTGCAGCATGCCAGGCCTCCATGTCCATCACCAACACCCAGAGCTTGCTCAAACTCATGTCCATTGAGTCGGTGATGCCATTCAACCATCTCATCCTCTGTCGTCCCCTTCTCTTCCTGCCTTGAATCTTTCCCAGCATCAGGGGTCTTTTCCAATGAGTCAGTTCTTCGCATCAGGTGGCCAAAGCTGGAGTTTCAGCTTTAGCATCATCAGTCCTTCCAATGAATGTTCAGGACTGATCTCCTTTAGGATGGACTGGTTTGATCTCCTTGTAGTCCAAGTGACTCTCAAGAGTCTTCTCCAACACCACAGTTCAAAAGCATCAATTCTTCAATGCTCAGCTTTCCTTATGGTCCAACTTTCACATCCATAAATCCGTAGAGGAAAATATAATACTTGATCTTGAATCCTGTGGAAAGATTTCTCAGAATAGTACTTGGGAGTTTTCAGTGAGTGGATGCTATAGGCATTTATATAGTTATTCAAGATAAAGGACTTCTGAATATGTGCTTATATGTGTGTCCATGGCCATGACCATATCTGTGTCCATCAAACATGCTGAGGTGTATGAGTTTTTAAGAACTAAGTTCCATGAAGTAGTCAGTTTAGGCGGGTATAACTTTGATACGTGAACTGTGAACTTCCAGATGTTCAAGCTGGTTTTAGAAAAGGCAGAGGAACCAGAGATCAAATTGCCAACATCTGCTGGATCATGGAAAAAGCAAGAGAGTTCCAGAAAAACATCTATTTCTGCTTTATGGACTATGCCAAAGCCTTTGACTGTGTGGATCACAATAAACTGTGGGAAATTCTGAAAGAGATGGGAATACCAGACCACCTGACCCGCCTCTTGAGAAACCTGTATGCAGGTCAGGAAGCAACAGTTAGAACTGGACATGGAACAACAGACTTGCTCCAAATAGAAAAAGGAGTATGTCAAGGATGTATATTGTCACCCTGTGTATTTAACTTATATGCAGAGTACATCATGAGAAACGCTGGGCTGGAAGAAGCACAAGCTGGAATCAAGACTGCCGGGAGAAATACCAATAACCTCAGATATGCAGATGACACCACCCTTATGGCAGAAAGTGAAGAGGAACTAAAGAGCCTCTTGACGAAAGTGAAAGAGGAGAGTGAAAAAGTTGACTTAAAGCTCAACATTCAGAAAACTAAGATCATGGCATCCGATCCCATCACTTCATGGCAAATTGATGGGGAAACAGTGGAAACAGTGTCAGACTATTTTGGGGGGCTCCAAAATCACTGCATATGGTGATTGCATCCATGAAATTAAAAGACACTTACTCCTTGGAAGGAAAGTGATGACCAACCTAGACAGCATAGCAGAGACCTTACTTTGTCAACAAAGGTTCATCTAGTCAAGGCTAGGGTTTTTCCAGTAGTCATGTATGGATATGAGAGTTGGACTAGAAAGAAAGCTGAGTGCCGAAGAACTGATGCTTTTGAACTGTGGTGTTGGAGAAGAGTCTTGAGAGTCCCTTGGACTGCAAGGAGATCCAACCAATCCATCCTAAAGGAGATCAGTCCTGGATGTTCATTGAAAGGACTGATGTTGAAGCTGCAAGTCCAATACTTTGGCCACCTGATATGAAGAACTGACTCATTTGAAAAGACCCTGATGCTGGGAAAGATTGAGGGCAGGAGGAGAAGGGGACAACAGAGGATGATATGGTTGGATGGCATCACTGATTCAATGGACATGAGTTTGGGTAAACTCTGGGAGTTTGTGATTGACAAGGACACCTGGCATGCTGCAGTCCATGGGGTCACAAAGAGTTGACAAGACTGAGTCACTGAACTGAACTTTGATACCATTTGCTAATGGTCATAAAATCCCTTGTGAGAGGAAAAAGAAACTGTTTCTTTCACACATGTTATCACTCTAACAGTAAGTAGATGGTCTACATGCAGTTCTTTGTATCACTCTTCACAAACAGCAAAAGGAAAGGTGTGGAGGACTGAGCAGTAACCTTACCTTCAGGGAGGACTCTATTGAGCAGAGACCAGTGGAGCACTGTATCATGGAGATGTATGTGACAGAAAGGACTTCTGGTTCCACCTATTCACCTCACTGTGGTTGAAGTCAGCTTTCTCTTTACATGCTACCCAGAAGAATCAGACTAGAGCAGAGATGAACAGCTAAGTAAGAGGCTTTCTTCCCGAGCACTTTCATGATGGGTTTCCTTTATATCATCTTTAGAAAATGAGTCAGTACACCCACCAAAATTTGAAATATTTTCAGAAAATGACATATTTTCCACAAGATCAGTTTCATTTTTATTTTTTAATGAACATTTAAGGTTCATATACAAAAGCTAACAGAGCAATAAGTCAATCATGAAATAACATACAGGGAAATAAAATGGAAAATAACTCATTTACAATTTCTCACCACTGAAGCACTATACTCTGGCTGCAGTGAATTGTGGTCAGTGTTCCAGACAGTGTATGCTCAGGTCAGATGCCAAGACTGTCATAACACTACTTTTTAAGATCTTTTCTTTCTTGGTCATTGTTCAGTTAGTCAGTGGGGGGTGGGTGGTCAGAGGGAGAGAAGTATGTTTCACTCCCACTCCACCAAAAAAAAAATTTTTAAGCAGTTAAATTTTTCCTTGGGGAAATATTTTATCTGTTAATCTAACATACTATCTGCTTCTATTATTAAATGTCTGCATAAATATTTATTTTATTTCTTAACATAAGATCATGCAGTAGTTTTAATTTCAGAGCAATTAAATTCTTTAATTTCAAAGAATTATCAAAGGCAATTAGTTTGTACATAAATGCCCACAGTTGAATTTTTCAATGCAAAATGTGCTCTTTGTGATATCTGTTTCTTGTGAGAGTTGGTCAAGTAATAATCATGGAGCATTTCCTAAAATATTTATTTGCTGGGAAAATTTGTATGAAATGACATCTGAAGTATAAAAAACATTGTTAGGTAACACTTGGAACAGTTAAAAATATACTTGTTTGTAAACTCTCAGTGTAAGGTGCTGAGCATCTGAGTGTCAGTGCCATTTCTCCTGTTTTTCTAGAAAGTGGCTTGATTTATTTATCAATGTGTCATCTCTGAAACATCTGACATTATATATAGAAACATCAAGGCAATATTATTTGTACATATAATTAAACATGCAAAAATTTCCTGAAAGATAGTGCCCAGATAAGGGAGGCCCCCCGAGTTCAACCTCTCCTTGGTGCCCGTCACTGACGTATGGCTCTCTTGGAGTTTGGGAGCATGAAAGCTCATTTTGGAGAGGTAGCCCCTTTAATCACTGGCTCCCTATTCAAATACGTTGCCCAGTAGACTAGGTTGAAAGTGCCAAACAGAAGTGGGAATATAATTCGGGACATTTTGTCAATCTTGCTGATGCTGTTGTAAGTCTTTTTGTTTTCAGAAGCCTTGTCTTCAGGTTTTACTGAGGCTGAAGAGGCATTTGTGGTCCCTGCAGGGGTCTGCTCCTTTGGGATGTTCGGGGGGTGGGTCATCTTCCCAGTAGTATAAGCGTTTGTTGACTTATTTATTGTAAGCTCACGCTCCTTTTTCTGCAAAATACAAGAAGAATGTAAGGGCATGATGTTTGCAAGCAACTATCAGTTCTCAAAAGAGACAAAGACAGAGAGGGGGATCAGCTTATCCCTGGCAGAGGACAGCCTTCCACAGACTTCTAGGCTTAGAACCCCACGTGGCCAGTCTTGGATGTGAAATTCTAGAACAGGTAGAATAGTTTACGGTAGAAACGTTAGGAAATGGTTCCCTTTGGAGCAGTGAGGACAGGAATGGACTGGGAAGGGGGACAGTGACCTTCTGGAGTGTGACGACGTGCTCTGTCATCATAAGGATTTGGGTTATATAGCTGAGCATGTTCGTCAAACCTTCTCAAGATACAGGTGAGCATGTTCGTCAAACCTTCTCAAGGGTACACTTAGAGTTTGTGCACGTCATACTATGTAAATTTTTGCTTCAAAAGAATCAAACAATAAACAAATATTGAACTCTAATTAGTGATATGCTTGCTGAATTATTTAGTGGGAAATGCATTATTTACTTTGAATCCATCAAGAATTAAGAAGCATTGACAGACTGAGGATGGCTGGATGGATGAATGGATAGATAGATGTTCAGTTCAGTTCAGTCACTCAGTTGTGTCTGACTCTTTGCGACCCCATGAATCGCGACACGCCAGGCCTCCCTGTCCATCACCAACTCCCGAAGTTCACTCAGACTCATGTCCATTGAGTCAGTGATGCCATCCAGCCATCTCATCCTCTGTCATCCCCTTTTCCTCCTGCCTCCAATCCCTCCCAGCATCAGAGTCTTTTCCAATGAATCAACTCTTCGCATGAGGTGGCCAAAGTACTGGAGTTTCAGCTTTAGCATCATTCCTTCCAAAGAAATCCCAGGGCTGATCTCCTTTAGAATGGATTGGTTGGATCTCCTTGCAGTCCAAGGGACTCTCAAGAGTCTTCTCCAACACCACAGTTCAAAACCATCAATTCTTCGGCACTCAGCTTTCTTCACAGTCCAACTCTCACATCCATACATGACCCCTGGAAAAACCATAGCCTTGACTAGACGGACCTTTGTTGGCAAAGTAATGTCTCTGCCTTTGAATATGCTATCTAGGTTGGTCATAACTTTCCTTCCAAGGAGTAAGCGTCTTTTGACTTCATGGCTGCAGTCACCATCTGCAGTGATTTTGGAGCCCCCAAAAATAAAGTCTGACACTGTTTGCACTGTTTCTCCATCTATTTCCCATGAAGTGATGGGACCAGATGCCATGATCTTTGTCTTCTGAATGTTGAGCTTTAAGCCAACTTTTTCACTCTCCACTTTCACTTTCATCAAGAGGCTTTTTAGTTGCTCTTCACTTTCTGCCATAAGGGTGGTGTCATCTGCATATCTGAGGTTATTGATATTTCTCCTGGCAATCTTGATTCCAGCTTGTGCTTCTTCCAGTCCAGCATTTCTCATGATGTACTCTGCATAGAAGGTAAACAAGCAGGGTGACAATATACAGCCTTGACGTACTCCTTTTCCTATTTGGAACCAGTCTGTTGTTCCATGTCCAGTTCTAACTGTTGCTTCCTGACCTGCATACAAATTTCTCAAGAGGCAGGTCAGGTGGTCTGGTATTCCCATCTCTAGGTAACATAAATGACAGATAGGTAGCGATGACACAAGCATAGTAAAATGTTAATAGAAGAGGTTTTCATTGTGTAATTCTTCAACATTTCCACATGCTTGCAAATTCGCATGATAGAATGTTGGGGAAAATTCTGTCCTTTTACCAAGTTAACATAGTCTCATTGAATTAAATTTAGAAAAACACATGAATACATTAAAGATAATATATCACCATCTTGGTGATCAAGACAGAACACCATCAGAACTCCAGAAGGTCACCATGCCCCTTCCCAGCCCATTTGCATCCTCACCCCAACAAAAGGAACCACTATTCTGAGTTTTTATGCCATAAACTATTTTGCCGGTTCTAGAATTTCACATCCAAGACAGTATTACTCACAATAGCAAAGACTGGTAACAACAAGTATCCATCAATAGATGAATAGTTAAACAAAATGCACATATATGTGTGTGTGTATATATATATATATATATATATATATATATATGCATATACACACAGCTGAAGTGACTGATCATGAATATACATTTATACATACACACACACACACACACACACACACACACACATATATATATATATATATATATGAATACTGTTTGGTCACTAAGTTGTGTCCCACTCTTCTGCAGCCCCATGGACTGCAGCCCACCAGGCTCCCCTGTCCATGGGATTTCCCAGGCAGGAATACTGGAGTGGGTTGCCATTTCCTCCTCCAGGGCATCTTCCCAACTCAGGGATCGATCCTGTGTCTCCTACATTGCAGGTGGATTCTCTACTGCTGAGCCACCAGGGAAGCCTTATACTATATACACACACACATATACCACACACACACAATGAAATACTATTCAGCCATAAATCCTATAGGGATGGACCTTGAAAGCACTGTTTTAAGTGAAATAAATCAGACAAATACCGTATGACTTCACTTATATGTAGGATCCAAATAAACAAAAAGCTGAACTCATAGATACAGCGAGCAGATTGGTGGTCAGCAGAGGTCAGGGTGGGGTGGGGAGCAAAGTGGATGAAGGTGGTCAAAAGGTACAAACTTCCAGCTTTAAAATAAATAAGATGAGGAAATGTAGTGCACAGCCTGGTGACTATAGTTTTAAAAAAGAAAAGCAAATATATTAACTATTAAAAATATGTGAAAGGTAAAAAGCAGAGAGGAAGGGCATGGAGAGGGAGCAGGAAGCAGTGGTGGAAAGCGAGGTTGAGCATGTGCACAGACCCAGGGAGCATGAGAACCCAGGCCCGCAGCGAGGATGACCATGAGCCTCAGAGCAGAGCAAGGCCTGTGAGCAGCTGTGCAGCAGGGCTCTTTGCAGACCCAGTGGCTCCACGCGCACCTGTGCGGGGCTGCCACCAGCCTGACAGACTAGCTCTGTCAGTGTCTCGTGCAGCCTTCACGTCCTGGGGTAAGCAGGGCAGAGCACACACTGGAGGACAGCAGGGTGGTCTCAGGCACAGGTGTCCTGCTCTGGGCAGGCGGGGCACAAGCCTTAGGACCACCACAGTGGTTGGAGACGGGCCCCTGGTGCTCTGTCAGGGAAGACTTGCTGCCCAGCGCAGGGCGCAGAGGCCAGCAGACTGCTCCCATCACAGTCAACCTGAACTTTTTTTCTGTACCCTTATGCAGGTGTTCACCCCTAAAAATTGCCTGGCACCCCCAACTCTGAAGACCCCAACAGGTAATGATGCCAAACAGTTTGGTGTTCAAGTTTTCTCCGCTTGTAAGTAAAAGCCAGTTCATGCAAAAAGAGTAATGATACACTTCCTCATTCATGCTCACCACCACGACTAAAGTAGGGCTTGCTGGCTGGGATGCCTGCAGATACCCTGATGCCTTCACTGGCCGAGGGCATGGGACCCCCTGCTCCACAACCTCTGGGGGCAACACACAGTCTTCCAGGAGATCAGTGCTAGTCTGGAGTGAGACAAGCTACTTTAGCTCCAAGCCCTCCTCTCCCTTCTGGTCTGTGTTCAGACCTGTGATGAGTGGGAAGGACAGGGAGGCCACGTGCGGGAGAATGAGGTGGCTGACGATGATGATAGCCCACTACTTCAGGGCCACTCCGCCTTCCTCCTAGGCTCACAGACACAAGCCTGATGGCCTCAGTTCCTGCTGCACCTCCCAGCTGGCTGTCCCACTCAAGGGGGCCACCTCCAGTCTACCATCACCAGGCCCATAGCAAACATTTACTTCCCTGCAACATGGTGCTGGGAAGCTCCTCTCCCCAGACTTCATATTTTTTGGGGTACGAATACCCCCATGGCTCTGCCTACTGGGACCCTTCAGTCAAGAGCCCCCAGTCCGACAGTCCCCTGCTTCTGCAGTGTTCTCCCAGCTCTCTGCCAACCACCGGCTCTGCTCAGCTGGCTCCTGCCCCCGTCACCTCCCACAGAAACACCTGTCTGGGAGCGTCATGCCTGTCAAGACCCTCACCTCCCCCGGCACCTCTCCCCACCCCTCCTGCCCTCAGGGGCCTGATACGGGCCCACTAGGCTTTCCTCCATCTTCATACAGGTGAGCTGGGCCTAGAAGCAGGTCTTTCTTGCATGACTGAAACCTCGGCGTGGGAGTGGATTCATGGTGCTTGAAAGTAGGAAAAATCCGATGGGCCAGGTCAAGTCAGAACTTTGGACTTTTCGTAAGAAAAGAACAGCTGTGTTGAATGAAAACTTCCATGTATGTTATTTTCTTTTCCCCAAGGACCTCGTTCAAGTTGGAATGTTGCACAACCTTTTTCTTCAAATATTTTTTAGATTCAGGCACCAATCTCTTTCTATATACTCAGCACTTAATTGCTCTGCACAGAAAAATGCTTCCCAAGATAACTCTTGCCTCGTTTAAGCAAGCCGGATCATCCCATGAGTAGAATTAGGTGTGTTTGCTGTTGTGTTGCTTTCAATAATTCAAACGCTCCCTTTATGACCTTCAGCCACCTTGCAGAAGACACTGCATGGTGAAGTGGCAAAAGAATGAGCAGAACCATTGACTGTACAATTCAAAACTGGGTAAGTAGTCCCTGAACAGACAGAAGGTACTTCATCAAAAGTAATAGGCCTGAGGATAAACAAGCCGAAACCATGAACATGAAATCAGATCTTTCCCATGAATGAAGCTAGTGATTGAAAATAAAGTTAAAATAGGACCTGTTATAAGACTTTGTAAGGTCTGTGAATATAAGGGAAGGAATCATTTTTCAGGGGAAGGGATGTAGGGAAGAGAAACACTTGGGCTTTTAGTTGGACATAAAGTCAGGCCCGTTTTCTTTGGAGTAAGGAGGAAAATGAAGTCAGTACCTTGATCTTGGCTGCTTCCAAGGCTTTTTTCCCATCCCAGGCCCAGCCTCTCTTTGTGAAATAGTTGACGGTAGCAAACTCGATCAGCGCAGAGAACACAAAAGCGTAACACACGGCTATGAACCAGTCCATGGCTGTTGCATAAGCCACTTTGGGCAGAGAGTTCCGGGCGCTGATGCTGAGGGTCGTCATGGTCAGCACCGTGGTCACCCCTGGTCAACGATAAGGGGAGGACAATGGAACAAGAGTCAGCTCTAGCAACGGACCCCAGGATAACACCTCTGCATGAGACAAAGACAGAAAGAAACTGTCTCTCAGCCCAGGTCTCTCTCTACGATTCTCATAGCACAACACGTTCCTTTAAACACTGCTTAGTTTCCTTATCTTGTCAGTTGTCTCCGCTAGAATATGGATCGAGGCGGGCAGGGATTGGGTCTGATTTGTACACACACCCTGTGTCCCTGTTGTCCTGACCTGAGCCCTGCAGAGAGTGGATGCCCAACACAGATAAGTTAGAAGACTGGGGCATCTTTGTGTTCCTCAGAAAAGTCGAGCTGAGACGGGCAGGGATGTTCCCACGGCTCTGGGGAAGCACTTCACAAAGACTCATGGTGCCCCTGACAAACTGTGGGCTCCAGAAAACTCATAAAGCAGACTTGTTTTCACATGGACTAACGGAGCCTGCAGACTCCAAGGACCCGAGTGCAACAGAAGTACCACATCTGAATCTAGGTCTTGGCACTCCCTCTAAGAAAGAACTGGGTCACCTTGAGGCTGCTGTGTAAGATGACTGTAGCCATCTGCCTTGTCTTTTAGGGAAATCTGCAGTGAGCATACAGCAAGTCTAGATCCTCAGAGGGAGCTGTTGAACCTTTACTGGGCGTCTGCTAGGGGCCAGCCCCTAATGTAAGCTACATTCTGGATGGGTGTCAATATTCACATTTGGCAGGTGAGGAGCTTAAAGATTTAAAAATAGTACTGCACTCAAATTCACCAGCTGGCAAATGAGAGCCAATACTAGACCCAGGTCTGCTGAACACTTACAGCCCATGTAGTTTCCACAAGCTCTGTCCTTCCTCTTAGCATAGTTTTGCTTGCATAAGGGTGCATGTCTATGCACGGGGTGTGAGTGCAATGCAGCTGTTCCAGTGGAACTGTGTGCCACCCTCCCCAAATTCAGAGGTTGAAGTCTTAATCTCTGGAACTCAGTATTACTTTCCAGATCTTACTTAGAAACATGGTGTTTACAGAAGTAATGAAGTTACCATGAGGTTATTAGGGTAGGCCTTAATCCAACATCACTGGTATCTCTCTCTCTCTCTCTCACACACACACACACACACACACACAGGGAAAACCCCATGTGAAGCCCAGAATTATGCTGCCACACGCCAAGAAACTACCAGAAACTAGGAGAGAGGCCAGACGCAGAGCCTTCCTTCAGAGAAAACCAACTCTGCTGATTTGGGACTTGGAGCTTCCAGAACAGTTAACTTCAGGCAGTTAACTTCTATTGCTTAAGCCCCCAGTGGGAGGAACTGTACTAAGGCAGCCCCAGCAAACAGCATCAAAAGACTGTAATGTTGCTGGTCGTCATAGCAGCTTAGTGTTCATTCAGTGTCATCCTTCAGAGATATTTACATACCCTCATCGAACATGGCACTGTGCATGGAACTGATGCTAAAGAAATCAGTGGTCACCTTTGATTTTTCTTAGAAATCCAGTTCATCATTGTGCTAGAGAGCAGTGCTCTGTGTATGACCTTAAACAGGCTTCTTCTGTCTCCTTGAGTCTTTTAACATCCTAACACTAGTTGAAAATCTCTACGAGGAAGCAGACTGGAATACAAGGCATCCTCCAAACTAAATTTTTTTTCCTTGTCCACCTACTAATGTTCTCCTAAACAGCTGGGGGAACACTGTCTAGCCACAAGCCAACCCCCACACCTTCCTGATGCTAAATCAGAGGAGGCAGACGAAGCATGCGGTTGGAGGCAGAGAGGTGGTTGCACAGAAGCAGTCCTGGGCTCTTCCTGGAAATCTCCAGGATCTCCGGCTTCTTCCACCTAAGGAGTTTTGGCAGGAAATGCAGGGCACCTTTCCTTCTTTGGAACAAAAAGTACAGTAGGAAGAGCTGAGGTGGGAACAGTGCTTGACAGATTAGAAAGATGTAAATATCCATTACAACTGACCCATAAAATTACTTTTAATGTTGAATTTGATGAAATGAGCTCCCAAGTAAGAGTAAAACATTGGATCATGTCTGCTGTGTCAAGGTACTAGCTAGCTAGATCTGGCTAAACTTGATTTATGTCTCAGGGATGTCAGATAATATTCTAGATTCTTATCATACATATGTGTACATATACACACATATCATACATGCATATATCTCATATATGTGTTTATTTATACATTTGTTATTCTTGCTCAGTCGCTCAGTTGTTTCCGAATTTCTGTGGTCCCATGGACTTTAGCCTGCCAGGCTCTTTTGTAAAAATACTGTAGCAAAATCTCATGTAAGACAGATTGCTGGAAATTTTAAAAACACTGTCCTGCCCTGCCCCTCCCCCCCAAAAAAGAAAAAAAAATAACAGGCTACCGGTGAAAGGCTTTTCAGGAGGGAAACGATGATCAAATTGCTCTGAACCCTGGTTCAGAAAGCAGCCCTAAATCTAGTCTTTAAGACTGAATTTGTTTTCAAGGTCACAGAATAGACAGGCAGCTCTAGGCTGTTGTTTTCTGCGATGTTAGACTAGGCAGAACACAGTCTGCAGGCTGGGTTAGGCACACTCACCAAACACTGTCCTGGCAGGAACTGATTCTCGGTTCAGCCAAAAGGACACTTGTGACAAGATCACGGTCATGATGCAGGGGAGGTAGGTCTGGATGACAAAGTAGCCAATCTTCCTCTTCAGATGGAAATGAGCTGTCATGATTGTGTATTCACCTGCAAATAAGCAAATCAGTGCAGTCAGCCACCTAAAGGAATCCCTGTGCTTCCTGCCCTGGTCACCGTCTCCTCGGGAGCTCCCTTCTCCCCACCTTCCCTCTGCACAAGCGTTCAATTGTGTTCTTTGGGTAAAGGAGAGGCTGGTTGTTTTGTTAAGTCTCCTGACTCCCGGCCTCTGAAGAGCCTCTGCGGGGGGATGCTTTTCTGGGGAAAATCAGATTTGTGTGTTTTCCTAATCCCTGGTTACAATCTGTGCCACTCTCCACCTGCCCCCCTCACTGCTACTGCCCTCAGGATTTCAGGATTTAGCCTCTCTACATATAACTCAGGACATCACAGAGCCCTATCGCGGGTGGAGGGGTTTTCCTCACTTCCCAGCCAGAGAGGGCTGGCAGGGGCGGTGGGCTTCCAGGCCCCCACAGGCTCAGTGCCCCGCCTCGGCTGGGAGGTGAGAAGCAGCAGACCCAGGAGGCGGCGGGTCCTGACTGCGCCGAGCCCCCGCGCCTTCCAGGGACAGCGAGGGCATCTCTTTGGCGATGCCCCAGTGCCTTCTCTGGATCTGCCTGGTGGTGTGGGAGGCGAGCGCCGACCTTCCCCTCATTGCGGAGAATGACGCTGCACTGACGGTGAACTGGTAAGGAGCCAAGGTGGCTACATGGGCAGTGGGGTGAGACGGGCTCCTTTGCTGCATGAGTCTGCCTCTCCCTGGGGAGACGGGAAGGATGCTTCCAGACGTGAAGGCACAGCTGAGTTGATCTGAGGACAAGAGTCCTTTGACTGATTGGAAGAATCAGACGGTGTGGTCAGCGAGTCTGGCAGAACCACGGATGTGGGTTGGGGGGCCTCTGCTGAAGTGGACCCCAGATGGGCCATCTGTTTGAGGGTGGTCAGACTGCAGCATGGGCTCAGTGTTGAGGCATTTGAGACTGGTTAAAGCGTGGATGCTTGCTGTTGGAATCAAAGCCCAGCGCTCAGTAAGGTCAGCTGCGGATGTGTCCCTAGGTGCCTTTCCTCACAGCATGAATTAAGATCATGTGTGGCAAAACCTGCTCCCTACAGAAGAGGAGACCACAATTCCTGCAGGGCCGAGAGCCACCACGCCCTCCCCACAGCCCCAGGCAGGCAAGAGGAGGGACTTGGCTCCGTCCCATAGAAGGAGACAGGGACACAGAGAAGGGGGGAAGGTATGCTAGTAGCAAAGACATCTTTGCCATGATCTGATTTTGCCAGGAGGGTAAACACCATTCTGTTTCTTTGCATTCGGATTTGAAGTTACTCTCCTACTTATAAATTCTTTTGCTGTTATGGTTCTTTTCATTCTGTTTTATTTTTGAGTCGAGGATAGCAATATAAGATAACATTCAAAAAAGGTCATTTTTTAAAATGCAAATAGGGGCAGAATCCCATTTAAAAATGTCTACAGAATGACATGAAACAGGGTTTATTAGTGTTGCACTCCTTAACCCCAAGTATCTGCCATGCCACCTTCCCACTTGTTCCTATAAAACCAGGCCTGCTTCCTCTTCCTTTCCCTTGAACGCAGCAACAGTATGTTGCAGCAGCCTCTTCCCAGGCCTGCCAGGCCCTTTCTGAGGACACCAACCCTCTCCAGCGGATGGGCACTGAGTGGAAGGCTGCAATGTGCATCCCTTGCTTCCGGCCAGCTCCCAGGGGTGGTGATGCTGACAGAGTGATGCTGACCGGGGGACCATCTGGGGCTTAGAACTCATGCTGCGAGCAGGACTCACTCCATCCTTGTCCCACATTTCTCCTGCCATTTGGTGCCCTGGAGGACCCTGCCCTGCTCACAGCCAAGCTAGTGATTGTGACCATTGGGGTTGGGGTCTGTGGACACTCCCTGTCGCTGTAGGCCAGGGGGTTCCTTCGAAGACCCTGCCCACTTGGCACTGGGTGACGCCAGGACTGTGCTGCCCTGAGGGCTCAAGCCAGCCCTGTGCCTGAGGGAGTTAACTGCACCCTCGAAGGCCGTGGTGATTTCTATGCGGCTCGCTGTGCTTTCCAAAATTCAACCCCAGGGGAATCCCTGAAATGGTCAAACAGGGAAACAGCAGAGCAGGTAAATGGGAGAATGTGTAGGCAGCTCTCTGCCTTGGCTGCAGAGGCTGCTGCTGGCATCTTGGTGCTTGGCAGGACTGTTACATAAGCAGGGCCCGCGGTCACTGATGCTCACATGGAGGCAAACGCACCTCGGATTAACGTCCCTCATGACCCTTAATCCCGGGATGCCACAGCTGCGCCTCCGTGCGCGGCTGGAGGAGGGGCTGGACGCGGTGGTTCCTTGCGGCTCAGGAGAGCCGGGGCTGCCCCAGGCATGTGCCCGTGCGGGGTGCGGGAGAGGACGGCTACCTGTGCTGGTGCTGATGTTCTCCGTGCCCACGGTCTGCCCCATGAGGTGGTACTGGTTCAGCCTGGAGCCATCTTCTGCCACCACCACTGACTTGGCGGTGCCGTTGGTCCAGACATAGACGACTTCGGAATTAGGATATGCGTCTGCACGGCGGGGGACAGAAGGCAGTGTAAGCCTGGGAACGTTTGCAGCCTGGTACAACCACACATGTTTATGAGAGTAGTCAGAGAGATGACTGAAGAATCAAATGACCTACAGAAAGTACAGGCAGTCAGACCAGGGCAGACAGCTCCACCGTCGAAGCCCTTATCATTTCCACAGGGCGGAGCCCTCAGAAGTCAGGCCCAGTGCTTCCCACGGACTGTCTTCTCTTCAGGGTGCACCGTCGCATGGGCCGAGACCACAGGGCCTGGGGCTCTCCCAGCTCCACGCTCTGGGGCAAGTCTCCTGTTCTGTGCTCAGTGCTTCTATCTGAGAACGGGATTGTGACCATGTCTGCCGTCCATTATTACAATGGACATGACGAGAGCTCCATCAGGGTGTCAACGGTTCATTAACAGTAAAAGTAAACACGATGAGTCACGCAAGAAGCAATGAGTAAGTTCACTGTGCACACACCAAAAAGACAGTTTGCAAACTGAGAGCTCTCAAACCAAAGCATGGGTTGAGGCTCAGGGGTACACCGTTATAAAGCAGCTTGTATAGCAGGAAAGAGTTGATGGTTTATTATTCAAAGTGGTTACAATATTAGAATTTTCTTAAATGATATGGAATTGGTCAGTAGTTGCCTCATATCAACCCCGGGAAACAGTTTAAGTTTTACTTCTAATTCTTAGAGGCAAATGACCCAGGTCAAGTTAGCCTTAGAAAATAAGCTAAATTAAGCTTCATTTGTAGGACGAAACTGGCTGTCTGCTCAGTGAGTTTTCATGTCTAGTCTCCATTTGTTTGTGATTCTAACTTGCAGCAGCGTCTGACTACATCAGCTCCTATAAAGGTTTCACTTTGCAGAAGGCACTTGTCTGGTTGACTGCACTGTCCTGGCAGGCAGGTGATGCAGGCAGCAGGAACTTTAACCCTGGCGTCATATCTGTGACTGTTACCTTACACGGCAAAAGGCACCGTGCAAATGGAATGAAAGCTATGGGCCTTAAAGTCAGGAGATTTCCTAGATGATCCCAGTGGACCCAATATAACCACTTTAGTCCTTCAAAACAGAGAACTTTCTCAAGCTGAGGCCAGTCATAGAGACCCAGTTTAGAGAGATGTGAAGCAGAAAGAAAGGACTCAACTTCTATTGCTGGTTTTAGAGGTGTAGGAAGGGGCCATGACCCAGGGTATGGAGTTAGCCCTTTTATGGGCAAGAATGACTCCTGGTGACAGCCAGCAAGAAACAGACTTCAACCTGCAGATCAGGGAACTGAATCCTGCCTGCAGCCTGAGGGGCTGGATGTGGACTTGCCCCCAGAGCTTCCAGAAGGGAAGGCAGCCCTGGTGACACCATGATTCTGGCCATGGGAAACCCAGAGCTGGGATACCAGGCACATTCACTGTCTGACCTGTAGAACTAGAAGACGATACAAGTGTTGTTCTATTTTTTAATGTTTTAACTATTGAGATACAATGGACACATATCATTGTATAAGTTTAAGGTGTACAATGTCATGATTTTATATATGTATATATTATAAAATGATGACTACAATAAGGCTACTTAATAAACATGTTGTTTCAATTAAATTGCTAAGTTTGTGATAACATGTCACGGCAGCAGAACACTAGAACAGGTGGATGGAAAATAAACAGAAGACTGTATCCCAGAGGAAGGAGACAAATATACATGAACATGTTATATGTGAGGTGGCAGTGAGTGCTACAGGGAGACACACGCTCTGCCGAGGGGAGAGGTGCAGTGGGGGAGTCTGGGGAGGTGAGATCGAGGGGCGTCAGCACACGTACGTCATGGGAAGCAGTGGCTGGGGTGTGTGTCGGTGGAGGGGAGGGGCCCGCAGGGTGAGGCCTGAGAGGTGAGGAGGCAGCAGAGGCACTGGCGCGGTGGCCGCTGCACTGGGGGGACGGTGAGCACGCTTCCGGGGGTCTGGGTGACAGGCTTGAGGACAGCGGCTCCCGGGGAGCGGATGGCATGAAGGAACCCGCCCGCTGTAGCACTCCTCGTGTCTTTCAAGGCCCCCGACGGTGAACCCACACACCTACAGCATCTGCACGGCTGCCACACCCAGACCCCAGCGCCTTCTGCACAAGCCTGTGCGCTGGGTTCCCCGCCTGGCATCAACCCCCGGCGCAAAGAGCTGCGTGCCCTCACAGGGAGGCCTCAGCAGGCGTCTCAGGAGACAGGCGGGCTGGTAGGGAAGGCGTCCCTGGGCGGGGCGGCAGGTTCCAGGACTCCGCCAGGCAGGGCCCGGTGCATGGCTCATGGGCCCAGTGCAGCCACTGCTGCGCAGACGGGCAGGAGTGTTGTGTGGCCACAGGCCTCCACAGAAGGTGCCAGAAGAAGAGTCACGCCAGTGATGAGTACTCCTTCCTACTAAGTGTGGGAGTTTCTCTGCTAGTGCACATCACTCCCCTTATTCTTCATTTACGTGAGAAAGAGCATTCCTAATATTTGAAAAATAATAAAACAAACAAGTATGGAGCAAACACTGAGTTAATACAGAGGAAACTTCCAGGCCCTCTGTGAACTCACTTTCCCCCCACAGGTTCTATTCCAAACTTAACAATAATCACATAATCACTGCATTGTTTGCTCTGTAGTTTTACAGACATCACTAAACACAGGTTTTTTTTTTTTTTGCTGTTTTCTTCATAAAATCTGATTGTGTTTTTTACCCGTTTGAATCATGTATTCTTTACATATTCTGATATACATAATTTTTTTGTTCCATGTGTTGTAAACATCTTCAAGTTGTGCCTATATAACTTTGCTCACTTAAAAAAAAATTTATAAATGGTAGCTTAAGTGAGTTAAATTTATCAACCTTTTAATCTCTGCATCTTATTTTGGAGGCCCTCCTGATCAAAGCTAGAATGCTCCATCTTTAACCATTAGGGCCTTGATACAAGGAGCTGACTTCTGTACATATTTTCCTATATAAGTATCCAATTGCACCCTCTCCATGAGATTTTCTGTGCTGCCACAGGAATCATTAAGCCGTTCTTCCCACCCACATCCTTTCAGGGCCTGTTCTGACAAGTAAGGTCTCCTGCGGGCACAGGCTCTCTCTGTGGAATTGTCTGTTTTGCTTCCTTTTTCTATTGCGATTTCAAGCCCCTCGCCTTAACCACACAGAGTGCAGAACTCTAGACACCAGCAGCTGGAAGAGCAATCTGTCCCCTTTTCATCTTCACCCCCACACATGTTAGAATCAGGCTTTCCCCAAAATACTCTGATGAGATTTATGTTGGACCTGAACCGGATCTACAGATTTTAGATTGGGGTGACATCACATCTTAGGTATAGAATCCTCCTACCAGGGACATGATGTTTATGTAGGTCTCTGGAGTGCAAGTGACTGATATTAAGCTTTTTTTAGTTGTAGTGTTAAGTGCCTGGGATCAGGCTTTCAATTGCTGATTGCCAAGGCACCTGTTTAAAAAGGCATTCACCTCCCATGAGCATATTCCCAGATACTCCACTAGATAAAGGACCAACCCACCCATGCAGTTCCCCTTCAAGAAAACCCAAGGTGACCTAGATAACTGACCGCCTGATGACCCCAATTCTCCCTAGTTAGAACACCTAATTCCCGTTCTTATGTTTTGAATTTGCCAATAAAAATTGAACTGGTGAAACCCTAAGCACCCCACCCTGGACCCCAATAAAGGCAGAGCCCCACATCTATGGTCTTCCTCTTTCCCTCACCATGACTGTGCTGCGTGGCCCTGGGTGTGCTATGTGTCCGCTGAGATCTCTGAGTGATAACCTGGTTTTTTCAAAGTTCCCTTTTCCTGGCAGTTCCTGCCAAGTGTGTCATGCAGTCATAACAGGAACCATGAAGGCCTGTCCAGTGTCAGCACTGGCTCCCATCAGAGAATGTCTGAGTGGGCTGCCATGGCTCGTACGGGCCCAGATGGGCACCCCAAGCATTCCTAGCCACAGTGTGTGTCTGACGGCTGATGATGACCTGAGGGCAACACAGAACAGTGCTCTAGGTGGACACATCTCTCGGTGAGGTTGTATCACTTTCCTCTTTCACCGGGTGTTCTCCCCTCAGACGTGTGTTAGTCAACACGGTTCCAAAACCCAGTGTGTCCTGTCTCTGAGCAAAGCCGCAGCTCCCAGAGTTGGGAACCCTACTTCTCAGGAGGCTCCTCGGCGAGGGGGTTGTTAGAACCCTGAGAATCAGTGACACGATTCCAGTGCCATCTGTGTATCAGTAAGATATCAAACAGAATGATGTAAACAGAGCAGACGTGCTCACCAGTTAATGGGATACCACACATGCTGCACTTGAATTACATGGCAAGTGGAGGCTGAGTATTCTTGTCATGTGGTTTTAAATTAGCATGACCTTCCAAGTCTCAGGTAATGCGGAAGCGTGTTTGCACATGGGCTGCACTGGAGCCCTCCAGCACAAGTGTGTTCTGCTGTAAGTTCCCTTCTCTGTTACGGGAGATGTGGCTGGGGTGGTGTTGGGGGCTGACGGTGCACTCCGCCCTGGCAAGCTGCTTTCCAAGTGTCTGGTCACAGACAGTCAGGCTTGTGCTGGCAGCTCCCTGAATTTCCCACAAACAAGGTGAGATTTCCCTGTTTCTATCATTCACACAGCACAGCACCCCGAAGACTGCAGGGCCGTGGCGCTGAGACATGGACTGGAGCAGAGTGGCCATGCCGGGTTCTGGCCAGGGCTGAGTGTGGAGTGGGTGGTGGACGGTGATGAGGCTCCCTGCTGTCCCCAGACTGGCGCAGGCAGCTAGCATCCTGCGGTCTTGTGCCCCATCCTTCCCCAGCCACTGTGCCCCAGGACAGGCCAGGCTGCTGCTCTGTGAGGCTGGCCCCACTCTGGCCATGTTCACAGGGAGGAGGGCTGCTCATGTCCCACCAGCACCCCTCATTCCGCTCCCAATCCACACACCACAGGCTGTGAGTCTGTCCCCTGGCCCAAAGAAGTATGCAGGCCCCCATGACCCCTGGAAGATGTGAGCCAGCTGGGAACTGTGAATCCCAAAGCTCAGAAAGGAGCACAAACCTTGGGGCAATAGGTCTGTGACCTGGGCGGTTCTGAGAGCCAAGAATGACTGGGTGCAGAGACATGCATCAGAGCAGAGAGCACAGAAAACGATGCACCATCCCTCCTCCCCCAACTGCGGAGCTACCTACTCAATGCCAGTGTCCTCAAGGAAGATGGGAAGAGGGCAAAGAGCAGGGGGCACAGGGAAGAGGGGGGCCTTTGGGAAGAATGAGGCTTTCAGGAGGGGGAGGGTGCCCGCCTGGGTGGCCTGGAGAGAAGCTGACCACGATGCAGGCATGCATGTGGGAGCTGTGGGATGGTGGGGGTGCAGACGTGGTGGGGTACAGACTGGATCGCTGGGCACATGGTCCTGACTCTCCTCGTGGGACTGGGTGTGGCTGGGCACACGGTTCTGAATCTCCCCGTGGGACTGTGTGTGGCTGGGCACATGGTTCTGACTCTCCCCGTGGGACTGGGTGTGGCTGGGTACACGGTCCTGACTCTCTGTGGACTGGGTGTGGCTGGGCACAGGGTCCTGACTCTCTGTGGACTGGGTGTGGCTGGGCACACGGTCCTGACTCTCTGAGGGACTGAGTGTGGCTGGGCACAGGGTCCTGACTCTCTGTGGACTGGGTGTGGCTGGGCACACGGTCCTGACTCTCTGAGGGACTGAGTGTGGCTGGGCACAGGGTCCTGACTCTCTGTGGGACTGGGTGTGGCTGGGCACACGGTCCTGACTGCCTTGGGACGGGGTGTGGCTGGGAATGCAGTTGTGACTCTCTGTGGGACTGGGTGTGGCTGGGCACGCGGTCCTGAGTCTCTCTGGGACTGGGTGTGGCTGGGCACACGGTCCTGACTCTCTCCATAGGACTGGGTATGCCTGGGCATGAGGTCCTGAATTTCTGTGTGACTGGGTATGGCTGGGAATGCTGTATGGCTGGGCAGGAGGTCCTGAGTCTCTGTGGGACTGGGTGTGGCTGGGCACACAGTCCTGACTTTCTCTGTGTGACTGGGTGTGGCTGGGAATGCTGTCCTGACTCTCTCTGTGGAACTGGGTGTGGCTGGGCACGTGGTCCTGACTCTCCGTGGGACTGGGTGTGGCTGGGCATGCAGTCCTGACTCCCTCTGTGGGACTGGGTGTGGCTGGGCACGTGGTCCTGACTCTCTGTGGGACTGGGTGTGGCTGGGCATGCAGTCCTGACTTTCTCTGTGTGACTGGGTGTGGCTGGGAACGCTGTCCTGACTCTCTCTGTGGAACTGGGTGTGGCTGGGCACGAAGTCCTGACTCTCTGTGGGACTGGGTGTGCCTGGCACGTGGTCCTGACTCTCTCTGTGGGACTGGGTGTGGCTGGGCATGCAGTCCTGACTCTCTGTGGGACTGGGTGTGGCTGGGCATGCAGTCCTGACTCTCTGTGGGACTGGGTGTGGCTGGGCACGCAGTCCTGACTCTCTGTGGGGCTGGGTGTGGCTGGCATGTAGTCCTGACTCTCTCTGTGGGACTGGGTGTGGCTGGGCATGAGGTCCTGACTCTCCGTGGGACTGGATGTGGCTGGGCACGTGGTCCTGACTCTCCGTGGGACTGGGTGTGGTTGGGCACGCGGTCCTGACTCCCTCTGTGGGACTGGGTGTGGCTGGGCACGCGGTCCTGACTCTCCGTGGGACTGGATGTGGCTGGGCACGTGGTCCTGACTCTCCGTGGGACTGGGTGTGGCTGGGCACGGGGTCCTGACTCCCTCTGTGGGACTGGGTGTGGCTGGGCACGCGGTCCTAACTCTCCGTGGGACTGGCTGTGGCTGGGCACGCAGTCCTGACTCTCTCTGTGGAACTGGGTGTGGCTGGGCACGTGGTCCTGACTCTCCGTGGGACTGGGTGTGGCTGGGCATGCAGTCCTGACTCCCTCTGTGGGACTGGGTGTGGCTGGGCACGTGGTCCTGACTCTCTGTGGGACTGGGTGTGGCTGGGCATGCAGTCCTGACTTTCTCTGTGTGACTGGGTGTGGCTGGGAACGCTGTCCTGACTCTCTCTGTGGAACTGGGTGTGGCTGGGCACGAAGTCCTGACTCTCTGTGGGACTGGGTGTGCCTGGCACGTGGTCCTGACTCTCTCTGTGGGACTGGGTGTGGCTGGGCATGCAGTCCTGACTCTCTGTGGGACTGGGTGTGGCTGGGCATGCAGTCCTGACTCTCTGTGGGACTGGGTGTGGCTGGGCACGCAGTCCTGACTCTCTGTGGGGCTGGGTGTGGCTGGGCATGTGGTCCTGACTCTATGTGGGACTGGGTGTGCCTGGCATGTAGTCCTGACTCTCTCTGTGGGACTGGGTGTGGCTGGGCATGAGATCCTGACTCTCCGTGGGACTGGATGTGGCTGGGCACGTGGTCCTGACTCTCCGTGGGACTGGGTGTGGCTGGGCACGGGGTCCTGACTCCCTCTGTGGGACTGGGTGTGGCTGGGCACGCGGTCCTGACTCTCCGTGGGACTGGATGTGGCTGGGCACGTGGTCCTGACTCTCCGTGGGACTGGGTGTGGCTGGGCACGCGGTCCTGACTCTCCGTGGGACTGGGTGTGGCTGGGCACGGGGTCCTGACTCCCTCTGTGGGACTGGGTGTGGCTGGGCACGCGGTCCTGACTCTCCGTGGGACTGGATGTGGCTGGGCACGTGGTCCTGACTCCCTCTGTGGGACTGGGTGTGGCTGGGCACGCGGTCCTGACTCTCCGTGGGACTGGATGTGGCTGGGCACGTGGTCCTGACTCTCCATGGGACTGGGTGTGGCTGGGCACGCGGTCCTGACCCTCCGTGGGACTGGCTGTGGCTGGGCACACAGTCCTGACTCTCCATGGGCCTGGGTGTGGCTGTCCTTGAGTTCTGGGGCCAAGTGGCATGCAGACCAGGAAAGCCTGTCTGTGCTTCAAGGATCAGAGGCTGAGGAGAGGCTGCCTCTGTTACCTGCAGGCTCACTAGCCTCCACGCCTCTTTCTCCACTGCTGATGGGGATGGGGTCGGGTGGATTATGGACCACCATAATCCAACATTAAGGACCCCAGAAAATCAGAATTGTAACCAGATAAAAGTTACTTGAAATCACAGAGTAATGTATGAATGTCAACTACAATGCACACTAATCATTCATATCGTCTTGTTTTTCAAATTGCTAGTATTAAATGGCCTGTTGATATCAATGACATTTAGCAGCCCTAAATTCTGCTCTTTGTGTCAGATGCGTGGCAAACAATCTCTTAGCTGGGACAACAGTAAACGAGGCCATCAAGTTTGCCATACCACTGTCATCTGTCATGATTTAGAGCTCCAGAAACATAACGCTTGCCTTCCTCCAACTATACATCAGCAGAGCTAGGCAAGAAGGTTTGAAACATTTTCACCCACAGCCAACTTGGCAATTCATCACTGCTTTCCGAGCAGCTCTGTCCCCAGGCTGACACCTCCTATGTGTCCTCTTCTGGCTCTGCAAATCCTGAATAAACAGCCACAACGGCACATCAACCGCTCATTTACAAGGCCTTTTAGAAGCCGCGAGTTTTTGTCTAACGATGAGAGAAACATTTTGCCATGATCCCGACCTTCACTGTTCTACTCTAAGCTCTGCTCTCTCATCTGCAGATTGAGCGGAACAGCCTGGAGGTGCTCAGAGCAACATGAACTCATGGCAACCAAGTATTCACCATGTGCCTGATACACAGTAGATCCTCAGTAAACAGCGACTGAGGAACAGAGCCATAGGTTGGACAGAAGTTTTGTTTGGTGTCAAATCCAGTCTCATGAGAAGATCTTTGTACATGAATTCACTTTCTAATTGTCAAAAGCAAACCGAGTGTGTGGGAACCACTGCTTAGTCTTACGTGCCAGGCTATGAGGCAGTGAGGAAGCCCCTTCTACTCTGTGCATTCACTGCCTATGTTAGAAGAAATACAGGTTAGGAGGTGATCAGAATTTTGATGATTGGCAAACTCTATAGGATTTTAGTTCTCTGATGCCCGTGTCCCCAGTCTTCCTCCTTCTTCTAAAACTGAGGTAGGAATTGGCAGAGTACCTGTCCCAGGTCACCTCACCAACCATCACCTGTGTGACCCACCTGCCTTCAACTGCCCCATCAGTCTCCTGAACTGAAAACCAAGTCAATACCCGACACATCAATTCCATAATCTAAATTAGAAACTTTGTAAAATATAAATGTCTGTGGATACATGATCTCTAATGACCTATGAGACACTCCGCATCCCTGCTTTCAATCAAGCAGGTACCAATGAGATCAGTGGGGCTTTGCCAGGCCTCTTTCCCTGTCCAGAATCAGCTGAGAAGTGAGGGCAGCTCTCTGCAGATGGAGATGAACAGATAACATTGCTGCTCTGTTACCCAGAAAGCAATAGTGGAAGACTGAGATTTGCTAGTCAGATGGCCCATCACCACCCCACAGTTGGGTCCCTGTAAAATTACATGGGCTCACTGACTGCCCACTGGTCTGAGGGAGAGTTGAGAGACCGTGCTCTGTGTCTATAGACTTAAGTGGAACCAAATCAGGGAAGAAGACAAAGGACTGTCACCCCCCAAGTAGAAGGGCTGCTTCCTTTGTGAAGAAGAATGAGAAGCAAGTCAAAGGCCAGAAATATGAGGATCGAACCCATCCACATACTCTTCTGTCCCCTTCATAAACCAATTAGCTTTTTACACATTCATACCAGTAGCTCCTTCCAATCAGTTCCCAATTTCTCATAGAAAATAGCATTTTGCAAGTCATCTGGTCTTAAATCACGATGCCATCTTTGACTTATACATGGGCCCAGAGCCCATCTCATAATCCACTTGTCACACCGGCCACCACCCTGCTCTCAGCTCTCATCACCTTCACTGCTTCCTGACATTCCAAGTACTTGTTTTCACTTCCAAAACAGTGACTTCAGCACATCCTCCCCTTAGTTCACATCACTGCTCTATTTCTACATTTTGGAATTTAAGGCCCTTCCTACTGGGGTCAGAGAATAAGATGTTAGATAGCATCACTGACTCAATGAACATGAATTTCAGCAAACTCTGGGAGACAGTGGAGGACAAAGAAGGCTGGTGTGCTGTAGTCCATGGGGACTGACTTAGTGACTAAACAATAAAAACATATAACAACAACAACAGCAGCACGAGGTCACAAAGAGACATGACTGAGCGACTGAACAACAATAACAACATCTGAACGGTGACACTGCCGTGTCTCTTCCCCAAAGGGGGAAGTCCGGTGCCTCCACAAACTGACCACCTGCCGATTGTGCTTTATCCTTTATCCGTTATGCCTTCTTCCATCCAAATCCTCCAGGCTCAGTTCAAAATACGACCCCCATGAGCTTCCCCAAACAGCCCTCAGTTTCACAAGGGTTTTCACCGAATTATTTAATCTGCCCAGCATTTGCTCCTGGAACCCTGGCCATGCCTGTTTCCCACTGTACCTCGCAGGGTGCTGAGAGCAGAGCACCCCTGACACAGCCGCCAGATGATAATCAAGGTCGACCAACGCACAACACAGACAGAGCTCCAACGTGTCTCCAATACCTCACACCAGGCTCTCTGAAACCTGCACTCCAGACACCCACAGACCAGCGGAGTCGCTCCATACTGGCGTGGCCAAGGCAGCAGCAGAGCTGTAATCTCACATGTCTGAACACTAACAGCTCAACCTCATGATACTTATGATGGCCTGAAATTCTGTCTACTGGAGATCCACCAAAATAGGGTTCACGTCTAATTTAGGGTATATTCTCATCAATTCAGATGTTTTCTCATGAAACTTGGTCTACCACTTAAGGCATAACTTCACAAATAAAATGAACAACAAAAAAGGACTATTTCCTTCTCTAAATAGTCTTGATTTGTTTAAGCACTTGCTTCCAAATTTAAGCCATGCCATTAGACCCTGATGCTGGGAAAGATTGAAGGCAGGAGGAGAAGGGGATGACAGAGGATGAGATGGTTGGATGGCATCACTGACTCAATGGACATTAGTTTGAGTAAACTCCGGGAGTTGGTGATGGACAGGGAGGCCTGGCGTGCTGCAGTCCATGGGTCGCAAAGAGTCGGACACGACTGAGCGACCGAACTGAACTGAATTATCTTTAAGGAATTTCCTTACAGACTGGGAAATATAGGTCTAGAAGCCAGGGCTGATTTCAATAACTGAATTCTTGAGAGTAGATATAACAATAAGAGAAATGTATGTTAATTCAGTTCTGCATTAGAGAAGCCAGAGTATGTGGCTCATCAGAATAAAGATGACTATCTGCATTGCTTTGTCTCCTAATAGCAGAGAGTTGTTGGACTGGGTAATTTGAAAATCATTATATTATCACATTTAGCCTCTGCAGCCCTGGATGCCAAGGGTAGAAGTGAGCTATTTGACCAAGCAGCTATTTTTAGTAAATCCAAAAGATAAAACACCAGTAAGAAAAACACTTCATTGAATAGTATTTCTCCTCCTAAAACTATTTAGTCCTGAGTTGAAACCATAGGAGCTGAGGAAAAGTGAAGTCTATGAGGTTTTCTAGCTTTTGGTTAATTGTATGCAAACATGACATACGAGGAAAATCTTCTAAGCTGCCTTGCATATCATAGTAATGATAGTAACAGCAAACATAAATAAGAGATTGCATCAATTTCAAACCAATCTTACAATATCAGGCAGATATAAATAAATTTGGTATGAGAGTTCTGTATCTCTACTGAGTTCAAGAAATGTTTATATTGGTTTTGTCTCTGTGAAGTTCAAGAAATGCATACATTTGTGTATTCACAAATTTATATATATATATATATATACACACACATATATAAATTGATGTTGTTTGGTTGAATGTAGAAATGAAGAGGTCCTATTAGATAAATTTTTTAGCTTTGAATTATATAACCGTAGTTGGGGAGTCACTGAATACGAGATGATATAAAGACCATTTAAAAGCTCACATACTTTATTTCACCAAAAATTGCTTTGTGCTGCCTGCCCTGCACACCACTGCCATTAAATCTGAACATCACATTGACTTGAATTTATTTAGATAATGATGAAAAATAACAATCTTTGACTTTTAGCGTTCTACCTTTGATCAAATGAAGAGCATAATTTTCAGGTGCAAAGAGTGGCATAATTTTAAGTGCCATAATGACTCAGTGTTTCCTAAATGAGGGACCTTTTGAATGGTTTGTCCCAACTACTGATGTGCACAGCCACTGACGGCAGTAGGAGTTTAAATAAATTCTAGTGAGAGTCCCTCTCTATGACACTACTTTCCCCAAGTAAATGTATGTGTTATCTCTACATGGCATTTGAAGATCATAATTTGAAAAAAAATGATTTATTCCCATCCAACTTAATTTTGGTTCATCACACATACTTCTGATCCCCCAAATCCCTTTGGAATTAAAGAAGGAAATTAACTTTAAGGAAACCCTCAGAATTAAAGGAAGTTCCCTGCCAGTAATGGCAGAGTGGCTATTAGTAGGTAATAACTATTAACTCTGGACACCACATGAAAAATAACTCCTTGAAGGCAATGGAGAGTGAACAAGGGCAGGAGGGACCCAGAGAGGAGCTGGCACTTGGATGCAGGGAATGGCTTCTCTTTAAAAAAGAAAAAGATAGAAAATAATCACTTGACTCCAGTCAAATACCACAGAAAAGATGCTGCTCTGCCCCAGCCCAGGCCCATAAAGAGAGTGGGGAGCTAGGCTTTCCCCTCAGCAGCTATGAGGACAGGTCCAGCCTGAGGGCAGGGCCTTCTGTCGGGCAGCACTGACACCCACTCTCTGCAGGGGTGAGAGGGCGAGGGGAGCCTGGACCCCCAGCGACGAGCAGAAGCAGTCCTCCTGACACTTGCTGGGGCTGCGTCAAAGGAGGCCCAGTGGAAGCTGAGACTCCTACCACCCCAAGGCCAGGCTACCCACACAGTGTCAGGGGACACTGATACAGAGCTCGAGGTCCTGTATCTACCCAGCAGCAGCCAGAACCCAGGGCCCCCTCTGTCAATGGAAGCTGGGGGGAAGCCTCAGTTCAGTTCAGTTCAGTCACTCAGTCGTGTCTGACTCCTCAAGACCCCATGAACCACAGCACGCCAGGCCTCCCTGTCCGTTACCAACTCCTGGAGTCTACTCAGACTCATGTCCATCGAGTCAGTGATGCCATCCAACCATCTCATCCTCTGTCGTCCCCTTCTCCTCCTGCCTTCAATCTTTACCAGCATCAGAGGGGAAGCCTACCTGGCAGTAAGAAGGCTGTGGTACACCTTTCCCTGCAGAGCAGTGATTTTAAGTCTAGCTAAAACAGAAGGTTTCAATAAATCTAGAGTGCCATAATATAACACACGAAATGTCCAGGTTCCAATAAAAACACATGTGTCCTAATCATAACCAGGAAGATCAAACTGGGTTTTTTGAAAAATCAATAGATGTCAAGGAAGATATGACAGAGATGTTAGAATTACCTGACAAACAGTTTTTTAAGCAGCCACCGTAAAACGCCACAATGATCAATTACAAACATGCTTGAAACAAATAAAAAAAAAACAGAAAGTCTCAGCAAAGAAATAAAAGAGAGAAACAAAACTCAAACATAAGTTTTAGTATTTGTGTTGGTCTGCTTGGGCTACCATAACAAAGTACTATAGACTGGTCGACTTAAAATTTATTTTCTCACAGTTCTGGAGGCTGGCAAGTCCAAGATGGAGGTGTTAGCAGATTCTGGTGAGGACTCTTGTCCTGATTTACAGAGGGCTGCCTTCTCCCTGTGTACTCACATGGCCTCTCCTTGTTGCATGCATGTGGAGACAGAGAGATCTCTCTTCCTTTGCTTATACAGGCACTAATCCCATCAGATGAGGGTTGTACCTTTATGACCTCCATTAAATTTAGTTACAAAGGCTCTATGCTCAAATGCAGTAACACTGAGGATTAGGGTTTCAAAATATGAATTTGGGAGGCATAATTCAGTTCATAACATTCTACCACTGGCCCCCACAAAATCCATGTCCTTCTCACATGCAAAATCTATTCATTCCATCCTAGTAAGTCCCAAAGTCTTAACTCTTTCCAGGCATCAACTCTAATGTCTGAAGTCCAGTCTCATCTAAACATCATCTAAATCAGATATTGGTTAGATTCAATTCATCCTGAGGCAAAATTTGTCTCCAGCTGTGAACTTGTGAAACCAGTTATTTTGTTCTAAAATATAATGGTGGGATGGGTATAGGATAGACATTCCCCTTTCAAAACGAAAAGAAGGGCTGATAAGTCTCAAGCAAGTCCAAAACCTAGCAAGGCAAGTTCTACTAGATCTTAAAGCTCGAACATAATCCTCTCTGGTTCAGTGTTCGGGGAGCAGCCTCACACCCACTGCCTTGCAGGGAGTAGCACTCAGGACTCTGCTGATGGCAGAAGAGAGGCCGTCTCACTCCCTGGCCCATGCACGCTGCACCTGGGCTAGGACTGGCAGCTCTGAACCACTTTGGGGCTCATTCTTCCTGCTTCTGTTGACATGGCTTATAACACCATGGTAACCTTTTTTTTTTTGGGTGTTCCGTCATGAACAAACTTCCTCATTTTTGCAATATAAGAATTTCCCAAATCTTTAAGTTCTGGAATTTATTTTCATTTTTTTTTTGTTTTGGCTTAACAATTCCTTCTTTAATTCATCTGTTGCCTCTCAAGAGGAACCAAACAACTCCTCCAGCACTTTAGAAATTTCCTCAACTAAGTACCCAATTTCATTACTCACAAGGTTTACTTTCTACAAAACACTAGAATACAAATTAGTCAAGTGCTTTGCCGATTCATAACAAGAAGCATCTTTCCACCATTTTCCAAAAACCTGTTTCACATTTCTTTCTGAGACCGCACCAGAAAACCTTTAACATCCAAGTTTCAAGCAGCATTCTATTCATGATTATTTGGGTATTCTCTAAGAAGATGAAAATTTTCTCTCTAGTGCTTTTTTTTTTTCTTTTGGAGCCCTAACCAGTATCTTCAATATCCTCATTTCAGCCAACAACAGTCCCTTCATAGCAACCTCAGCTTTTTTAAACATTCACTACAAAACTCTCCAGCCTCTATCCCTTACCCAGTTCTAAAGCCACATTCACATTTTCAGGCCTTTGCCAGAGTAACACCTACTTCTCATAACCAAAATCTGAATTAGTCAGGGTTCTCCAGAGAAACAGAAACAATAGGATATGTGTGTGTATATCATCTCTATATATACACACACATATATATAACTTATTATAAGATATACACAGTTATGTATATGATTTATTATAAGGTGTTGCCTTATGAAGTAATAGTAGCCTGAAGTCCCAAGATCTGCAGTCAGTAAGCTGAAGACCCAGGAGAGCTGATGGTGCAGTTCCAGTTTGAGAACTGTTAGGCTGGAGACCCAAGAAGAGCTGTTTCAGTTTGCATCCAAAGGCAGGAAAAGACCAACATTCCTGCTCAGGGCAGTTAGGTAGGAGGGGTTTCTTACCCATGGGAAAGTCAGCCCTTCTGTTCTATTTCAGGTCTTCAACTGATTGAACAAGGTCCACCTACATTAGGGAAGGCAATCTGCTTTATTCAGTCAACCAATCTAAATGTTAATCTTATTAAAATATATCCTCACATGCACACCCAGAATAATGTTTAACAAGTTTCTAGGCATCCTGTGGCCCAGTCAAGGTGACACATAAAATTAAAGAAAATAATAACTAATAACCATAATAAGAAGCTCACTAAATGGGTTCATCAGCAAGATAGAGGGAACAAAAGAAAGTATCAGTAAAATTAAATATACAACAATAAAAATTAAGTTTATCTGAAAAATAGAGTATTGGGTTGCACCTATTAGGCCTAAGAGGCCTGTACTCAACCATCCTCTAGACTGGAGAAACAGTCAGTGACAGAGGTGTCAATGGTTTAAAGGATGAGGGAGCTTACACGTCTGAAGCAAGGTCCTGGCTGGGTGGCCGGCAGGACATGGTAGCCACCTTTGCTCAGGGGGTAGGGGAGATTGCCAATTACAGGGGGAAATGGTACCAAGTTGGCTCATCAGTTACCAGGGAGACCACCAGAGGGGCCCAGTCCTCACCAACCCTTTGATAAGAGGAGAAGAGAGGAGAGTTCTGACCTAAAGCTAGAAGAGTTGTTAGCTGGGGCCTGGGACAAGTATCTAAGTCAGTCATGTGAGTAGGGTGTAGGTGTATATCCACTGGTCAGGCAGAGGATATACAGACAGCAAGAGAAAAGCCATCTTGAGGAGCCTGACCACACACAGATGCAACCGAAAAAAACGCAAAGAGCCTCAGAACTTGTGGGAATACAACAAAAGATTTAATATTTACGTCATTGAAATCAGGAAAGAAGAAGAGAAAGAGGATGGGGCAGAAAAAGTATTCAAAGTAATAACTGCTCAAACTTCCTAAATTTGACCAAAAACCTACAGATTCAAAAAGTAGAGCAAATCTCAAATCAGATAAACCCAAAGAAATCCACACTAATACACATCATAGTCAAACTTCTCTAAAGACAAAAAAAAGAAGCCTGAAAGCAACAAAGAGAAAAGATATCTCACCTATGAGGAGAGATATGATTTGAATTACAGCAGATTTCTCATCAGAAACCATGGAGGCAAGAATAAAGTAGCACATTTTTCAAATGCCACAGAACTGTCAGAACAGAATCTTATATTCATTAAAAATGTTCTTCAGGTATGAAGAGAGAAATCAAGGTATTTTCAGATGAAGAAAAACTAAGAGAATTTATTGCCAGAAGTCTATCCTAAAGGAATGGTTAAAGGAAGTTTGCTAAGCAGTTATAAAGGAGCCTGTAGCCCTCCAGGCTCCTCTGTCCATGGGGATTCTCCAGGCAAAAATACTGGAGTAGGGTTGCTATGCCCGCCTGCAGGGGATCTTCCCAACCCAGGGATACAACTCAGGTCTCCCGCATCACAGGCAGATTCTTAACCATCTGAGCCGCCAGGGAAGCCCAGTTTTAATATAACATTTATTTCAAAATGTTTTATTTTATTTTTATGATAAAATAATTTTTAGTTATAAAAGAAGAAATCTTGGGACACTGGGAGTACAATAAAAGAACACCATAAGCAAAAATAGAGGAAAAAAAATATCCTTTTTCTCTTGAGATTTCAAAATTAAGTTTGATGGTTCAAATAAACACCACAATACTCTCTGACGTGATTCTAGGTGAATACAGACAAAATGTTTAAGACAACTATATTTTCACTATTTTAGGATAAAGGAACATAGCTTTCATATGAACTGGTAAAATAAGAACAACAGTAAACTGTAATAAGTCATGTATATATAAAGTAATATCTACAGCAATAACTTAAAAGATGTACAAGAAGATACAAACAAAACAGTATAAATTAAAAAAAAAAAACGGAATCATAATAAATGTTCTGCTAACCCACATGGAGTCAGGAAAAGGAAAATAAAGAAACAGAAAACAGAGAGCAGAAAGCCAAAAAATCAAATAAAGTGGCAGACAAGCCTTCCAAAAAGTGTAAATTATGAGAATACACCAATTAAAAGATAGAGACTGGCAAAGTGAATTTAAAAATATGACCCAAACATACACCAACTACAAGAAATTCATTTTAACATGATGATTAAGCAAATGGAAATAACTCACTCCTACACATATATCATTCAAATATAATCAAAAGAAAGTAGGAGTGGCCATATAGATTTCAGGTAAAGTAGACTTTAAAATAAAGAAAATTACCACAGAGAGGAATATTATGCAATCATAAAGGGTTGATTCACCCAGAAGAGACTATAATCCTGAATGTGTGTGCACCAAAGAACAAGTGAGAAATACATGGAACAAAAAAGTACTGAAGTGAAAGTAGGAATAGTTAATTGCACAATTAGTTGGAGCCTTCAACACCTCTTGCTCAACAACTGATGTAGACAGAAAATCAGCAAACAATATAGAATTCACAACAGCATAGTCAACAGGATCTAATTACTACTTGTAGAGCATTCCACCAGGTAACTGCAAAATATACATGATTTTCAAGTGTTCAAAGAACAAATACCAAGATGAATCCTCTGGGTCATGAAATAAACTCCCATAGATGTAAGAAAGGTGAAATCATATAGAAGGCGTCCTCTGATTATAATGGAATTAAACTAGAAATCAATAACAGAACGATAACAGGAAAATCCCAAACTGTTTAAAAATTAAATAACCACATCTAAATAATCAAATGTTCATATAGAACATCTGAGAAAAAGTGACTCAACATAGCAATGACTACCATGAAATAAGGAGTTCCGAGGTGGGTAATGGAAATTGGGTCATTAAGGGCTCCTGGAGGAGGTGACCTGGAATCTGAGAAGTGAAAACAAGAAAGAACCGCCTGGTGCACGTCTAGGGGTAAGGAGCTGTTTCCCCAGGAGCATATCCTAGAGGGCAAAAGCCCTCACTTGCTTTCTCTCAGTTACAGGCAGGGAAATCATTCTGAAAGGACAAGTGTGTGTGCCCCACTGCCTCTCCAGCTTTCCCAAGCACACTGAAGTGCATCTTGAGTTTATTTACATATAGTATCTAAAGGCTTCTGAATAAATGTGGAAATAACCCCAAAGTATATCCATGGTTCTTACTTGTGAAAATAACTTACAGCTGCCAAATTTCAGAGGGCAGGCGTGGGCATCCATTGGGAAGTCTTCAAGTTGCATTGGGCACTCTGCAGAGATGGTCAAGCTGAAAAACAAGAGATGGGGACCTTTCAATGACTCGTCAACTCTATTTATTGGACACCATGTTCCAGAAAGGCATATTAAGTACTCCACTCATTATTTTAATTAAAGTCTTTTATGAAATTGTCTAAACTGTTGCATCAAATTACATAGGATTACATTGTAGGTGAATATTATTTAGAAATAAGGTTTAAATCAAATCTACTCAGGAGTTATGTGGCTTGATGTGTCTGTACATACATTACCACTTGTAAAGCAATTTGAGATGCCTTTAAAAATAATTTATTCTTTTATTCTCACGTCACTTACCAAGAGTAATCTAAAAAACTTCACTTGACCAGGCCTAAAATATATTTTTTCAGAAATATATTTATATATTCAAAATATATATTCAATATATTCAAAAATATAAAATATATTTTTTCAGAAATAAGCTCAAAAATATAAATGTGGAATAAATGCACAGTCCATATTTTGACCCCTGAACATTCATTGGAAGGACTGATGCTGAAGCTGAAGCTCCAATACTTTGGTCACCTGATGAGAAGAGTCAACTCATTGGAAAAGACCTCGATGCTGGGAAAGATTGAGTGCATGAGGAGAAGGGGGTGGCAGAGGATGAGATGGTTGGATGGCATCATCAACTCAATGGACATGAGTTTGAGCCAACTTGAGGAAATAGTGACAGACAGGGAAGTCTAGCGTGCTGCAGTCATGGGGTTGCAAAGAGTCGGACCCACTGAGTGACTGAACAACAGCAACAAGCTTTAACCAAAAGTTGGCTATAATTATCAGGTGTGGGGCTGCTACCATGAAACTTCAGAGTAAGTGAAATGCAACTTTCCTATTGTTTTTAACCCAAGTCTGGTCTTCCAGATAATAATCCCATCCACTACCACCGTCACTAATGACTGAAACAGCACTGGGCATAAGAGCTGCTGGTCTGTGCCAGGCACTGTGTTAAGTGCTTCACCTATATTAACACATCTATAGAATAGCATGATTTATTGCTATTACCATCCCAGTTTCAAGGTAAGAAAGTCAGACACAGATATTAAGGGATCCGGACAAGAATGCACAGACCCTAACGACAAGTCCTCCCACAGGTTCTGTGACCTGAGGGCTGGCTGTATTTGCAGAGCTGTCCCTGTGGTGCTTTTATTTTTTTTACAGAGCTACTAATTAGGTAGTAAATCTAAATTTCTTTAGGAGTTAATCTTCTGTTTCTCGATGTTTAATAATATTATTTAAAATGAAAAATAATTACCTAAAATGAAACCAAATTGCACAATTTTCAACTTTAAAATGGATGTTACAATTCTATTTTGTTATATTAAGTCTGGATCTTGCCTATGTGCCTGGGATGAGAGTCAAAATATACAATCATTTTTGTCTTTACTGCTTCCTTCTTTCAAGATAGATTAACCTTTTGCTCTTTAATTGGGCACATAATTCACACTTGACAATTCCAGATGGAGTGGTCAATGCATGTATTCTCTGAATGGAGCTAAAACATGTGTCAGTGGAAGGAAGGTGTGTGTCCATCACAGAGAGGAAATTTTCTGGTGGTCTGGGGGGACCACTCTCCCCCAAATGGGGTCAGTTCTAAGGGATGTGAGTGCAGGTGGGTGAGAATATACCATAAAAGTTTCACATTCAGGCAGGGAAATGATATTTAAAATTATATGCCACCTATGTTCATAGAAGAATATGGAAAATGCAGAAGAATTGTAAGTAAAAAAGTTACAAATACATATCATTTCACTTATAATTTCACCTCATGCATGTTGTCCAGATTTTTTCACAGGTACATATGTTCTCATTTCATTCTTCTTGGTTTATAAAATTCAGTCTTTTGGTTACCCAACATTAGAGTAGAGGTATTCCCCAAATCATTAAAATCTCTACAGAATCATGACTTTGAAAGGTGCAATATTTAACTGTAGCATGCAGATGTGTAAGTATGTGCAGGATATAGATATATATCTGTATATGTGTGGACATCTTCAAGCATAAACTATATAAAATGGAGTATTATTAGAGATGACGAAATAAGTAAGGTAAAGGAATATTTATTTAGTAGAACTAAGAAAACAGGACTTAAAAACCACAGCCTGTGAGGAGGACATTCAGCCAACATAAAAGAAAACAGTGTTACTCTATTCAGTTGTTAGTAAACTTAAGCCATTTGTTAAAAGAGATAGTGGGACAGAAAAACTTAAGTGAGTCAAATATGTTCTGGAGAATAAAATCACAATGACCCAGTAAATCTAGAATTTTCTTGAGAAACAAATTTATAGTAGGGAAATAGAAGGCATATACAAAGCTACAGTGCCACGTACAATGCAGTAACTGTGAAAATAAGCACATGAAGAAACGGTCGTATGGAAGCACAGAGAATGCTGATGACCAGGAAAGTCTGTCTCACACGCAGCCTCGGTTCCAACAGCTGATGGCCCTGGTGTAAGGAACATGCTGGGCTCAGCCCGTGGGAACGCGGCAGGGCAGTGAGTGGGGTGCTTCAGGTGCAACCGACTGGCATAGCCCTGCTGCAGGGCTCGCAGACCCCAACCAGCAGACCCAGCGCTGCAGACGTCACGTTGCCCCCACCCAGCTCAGCAACTACTGGCTGCACTCCCACCACGGAGTAACATAGAGAGGGTCCTTCCGTGGCAGAATCTCCTCTCGAGACACTAGCATGGCTGGAGCTCACACAACTGGGCTTCTGTCCCTTGGAAAACACCCCTCGGCCCACTGGGTCTGGAGGCTGCCCTGGAGCCACATGTGTTGGCCGGGTTCTTGACAATGTGGTGAGTCATGGTTAACTCCTCTGCCTTTTGCTTGGAGCTGGTTCTCTGCTTCAGTGTCCATGGCCATGGTGGGCACCTGCATTCCTGCTGTTTATCAGAGAAGACCCCCGCAGGGAGACTTGGCCTCCCACCTTTATCACTCTGCCCACTCCTGACTTTTTGTCCATTTCTTCACATACTCCTTCTTCTTGGCTAACAGCGTGTGTCTATAAGAGAGGTGAGGAGCCATCCCTTCTGTAACTGTGGTTTTGGCATCTCATGTCTTGCTTTATTCTGGCTGTTTGGCCCTGAGATCTAGCCCAAGACTGCTGCACTGACAGTTTACAATGGCAAGGAATGTATACCAAAGAGTCTGCTTTTGGCATACAGCAGGAGAAAAGTGTGGGTAGAGACAGGTAGGAAGAATTTAAGTGGATCTAAAAATAAAACTCTTTTGAAGAAAAAACATAAAACATAGTAAAACATAAAAAGAAGTAAAAACATAAAAAAGATTCTACAATTACCATCTCGATAAGTGTTATCATTAGAGCCTCTGAGATTGTTTCCCCAATTTAATAGATTTCCTTAGAATTAGAATTCCAAACATCAAAAAAATATACTTCATTTATGGTAGCATCTCTCCTCTAAGGAATCAATGTAGATAAATTTCCCAATAGCAAATGTTTCAACCTTAGTAAGAGAACATTAAAAATTTTGATCTCTTTGAACATTTTTTAAAAAGGCTTTTATAGTATTCAAACAACGTCTCTAGATAAGAGAGACCCTTCCATTCATGGGATCCTTAAAATGTAGTGTCCCTTAATGTATAATCAACCTCCTTCACACAAAATTGAGATCAAAGCACTCCATAGAATATGGACTGTCATAGCAAAGGAGCTAGCCAGGGCATCTCATAGAAACACTTTTCTTAAAAGGTTAATGAATGTCTTTATGGAAAAACTTCAGTGAATTATTGGTAGATCCAAGGATATGGTTTTCTTCCCCAAAGGTTATATTTCTGTTTTACTTCCAATTTCTAAAGACATTTAAGCAGTAACTTATTGGAATGTAAGATCCATTTTTAATATCTTAATTTTAGGGCCGGGAAAAGGGCATTTTGTGACTTAAGCTGTTTGCTTCAACTTGGATGTAAACTCCCTAGAGAGCTCTTTGCTTGCACAGGGGCAGCCCACAGTGCAGCATGCTTTAAGATGTTAAAATAGCCAAATTCTAGAGTAGCTTTGCCATTAAAGAATTGTGAGACCTTTGTAAACTGCCTAACCTCTCTGATCCAGCTTATCCAAATGGAAAAGAAAATAGTAACAGCTGCTTTATCCTCTGGGAAAAAAAAAACAAAAGTTAATAGGCGTGAATAGAGATTTCTATTTCTACCCAATATGCTCTTCAGAGCCAAGCCTTCTTCATTTACATGAAAATACTGCGTGGATACAATAGGTGTTGTGGCAGACAGAATAATGGTCCTGCAAAGATGTCCATGTCCTAATCCCCCAAACCTCATGACTTGTAAATATGTTACCTTAAATAGCAGAAGGGCTTTGAGGATGTGATTAAGTGAAGGCCTCTGGGAGATGGGAGATTATCTTGGATTATCCAGATGGGCCCAGCAGAATCGTACAGGCAGGAGTGTCAGTCAGAAGCCATGCAGTGGGAGATTGGTTCAAGCCAGCAGAGGAGAAGGGTGCGTACTCACCTCCTCCCGTGAGAGCACTGAAATCACCACTAACCACTAACCACTCGTCGACAAGGGGTGCTGGAACCCACCGAAAGAGATACCCCACGCCCAAAGACAAAGCCGCAACAAGAGAGTAGGAGGTGCGCAACCATAACAAAGTCCAATTCCATAACCGCCGGGTGGGCGGCCCACAGACTGGAGGACAATTACACCACAGAGGTTCTCCCACTGTTGTGAAGGTACTGAGCCCCAGGTCCGACTCCCAGCCTGGGGATCTGGCAAAAGGATTAGAAATCCCCAGGGAATCTGATGTTAAAGGCCAGCAGGATCTGAGTGCAGATTTCCACAGGGCTGGGGAAACAGATTCCATTCTTGGAGGACAGACACAAAATCTTGTGCACCAGGACCCAGGGGATAGGAGCAGTGACCCCACAGGAGATGGAACCAAACCTGGCTGCTGGTGCTGGAGCATCCCTTGCAGAGGCATGGTTGGCAGAGCCCCCTTAGGGGACAAGGGCACTGGCAGCAGCGGTTCCAGATGTACCTGTAGGCATGAGCCCTCACGGAGCTTGTCACCATTGCCCCTACAATAAAGCCTGCTGAGTCCAGGGCTGGGTTGCCTTAGATCAATTCAAACCCATCAGTAAACAACTATATTAAAATTGTACTAAGCAAAGTCCTGCCCCCCAGATAGAACCAGTGCTATCCATGGTCAGTCTGTCCCATCAGGAGCTTCATTCACCAGAGGGCAGATAGCAGAATCAAGGCCAAATTACTAGAACCTTCAGAACGAAAACCACAATCACAGAAAGTTAATCAAAATGACAAGGCAGAGGATTATGTCCCAGATGAAGGAACAAGAGAACACTTCAACTAGATGAACTAAATGAAGCAGAGGTAGGCAACCTTCCAGAAAAAGAATTCAGAATAAGAATAGTGCAAATAATCCAGGATCTCAGAAAAAGAATGGAGGCAATAGAGGCAAAGATTGAAAAGATGCAAGAAATGTTTACCAAAGACCTAGAAGAACTAAAGAATAAACAGAGATGAAAAATACAATATAATACCTGAAATGAAAAATGCACAAGAAGGAATCAATAGCAGAATAACTGAGGCAGAAGAATGGATAGGTGACCGGGAAGACAGAATGGTGGAAATCACTGCCACAGAAGAGAAGGAACAAAAATAATGAAAAGAAATGAAGACAGCCTAACAGGCCTCTGGAACAATATTAAACAAACCAACATTTGCATTCTAGGGGGTCCCAGAAGGAGAAGAGAAAAAGGACCTGATAAAATATTTGCTCACATGCTAGTAAAGTAATGCTCAAAATTCTCCAAGCCAGACTTCAGCAACACGTGAACTGTGAACTTCCTGATGTTCAAGCTGGTTTTAGAAAAGGCAGAGGAACCAGAGATCAAATTGCCAACATCCGCTGGATCATGAAAAAAGCAAGAGAGTTCCAGAAAAACATCTATTTCTGCTTTATTGACTATGCCAAAGCTTTTGACTGTGTGGATCACAATAAACTGTGGAAAATTCTTCAAGAGATGGGAATACCAGAACACCTGACCTGACTCTTGAGAAATCTGTATGCAGGTCAGGAAGCAACAGTTAGAACTGGACATGGAACAACAGACTGGTTCCAAATAGGAAAATGAGTACGTCAAGGCTGTGTACTGTCACCCTGTTTATTTAACTTATATGCAGAGTACATCATGAGAAACGCTGGACTGGAAGAAGCACAAGCTGGAATCAAGATTGCCAGGAGAAATATCAATAACCTCAGATATGCAGATGACACCATGCTTATGGCAAAAAGTGAAAAAGAACTTAAAAGCCTCTTGATGAAAGTGAAAGTGGAGAGTGAAAAAGTTGGTTTAAAGCTCAACATTCAGAAAACGAAGATCATGGCATCCGGTTCCATCACTTCATGGGAAATAGATGGGGAAACAGTGGAAACAGTGTCAGACTTTATTTTTCTGGGCTCCAAAATCACTGCAGATGGTGACTGCAGCCATGAAATTAAAAGATGCTTACTCCTTGGAAGGAAAGTTATTACCAACCTAGATAGCATATTCAAAAGCAGAGACATTACTTTGCCAACAAAGGTCCGGCTAGTCAAGGCTATGGTTTTTCCTGTGGTCATGTATGGATGTGAGAGTTGGACTGTGAAGAAGGCTGAGCGCCAAAGAATTGAGGCTTTTGAACTGTGATGTTGGAGAAGACTCTTGAGAGTCCCTTGGACTGCAAGGAGATCCAACCAGTCCATTCTGAAGGAGATCAGCCCTGGGATTTCTTTGGAAGGAATGATGCTAAAGCTGAAACTCCAGTACTTTGGCCACCTCATGCGAAGAGTTGACTCATTGGAAAAGACTCTGATGCTGGGAGGGATTGGGGGTAGGAGGAGAAGGGGATGACAGAGGATGAGATGGCTGGATGGCATCACTGACTCGATGGACGTGAGACTGAGTGAACTCCAGGAGTTGGTGATGGACAGGGAGGCCTGGCGTGCTGCGATTCATGGGGTCGCAAAGAGTCGGACACGACAGAACGACTGAACTGAACTCAAAATATTTGATGAGATAATAGCTGAAACCTTGTTTAACACGGAAAAGGAAACAGCCAGCCAGGTCTAGGAAGTGCAGAATCCCAGGCAGGATAAACCCAGGGGGGACACGCTGAGACACATAGTAAGCAAACTGACAAAAATTAAAGACAAAGATAAAAATAGAAAAAACAACTGCAGAGGAAGGAATATTCCCAAACTTATTCTATGAGGCCACCATCACCCATACCAAAAACAAAGATACCTAAAAAATTATAGGCCAATATCACTGATGAACATAGATGCAAAAATTGTCAATAAAATAGTAGCAATCCAAATCTAGCAATACATTAAAAGAACATAAAGGGAACATACCTCAACTCATAAAGGCCATACAAACCTACAACTAACATCACACTCTCTGGTGCAAAGCTGAAAGCATTTCCTCTAAGATTAGGAACAAGAAAGGAAGTCCACTCTTGCCGCTTTTATTCAACACAGTTTTGGAAGTCCTAGCTACGGGAATCAGAGAAGAAAAAGAAGTAAAGGGAATCCAAATTGGAAAAGAAGTTAAACTATCATTGTTTGCAGATGACAGGCTTCCCAGGTGGCGCCAGTGGTAAAGAACCCACCTGCCAATGCAGAAAACATGAGACATGGGTTCAATCCCTGCGTTGGGAGGAGGAAATGGCAACCCACTCCAGTATTCTTGCCTAGAGAATCCTATGGACTGAGGACCCCGGCAGGCTACAGTCCATGGGGTCTCAAAGAGTCAGATATGACAGGATCAACACAGCACACATGATACTATACACAGAAAATCCTAAAGATGCTCTGAGAAAATGACCAGAACTCATCAATGAATATGGTGAACTGCAAGTTACAAAATTAACACAGAGAAATCTGCTGCATTTCTATACACTAACAAGAAAAGACCAGAAGGAGAAATTCAAGAAACAGTTACATTTACCATCACATAGGAAAGAATAAAATAGTAGGAATAAACCTACCTAAGGAGACAAAAGACCTGTACTCTGAAAACTACAAGAAATTGAAGAAGACTCAAACAGATGGAAAGATACACTGTGTACTTGGAATGGAAGAATCAATATTGTCAAAATGACTATACTAGCCTAAGCAATCTACATATTCAATGCAATCCTTATCAAACTACCAATGGCAATTTTTTAACAGAATTAGGGAAAAAAACTGTATGGAGAGACAATAGACCCTGAGTATCTAAAGCAATCTTGAAAAAGAAAAACAGAAGTGGCAGAATCAGAATGGCTCTCTGACTTCAGATTATACCACAAAGATATAGTTATCCAAACAGTATACTACTGGAACAAAAATAGAAATATAGATCAAGGGAATAGGGTAGAAAGCCCAGAAATAAAGCCATGCATCTAAGGTCAATTAAGCTCTGAAAAGGAGGCAAGACTACACAATGTTGGAATGACTGTCTCTTCATCAAATGGTGCTGTGAAAACTGGACAGCTGTATGTAAAAAACAAAATCATATCCTTCTCTAACACCACACACAAAAGTAAGCTCAAAATGTTTAAAGACCGAAAAGACCTAAATGTGAAACCAGACGCTCTAAAACTCCTAGAGGAAAACATAGGAAGAATACTCTGACATAAATCACAGCAATATCTTTTCAAATGTCTCCCATAATAACAGAAATTAAAACAAACATAAATGGGACCTCAAAAACCTCAAAAGCTTTTGCACAACAAAGAAAACAACAACCAAAACAAAAAGACAACCACAGACTGGGTAAAAAGATTTGCAGATAATTTGACTGACAAGGGATTAGTCTCCAAAATCTACAAACAGCTCATGAAGCAAGCCAATCAAAAAATGGTCAGAAGATCTAAAAAGATCTTTCTCCAAAGAAGACATACAGATGGCCAAGAGGCACATGAAAAAGTGTTCAACATCACTAATAATTAGAGAAATGCAAATCAAAACTACAATGAGATAGCAACTCACACCAGTCAAAAGGGCTATCATCAAAAAATCCACAGCCAATAAATGCTGGAGAAGGGAACCCTGCTACACTGTCAGTGGGAATGGAGCTGGTACAGACACTATGGAGAACAATATGGAAGTTCTTTAAAAAACTAAAAATAGAGCTATCATATGACCCTGAAATCTCACTCTTGGGCATATATCCAGAGGAGAAAAACTGGTCTGAAAGGATACATGCACCACAATATTTATTGCAGCACTGTTTACAATAGCCAAGACATGAAAGGAACCTAAATGTCCATCAACAGAGGAATGGATAAAGAAGATGTGGTACATATATACAATGTAATATTACTTAATATTACTCAGCCATCAAAAAAGAATGAAATAATGCCATTTCCAGCAACATGGATGGATGCAGAGACTGCATACGCGGTGAAATAAGACAAAGCAGAAACATCATATGACATTGCTTTTATGTGGAACCTAAAAAGGCATGATAGAAATTAACTTATTTATAAAACAGACTCACAGATTTAGAGAACGAACTTATGGTTGCCAGGGGGAAAAGGTTGGGGGGAAGGGAAAGTTGGGGAGTTTGGATGTGCAGGTACACTCTGCTGCATTTAAAATGGATAATCAACAAGGATCTACTTACCGTACAGCAGAGTACTTACTGTACTCTGTTCAATGTTATGTGGCATCCTGGATGGGAGCAGAATTTGGGGGAGAACGGACACATTTATATGGATGGCTGAATCCCTTTGGTGTCCATTTGAAACTGTAACAACATTGTTAATCCGTTACACTCCAATACAAAATAAAAAGTTTGTTTTTGTTTTTTTTTTTTTTAAAGAAGGTAGCAGAAGGGAAAGTCAGAGTGATTCAAAACATAAGACAATGTCATCATTGCTGGTTCAAAGATAAAGGGAAACATGATGAGGAATGTAAGTGACCTGAAGGAGCTGAGAGAGGAATCCAGCTGACAGCAAGAATACATCCTCAACACTGCGACCACAATAAACTGAATTCTGCCAACAACCTTACACTGCTGATCCTGTTCGTGATGCCCACTGTCTTGCTGTTTACACTGTTTGCTGAAGGCAGGTAGACAAGGCGCCATCTAAGAGGCTGGAAGGAAACTCGAGGAGCCACAGGAACGGCGTGTTGCAGCAGTAATGCCGCTGTTTTCTAGGTGGAGCTCACATGTGCCAATAGCACAGAGTGGCTCGTGAGCAAGCGAGTACCTCGTGACGTGCATGCGTGGTGCTATAAATGATCTCAGCTGTTACCTAGTCATCATTTACAAAACGTGGGGTGAGAGAGCAGAACATGCCATCCTGGCCAATTTGCTCTCTCCCCACAAACCCAAGTGAGCTGGGAACAGATTCTCCCCCACAGTCTCTGGCTAACAGGCCAGATCATCAAACATCTTGATTTCAGCTCTGGGAGACCCAAAACAGAGGAACTAGATTTCTGACCTACAGAACCACAAGATAGTAAATTTGTGCTGTTTTAGGCCACTAAGCATGTGGTCAGGAGAAGGCAATGGCACCCCACTCCAGTACTCTTGCCTGGAAAATCCCATGGATGGAGGAGCCTGGTAGGCTGCAGTCCATGGGGTCGCTAGGTGTCGGACACGACTGAGCGACTTCCCTTTCACTTTTCACTTTTATGCTTTGGAGAAGGAAATGGCAACCCACTCCAGTGTTCTTGCCTGGAGAATCCCAGGGACAGGGGAGCCTGGTGGGCTGCCATCTATGGGGTCGCATAGAGTCGGACAGAACTGACTTAGCAGCAGCAGCAGCAGCAAGCATGTGGTCATTTGTTATTATATTACAGCGAAAGAAAAGTATTGCACCAGATAACCAATCCAGACTTTCCTTCTACTCCAAGACCCATCAGAATCCAGGCCTACTTGACTAAGCCCAGCTAGTTTCCCTCTGCTCACAAACACTGGCTTTTGATATCTGCCAGGTCAGGCTCAGCTCTGTACACAGAGGTTTTATTTTTTGAAGTAGAAAAAAAAAAAAAAAAAAAAAACCAGTAGATGATGACAGCATAGTATGAACTCAGAGAGCATGTGGTGTGTGCAGATCTGTGCTGTCCAGATCCCCCTCAAGGAAGGCCTTCTTCTGCCCCGCTGCAGGGGTACAGTCAGCGGACAGCCCCTGCTGTCAGCTCTTGGAGGATCCACTTGAGCTGCAGGGAGCCAACTTCCTCAAGGCCACATTCTTCCCAAGGAAGTTTGTGTCTGTGACTAAGCAGAGGAGTGGACAGAGAGAGGCTCGGCCATTTGGGCTCAACGTGGGCCACTCTGAATGTTCATGAGGCTGGCTGACTCCCTATCAGGCTCATGTTGCAGTTTGACTTCTTGTGCCCAAACCTGCTCCTTGCTTTCTTCATAGGTTAATTCCTAATAAACAACTTGAAACTTGCTCCCCTCCAAAAGAAGTGATGTGATGACAAAAGCAGAATTTAATGGGACTGCCGTCATGAACCCTAGGGATGCAGGTGGTTTCTTGAAGCTGGAAGAGGCAAGGAAAGGCTTCTCCCCTAGAGAATCCAGAAGGAATACAGGCCTGCTGCCTGCAACTTGATTTCAGCCTAACACCTTTTTTAGCCTCTTTTTGGACTTTTGATCCAAAGAACTGTAAGATAAATTGTGTTTTAGCCAATAAATTTGTGATAATTTGTTACAACATCAATAGGAAAATAATACAAAATCTGCTACCTAGAAGTGGGATGCTACTGTAACATACCTAAAAAATGTGGAAACGATTTGGAACTGGACAATAGGAAGTAGCTGTAAGAATTCTGAGATTAACACAGAAAACACTTGGACTACACTGGACAGACTAGTACTTGAAATGTGAATGTTGATGGTTCTGTAATGAGAATTTGTAGTGAGAAGAAAGGTAGTTAAAACCTATATTAATAAACACACTGTTCCTAGCAATATGAACATTCAGTTCAGTTCAGTTCAGTCGCTCGGTCATGTCCAACTCTTTGCGACCCCATGAATCGCAGCACTCCAGGCCTCCCTGTCCATCACCAACTCCTGGAGTTCACTCAGACTCACGTCCATTGAGTCTGTGATGCCACCCAGCCATCTCATCCTCTGTCATCCCCTTCTCCTCCTGCCCCCAATCCCTCCCAGCATCAGAGTCTTTTCCAATGAGTCAACTCTTCGCATGAGGTGGCCAAAGTACTGGAGTTTCAGCTTTAGTATCATTCCTTCCAACGAAATCCCAGGGCTGATCTCCTTCAGAATGGACTGGTCGGATCTCCTTGCAGTCCAAGGGACTCTCAAGAGTCTTCTCCAACACCACAGTTCAAAAGCATCAATTCTTTGGTGCTCAGCTTTCTTCACAGTCCAACTCTCACATCCATACATGAACATTAAAGGCCCTAATAATGAGGGCTCAGAAGGAAATTAGGAAACTGGAAATTGGAGGACAGAAGACTCTCGCTATACAGCGACAGAGGCTCATGTGGAAAGCAGAACTTATAAAAGATGATAGTAAGCTAAACAATGCCCCTTAAAGATATCAGGTCCTAATTCTGGGAAGTTGAAACATTACCTTATATGGAAAAAGGGTCTTTGCAGATGTGATTAAGTTAAGGGTCTTGAGATGGGGAGACTGACAAGATGGGCACTAAATGCATCATAAAGACACTTATAAGGGAAAGGCAAAGGAGACTGCAGAGACAAAAGAAATGGGATGGGATGAAAGCACGGCTATTGGAAGATGCTGTGCTGCTGGCTTTGAAGATGCAGGAAGGTGTCCTGATCCAAGGAATGCAGGTATGCAGCTCTGGAGACTGGAAAAGGCAAGTAAACAGACTCTGGCCTACAGCATCCGGAGCCCTGCCAAAGCCTTGATTTTGCCCCAGTGACACAGATTTCAGACTCATGGTCTCCAGAAATCTAACAGAATAAATGTGTGTTGTTTTAAGTCCTCAAGTGTGTGGTAAAATTTTTATAGTAGCTACAGGAAACTGATACAATAATGAAATTAGACCCTTAGATGAGGAGAGTGCAAGCAAAGTGTCGTGGCCTCTTCCTATTGCTTACAGCAAAATGTGAGATGAAATAGATTAAGGTAAGAACTGCCAATGAAAAAGGGACCAGGACTTGATTTAGGAAAATTCTCAGTTTATCCAGGTTACAAAAGACATTATAATTAGGCGATTCATTGTGAGGAAAACAAATGCTTAAGAGGAAGCCAAGGGTGTGGTTGGACAACCTTCTGCTACTGCTTCAGACTCTTTGAGGAAATGAGTTGTGTGATTCATGGATTGTCTCAGCCATGTTAACAAAAGCCAGGAATAAGGAATGAATTATTCATGAAAGATATATGGAGGAGGTCTAGTGGTGTAAATTCTTGAGACATATGCAGGAGACCTACATGATTCTTAAAAATTTTACCAGCAGAAACACTGTCAGCTTAGACTGAAAAGGACGGACAGAAGCCAAAATGAAAGAAGGCTGTTCGAACCCCAACATTCTACATGCAGGAAATAGGTAGGGAAAAACCACTCAACTGGAAACATGTGTTATCCATAATGAAAAAGAAAGGATGACTCCAAGGATAGAACTTTAGTCACAGGTGATTAGTCCCAGGCCTTGAAATCGACTGCTGTTTGCCTACCTGGATTTAGAAATTTGGGTGGAACACTGCTTCCTTTTGTCCTATTAGATTCTTTGCTTTCAAATGGCAATATCTTTAACTGTTATCCTATGCTTGTCCCACCACTGTATTCTTTGGGTAATAACTTGTGGGCTGAAGCTGAAGCTCCAATACTTTGTCCACCTGATGCAGTAGAGCCAATTCATTGGAAAAGACCCTGATGCTGGTTAAGGTTGAAGGCAGGAGAAGGGGGTGACAGAGGATGAGATGGTTAGAAATTAGATAGCATCACCGACTCAGTGGACACGACTCTGAGCAAACTCTGGGAGACAATGAAGGACAGGGGAGCCTGGTGTGCTGCAGTCCATGAGGTCACAAAGAATCAGACATGACTTAGCAACTGAGGACAATAAACAACAAATTTGTTTCTTGAGCTCCACAAATTCACAGATAAAAAGAACTGTGCCTCAGGGAAGATCATATAGCTGATTTAGATGATTCAGGCCTGGAACTTTGGAGCTGATAAAATTTAGTTGAGATTATGGACTTTAATTTGCTTCTGTAATAATTTAAGACTTGGGGATACTGGAATGAGATTAATATTTTTTTCATGTGTGACAGACATGAATTCGGGGGCAGAACATAAACTGCGGTAGGCAAAACAATGATTTTGCCAAAGATGTTCATGTCCTAATCCTTCCTCTTCCTACTTATGAACACAAAACCTACCATGGCAAAAGGGACTTTTTAGATGACATTAAATTAAGGATTTGGGGATGGGGAGATTACCCTGATTATCTGGGTGGGCCCAATGTAGGCACAAAGGCTACTTATAAGGAGACAGGAGTGTCTGAGTTGGAGGGGGAGATGTGATGTGGAAGCAGTGATGTGGAAGGAGTGATGAAGGACATGAATAAAGGGATGCAGGCAGCCTCCAGAAGTTGGGGAAGGTAAGGAAATAACTTTCCACTAGAGAATCTGGAAAGGACACAAACCTCCCAAGGTGAGACATGTTTCAGACTTCTGGTCTCCAGAACAGTGAGATAATTAATTTGTACAGTTTTAAGCCACTAAGTTTGTGGTAATTTGTTACAACAACAACAGGAAACTAACAGATTAGTTTCAATAAAATAAAATAATAATAATATTATTAATTCAATAACCAGTTGTCAAATGATCTTCACAAAGTTGAAAAAGAAATTTGATTTCGTCAACTTATAAATAGTTTACAAAGTGTTCAGTTCAGTTCAGTTCAGTTCAGTCACTCAGTCCGACTCTTTGTGACCCCATGGACTGCAACACACCAGGCTTCCCTGTCCATCACCAACTCCCAGAGCTTGCTCAAACTCATGTCCATCAAGTTGGTGAGGCCATCCGACCATCTCATCCTCTGTTGAACCCTTCTCCTCCTACCATCAATCTTACCCAGCATTAGGGTCTTTTCCAAGAAGTCAGTTCTTCGCATCACGTATCAAAGTATCAGAGCTTCAGCTTCAGCATCGGTCATTTCAATGAGCATTCAAGACTGATTTCCTTTAGGATTGGCTGGTTTGATCTCCTTGCATCCAAGAGACTCTGAAGAGTCTTCTCCAGCACCACAATTCAAAAGCATCAACTGTTTGTCAGTCATCTTTCTTTATGGCCCAATTCTCACATCCGTACACGACTATTGGAAAAGCCTTTGACTAGATGGACCTTTGTTAGCAAAGTAATGTCTCTGTTTTTCAATATGCTATCTAGGTTGGCCATAGATTTTCTTCCAAGAAGCAAGCATCTTTTAATTTCATGGCTGCAGTCATCATCTGCAGTGATTTTGGAACAGAAGAAAAAAAAGTCTCTCACTGTTTCCCCATCTATTTGTCCTGAGTGATGAGATTGGATGCCGTGATCTTAGTTTTCTGAATGTTGAGCTTTAAGCCAGCTTTTTCACTTTCTTCTTTCACTTTCATCAAGAGGCCCTTCAGTTCCTCTTCGCTTTCTGCCACAAGGGTGGTGTCATCTGCATATCTGAGGTTATTGATATTTCTCCTGGCAATCTTGATTTCAGCTTGTGCTTCATCCAGCCCAGAATTTCACATGATATATACTCTGCATATAGGTTAAGTAAGCAGAGTGACAAGATACAGCCTTGACATACTCCTTTCCCAGTCTGGAACCAGTCCTTTCTCCATGTCAGGTTCTAACTGTTGTTTCTTGACTTGCATACAGATTTCTCTGGAGTCAAGTACGGTAGTCTAGTATTCCCATCCCTTTAAGAATTTTCCACAGTTTGTTGTGATCCACAACAGTCAAAGGCTTTAGTGTAGTCAAAGAAGCAGAAGGAGATGTTTTTCTGGAATTCTCTTGCTTTTTTTATGATCCAACAGATTTTGGCAATTTGATCTCTGGTTCCTCTGCCTTTTCTAAATTCGGCTTGAACATCCACAAGTTCTCGGTTCATGTTCTTTTGAAGCCTAGCTTGGAGAATTTTGAGCATTACTTTGCTAGGGTGTTGAGATGAGTGTAATTGTGTGGTAGTTTGAACATTCTTTAGGTTTGGAATGAAAACTGACCTTTTCTAGTCCTGTGGCCACTGCTGAGTTTTCCAAATTTGCTGGCATGTTGAGTGTAGCACTTTCACAGCATCATCTTTTAGGATCTGAAATACCTCAGGTGGAATTCCATCACTTCCAATAGCTTTGTTCATAGCGATGCTTCCCAAGGCCCACTTGACTTCACACTCCAGGATATCTGGCTCTAGGTGAGTGATCACTCCATTGTGGTTATCTGGGTTGTGAATATCTTTTTTGTATAGTTCTTCTGTATATTCTTGCCACCGCTACTTAATATCTTCTGCTTCTGTTAGGTCCATACCGTTTCTGTCCTTTATTGAGCCCATCTTTGCATGAAATGTTCCCTTGGCACAAAGTGTTCACTACCATGAAAATCACAGCCTGGGTAATGAAATGGACTTGAGCCTCATGCAAAGTACCCTGGCCTGATCAGCGACTAACATCCAGGCTGCACCTCCTCCCTTTTTACCCCTTCCCTCCTCCTCCTCCTTGGCAGCCACAAGTCTGGTCTCTGTATCACTAAGTGTATTTTGTTTCTTAAATATAATTTGTGTCATATTTTAGATTCCACACATAAGTGATATCATATGTATTTGTCTTGCTCTGTCTGACTTACTTCACTCGGTATGACAATCTCTAGGTCCATCCATGTTCCTGCAAATAATATTATTTAATTCTTTTTTACAGCTGAGTAATATGCCTCCACTGGTCACTCAGTGGAAGCATCGCCTTCCTATCATGATGCTGCAGTGACTCTCAGGCAATATATGGAATTTACTTGAGGACTCTTGAAATTCATTACTCACACAGTACTTACTGATTGGTGTTATGGGGAAGAGGCGAGGCTTAATTTGGCTGTGATACGTTTCCAAGTGAGCTTTCGGAAGGGACATACATGTGTGTGTTAAGTTGCTTCATTTCTGTCCGACTCTGCGACCCCATGGACTTTAGCCCACCAGGATCGTCGGTCCATACAATAGTCCAGGCAAAAATACTGGAGTGGGTTGCCATGCCCTCCTCCAGGGGATCTTCCCAACCTAGGGATCAAACTCCCATCTCTGTATTAGCAGGCGGATTCTTTACCACTAGTGTCAACTGAGAAGCCCCTTGGAAGGAACACAGAAATGCTTAATGTACACAACTTTCTATTGACTGTGGCTGCACCCATCTGAAGCGCTGCTGGGTTTGGAAGTGGCAGAGGTCTGGCACTGCCAGCTGGCTTTACTGCACGCAGCACCATCATTGTTCCGTGGCCCCCTGTGCTGCTCTGGTTATTTCTGCCTGGGTGGTGCTATGCAGGGCCCCTTCAACACTCCAGAGACTCTTCCTTGCTCTGCACCTGCGTCTCATCCTCAGTCAGAAAGCTGCAGATTCATATCTGCATGAGGAACACATTTTGCGCTGGGTAGAGACGGGGAGGTCTCTGAAAGAAGCCTACCTCTGAGGATTATATGCTTCTTTTCCTTATATTTGATTTACCTCTCGATTGGCAAATAACAGAGGTTTACTCAGGTATTACAAACAGTTGGTCTTTTTATTAGTATAATATGTGCTTATTTACATGTCCACACATTATGTATTTATTAAGTCACTGGTGCTAGGTACAGATAGCCCTACTCCTTCAGAAACTTCCCCATGAGCCCTGCTTAAAGTCAAAATCTTATTTATTGGAGGTTTCTCCCTTATACTCCTATGCTTAGAAGAACTGCAAGCTTCTTCAGTAAATAAAAGAATACATGGATGCATTTCTCTTCCTGTGAACAATCACTGTTCTGCGTGTTGTGATAAACAGTGAAATACCATGTTCACGATCTGTCACTTAGGCATTGCTGGTTTTCCCAGAAACTAAATATGAGTCATAATAATGTTTTGAGGAAAACACACTCTAATGCTCATATATATAAAACATATATATAGATATAGATATATATAAAATTGAAGCTCAGTTCTATAAAAACAGAACTTCTAAAATCTAAACACTGACAAATTGGGAGCAATGTATGTTTGAACCCAAAGGTCACTGCCAGGGGCAGCCGCCCCTACTCTGTCCTTCTACTAACTAACCTGTGCACACTGGTCCCTTCGGCAACTGTTGTAGACCTACTGAAATTGTGTTTGATCCAAATCAGAAGTGCAAGCCTAGTTTTATTCAGGGTCTGGCCATGATGCCTGTCCTGGTAAGTTGCCCTCCTGAGGGATCTTCGCCTTAGCACTTACCCTGGCCTAACCAAATCTAAAGAAGGGGTTTGGTCTGTGATAAAGATGAGAAGAGATATCAAGTTTAGCAGGTACAGTCCAGGAAGGGGTGGGGAGGAGTCAGTGAACAAAGGGTGCAATGGCTTGTTTAAAGGCAATAGAAATCAAATTCAGTGAAGGACAGCCTTGTAGAAAGAAAAACCCAGGCATTATCTGAAAGTTCCAATAATACTATACTAAAATGACCTGTGTTTTTGTTTCTACAACTGTAAAGTTCCATGCTTCAAAACACCTGTTATTGAAATAACATAATGAAACTCTTCCTTTTAGCAATGAAATCAAATTCCACAACTTACTTCCAGTTTGAGTTACACATTTCATGTCATCCTAAAGCTAACTGATTTATTTTGTACTCTTCAATGTAATAGGAATGTACAAGGGACCTGCTATCAGAATTATTCTGCTAAAAATCCTCTCTGAACTTGCACTGTTCATTAGGACTATCATTCCCCTTCAGCTGTTGGAAAGATGCCAGAAATTCTTCTGTCTTTTGGGAAAACTAGTAGATGAGTAACAATTTTACAGTCATATTTCTTAGCAAAAAGGGATATAAGCTTCATTGATCTATTTTGATTAACATAGCTATTTCTTTTTTAATGCTTGTGTTTCTCAGGAAAACACTATGATTGATGTGAGAATGGAAAATTTGGTTAATTTTTTATGTGTATCCACACACCCAGCAACAAACCATCTTAATAAATCAAATGTAGGAAAATAAACACAAGCCTGGGCAATAAAAATAATGCTTCAAAAAAGAAACAGCACAGATATGCAAAGACATTCCTTTCTCAAAGTGAAATTCAAGTACATCTCTAATCATAAGGCATAATGCAATCAACAGTGTCATGGGGGAGAGAGTAGATAGTAAAATGGAACAGACCCAGCTCCAAAGCTCAGCTCAGTCTCCATATGCCCACATTTCCCTATAAAGAGAATTGTATTGATATAAAGCTTATCTTATAGTGTTAAGTCCCAACGTACCAAATACCAATACAGATGTGTTGTACAAAGCCTGACACACAGTAAATGCTTTGAAAGTTCTAGAGGAGAAGTAAAGGTAACATCAGTAGAAGTGAGGGACTAGGGAACAACACAGTGAATAAGCTGCAAAAATGGTCAGCAGCAACTTTTTATGCAACTCTGGCATCTATAAAATAAAAAGTAGCCAGAGAATATTTTGTAAAGAAAAAAAAAAAAGCCTGAAAACCAGTAAGCAAGTTCTGTAGCACTGTAATTTACCCTGGTACCAGCACCCCCTCTCCAGCTCTGCAGTGGTCTTGAAAATAGGAACTCATATTCCTGGTGCAGGTTGCTGGTAACAGGAATGATATGGACCTTATTCTCACAGAATGTTGGTTGTTTGTTTTGATCTGTCTTGTGGGTTCTGAAAGACTGGCTCAAAGGCTTGCCTTTGTTTCAACTGACTCAGAGATGTCTTCCTAGGGTATTTGGGTTGAAAACATCTGCAGGTAAAGGTATTCGGCATGGTCACGGGGCAATGGATATAGATGGGGCAAGCAAGAAACAGACTCAAAGCCTAGGAAGGAGAAGCTGAGGAAGGAGATACTTGGGGAAAGAGGAGGTGAAAAGTGCCCACATATTCCAGAGATTCTAGAAGGCCATGTGCATACACAGGACTGAATACATGCTCAGAAGAGACCCGAGAAGACCCTGAGTTCTCATCTCCCGCTGACCCTCAGGCTCTGAACACACAGGAAGTGAAAACTATGGCAAAGATGTAGACTGCTTGGCTAAGCTTTAAAAAGCACTCTGACATACACATGAGGCGATTCACAAAGACTGAGAGTTTTTCTGTTTTTTCACTCCAGGTTATTAAGGAATCTCTATCAAACTACTTGCTAGCCATTAGTCTAATGAGTTACCACACATGACAAAGAATACAGACTTTAAAAAGTTGTTGAGAAAACTCACTAAACAATACCACAGAAAGCAAAACAGGACACTCTATTGATGGAGCAGGATCTGATTTCCTGAGTTACTATATTAAGATAATCAAAACATCCAAATTCAACAAAAAATTAAGAGGCATAAAAACAGACCCCACAAAAATAGATATCCCATTCACAAGGGAAAGAAAAAATGAACAGATGTAGTCCCTGAGGAAGCAAAGACACTGGATTTACCAAAAATCCCTTTAAATCAATTGCCTTATTTGTAGACTTTTGGATCGCAGCCATTCTGACTGGTGTGAAATGGTACCTCATAGTGGTTTTGATTTGCATTTCTCTGATAATGAGTGATGTTGAGCATCTTTTCATGTGTTTGTTAGCCATCTGTATGTCTTCTTTGGAGAAATGTCTATTTAGATCTTTGGCCCATTTTTTGATTGGGTCATTTATTTTTCTGGAGTTGAGCTGTAGGAGTTGCTTGTATATTTTTGAGATTAGTTTGTCGGTTGCTTCATTTGCTATTATTTTCTCCCATTCTGAAGGCTGTCTTTTCACCTTGCTAATAGTTTCCTTTGATGTGCAGAAGCTTTTAAGTTTAATTAGGTCCCATTTGTTTATTTTTACTTTTATTTCCAATATTCTGGGAGGTGGGTCATAGAGGATCCTGCTGTGGTTTATGTCAGAGAGTGTTTTGCCTATGTTCTCCTCTAGGAGTTTTATAGTTTCTGGTCTTACGTTGAGATCTTTAATCCATTTTGAGTTTGCAAACTAGTACAGCCACTATGGAGAACAGTGTGGAGATTCCTTAAAAAACTGGAAATAGAACTGCCTTATGATCCAGCAATCCCACTGCTGGGCATACACACTGAGGAAACCAGAAGGGAAAGAGACACGTGTACCCCAATGTTCATCGCAGCACTGTTTATAATAGCCAGGACATGGAAGCAACCTAGATGTCCATCAGCAGATGAATGGATAAAGAAAGCTGTGGTACATATACACAATGGAGTATTACTCAGCCATTAAAAAGAATACATTTGAATCAGTTCTAATGAGGTGGATGAAACTGGAGCCTATTATACAGAGTGAAGTAAGCCAGAAGGAAAAACACCAATACAGTATACTAACGCATATATATGGAATTTAGAAAGATGGTAATGATAACCCTGTATACGAGACAGCAAAAGAGACACTGATGTATAGAACAGTCTTATGGACTCTGTGGGAGAGGGAGAGGGTGGGAAGATTTGGGAGAATGGCATTGAAACTTGTAAAATATCATGTATGAAACGAGATGCCACTCCAGGTTCAATGCACGATACTGGATGCTTGGGGCTGGTGCACTGGGACGACCCAGAGGGATGGTATGGGGAGGGAGGAGGGAGGAGGGTTCAGGATGGGGAACACATGTATACCTGTGGTGGATTCATTTTGATATTTGGCAAAAAAAAAAAAAAAAGAAAATTACATAAAATTCAAAAAAAAAAAAAAGATAAAAAAAAATCAATTGCCTTAAATGTCAAGGAGCTAAAGAAAACAATGGACAGAGAAATTAAGCAAACCTAGAGAACAACAGCTCAACAAAGAGAAAATATCAATAAAGAGAGAGAAGGTATAATAAGAATCAAACAAATTCTTCAGGTCAAAAAATATCAATAATTGAAAGGAAAAATTCACAAGAGGGTTTCAATAGCAGATATGAGATGGAAGAATCAGCAAACTTGAAGATAAATCAAGTAAAATTATCCAGTTCAAGAAAAGAAAGACAAAGACGGAATGAAAATGAATAAAGCCCAAGAGACCTCTGGGAAACCATCAAAAATATCAAAATAGGGACTTCCCTGCTGGTCCGGAGGCTAGGTCTCTGTTCTCTCAGTGCAGGAGGTCTGGGTGCAATCCCTGGTCTGAGGACTAAATCCCACACACTGCAGCTAGGAGTTCCCATGCTGCAGCTAAGATCCTTCACACCACAACGAAGATCAAAGATCCCACTCACACGACCAAGACCTGGCACAGTCAAACAAATAAACTGATGACATTTTTAAAAAGAATACCAAAGTGCACACAATAAGAGTCCCAGAACAAGTGCAAAATGAGGAAGGGGCAGAAAGAATACCTGAAGAAATAATAGCCAAAAATGTCTTCATTTAATCAGAAATATCAACATCAAAGTTAAAAAAACTCCAAGTAGGATAAACTTAAAGCAATCCACACTAAGACACCTTATCATCTAACTGCTGAAAGCCAAAGATGAAGAGAGAATTCTGAAAGCAGCAAGGTCGAAGTAACTCATCTTGCCCCGGATATCCTAACTAAGGTTAACAATTGATTTCCATCAGAAACCATGGAAGTCAGAGGCAGTGAAGGGACATGTTCAAAGTGCTATAAGAAACTAAGTCTCCTTCAAAACTGAAGGAGATATTAAGATATCACAGATAAGCAAAAGGTGAGGGCATTCTCTGTTGATAGATCTGTTCTATTATAAACACTAAAGGTAGTCCTTTAAGTGAAAACAAAAGAGCACTAGGAGTAACTGAGTCACGTGAAAACACGAGGAACATCAGTGCTGATACAGGCACAGGTAAACAAAACATAAAAGCCAGTACTAGTTGTATTTTTGGTTCATAACCTCTCTATGATGATTTTAAAGACAATGCATAAAATGGTAATTACAAATCCACATTACTGGGTACTCTCTATTTAAAGATGCAATTTGTGACAGTAACAGCATAAGAGGAGGGTAGAACTGTAGGATCAAACTTTTATATACTATTGAAACTAAGTCAGTGTGAATTTGAACTAGATTGTCATAAATGTAGAGACTAATGTAAGTTCCCAGAGTCACCTTTAAGAAAATGACTAAAAAATATACAGTAAGAGAAGTGAGATAGAACTGAAATAGTGTGTTATAAAAAATAACTAAATACCAAGAAAGCAATAATGGAAGAGCTGAGGAACTAAACAAAAATTAAGGCATAAAGAAAGCAAATAAACTTAATCACTTCTTTAAAGACCCTATCCCCGAATACAGTCACATGCTGAGGTACTGAGGATTAGGATTTCAACATATGAATTTGGAAGGACACAGTTCAGCCTGTGACAACATCCCTTACTACATTATTTTGAGTCCTTCCTTGTCAGTAATTATATGAAATCTAAATGGAAACAAACACTTCAATTAAAAGGAAGAGATGAGTAGAATCGATAAAGAAATAGAACTAACTACATACTGTCTAAAAGGGATTCACTTTAGTTCCAAAAATGTTAACAGTAATTGAAAGTGAATGGATGGGAAAAAACAAACATAGCCAAAACACAGCTCAAGGTAAAAATTTTTACAAGAGATGAAGAAGGACCCTATATAATGACAAAAACCTCAATCAGTTAAGAATATATAGAAATTATAAACAAAAATGAATCTCAAAAATATATGAGGCACAAACTGACAAAATTCAGGAAAAATAGACAGTTTTACAATAATGCTTGGAGATCTCAATGTTCCACTTTCAGTAACGTTAGAAAACCAGAGAGATTGATGACAGGGAAGTAGAGGGTTTAAACTACACTATAACCCTAGTAGACCTACCAGGCTTATACAGAGAACTTCATCCAACAATAGCCCTCTTTTCAAAGGCACACACAACACTGTCCCAGATAGACCACACGAACAGCCACAAGACAAGTCTCAAAAATTTCAAACTACTGAAATCATACAAAGCATTTCCCAATGGAATGGAACGGAATGGAATGGGGAATGGAATGGAATGAAACTAGGAATCAGTAACTGAAGAAAAATGGAAAATTTCTCAAATATGTGAAAATTAAATAATACAATCCTACATAACAAATGGATCAAAGAATAAATAAGAGAAATGAGATAAAACTTTGAGATGAATGGAAACAAAAACACAGCATTTGAAAACTTATGGGATGCATTAAAAAGAGTGCTCAGAGTGAAACTCAGAGCTGCAAATAGTCTGCATTTAAAAAAAAGAAAGATTTCAAATCAATAACCTCATTTTACATATTAAAGAACCAGAAAAAGAAGACCTAACTAGACCCAAAGCTAACTGAAGAAACGAAATAATAAAAACTGGCTAAGTGAAATAGAAAATACAAAAATCTCAGCTTTTCTCACAGAGAAGCCAAAGGGTGCACTGTGCAGTGACTGAGGCCCACAGTGCCAGTCTTCCCCACCATAGATGCTGTAGTTTTCCATGCCTGAATCTCTTCTTCCAGAATTCTAAATGCTGTGAATAATGGACATTAGAGCAGGATTTATTATGTTATTTAACACATTTTAACAACCCCGAATCTTTCAAATAATGACCACATCCTTCTTTGGGGAGCTGACAGAAAGGGTGATGTTGGAGCACGCGGGTAAGTAGACGAGACACTTGCTAAACTAGCAGATGCTCGACAGCTAAGCGCCATCTGAGTGGTGGCTGCAGCCTTCTTAAAGCGAGGATTGGGTTATTAGATTTTCTGTTGGCCTCACTGAACAGTGGGGATTTCTTTGTCCAGACTTAGAGACTCAGGGATTTTCTTCCTAGATTGTTCATGGAAAGAGAGTCTGGAGACCCTTCCTCCTGGGGGCTTTGTTTTTTGCTAAGGACACAAAGAAGAATCTAAGGCCTTTACCTGATGCAAGAAAGCTTATTAACAGAAACGAAAGAAAGAGCAGGCCACAGAGTCCAACACAACTGAGTGAGTGAGCACACAGAGAAAGAACAGGGAGAACACCTTAAGAGTGAACTGCGCCAGGCCAAGGGAGGCAAATGGCCCTGCAGAGCTGGGGTGCAGAGCTTTTAATGCAGGGTTATTTGCATAGTCCACGGGGGTCACTGATTGACAGCTGCATGTTATACAACAGGATGCTCTCCCATACATGCACTTCCAATAATTCAGTCTGTTATAATTAGATGTATTTATTCATGGCATATTTATGAGCAGTTAATAAGTCCAATGGCTGCCAAAGGTTACTTTAGTCAGGACAGTGTGAGGCCTACATATGTGCTAGAGTAGGGAAAGTCCTGCCAGTTGGCCACAGGGGTTATTCCGGCCCCCTGACTATCTCTGGAGTACTGTTTTGGGGGTGGGGCTGGTAAATTACTTGGAGGGATTAGGTGGCAATGGATGGTTAGCTGAAGGGGCTGCCTCTCCTCGCTCTCTGCTAACTTTCTGCCTATCAGAACTGCCCATCAGTATCATTCCTCTCAATTTCCATGACTGTGCTTTGGCCATCACTCTTTTCTTTTCACTTCACATTTCAGAATGCTCTACTGTCTACTCTGGCAACTCATTTTGTGACAGTCCAGCATTTCCAGTAAGTGGCCAGACAAATATTTTGTGGAGTTTCTGTGAATCAGTAAGAGTTTCAGGTTTTTCTATCATTTAAATGTCTGAGCTCAAGCCTACCAGTCCCCAAGTGTCATCAACTTAGGGAAAGTGCATTACTTTTAGAAAACAGTATGATAAAATGTGCCCAGAAAGTCCCTTTCTGGATTAGTTTTTATCCGCAGCACACAGCGAATAGCCTATAAGTAACACTGACTGGTCTTCAGGACGCAAGTTTGTAGAGCAGAGAATGAGGAACGTGTAGCACAGAAGCTGAGCATAAAACAGGAAAAGTGACAAGAGGTTCTGCCTGTCATTAGCGGACTTATAAAAGACGTATGCATTCTGAAACTCTAGATTTTACCAGTGAGTAACTTGTACTTCTCCACGTTTGTAAGGAATTGAGAGTGTGGTGAGGAAGCCGTGCATAGTGGGTTGGGATGGTTTGTACAGTGCTGTAGCTTTTCATTGATGTCTGGGTGCGTTTGCTAAGAGAGCCAAAGCAAAGTGTCACAGATTCAAGGGCAAAAACCACAGTAATAAATTTTCTCACAGATCTGGAGGCTGGAAGTGTGAGACCAAAGCCAGGCTGGTGTCTACTGAGGTCTCTCTCCTGGCCTCACAGATGCCTTCTTCTCCCGTGTCCTCACAGCCTCTGTGCCTACCTGTGTGCCCATCTCTTCTTATAAAGACACCAGTCACAGTGGGCCAGGATCCAATCCAAAGACCTCTGTTTAACTTAATTACCTCTTTAAAGGACCTATCTCCAAACCCAGCCACATTCTGAAGAATCAGGGCTTAGGGCTTTAACACATAAACTTGGTGGGAAGGACACAATTTGTCCCATAACAATAACGAAATCACTTGCTTCTTACCTGCAACACCCTCCCCTACCTTTCTGACTTAACATAAATTATGGCATACAGACTAAAACAATAAGGAAATATACCTGAATTTGTGAATTTGGATCGTTGAAAAGTGACTTTACAAAGGGGGTAAAGATTTGGCATTTGTGAGACATTATGTTTCATTTCATATGCCCTTTATGAGATCTTCTGAACAGTTATTTTATGGCTGCTTTGCAGAGACACCAAGAAATTTTTGGTTCATTTGGGGCCCAAATTAATGCACATACCCAGAAACACCTCAGAGCTTATAGATATATATATAAGATGCAATCTTACATGCATCTATTTCAAATAGCCTTTCTACTCTTGTGTGACTCAAGAAGGAGACCCCAGAAGTGCTGGGTTCTGAGCAAATTCAAGATCGAGGAATGGCCAAGGGTGGGAAGGATGTAAATGGACAACTCTGGAGGAAAAACGTATAATGAAAGGGAGGTAGTTGGGGGCCCCTCCATCCCTTCATAGGAAAGCCTGAGCAGGGTCTGCTTGGTTTTCTTAGACACCCTGACCAGCCTGGCTGACAACTAAATGAGTTTCTCCTCTGCCCGGTAAAAAAAAAAAGCTTTTGAAATGCTGTGAAAAAGCTTTTTTCACTTGTGTTTACAAAAACCCTAGAACACGGGTACTATTTTCATACCCATTTACAAATGAAGTTACAAAATCTCTCCCATGTCACACAGTTAGTGGCACAGTTAGGATTCCAACCCAAGTGGAATAATTCCAGAGTCTGCACACAAGTTGGCATCAAGTCAGGAATTTGCAAGTTAGTTAACAAGCTCTGTATCCCTAACAAGAGACACTCAGTGCTTCAAATTGTCTTGGGTTCTGTATTCAGAAGGACTCCCTGAGAGCCAGGAGCCAACCAAGTGCCAAGGCAGCATTCCAGTGGAGGTGAAGGGCCCACGTGACCGAGCAGGCAGGGCAGGACAGGAGGAACAGGCAGCCCCTGGTAGCCAGGGCTGAAAAAAACCCAACAAAACACTAGGGAAGCAGTTGCTATTTGGGAAGAATTCTGGGCCACATTTCAGACCTTGACAGATGAGCCTGAGGGGATGTCCTATAGGTCATCATTGTGTGGTCAATGCGGGACCACACAAGATGAAATCAAGGCCTGTGTTTTACAGAACATCAGCAAATAGACAGGCTGGGCCATGGAAACAGAAGAATTTTCAGAGAGGAAACCTGGGAATAAGACGAAGTACCCAAGGGCCTGATGCTCTGCTGGCCAGGCTGTCCCTGGGTCTGTTTCAGCTCTACAGAAAAGGGGGGAATATACACCTAACATCTCTAAAGGAGAGCACACGTACCTCCAATGGCTAAAATAACAGGTATTAGCATCTTCTTAATGTGGGGTCTGTCTAGTCAAGGCTATGGTTTTTCCTGTGGTCATGTATGGATGTGAGAGTTGGACTGTGAAGAAAGCTGAGCACTGAAGAATTGATGCTTTTGAACTGTGGTGTTGGAGAAGACTCTTGAGAGTCCCTTGGGCTGCAAGGAGATCCAACCAGTCCATTCTGAAGGAGATCAGCCCTGGGATTTCTTTGGAAGGAATGATGCTAAAGCTGAAACTCCAGTACTTTAGCCACTTGATGTGAAGAGTTGACTCATTGGAAAAGACTCTGATGCTGGGAGGGACTGGGGGCAGGAGGAGAAGGGGATGACAGAGGATGAGATGGCTGGATGGCATCACCGACTCGATGGACATGACTCTGAGTGAACTCCGGGAGTTGGTGATGGACAGGGAGGCCTGGTGTGCTGCGATCCATGGGGTCGCAAAGAGTCGGACACAACTGAGGGACTGAACTGAACTAAACTGAATGTGGGAGGAAAGGAAGAGTCTGATGAGCACAGGGCCCAGGGAAGCACAGGTTTATACAGAGAAGGACAGTGAATGCCTGCAGAGGGGGATCATGCACCAGCGTCCAGAGGCCAAGGGATTAAGCTGAAGGCCAGTGAGGGGAAGTGGGTCTCACCGGGTTCATCCTCAACAATCAGGGACTGGCTTTTATAAACACGTGACAGAGGGCAACAGCTTAGAGCCGCGCACTCGGCATGCTGCTGATCTGCTGCAGAGAGCAGCGGTCCCTACTCCAAGGCATCTGAGAAAGGAGGAGAAGGCTGGCCAGTCAAGGGGTCAGGAGAGATTCTGCTTCTTGCCATAGAATTCCCAGGGGCCCAAAGTAGAAGGAACTAGCCTTGTATACAGAGAATCATTCCTTGCCCGCCTTTTATTCTTCTGAGATATCATCACACATTTTTAATACTGTTTCACTTGGACGCCTAGTTCCATATTTTTGCACGTTTTTGTCCCTATGTCTAGAGCACGCTTGCAAATCTCCCCCTCAACCCACACAGCCATGTCCCCCCACAACTCAGCTCAGTCTTCCATCACTCCCTCTGTTAACCCTGCCTCCTGCCCACCAGCCCAAGGTAGGTCCCCACGGACCTGTTCCCAAATACACCTGCCTCCTTCTCCATGACATCCAGGGTACGGATGGTATTTATGCACCATCTAAACTGGAGCTGGCCTGTCAGTCAGTCTGTCTCCCGCCCTCCACCCTGTGAGCTCTTCACTGAACCATCTTTTTCTCCCCTCTTGCTCCATCCCTTCATCAACTGAGAGAAAAAGGGGAGAAAAGGATGGTTCAGCAAAGAGCTCACGGGGTGAAGGGCAGGAGACAGACTGGTGGCCAGGTCAGCTCCAGTGATCACCGCTTACTTATTTAAATTAACACACAGGGAGATGAGCGAAACTGACCTTCATCTCGCCTCCCCCTCCTGTTTAATAGTTTAATAATACACTTTCAGCTGGAAGACTAGGGCTCATCCCCTCACCGCCTCCCACACACCCACACAAGCTCACACGCTGCTCTGACTCTGGCACTGACAGCCTCTGTAGCGTCCTTCCGCAAGCTCAGTCTCACACCAGGAAAACAGAGAGTAGGGGAGGAGGAGGAGAATGACCTCCAGATGCCTGTACAACTGTCCATTTTCCAGCCGGGGGATGAGTACAGCTTGTGCGCTTGGTGGGGAGGGATCACTCTGCGTGCAGGGGTGGGGAGGCCAGCAGAACCCCACCGGGACAGCTCTGTCATCTGCCGTCCCTTCAGACCCACTGCTCAGGGCATGGCCTCTGCTGATCAGCACCCCGGGAAAGGGTTTAACAACCTGTTGAAAGTCAAACCAAAATGTCGAGCAATAGCATCTTCATGTGCAGCCTCAGAGCCACACGGTCTGAGTGTAATGAAAATGGAATTCAGCCTTCCTCTGACCCTTGCAGGAAACCCTGGTGCCCTTCAGATGTCTTCATGCATGCATTCCTTCACACTATGACCTTGAAACAGCGCTGCTTTGCAAGACAAATCTGGGGGTCATTGCTGACACTTGTCATGCACGTATCTCTCCGTTTCAATTCCACCAGCAAGTCCTGTCAAGTTCTCCTCTAAAATGACTGTTTCACCTCATTTCTTTGGTTTTGTCTCCCAAAGATCTGTTCTCATCTCCTGCCCGATGTGGCAAACCCCCTAAGAGCACTGTGTGATTCCACTCGGAAGTCTGATTCCTCTAAACCCTGTTCTTTTTGCAAGACAGCAGATACCTAAGCTTAAACCTCTGCACTTCACTCCCTGCTTCAGCCTTTCCTCCACTCCTTAAAACGCTGGTTCAGGACACCAAGCCAGTGCCACCTTGTCCTTCTGGCTGCAATTGCAAAGTGACTTAGAGAAGCCTTTCCTGGGCCCACCCCCAATCTAAGGGGTCTTTCCTGTTATTCTCTCCCATGTTCTTTTTCTTCTCTGTTTTAATACTAACAGAAAATAACATTTTCTAGGTTTATAATGAAAGGTGTGAGCTTCCAGGGTGGCTCAGTGTTCAAGAATCCACTTGCAATGCAGGAGACACAGGAGACATGGGTTAGGTCCCTGGGTCTGGGAAGATGCCCTGGAGGAGGGCATGGCCATCCACTCCAGCATTCTTGCCTGGAGAATCCCATGGACAGAGCAGCCTGGCGGGCTACAGTCTATGGGGTCGCAAAGAGTCAGAAACAACTAAGCGCACACACATTACTGACCTTATTAGTACTGTCTGAAGCACTGTAGGGAAGAAATTGGATTCAGTTGAAAAAAACAGGTTCAATAATAAAAACCAGATCTGCAATGCTTATTATTTTTTGTTGGATGCCTTTAAAAATATTTAGAATCTATTTGATTTCTCGTATGTTTAAATGCTTTTTTAAACGTCAGTTTATTAAAAGAGGAGTGACATCATCATGTTGAAGGCCCAGGCCCTTTCCTTCCACAAAGACCAAGGGCTGAATTGCCCTTCATGAGCAAAAACAGCCCTGAGAGATCTGGAGCCCACGCTCCACTTCTTAGGATACAAAGCTTTGGGTGAGCGATCAGATTCCACAGCTGTTCTCAACACTTTGCAAAGGTCCTATTTCACTTGCATGCAATGAAGACTGGCCAAACTGATGTATGACATGGCTACAAACAGGAAGAAAAGCAGGGGCTACTAGGAGCAGCCACATAGCGGAATGATCGGGTCTCACACTGGCCTGCTCTGTAGACAAAACTGGCAGTCACCAGAGAGGAAAGCGAAGGCAGCGCGGCCACTGTCGAAACCCTGCAGACCTCTCAGCTTTCACCCCAGAGGCATCTCACTGACACCAGCCACCTGAGTCTTTCCCCAGTCCCTCTCCTGTGTCCCCGCCAGAGCCTGGGCACCACACCAGCAGCCAGCCCAGGCCTCTGCATCTGCATGAGTTCCTACCGAGACATCGCCACTGATGCCCACCACCATGTATGCACTGAGGCCAGCCCACCCAGCAGGCCTGTGAACACTGTTGGCCCCCACTACAGGGAGGCCACAGGGGAGCACACCAGAGCCAGGGCCCCACCACAGCCGGTGGGCCCGCACTGGGCCCTGTCTTCTGCCCTGACCTATGCCGCTGCACTCCCCTGCCGCTGGCCCCTTCTTTCCCGCTGTGTGCCACCACGCCCCCAGCCTGGCCGTCATGCCACACCCATGGCATGATCCAGCAATCACTAGTGCACACGGACATTCAGGGCCCCCGTGGTTGGCCTTGCCCCTCCATCATTACATACGTGTCTGCAGCTGGCCCCTGCAGCTGAGTGTGTGCATACCACCAGCTCTGGCAACCACCACAATTGTCAAGTCCTTTTCCAACAACAATTACTTGATGTAAATGTAAACGATTGAATTTTCCAATCAAAAGGTACAAAACACGTGGATGGACAGAGAAACACGACCCAGTCATACGTGGCCTATAAGAGACTCGTATTAACTTTAAGGACACAAACTGGCTCAATGTGAAGGCACAGAAAAAGATACTCCATGAAAATGGAAACTGAAAGGAAGCAGAGATAACTGTACTTATACCAGAAAAAACAGACTTTAAACCAAAACTGTAAGAAGAAACAAACAAGGTCTTTATATAACAATAACAGCTCAATCCATCAACATATGCTCCCAATATCAGAATACCTAAATATACTGACCAAGTACTAATAGACCTGAAGGGAGAAATAGACAGTACAATAATAGTAAGGAACTTCAATACCCCACTTGGAACAACACCATTGCTTCAACTTCGCTATCCAGACAGGAAATGAATAAGGAAAGCTGGACTAGAAATATACTTTAGACCAATGGACCTGACAGCCACATACAGAACATAGCACCCAAGAGCAGCAGGACACACACTCTCCACGATGCACATGGAACAGTCTCCAGGACAGGACACCAAGTCTTAGCACACTTGAGAAGACTGAAATCACGCCAAGTATCTTTCTGCTCATGATGGTATGAAACTGGAGATCAACAACAGGAAGAAAAGTGGGAAACTCATGAGTATATAGAAATTAAATAACACTCTCTTCAATGACCAAAAGGTCAAAGAAGAAATCAAAAGGAGGGTCAAAAATATCTTGAAGCAAATGAAAATGGAAATATAACACACAAAATCCTACAGGCTTTCTAACAGGTTTCATCGGTCTATATTTCTGTTTTTGTGCCAGTACCATACAGTCTGGATGATTATAGCTTTGCAGTATAGTCTGAAGGCAGGAAAGTTGACACATCCACCTCCATTCTTCTTTTGCAAAACTGCTTTGGATGTTAGGGGTCTTTTGTGTTTCCACACAAGTTGTGAAATCATTTGTTCTAGTCCCATGAAAAATACCCTTAGTAGTTTGACAGGTATTGCACGGAATTTATACATTGCTTTAGGTAGTAGAGTCATTTTCACAATATTTATTTTTTTTCAACTCAAGAACATGGTGTATCTCTCCATCTGTGTGTTGTCTTTGATTTCTTTCACCAGTGTTTTATAGTTTTGTTTTGTTTTGTTTTTTGCATACAGGTCTTTTGTCTCTTTAAATAGGTTTTAAAGTGAAAGTGTTAGTTGCTCAGTCATGTCTGATTCTTTGTGACCCCCATGGACTGAGTATGCCAGGTTCCTCTATCCATGGGATTCTCCAAGCAAGAATACTGGAGTGGGTAGCCATTCCCTTCTCCAGGGGATCTTCTCAAGCCAGGGATCAAACCCAGGTCTCCTGATTTCATGCAGATTCTTTACCAACTGCTCCTATGTACTTGAATCTTTTTGTTGGAATAGTGAATGGGATTGTTTCTAGAACTTCTCTTCCTAATTTTTTAGTGTTAGTGTATAAGAATGCAATGGATTTCTGTGTATTACTATTAAATCCTGAGACTTTACTATATGGAAAAGCTCAGAGATAAACCCATGCACCGACAGGCAAATGATATTTAACAAAGGAGGCAAGACTATACAATGGAGAAAAGACAGTCTCTTCAATAAGTGGTGCTGGGGAAAATGGATAGCTACATGTGAAAGAATGAAATTAGAACACTTCCTAATACCATATATAAAAATAAACTCAAATATATAAGACCAGAAACTATAAAACTCTTAGAGGAAAATATAGTCAAAACACCCTTTGAAATAAAGCACAAATGATTTCTGACCCACCTTCTAGAATAATAGAAATAAAACAAAAAATAAATAAATGGGACCTAATTAAACATAGGGAGAAGGCAATGGCACCCCACTCCAGTACTGTTGCCCGGAAAATCCCATGGATGGAGGAGCCTGGTAGGCTGCAGTCCATGGAGTCGCTAAGAGTCAGACACGACTGAGCGACTTCACTTTCACTTTCCACTTTCATACATTGGAGAAGAAAATGGCAACCCACTCCAGTGTTCTTGCCTGGAGAATCCCATGGACGGAGAAGCCTGGTAGGCTGCAGTCCATGGGGTCACACAGTTGGACACAACTGAAGTGACTTGGCAGGCAGCAATTAAACATAAAAGCTTTAAATTATAAACAGGGTGAAAAAGACAACCCTTCGAATGGGAGAAAATAATAGCAAATGAAAAACTGACAAAGGATTAATCTCCAAAATATGCATGCAGGAAATGCAACTCAACACCAGAAAAAAAAAAAAAAAAAGTGGGCAGAAGACCTAAACAGACATTTCTACAAAGAAGACATACAAATCACTAATAAACACATGAAAAGATGTTCAACATTGTTAATTATTAGAGAAATGCAAATCAAAAGTACAATGAGGTATTGTACCCCACACTGGGCAGAATGGCCGTTATCAAAAAATCCACAAATAATAAATGCTGGAGAGGGTTTGGAGAAAAGGGAACTCTCATACTACTGGTGGTAATGTAAACTGATACAGCCACTGTAGAGAACAGTAAGGAGATTTCTTAAAAAACTAGGAATAAAACTACCAGACGACCCAGAAATCTCATGAATGAGCATATGCCTTGAGGAAACCATAACTGAAGAAGACACATATACCCCAACGTTCATCACAGCACTATTTAAAATAGCTAGGACATGGAAGCAACCTAGATATCCACTGACATATGAATGGATAAAGAAGATGTGATACCTGTATATAATGGATTATTACTGAGCTATAAAAAGGAACACATTTGAGTCAGTTCTAATGAAGCAGATAAACCTAGATCCTATTATACAGAGTGAAGTAAGCCAGAAAGAAAAACATATCATACATTAATGCATATATATATATATGGAATCTATATATAATCTATGCATATATATATAGAGTCTATATATAATCTATGCATATATATATATATAAATATGGAATCTATAAAGATGGCACTGATGAATCTATCTGTAGAGCAGCAGAGGAGACACAGGCATAGAGCATAGACTTGTGGGCACAGCAGGGGAAGCAGAGGGCAGGACTGACTGAGAGTAGCACTGAGACACACACATTACTGTAGGGAAAACAGACGGTCCACGAGCTTTGCTATGTGACACAGGAGCTCAAGCCGCTGCTCTGTGATGACCGAGAGTGGTGGGGCGGGGCAGGAGGCGGAAGGGAGGTGCAAGAGGAAAGGCACATATGTATATCTAACACTGATTCATGCTGGTGGATGGCAGAGACCAACACAATTTTGTAAAGCTGTTATCCTCCAATTAAAAATAAATTAAAAAAAAAAATCCTATGGGATGCTGCAAAAGCAATGCTAGGAGGAAAGCATGCAAATGCCTCAACTAGAAAAAAGAAATATCTCAAATAAATACCCTAACTCTATACCTCAAGGAACTAGATAAAAAACAAAGTAAGCCCAAAGTTTGCAGAAGAATGAAATAATAAAGATCAGAGCAGAAATATTAAAAAGACAGACCAGGAAATAACAAGGATTAACAGAACTAATGGGTTTTATGTTTAAATGGGGGGAAAATTGACAAACCTTTAGCTAGCCTAAGAATAAAATAGAAAAGACTCAAATAAAACCAGAGACGAAAGAGAAAATTTTATAACTAATATCACAAAATACAAAGAATCAAAAAACTACTATAAACAAGTATGTGCCAAAAACTGAATAACTTAGAAGAGCTGTATAAATTCTCAGAAACATACAACCTTCCTAGACTATTATAGGAAAAATAAAAAGTATAAACAGATGAAAAATTAGCAAGAAAATTTAATCATTATGGAAAATCTTCCAACAAAGAAAAGTGTTAAGACCAGATGGTTTCACTGATGGATGCTACCAAACAGTGAAAGAACAATGAAAACAATCTTTCTCAAACTCTTCCAAAAAACTGAAGAGAAAAGAACACTCCCAAATTCATTTCACAAGGTCAGCATCACCTTGATACCAAAGCCAGACAAGGATACTATTATGAAAACTACAATGTCCTGGATTAATCTAGATGCAAAAATTCATAACAAAGTATTAGCAAACCAAATTCAACAGCATATTAAAAGGAGCATACATTATAATCAAGTGGGATTTACTCCAGAGATGCAAGGAATTATTAAATATGATACATCACATAAACACTTTAACCACTTGATGCAAAGAGCCAACTCATTGGAAAAGACCGTGATTCTGGGAAAGATTGAGGGCAGGAGGACAAGAGGGTGACAGAGGATGAGATAGTTGGATGGCACCACTGGTTCAATGGACATGAGTTTGAGAAATCTCTGGGAGATAGTGAGGGACAGGGAAGACTGGTGTGCTGAAATCCACAGAGTTGCAAAGAGTTGGACATGACTGAGTGACTGAACAACAACAATCATGTAAATAGAATAAAAGATAAGGATCTTGCAATTAACTCAATAGAAGTATTCACTGAAGATGAATTTATCCTTTCATGATAAAAATAAGATCCTATCACGATAAAAACATTTAACAACTTCAGTATACAGTATGTCTCAATGTAATAAAGGGAATATATGACAAGACTGGGACTTGGCAGGTGGCGCTAATGGTAAAGAACCTGCTTGCCAGTGCTTGAGACGTAAGAGGCCTGGGTTTGATCCCTGAGTCAGAAAGATCCCCTGGAAGAGGGCATGGCAGCCCACTCCAGTATCCTTGCCTGGAGAATCCCATAGACAGAGAACCAGAGGATTGCAAAGAATCAGACACAACTGAAGTGACTTAGCACACGTATGTGAAAAGACCACTGCTAGCCTCACACTCAACAGAGAAAGACTAAAAGTCTTTTCCTCTAATATTAGGGATAAGACAAGAATACTCTCTCTCACCACTCTAATTTGACATAGTTACTGCACATCCTATACAGAACAATCTGGCAAGAAAAAGAAATAAAAGGTGCCACATTGGAAAGAATGAAAATTGTGTTTATGTGCAGATGATATGATCTTATATACAGAGACCTAAAAACTCCATCAAAAACTTATTGGAACTAATCAATGAATTCAGTAAAGTTGCAAGACACAAAAATCACAAGCAAAAATCAGCTATAATTCTATATATTAATGACAAAATATCTGAAAAATAAAAACATCTCATTTTGAATAGCACAAAAAACAATAAAATACTTAGGAATGAATTTAACCAAGAAGGTGAAAGTTCTTTTCACTGAAAAGAACATGATTTTGAAGAAAGAAATTTAAAAAGACACAAACAAATGGAAAAATTTCACATTCATGAATCAGAAAAATCAATATTGTTAAAATGTCCATATTACCTGATTGTCTATATATTCAATGTAATCCTTTTCAAAATTTGAAAAAGTCATTTTTCACAGAGATACAACAACAATCCTAAAATTTGTATAAAACCACAAAAGACACTGAATAGTTAGAGCAACCCTGAGAAAGATGAAGAAAGCTGGAGGCATCATGGTTCCAGATTTCAATTATACTACAAAGCTATAGTAATCAAAGCAGTATGGCATTGCCTTAAAAACAGAAACATGGGCCAACGGAACAGAACTGAGAGTCCAGAAATAAACCTTCTAACATACAGTCGATTAATGTTTCACATGGGAGCTAAGAATACTCACTGGCAAAAGAATAATCTCTTCAATACCTAGTGTTGGGAAAACTGGATAAACACATGCATAAGAATGAAATCAGAGCCATATCTCACACTAGTCATAAAAATTAACTCAAAACAGATCAATGACAAAACCTGAAAAGAAAAAACTGCTAGGAAAAAACATAGGGGAAAAGCTCCTTGACATTGGCCTTGGCAACCCTTTTTTGGATATAACAACAAAAGCAAACAAAGAAACAGACAAACAAACTAAAATGCTTCTGCACATCCAAAGAAATAATCATCAAAGTGAAAGCACAGCCTATAAAATGGGAGAAAATATTTGCAAAGCATATATCTGATAAGGGTTTACTTTCCAAAAAACATAAAGAACTCATACAACTCAATAGCAAAAAAAAAAAAAAAAATCCAACTTTTTAAAATGGGCGGAGGAACTGAAAAGACATTCTCCCAAAGAAGACAAACAGATGGCCAACAGGTACATGAAAAGATGCTCAACAACTAGTTGCCATGGAAACACAAATCAAAACATCTGTCAAAATGGCTATCATGAAAAAGATTAAGAGATAAAAAGTTTGGAGAGGGTGTGGAAAAAAGGGAGTCCTCCTATCCTGATAGTGGGTATGTAAGTTGGTGTAGCCACTACAGAAAAAGAAGAATATAAGTTCCTCAGAAAACTAAAAATTGAACTATCCATATGATCCAGCAATCTAACCTTGGGGAATAATTCCAATGAAAACTAACTACAAGAGATACTTGCACTACCTGAAATCCTTATTGCAGGATTTTTCACAAATCCTGTTATAAAAAAAAAGAGAAGTTATAAAAACAATCTAAGTATTCATCTCTGGATGACTGAATAAAAAGAATGTGATATATACTCATATTTACACATCCAAGAGAATATTATTCAGTCATTAGAAAGACAATTCTTCTATTTGCAACAACTTGGATGAACCTTCAAGGCATTATGTCAGACAGAAAAAGGCAAATATTGCATGAATTTAAAACTCCAAACTTCCAGAAATTAGAGTAGACTGGTGGTGATCAGGGCTGGAGGGTGGGTGAATTGGGGAGATATTGGTAAAAAGGTACAAGCTTCTAGTTAAGAATGAATCAGTTCTAGCTATCTAGAGTGGAAGGATGGTGATTATAGTTGTAATACTGCATGACGTATTTGAAAGTTGCTAAGAGAGTAGACCTAAAATGTTCTCACCACAAAAAAAAGATATGGTAATTATGTGACACAACAGGCGTTACTAACATGGTGGTGGTCATCGTGTTGCAACGCATAAGGCATCAAGTCAACACGCTGTATGGCTTGACCTTACACAGCATTATATGTCAATTATTCTGTTAAAACTAGAAAAAATATATATTTGTCTATATAAAAATACAGTTATAAAAATATTGTACCATAAATGCTTTAACTTTTTCAAAGCTATTCTAAAATTTTACTTAAGTCCGAGGATTCTCGGCATCCTCTGTCATCCCTTCTTTGTATGTGTTATAGCAGAAAGTTGGCTAATGCTGGCCACAGTGCTGTGTGCAACTATCAGGGCCAATGGAAAAATACGACCCCTGGGAAACATTTCAGCTCTGTTGGACTAGGCTGGGTTTCCACCTGAACTTTCTGTGATGATATGAATGGCCTATATTTGTGCTGTCTGATACTGAAGCCCTACTTCACACTAGCTACTGACCACTTAAAATATGGCCAGTATGACGTAGAAGCTGAATTTTCCATTTTATTTAACCTTAAAATTAACAAGATGCAGCGGCTACTGTATGAGAAAGTACAATTACAGGAAAAACAAAACCCAAAACTCATGATCCCACACCCCTTGGGAAACATTTTCAGCAGTGAGGACTCGGTGTCTTCATTCTTCTCCATAAACATCAGACACAGAAACCCTCAGGGCATTATCCACATAACTAAAAGATCTCTCTGATTTATGTGATACGCAAGGTACTTGTCTGACATTTATGAAGTGAAAAGTGGCAGTGTTAGTCGCTCGGTTGTGTCTGACTCTGTGACCCCGTGGACTGTAGCCCGCCAGGCTCCTCTGTCCATGGGATTCTCCAGGTAAGAATACCAGAGTGGGTTGCCATTTCCTTCTCCAGGGGATGTTCTCGACCCAGGGATCCAACCCTGGTCTCCTGCATTGCAGGCGGATTCTTCGCCATCTGACAGATTATGCATGAGATGAGATTATGCACAGGTTACGTCTGAGATGAGACCACCAATTACAGCGTCCTAGAAGGACCCTTCATGTTTCCCCAGGTGAGGAGACAGAAGCACTTCTTCAGGAGCCCTTCAGCTCTAGAGTCAGCACCCTGGCGTCCCAGTGGCATGGCAGGAGGTACAGGCCAGTTGTGTGCCAGTGAGGGTGTGGTGCTAGGACGGGCTTCCTGGCTGTGAGAAACCTCAGGCCAGTCGCAGACTCACCACCTGCATCTCACAGCAACACTGCTCAGAGATGCAGCACTTTACTCTCCCTGAATGAGCTTCAGGGCGACCAGAGCTTCCCTCTTGTGTCTCACTTAAGGCACTCCTGAGCCCATTCCCCCTAAATGCAAGTGCATAGGGCGCCACCTGGTGGAGACTTTTCAAGCAGGTCGGTGGAACAGCATGCATACCCTACTGCTGCGTGTTTCTCAGACACTGTGTTAAAGTAGGTATAGGTGGGTGAGTTGGGCATTTGAACTCTATTGATGGGCTAATTCCTGTGTGTTCATTTTCATCTGCTTCATTTGCCTCATCTATGAACAGGGATAATGATGGTACCAAGCTGTTAGGGTGATTTGAGGATTAGATGAATTTATATTTCCAAAGTATTTGGCACATAAAAAAGGCTACATACTTTTTTTGAAAAGCAATTAGCAGCCCAGGTCAAGAGGTGTTCTCCACTCAACATTACTTAGGGCCTGGGCCCTACCTTTGTGAGGCTGGTAATGGGGTCTAGGAACAAGTCACCAGCCAGCAGCTGCCTGGGACTTGCAGCCCACCGCCTCCCACCCACTGCCTTCAAAGAGAGGCCATAGAGATTCCTCAAGACTGTGGGAGCTGTGGCCTGAGCTTAAGGTCCCTGCCTGGACAGGGAAGCCCGAGACTCCAGCCCATAAGAGCACAGTGGAAGGAGCCTAGAAGGGAGTGCCTGACAGCCTTTGTTGGTTCAGAACCTAAGAAGACAAAAACGTGCTGGAGTTGTCCATCTGCAAAGGATGACGTAATCCAATCTAATGGTCTAAAAATTGACACTAACTGCAGTGAATTGACCCAGGATAATCACGTTCCAGTCACGTTTTCAAACCAAGTAGCCAAGAAATCTGTAGTAAGATGGCCTCATGTGGCCCCAAAGTACAATTTGTTAGCCACACATAAACTTGAATCCATATAAAACTGGCAGACACCCAAGCACTGAGCATGTCTGTGGAAATTTTCTAGGTCTCCCTTCCAAATCTGTCAAACTAAGGCCTGAGCCGTGATGTAGGCGAGATTAAGGAAGGTGTTTTGTTCACCATGGCTTGTGTGTGTGTGTCAGTCACTCAGTCGTGTCTGACTCTTTGTGACCCCATGGACTGCAGCCCACCAGGCTCCTCTGTCTATGGGATTCTCCAGGCAAGAATACTGAGTGGGTTGCCATTTCCTTCTCCAGTCATTATGGTTTACTCTTCACAAACGTAAACTCCTCTTGAGGGCCAGGAGCCAGGCTTCTAGAGTCCACGGACTGTAAGAAATCACAGAGAATCATGCATGATCAAGATATAGGCCCTTCCCCAAAGATGCTCCGAAGTTCAACAGGGATGTCAGATGCAGGTGGTAAACGCTTCAGGCAAGATTACTCAGGGGCTGTGAGCGGGGGACTCTGAGATAAGCCGGGGCCAGTGAGCTGGAGAGCAGGCGGCTTTGGGGGGTCATCTGGGGAAGTCTGGGGCCCAGTGCTAGGGGAAAACAAGGGAAGTTGAAGGTGCACACTGACAGGAAGACGGAGGTGGGAGTGGAGCTGTGCAGCCAGGTGCCCAGGCCCTCACTCGGGAGGAAAGGTCATCTTTGGTCAAGTCAGTTCACAAGCTGCTCTGTGGGACGCGTTTCCCAAAGGGAAAGAAGAAGGCTGGTGTGAGTATAAGTCTCAGACTCACTGGGACACATGGACTTTTCTATCGCTGATCGCATCCCATGGAGCACCAAGGGGTGCTGCTTTGTTTTCAGTTCCACAGGGAAAATGTCAGCAAGGAAGTAACAGGGACCACCCCTCCTCCCCTGTTGGAGGGAGTGAGTAACGTGGAAACATGTACTGAAAGGCTTATCTTTTGACCAATACCTGGAATTTATGCAATGGATAGAATTATGTGCTTGCAGCAAGGAGATCCAACCAGTCCATCCTAAAGGAGATCAGTCCTGGGTGTTCACTGGAAGGACTGATGTTGAAGCTGAAACTCCAATACTTTGGCCACCTGATGCGAAGAGCTCACTCATTGGAAAGACCCTGATGCTGGGAAAGATTGAGGGCAGGAGGAGAAGGGGACAACAGAGGATGAGATGGTTGGATGGCATCACCGACTCAATGGACATGGGTTTGGGTGGACTCCGGGAGTTGGTGATGGACATGGAGGCCTGGCGTGCTGCGGTTCATGGGGTCGCAAAGAGTCGGACACGACTAAGCGACTGAACTGAACTGATTACAGTGTTTATCATAAAGTAAAAAAAAATTAATATGACATGCATTTCTTTAGAGACTATATAATGACAGGATACCGACCTGATGGATGTAATGGATCACAAACTTGAGAACAATGTTTAATGAGGGGGAAAGGTACTCAATATACTTTATCATAAAGCTATTTACAAAACAATTTTCAGAGAATGAGACCACTCAAAATCTGTAGGAGAGTATGTGTGGAGACATGCAGATATACACACGTGTATGCAGGTGTGCTCACACATGTGGACACATATATGCGACACAGACCAAACCGTTAACATTGATTTTCTTTGGTCTCGGTGTCATAAGTGTATTCCATATTTGGTGATTTGCCTTGTTTTACAAATATTTAAATAACACATTGATTCTAATCATTAAAATAAACGTTAGCTTAAAAATTTCAAGATCTGGCCAATATATCTACTGGTATCATGAAGGACACTGGTTTACACGTAGGGATGTAGACACTCTTAAACACATACCAGTTCTTAGTTACAAACTTCTAGTTATATATGTATGATCTCCTTCAAATATATTACCCACAAATCAAACATATGTAACGTGTATATAATCTCATTCAAGTAAGTTCAGTTCAGTTCAGTTCGGTCGCTCAGTCATGTCCGACTCTTTGCGACCCCATGAATCGCAGCACGCCAGGCCTCCCTGTCCATCACCAACTCCCGGAGTTCACTCAGACTCACGTCCATCGAGTCAGTGATGCCATCCAGCCATCTCATCCTCTGTCATCCCCTTCTCCTCCTGCGCCCAATCCCTCCCAGCATCAGGGTCTTTTCCAGTGAGTCAACTCTACACATGAGATGGCCAAAGTACTGGAGTTTCAGCTTTACCATCATACTAAATGGTCGCTGCCAATCACTATGCAAAAATGTGACTGTGTTGCCTCCCAGTGGCCATTCAAGGAATAGCTGTACATATGATGATGTTCTCAAACACATTCTCAGAGCCTGCAGGTACACTGTACTGAAAGAAAGAAATAAACAATAACAAACAATGGTTCTAAGAGATTAAAGTAAAACGGCCAAGTGTTCATGACCACTAAATGATCAAGTCAAGATCTGAACTTAAGTGAGGCTAACTCCAAAATCCATGCTCCTTTCTCTTTCTATAGCTCCAATCCAAAGCAGTGATGTCTACTAATAATGAAAATCCAAACGGGGTATAAACAATCATAAAAATATGCCTTTCTCAAAATAAAAATAGCACAGGGAAATACATAGTGTGCCAGAGTGATTGCAGAGTGATTCTGGTCTTCTCAGGGCTCTTTTCCCAGTGCAGGGCATTCTGTGACCACGAAGGCAGTCACCGGCACTCTCAGACACCTGCCCATGGATGTGGATGAAGTGATCCTAGGTCCAGCAGCAGCCAGGTTCTCTGACACCATGTGATACTACCAGAGCCCACTTCCTTGTCAGTGCTTTCTTGCTTGTTGCAGTTTCCTACACCACAGACTAGAGAGACTGGCTCTTCCGTCAGGGACCCAAAGACCAGGAAACTAAGCCCTGTGTGGTCCTCACAAGTCTGCACCTTCAGAAGGCACGCAGGAAACAGAGATGAGAGCTAGTCACTATCTCCCCGCTTACCTGTTATAAAGAAAATGTGTCCTGAGGTTTGGCACATGCCCTCCTGTGGTCATGTCCGAGCTTGCAGGGGAGTGAAATAACTCTCAACTACTCAATGATGACCTAAAGTTCCACCCAGGGAAAAACCCCAGGCAATTAGTGAGGCCGGCCAGAAGGGCAGTGATTCAGTCCTTGGGTGGACAGAAGTCGTGCTCTGGATTCTGTGCCTCTTCAACCCAGGGAAACTGCTAAGCTGAGGGTCCCCTTGACGATGCCGGGCCACTGGCCTGGCGTCCACAGTACACCTCTGGGTATGGCTCTGTAAAACTTATATCTTTTATTTGCTACAAGGTCATCCTGAAGGAAACTGCAGAGCGTCTTAAGGGTCCTCTCTTTGATGGTCTAACAGGAAATGTCTTTGGCTCTCTTTGGACTTACCTTTTTATCATTAGATCCTATAAACAGATTATGCATAGGTGGTAGAAAGTTCTCTGGAACTGGAATTGTAGATCAGCTCTAGGCAAGCACCAAAGGCTTTTTAGAAGACATTTTGGGAGCAAATGACATCAATAGCTTATGTTCCCTTAGCTTCTTTGGAATCACCTAAGGAATTTCATCCATCTGAATTGTGTGTGTCTTTTAATATTACCTTAAATGATTTCTGGAGCATGGTGGGGATGTTATATAAATGAATCCCTCCCATGTACAATAATCACTATAGAGTTACTTTTCAGAAGTTGGTAACAGTACTTCTCAAATATTTCTCAATATGTATCTCAGGTTAAAAGTGTAGGATGTGAACCCTAATTTCTTCTTCATGTTTATGTTTCTTCTTTTTTATTAGATCCAAAGTCTGAATAAAAATTTTTAAATACAATTTTAGTTGAAAAAATGTGCAGAATTTTTATATTTTTCCCAGTGTTTGGTATCATAAGTAACATGAGAGTAGAAACCTTTGTGCATAAAGCTTAGTCCTTACTCCTAGTTATTTCCTGAAGAAATTACTGGGTCAAAGTATATCACTGCTTTTATAAGATTTGGTGGGGGTGACCAAAGTGCTAGACAGAAAGGCTGTACTTCTAAAGGCCCAGTGACGGGGTGAGGCCTGGATGGGGCTCTGTGCCCTGTCCAGTTAATTATGATTGCCATCTCACCATCTCTGCTAAATCTGTAGACTAAAATGCTATCAAATTATAGCTATAGATCCATCATACTAGAATTCCTAATGCTTTCAAGTGTAGATAGTTCTACTTTCCACATGTTGTATAAGACTGAAAAAGAAAACTGGTTATCAACTTTGCAACCCATTAGCAGCAGGCTTCCTCTGCATAAATAAGGATAAATCACTGCTAAGTTGCTCTGGTTCTCACCACTTCCTTCTGGGCATGACACTTTCCTAAAGGTAAGAAGGCCATTACCTGTCTAATAATGCTGCATCCCTCCAATTTCCAAATGCGGTGGGTTAAACAAGGAAATTGCTCATACCAGAACCCAAATTCCTGCTGCCACCACCCCCTTCATAGCTGTGACCTTGGGCTGATTACCAAACATTTCTAGCCTCTGCCTATTTGTTGGTTAGTGGAAATGCTCCCTGGCTGGGAGGTCTGAAGTGCTTTGTGTACTGGGGACGTTTTTGGTATACAGACACTTGGTAAAAGGACCCTTTGCTGCCTCCTCCCCTTCTGGACAAGAGGCTTCTCTCACACCCTGTCCATGCAACTGTGCCCAAGACGAAGGCATCCCATCGTCTTAGGTGACGGACCGAACTGACCCCTGCAGGACGGGAGCCAGGTGTGAATCAAGGATAAGAATCTATGCAGACTGGGGTATGTCTAACCTAGGGACAGAACACAGATGCAAGGCAGGCCCACCCAGGGCCCCCTCTGGGGGGAACCCCAGCACCGGCCAGGATGCGGGACTCGTCTCCACACTACTCCCTGCTCTCAGGCTGAGCACAGTTCTCTGTCTCACTGCCCAGCCTTGCTTCCCACAGCACGACGACCGAATACCGAACGTCAGCCCTCGAGATATTCCCCCGCCTTCCTTCCCACAGCACGAAGACCAAGGACTGAACGTCAGCCCTCGAGATATTCCCCAGCCGTCCTTCCCACAGCACAATGACCGAGGACTGAACGTCAGTCCTAGAGATATTCCCCAGCCTTCCATCCCACAGTATGACGACCGAGGACTGAATGTCAGTCCTCGAGATACTCCTCAGCTTTCCACATGCTTTCTGCATGGGGAAGGCATTGATGTGATGCTCACAACTCCTATCTCCATCTACGGGTGAAACACCTTCCAGATCAATGTAGGGAAAAAGGAAGAGTAAAGACTGGAAAAAAACACCAAGGTGTGTGTGCAGATCACTGATCAGAATCCTTATTGGGCTGGTATAAGAAAAATCATGGCCAGTTGTCAACCAGGTTTGGGACACAATAAGCCAAAGCATTCCTCAGAATTATGTTAGGACATGCAGTCTTTGAAGATGACTGTATTCACATTATTTTCCACTACAATTATCCTGTTAAATATAAAGTTTATTGTGAATAATTATAACTAAGAAAATATCTATAACAGCTACCTAAATGAATGTACCTTTTTAAAAACTTGGCTTTTGTGCTTTTTTCTCTACTTTTCTCTTTTTCATTAATTTAAAAATATCTTCTAAAGTCTACTTAGACCCACCATGGAAGCTGAAAAGCTATAAAGGAGTCTTTCTCACTGGTCAATGTATTGATTTACTCAGATGCAATGAATAATTCAGAATTTTCAAAAAAATGACTAATGATCATTTTAAATGACAAATGCTAAAATTTAACCTCAGTGCTGGAAATGTTATCAAATCACACAACAAATAGACTTTTAAAATTTCAAAATACTGCACAATCGCAACAAAAAAGGGGGTCTCCTTACTTTTAAAATAAAATCTCTGTTAAAGTTTCCCTAACTTACATTACCACGCATCTAAAGATGCCCTTGATCTTGAATCAAATAAACAAGTATAGATAAATACTATGAACTCATAGTAGCCCAAAGAAATAATCTACATGGACATCAGTATGGGCAAGTCAGAAGGTAAAAAGCACCCATCTCTCTCTCTCTCTCTCTCTCTCTCTCTCTCTCTCTCTCTCTCTCTCTCTCTCTCTCTCTCTCACTCACACACACACACACACACACACACACCCTCAGACTAGCCAGCTTCGGCACGGCAGTGCCCGCCGGCGGCACTCACCGCATGGTGTACAGCAGCGTGCCGTCGTCCTCCAGACGCAGCAGCTTGTTGGGCGTGGTCATGTTGTGGGCGATGGACTTCTTCCCGTTGTGGAAGAACGTGTCTGGAGTCCAAATTTTGCTGGCGAGGAGATTGTTGAGCGGAAGGCGCTGCATGGGCCCTTTAAACCGAAGCCTTTCGTCTTTCCAGCTTTGTCGGAAAAATACGTCAATGGTATATTCCTAGTACAAAGGGAGGCAAGGCTCGTTAGGGCAGCCCTGGGCCGGTGCGTCACGGCTTACAGTGGTCCCGGCGGGGCCGCAAGCGCACTCACCATCTCCGTGTCGGACACGGGGCCGAAGCTGGTGACGTAGATGTCCGTTCTCACCTGAGTGATACGCTCTGAAACACAGACACAGGTTCCTCGCCAGGGCCTCAGCTCACAGTTCAGAGGGACATAACTCAGGGCACAGTAAAATGGGGTCAGGGAGCCTACGTGGACTGTTCTTGTCAAAGAGGTAGAGAGGGTCAACCCATGGTTTCAGCAAATGCCCCTGATAAAAAATGCCAATAATGAAGAAGAACTAAACATTTTCCTCTGGGAATGGATTTGCTAGGGGGTCCCTCCTCACTCAGTGGAGCAGGTTCAAATATACACGCCCCGCACACACCTGAAACGCACGGGATTCCCAGCACAAAGTCAAGCCAGCTGTACCCTGAAAGCATATTTTACTATTCATTTAGTTTCATCAGCTTTTTAGGGTCAAAGTAAAAACTAATTACAGCTCTAGTAAAAAATTAAACCTGTAATATGCAATGTGTAAAGAAGACTTGCACTAAATAGTGGATTTCTGAAAAGGACTTGCAGAGACAGGAGGGTAAGAGGTTGATGATAAAGTATTTCCTAACATAGGGTAACTTCAGCTTCAGTATCACCTAAGAAGTGGTTTCTCCTCAAGTGGACCAGAATGGATGTTACCATTATCTGGGGAGAACAGGAGTTTTCACTTCCCCTGGCCTCTTGCATCTGGAAAATGACAACATGCAGCAGCCTTGGCAACACCACCAAGTCAAACTCCTAGCAGGGAAGCCCTTTGAGGAGTTGTTTGAATCACAGCAAACGTAAGCTTGAGACTGGGTTTAAGCAGAAATGTGCCTTGGGCCCAAGGGCCTCAGCCAGGGCCCACACCCACCTCCGAGCCCGGGCCTCAGTCTGTTGTCGTAACCGTCCAGCAGCCCATCCAAGATCCTGGTGAATATCGTGATGTTGTCATCGGTCTCAGCTTTTACAGAGCTGGTTGGCATTTGTGAAAAGCTTTATTAACAGAGAAACAAAAGAAAGAGTTCAGACTTTCTTGTTTCTTACAATTTTTTCTCAAAATAGAGAAACAGGGAATGATATGTTGACTTGTCTTGGAGGCAGGACATCTAAGAATGATCTCCTGTACTATCCAGGCTGTTTTGCTTACATGATCCTTATTCTTGAAATTTAAACAGACTTAATTCTTAAATAGCCCAGTCTGAGAATGCTGGCTCTGGGCTGGTCACCCATCAAAGCAAACTCCATCCCTCCCAGACTCTGGAGAACTATTTGTGTTGATAGAGTAGCCATTTTTAAGACATATTAGTCACTGCACATGGACTGGCAGAGCCTCACCCACTTGTGGGGCATTTCAGCAGTTTGGTTCAAATACAGAGAAACTGAGCCTTCATTTTGTTAGTTACTTCACTGCAACGGGCTCTGCGGTACCGGGGGACATTAGAGCTTCTATCTAATTTGAAAGTAAGATTGGTGTGCCCACATTTTCCTGCATTCTTGACTGGGAGCACTCGTGCTGTGAGCATTATGCCAGGACAGATCGCTGGTGAGGGACGGCGGTGGACTTCCGCACCGTCAGCTCTGCTGGCACGCTCCTCTCAGTCAGAGCACAGGCCGGCCCAGCAGGAGTTGTGAAGCCCAGGCTGAAAACCTCGACTTTACGTGATGTGGCCCCAGAGCAGAGACTCAGGGAGCACAGTGTTCTGTGACCAACGTGTCAACCTACAATAAAACGCTGAGAAGAGCAGGTGGGACCTTGCAGGAGGTTCACAGGAAGAACGGTCTAATTTGTACAATTCAGCAACAAACTTACTCAGGCCTCAAAAGTCTATGTCAAAAAAAAGTGTATGCCAGCGGAGCAGGTGGAAATGAGAATCGGCCCTGAGCAGATACGGGAAAAGCTAAAGAAGTTATCAGCAGGGAAAGAAAGCCACAGTCCAGAAGATGATTGACACATGGGTTCCACCTCAGATGTCCATCCATTGCTACCTGTTCAGATGTGCAAATAGCAAAATGCATGTTATTACCAAGAACTTGACCTGCATCTGGCTCGGCTTCAAAGGGAACTCATCCTGCTGAGAGCCGGCTGTGGCTCCATGAAGTCAGCACCCGTGGTACTTGGGATGAGAACACGGGGCTCCTGGGGCCCCTCTGAAGTGTCACGGTGGACCCCACTCTGCTCAGAGTAGCTGGAGTGAAAGCTGAACCTCGCCATCAGCAGGCGGTTCTCGGGGCAGCACAGATGTGTGCCTGCCCCACCCGCTTCTCGAAAATCGGTCATTTCCACCAACGGCAGCTAACAGATCAATCCTCTAATGGCCTAAAGTGTCTCCTTTTTGAATGAACGACTATAATGTTCTTTGGATCTAATTTTCTCATCACCATTAAAATGCATATAGTTGAAGCTCAAACAACCTAAAATTCAGTCCCGTTAAAGACTGAATTATGTACCTTTGGAGTCCACAGACACATTTTTTTTTCTTCTTTACTCTGTGACTTAGTATTTTAAAATACTGAATTCCCTTTTCTCTGACATCCATTTTAGTTTCACACAGGAAGACAAAGCACTCAGCCTTGGAAACCTAATGTCAGGATGAAGGGCCTTAATACTGTCCTCCAAATTTATGAAAGAAAGTCTGTGCATGGGCCCAGCTGAGCAACAACAGAGCAACTATTGCTCAAACTAAGTCTGGCCTCAATGTCCACTTCACGTGAAGCTCTCAACGATAACCACTTTGGTTACTCAATTCTAGGTTTTGTCCAAGTGTCCAATTTTTGGAAGGTCCCGGTTGGCTCTTTAACAGAAGAGAGATGAGAGCATGCAAACTGGCAAAGAAAAGCTATCACCTGTATGTGAAACCTAAAAAAGCCAACTCGTAGAGACAGAGAGTAACCAGGGGCTGGGGTGATGGAATTTGGGAGCTGTTAAGGTTACAAACCTGCAACTAGAACAAAAATAATTTGGGGGAATCTAATGCACAACGAAGTAATTCTAGTTAATAATACTATGTTATAAACTTCAAAGTTAATAAGAGGCTAGATCTTGTTTCCATCACAAAAAGGAAATGACTTAATAATTACATGACATGACAGAGGTGTCAGCTAATGCTAAGGTAGTAATCACATTGCAGTATATAAATGTATCAAATCAACATGCTACATACCTCAAATTTACACAAAGTTACATATCAATTCTATCTTAACAAAAAATATAAAAGTCACAATCAAAAAAAAAAAAAGAAAAGAAAAAGCATACCTTAATGTTTCAAGTACATTTTAAAAACTATTACATTATCTGTTGTGAAAATACTCTTAAATTATATTTGCTCTGAATAGCTTTGACTGTCAGGAGATAGAGACCATGGAGATGTCCACAGACCACTTAGTCCCATCACGTCTCCAGAAATGCTGCCTCCTAGACACCCTTGCAGGAATTTCAGCATTTGTCCTCTTTTGCTACAACTGTTTCTTACATTTATCTGTGGACTTAAAAAAAAAATAGATGCCCTGCTGCGGATTTGCCATGATTTCTTCTCTGTATTTACTGAAGGTAGGCCCTAGGACGTCGCAAACAGTTTCTTTAGAAGTCCTTAAAAATGCCTGTCAGGGCAGGCAGAAGTAGAGGGTCCTCTCACGAACAACTGGGAAGTCCTCTTCAGGAAACCATTCCTTTGTAACTGGTGGTTACAAAACGCACTGTCTTCACAGCTATGGAGAGGAAGGCCTTCCCATACGACCGAAAGCAAACAGTGTGCCAGCACACAGGAGACTCTCAGCGTGGCCTGGTGAACTTTCCCACGCACATCAAGTTGTATAATTTTTACAGACTGCTTCTAACATACAGAGTGACTTCAGCTTGCTTTGTTCCATTTGGGCTAGGAAAACAAAACGACACACAATATGGGGCTGTGCCTTCAGTGAGCAGTTCCATGCAGTGAGCAAATCCACAAGGCCTCCAGGTGGAAACACTAGACCCCCCAGCCCTCAGGGGTACAGGGAGCAGGCTTCAGCTTGCATCTTTCTGGTTCTGAGTAAAACTAAAGAGCTCTGCCGGCCCTCAGGTCAGCTGTGAGTGCATGGCCACTTCTAAGACAAGCTGAAAGCTCTGTTCTTGCAGGAAGCAGATTCTGTGAACTAAGACTAGAGCCATTATTTTTGAGAACAATTTTATATAAAGTAGAAATCCTTGAAAAATTTGGTAATTTTCCCTTCAGTATCAGGATTAATAAACTAGATTGTCTGAAAATTTGAACCATTTTCTTAAAGTTAGTGCATGTTTTCTACAAATAATGCCCGTGAAACAGCTGCAACATTTTCATATTACTGATGTTCCAGAAAAGGGACAATAAAGGAAATATACATCCAACCACTCATGTTAAAACATCCTCATGTTTTACATCTTCTATACAAAAGGCACAAGGACTCAATCCCTAAGCTTGAACACTGAGCCCCATGTTCCAGGCGGAGGAGGGAAGGTGATGGCTGGGACTTGGGCAGGGACCAAACGGGACCCGACGCTCAGGTGGTGGAAGGACTTCCTCACACTCCGTGAATGGCCCCCGCCAGGCCTAAAGGTCTGGGTCTTTCAGGGACTTGTGATGAGGTGGAGTAGGGAACAGGCAGCCGTAAAATGTGGTCCACTAAAGGCTTTATTTCACACAGAGTTTTCAGAACAAAAAATATGCATGACTTTAGAAAGGCTCAACTCTAGTAATTGTGCAAATTTCCCACCTGTCCCTGTGGTCTTACTTCTGGTGTCTTCAGGGCATTTGAATCTGTGACTTTTGCATTAGCTTCTTCCAGATTTCTAGACCCTAGAGACTCGGCCTTAGGAGGAATGGGCACTGGTATTTTTTAAGGTCCCCAAGTGATCTTCATGTGAAGTCAGAGGGGAGAGGGACTGTCTTAAGACTAGAGAGCTAAGTCGGAAACAGGCTGCTCTGTGAACCAGCTGCCAGAGTGACTCCAAATGACCCCAGAGAGCACCTCTCTCATCACATCTTCACAGAGGTTCACTATCCCAGCAGCTCAGCTCAGCAAAGGCGTTGTGGGTGTCGACCGTGTGCCTGGCATTGTGGCGGGAACTGTGACAATGATAAAGGTGGCATCCCTAACCTTGGGATCTAAAAGAATGGGCCATGCTCCCAGAGGATTCCTGAAGAACGTGATTGCTTCAGGAGTCTCATATGCAGGGCATCCTAGGACCCGAAAGTAGAGGGATCAAGCTTTGTATGAGGTCAGAAGAAAGGAAAGCAGACCTGAGCCTTCAAGCATGAAGATCAGGTCTCAAGCCAAAGGAAGCGGTCTGTGAGTAGCAGCACTAGGAAAAAAAATTGGTAGATTGGGATTGATATATATACACATTATTATATATAAAACAGATAACTAATAAGGACCTACTGCATAGCAAGGGAAATTCTATTCAATATTCTGTGATGACCTATATGAGAGAAGAATCTATAAAAGAGTAGATATATGTATAACTGATTCACTTTGCTGTACAGCAGAAACACAACATTGTAAATCAACTATACTCAAATAAAAATTAAAAAAAAAAAAGAAAAATATTGACATTTGCAGTGGGCATGTAAGAACCCTAGTGAGAAGAGCCCTGTGGGGGGTCAAATCACAGCATATTCATGTGACAAGCTCCACCTCCAGGATCTGGCCTGAAGGTGGTGGGAAAGCAAAGCACCTCAACAGGGGCATTGTCTTTCCTTGTGGCCCCAGGCACCTTGGGGATGATGGGCTTATCAGAGGCAAGACTGGAGGTGGAGAGGGCCAGTGTTCAGGCCAAGCAGGGCTGCAGAGGTGGGATGGACAGGCCATCAGCAGGGTTTCTGACGAGGAGGAATGGGAGCAAGGAATGACGGGAGGAATGGGGAGGGAGCAATCTGAAAGCAGCAAGACAAGGATCCCAAGAAAGCTTTCTCCAAAACCAGGTATCAAGGCGGGTGAAACCTGCAGTAGAATCCATGCATTACTCTGAAAGGGGAGAGTTGTATTAGGCGTCAAACCTAAGAGTCTTTTTGTTTCTGAGGAAACTACTCCAACGTAACTTTTCTATCAGTATGAATGCCTCTGCTAGTAATAATAACACTATGCAGTGGAGTCCATCTTTAAATGCGTTTCACTTTACCAAGTGATGCTTGATGATGCCTCCTTATTTCAGTATTTTAAATGGTTCACGTTGAACAGTTACGTCATCATTTCTGGGGAAGAAAAATCTTTTGAGTCTCGTACCACAAATGGTGTTATTGATGGCAATATGTGATGCATTTCTTGTGATCTCTGCTTATGCTGACAGTCATTTTTGATTTCCATAAAATGGTATAGATAATTGCATCTGCAGACCAGCTTTAATGTGAACTTACTTTGGGACTTGAACAGAATTGCTTTTAAGCAACAGCTTATCTGTCTTCTTGAACTGCATTTCTTTCTGCATTCTTTCTCCAGTATATTGTTACTTCTGAGAAAAGTATCTTCAGTTTATTCGCTCATTACTTTAAGCTCACTAAATAAGTACCTCTAAATGGCAGTTTTGTGATGTTTTCCTCAAATTTCCATTACACACCACTTTAGTTAACTATATTAAAATATGTAAAAATTTTAAAATACCATGGTGGATATAACCAGACATGAAAATAAAACTTGAGTTTCCAATTAAATTGTTTCCTCTTATGATGGAAAATATGGACTGATTGGCACGTGTGCTTTATGTGAATAAAGTTGTGTCCATAAAGCTTTATGGCAGAACTCTTAGGTGGCTTCCACGTCAAAAGTGCCCCTGGTCCTGCCCATCACCTCTCCAGACAGAGCTCAAGTCCACCCCACCCTTGCACACCACTCTTCAGGTAGATGCTCCACTCTTGTCCCCAAGACTGGAGCCTGATTCAGAATCCTACAACCTGCAAGGTAGGACCCAGGTGCCTGCCTTACAGGCCACACCCCCGTCATCTGACCCCAGACTTCCGGAGACTCATCCCCTTCCTTTCCTCCAGCCATGCTGGATGCACCACAAATGTGGTTATAAAGCACATGAATCATCCCGGTGCTTATTACACATGGGTCTCCCTCCCTCCCTAACCATTCCCATCAGTAATTACATCAGGTCTTTGAAAAGTCTCTCATTCACCCTATATTCCCTTTCAGGTATTGCTCCATCCTCAGCCTCTCGTCTGAAGAGGCCCTCTCACTGAAGATCTGTCTGCTCAAAGGTCTCTGCTATCACTCTGCCCTGCTCTTGCCCCCACCTCACCCAGGATCCCAGTGAAATCCTCTGGGGCTGCTCCTCCCAGTGCCAAACCAGCTGGTCCAGTCTCAGCCCTCAGCTGAGCCCGTCCCCTTCTTACAGCATAGGACACAGTCTCTTCTTATCTTCCCCTGCCTCTTCTCCTTAAACCTGGCATTTCCCAGGGCTGTCTAGAGACACTCCTTCAGTCTAAACTCAATCTCTAATTGATCTCATTCAATCTAATGGCTTTAAATATCTCTCTCAAGTTCATGTCTCCAGTCCCAAACTCTCTCTCTCTGAGTCTAGACCTGTATGCCCAATGGCCTACCTGGCCGCTTGGATATCTAACAAAGCTCGCACAGGTCCAGAACTGTGCTGATAATTCTCAGCGGCCTCCTCCCCTGCTGTCTCTTCCAGCTCAACAACAGCCTATTGAACCCATCACCTTTTCAGGTGTTCATTCAAGTCCACGGCAGCCCATCAACAGATCCTGCTGGCCAAAACGCCCATCCCCTGGGGCACTACCTTTGCCTCCTTACCGCCTTTTCCTGGCACCTCCTTTACTAAGCCTCCCCACCCAGATTCTGAGTTTACTCTCCACTTACAGCCAGAGTCAGCCTTACTGACTGCAGGTCTCAGTGGGATCAGATTTCACTCTTCAACAGCCAACTGCTTGTCCTAATGCTACCCCGCATGGCCTACAGATGATCTGACTATCCCCCACCCATGCTGCCTCTCTGGCCCTGCCTCCCACCAACCTTCCCCATCCTCAAGCTGGCTTCTTCAGTCACCCTGCCTCTGCTGCTCCTCTCAAGTGTCCAATCATCACCACCAAGACAGGCTCATTCTTCAGACATCTGCTTGAGTACATCTCCCAGCACACTCACTACCTCCTACTCTGAATTACTTCACAGCAATCCTTGTGACCCAACTGATAAGTACATGTTTACTTACTGCACCAGAAGGAGCCCTCCTGGAAGGCAGGCTTTGCTCTGCCCATCACAGGATCTCAGCACCTAGGACAGTGCCTGGCATGTAGGAAGGACTCAACAGACCCTGACGCAGCTGCAGGGTACCATCCTGCAGAATGCCCAAACCCCAATCCAGAACCTATAACTGTGAATGTGCGTCCTTACACAGAAGGGAGACTCTGCCAATGGGACTAAGCTTGTGGACTTTGCTGTGCCCAGCCCATGAGTCTAGCAAACCTTGGCGCTTCTTGGTCACAACACCCAGAAGGATAGTGCTAGCCTGGACTTAGCACTCCCTCCTTACCTGGCCATGTTTCAGCATTTAGCATACGTGCATTTATCCTTCACATCAACTCTGTGGCATAGGATCTGTTATTACTTTAACTTGGAGATTAGAAAGCTTGAGTTGCAGGCAGGCTTAGTAACTGCTGCCACAACAAACAACTTCACTTTCCTGTCAAAATGATACCTACATCCCTGAAGTAGGAACTAGATTGATTATGGAGTGATGGCCCAATTTCTTCCTGTGGTTAAAAGTGAAAATGAACTGCTCCTGGGTTTCATTTATTTTTAGGTTTGCCTTTTGATCTTGAGATAAATTGTTAAATAAATACAAATAAAACAGAATTTTCAATGAACTGCTAAAGTCTGTTTCATTGTCTATCTTAATTTTCCTATAAGATGGTCCCCTCTCTATTACATCATATTTCATAGTATATATTTTGTATTTGATTTTATTCAGGCTGTGAAATACTATCTTTAGAGCAGTGCTATTTGAGTTCTAGGTTAGAAGATTTCAATGTACAGATTTCCCCCCCTTCTATCCCTTTCCGTTGCAGCTTAAATATGCAGACATTCTGGAGAAGCTCCTGCATTGATGGTGCGAGCTCAGGCCCTGGAGATGGACCCTGACTTTCCTACTTTTCAATGATGAAACTTAGACATGTTTCTCTGTATTCTATCACCTTAACTCTCTTCACCTACAGAGAGAGGACTCTGTGAAAATTAAACAGTACATTTCTTTTGAAAATGCATTCTGGAAATGAAGAAGTACTCATGTAAGCACTTATAAGTATTGTTGCTGCCACTAGAATTCTACTTTTGATTCTAATATTTTCCTTTGAAATTTCACACCAATTAAAATACGCATGTTATGCAATTGTATCTTTGTTTTAAAAATCCAAAAACCTACATTCTCCTTCTCCCCTTGAACCAAGCCAGTTACTCATCTTGGAGCTGATGGCCAGAGAAAGGCTGGCTGGGTCGACTCTGGCTGGCTATCCGTCTAAGCTTTGCTTAGCAGTTTTAAGTTTTGAAGCAGGTAATTTGGAAGTATTTTGTTTTGGTGCCTTAAAAAAATGTTGGCATTACTCTGTAGTAGGGTCTTAGTCGGGCTTTCCTGGAATGCAGAAGACCCCAGTTCAATTCTGGGTCAAGAAGATCCACTGGAGAAGGGATAGACTACCCTTTCCAGTATTCTTGGGCTTCTCTGGTGGCTCAGATGGTAAAGAATCCACGTGCAATGCAGGACCCTTGGGTTTGACCGCTGGGTCGAAGGGAAGATCCCCTGGAGGAGGAAATGGCAACCCATCCCAATATTCTTGCTTAGAAAATCCCTATGGACAGAGGAGCCTGGTGGGTTACAGTCCATGCAGTCACAAAGAGTTGGACACAACTGAGTGACTAAGCACAGCACAGCACAGGGTTTAAGTCACCTGAAATGTTTACTATATGCAAGGTCTCTGGCTATCCCTGCAGCCTCCACATAAGTGCCTCCTCACCTGTGAGTGTCCTATCTGCTTCACAGCACTTCTCTGTGGTTTTATAATTGTCATGATGACCATCAGTCCTGGTCTTCTGAATCTGCGGTAACAAGCAGGAAGAACTTTCCATATGGGAATTTCCCTCTTGCCATTTAAAAAGACATCATGAGTATGTGAATGACTCAGAGAGAGTGCACTTTCTGCTCTAGTTAAGAGAAGAGAACTGTCCTTGAGAACGTGTATGAACAGGCTCTCTTCATGAAACCAACAGTCCCGGTTAGCATGCTTGTGTAGACAGATAAAAAAGAACCTGATATGTTCCTTTTCTTAAGCTACTTCTACAAGAACCTGCCTATAATTGCCAATTACAGAGTACTGTTTTCCAAAGTCTATTTGAATTATAGCTCCCATTTGATAAAATTCTAATGCATTTTTTACTTTCCAATATATAAACCTCTAAACAGTGTTTAACATTATTAAATGAATGGAATTAGATTTTACCATATTATGGAGTTGATAATCCTCAAATTTATCTTGCAATTATCACTGATCTAATCAAGTCTGAAAAGTATGATTTTTCAGATGATGATAAAGTAACTTCAGATTAGATTATGTTTTGACCTTACATTGATGCAAACATTGTTTCTGTGCTGGCGTCTTTATACCATATATGTGTGATTACTGGTTAAAATAACTATAATGCCTCAAATTATGCCATGCCTCTGAATGTGACATCACACAAGGCCGACAGTCAGATATGTCTCTGCTCAGTTATACACTTGACTCATGCTCTGTTATATAACTTAAAACTAACAGAAGAATTACAAAGGCTACTGAAAATGAGCTACTGGTGGCTCTGATCAAATTTAGAAAATAAAAGGGAGAAGACATAAGACTCATATTTTCAAAGCAATTTCACTGTATCTTATATAATCACCAAATACATTTTACTTATCACATATAAATTTCCTGATTGCCAGATCCACATGTTTTTCGCAAACAGTGTATGATTTTGTATTGCACAGAAGCACAGCGTCCTGCCTCTTTCCTCTGCTCTCTGACTGAGAGCAGTTTCCTATCCCTCTTTACCCTTCACCAGTTGTCTGATCTTCTTTATGCATTTACAGGTATCCACATTTCTTCTGTCCCACAATGTGCAAATTACGGCTTTTCATGCTTCCCTGTTCACCTTTCTTTAGAACAAAATCACATAAACTCTTTCTTTGGAAGAAAATAACAGAGCTTACCAAGCTCTTTTTTTCTGTAATCTCAGAACGGAAAATTCTCTCTACCCTGATGCAGAGAATTCCTTTCAAAATTATGCCCCCTTCCTCTATAGGTCAGTCTGACTAAGACCTTCCCTGCAAACCATGTGAAGTCAAGACGAGAACCCCAGGACTACCCGGCAGGTTCCCTCTGAGGAGGGCTGAGGACAGAACCCCAGCACGACCAGCGTGGTAAACCCACCAGTAGCCTCTTTTCCTCTCGTCTCCCTGACTGTAAGCCAGGGCTAACGATGCTCAGCTCATAAGTGTCTTCTAAAACAGACATGGTAACAATAGGCACTTCATATTGCAATACATATTCTTTTGTCAAGATTTTAAATCAAATAAGTGTTCTGAAACTCCCTTTGCAATTTGACAAAATTATTCTTAAGCTCATTTACAGTAATAACCAAGTGAGAGGAGCCTTGTATGAAAAGGCAATCGATAGGCCCTTGTGCCCCTAGACGTCAAGATGCCTTCTGCTGAAAACCATACCCTACTTGACTTCCCACTTTGCTACAGATCTTGGTCCCCAGAAGCAACTGGACGCATAAAACCAAGAGCTAAAAGCACTCAGGGAGGCTGACGTAAAAGTCCACTTACAGAAACATCTTCTCATAGAAATGAACTCAAATACTTAAAGCCATTGTAGGACAGATATGTTCACACGTATGTAGGAAAACAAGACAATCAGAAACAATGCACACAGCCCTAATTAGGGATGTAGCCCATGACAAAGCATTTATGCACTGCAATACACTTGTCCCTTTTACGTCATACGTTTTAAGACTTTGTGGTAACAAAGTATTGGTGTGAAGAAAGCACAAAAATTACAGAACTGAAAACACAGTATGATCCCAACTGTATAGAGCTAGGCATAGAAGCAAGAGGAAGAAACACACCAGAATGGGAAGGATGATTGCATCTGTGTGGTGGAATTAAGGATATCTTCCTTTTTCACATCCTATTCTGTGTCTCATTAATTTCTGCAGTTAGTAGGTATCATTTCAGGATGGACTATTAAACTTGTATCTGACAGGTTCAAAACTTCTCCAACAACTAACTGCAAAGGAGATTAAGGGGCATTCTACTACTTGTTCTGTGTTAGCTTCTAGAAACTAAGAGTTATCTCTCTATTTTGAAGATGACATCAGAAAGTCATCAAATTGAGTAAGAAATCAAGTACAGCTGCTTCTAATGGCCAAACTCCATATGCACATTTTTTCATACTTCAGACTTTTATCCACCAGGTAAGCATAATACCTTCTTGACTATAGAATATGCAGATTCACAGAAATATATTTGACTAAAATCTTAGGAAAAAAATACACGTTTCCAATCCTAGCATATTTCTTACATCTGAAATATTGATAAATGTATGCAATATATCAGTAAGCAAACTACCTACCTAATGTATTAACTTGGAAATTTAAAATATTGTGTTTGATTTCACTTCTAAACACACTTCTCATGCAGGAGGGATGTATGCGGGATGTATGTGGGAACACTATGGTTAAATCCTAGAAGATTTAGCAGCAGGGAGAGCCCTTGGAAGGGAAGACATTCACTGAACAGATAAGGAAACCAAAGGTACAAACAGGGAAGTACCCATTCCAGACGAGCAGCAAGGTAAGAATAACAACCAACACTGTGTCCCAAGGGAACGCCCTGACTGGCTAGGAGGCTGTCCCACAGGCATGGGCAGCACGCACACTCTGTCCCCTTCACGGTGCTGAGGGCCAGACAAGTCTCTGATGGAGCTGGAACGCAGCCCCATGCCGTCATGTACCAGCCACACACCTGGGGATGGTCACAGACCTCTCTCTCTCTGCTTTCTCGTCTGTACAGACTTGGGAAGTCAGAAGTACAGAAAATGACCTGAGAACAAAGAGAGAGGGTCATGGACTTTGGAGAGGCCTCCTTCCTGCCGACTCGTGGGGATGTATTGCAGAACCACTATGCCCCGCAGGTGCCTCCATGATTCACACAAGGGCAACCTTCACCACTGATTTTCACATAAGGGGTGTTTGGCAACTTTTGTCCTAAAATTTAACTTCTTAATTACACTCCACCAACTTTAAGTTGGGGTCTCCCTGCTGGCTCAGGGGTAAAGAGCCTGCCTGCCAAGACAGGAGACACAGGTTCAGTCCTTGGGTGGGGAAGATCCCCTGGAGAAGGAAATTGCAACCTACTCCAGTATTCTTGCCTAGAGTATCCCATGGACAGAGGAGCTTCACGGGCTATAGTCCAAGGGGTTGCAAAGAGTCGGATATGACTTATCGACTAAACACACCACCAACTTCAAGTTACAATCCTTGTGATTAGCCAGAGCAATTTTGGGAAGAAGAGGACAGAGTCAGCACCTCATAAGAAGTTTGTCAGGAACTTGGGTTATCACTAGTTTGATGAAAAACTATTAGAATCAGTACACTGATACTAAAGGCCAAGATGAAAGAACTTAAAGGCACTGGTAACACCAAATGCCCTGGGGTCCTGCAGATCATCAGACACATGCAGTTTCTGGTATCTGCGTTTGCATTCCGATGGCCACAGTTCAAGGCCTTTGGCTCAAGTCAGGACCACTGCGAGTCCTTGTCAGTGCCACCTACAGTAGGCTTGGCTTTAAAGGCAAATTCCTTTACAGAATGGAACTAAGGACAACAATCCTTAGTTTGTCTGGAACTAAGGACGACAAAGAATGTTGCCCACTGCTTTGTCCAACAAGCAATAAATGTCCTTCATGCAGGTCAGCTTTTCAATCCTGCTTTAACCTGAGTGGGAAGAAACACAGCTTACTCTGAAACCATCTTTGGCTTCCACTTCTGAAAACATAATCTGCCTCTTTTTTCTGACTGACTTCAGAGACCTTACACTTGGAGCAGCCTTGCTCGGAATTAAGCGTGGGGTAAGGCAAGGACTCTTATAAGTCTGGGGGACTGCAAAGGTGGCCAATGAGGGTTTGCTGATACACTGCTCAACAAAGTTTCTAAAAGGTACTTGTGCCCTGAAAATTGTAAAATCAAAGCATAGATGATAACTTACCCAAAGTGACTGGCTAAGTTCATGGAAATACAAAAGAGAAGGAGGTTTTTGATCATGATAAAGCTAGAGAACATTCCATTGTCCATTCCCAGTAAGAAAAACAGCTGAAGCAGATGAATTTGGAAGAATTGCTATTCCTTTCTTCACCTTGATCTTGAAGCTGAAAGGCGAAAAAACATAAACATGAATGTTGCCATGAAACAGTTCCTAGAATCAAATCACACTGCTAACATACACAATGCATAAAGGAGCCTGGCTGTTCTTGTCCATCACGGTTCCATATCAGAATTATCTGTGTTCACTGGCCAGTAAGTTGGGGTGTAAAAAGAAATTACAGTAGGCTTGATTTTCACCTTTACTCAGGGTGCAGAATCATTCTCCTAATTTATCTTTCCCATGTTGCAAATTCTTTGTTTTACTTTTTCCATGTGATCAAATGACCCTCTAGTCCTATTATTAGAATCAATGCCTGAAGTTATCTAACTGTATTTTACATCTGTCAAATCCACAAGTGGAATAATTTTACCTTTCTGAAATATTTGCCACGCGTCAAAGCCAGCAAGCTACTCCTTGTTCTGCAAGGTGCTATGAGAAAGTATGTGGAAAGAGGGGAAAAAAGGCACATTTAAACAAGTCTTCTGCAAGATCACGACAATATAAGAACTGCTTATAAAAGAAGGCTGCCACTTTCTCAGCAGTCTGTCCCCATGACTAAAGAATTTAGTAATCACTGCATTTTGGAAAGTCTCTCGGTTCTGGATTATATGGTGGGCCCTAATTAATGCATTTGAAATCCAAGCAGGCACAATCCCTGGGCTCTGCAACTAACCCTAGAGAAGGGATATATTTCTCAATATGCGCATAACGCAAATGGATAGACATCATAAAGGAGCACCGCGTGTTCAAAAGCAACATTTTCCCGAGGAGACCCCAGGCCAACTCCGGAAGAGAGAAACACACAACAGGTACTTCCACCTCCGAAACCAAGGCCCTCGAGTCTAGAAAGGCAGGGCGGGGATTGCCTGGGTGCGTCCAGGGGCTGCTCTCCAAACCCGGGCCGGAGTCCCGGCGGCGAGCACGCGGCGCTGCATGCGGGAAACCCGGGCGGCACCTCCTGCCGCCCTCAGCCTGGTGACAGTCTGGACCAGGCTTTGGGGGAGTCGGGACCCCCAAAGACAGGCTGTCTCCCACGGTCCCGGGACCGCCGCGGGGGCTCGCGGGCGCGGGGGTGGCACTGCAGAGCTGCAGCCTCCGCGCCCGGGCGCCCGCGGCCGGGTAGAGTCGGCCGCCCGCCCGGTCCGCAGCGGCGCGCCCAGCGCCAACCGTTTGCCCACCCTCCCCGGCTCGCTTCTGGCCCCGGCAGACCTGCCCTGCTGCCGCCCCGGGTCCGAGCGGAGCGTCCTGCCGCGCGGCGCTTTCCTCCTCGGCCCGGAGCGCGCGGTGCAGCGTCGGCTCCGTGTCTCCCGGCCTCGAGCCGCCAGCGCGACCCGCTCGCGCCCCCGCCCCCAGTCTCGAGCCCGAGCCCGCGCCCACCCTGCAGGAAGCGCCCAGCCCGCCGCGCCTCGGAGCCCGGCGGCTGGCGGGGCCCCCGGGGGGCGTTCTCGGCCCTCGGCTCCGGTGACCGCGGCGGGAGCCTCGTGCCCCAGTTCCTACCGGCAGGTCCGTGGGTCTTGCGCCCCGGCGCCCCGTCCGGCGGCGCCGCGCTGCTCTGGACGCCCCTGCCCTCTCATGCGGGCTGCGCCTCCGCAGTCGCCGGGGGAAAGTTTGCGCTCCTGGCCGCCCGCGGGGCCCCGCCTGCCTCCACCGCCCTCCCTGAGCCAGGCACCCTCGAGGAGAGGCATGCGGGCCGAGCCGGGTCCTCTTGCCCTCCCGCCGCCGTCCGCAGCTTCTGACCCCACGGCCCCGGTCCCGCGCGCCCGGGCTTACCCCGCGCGCCGGCCCGGGAAGGCGAGCCGTCGGCGAGGGCGCATCCTCCTCCCCCGTCTGCTCTCCCCGGCTGGCAAGCGCGGAGGCCGGTGCGGCGTCACCGCCCCATGCCGCCAGCGCGAACTTCCCCGGTGCTCCCGGGCCGAGCGCCTCGGGCACCCCCTGCGCTCCCGCCGCCGCCCTGCGGCTCAGCTCCGCGCCCGAGGCCGCGCGCCGCCCCGCTGCAGAGCCCCCGGCGCCCCCGGCGCGCCGGCGCGCGCTCTCACCTCGCCCGAGCGCTACATGTCGGCTCCGGCTCTGAGAAACGCTCCTCTGCGGAGGCGCTCCGGTAGAGGCCGCCAGACTCTCACCAAACGCGCCCTGGCCCTGGGCCGGCTGCGAGGAAGTGGGGGCGTTCGGGGTCCCCGGCTTGGCCAGTTCTGGGACAGGCCACGTTTCTGATGAAGTTTCTTGGTAGCCTGCCGGAGTGTATAGGTGCCTCGTGTCCCTCTTTTTAGGGCTGAGATGGAAAGGGGGTGTCCAGGCAAGGCGCCGAAGGCCGGGGTGCCGAGAGCTTTCCTGTCTCAGGACCAGCCCTGAGCGCCTTTCTGGCCGGGCCTAAGTCCTGCCTCAGTCCTCCACGCAGGCCCCTGTGTCTGCAGCTCCTACTCTCTATAGGAAGAAACTGGCCTCTGAGGCTACTTTTTAAAGAATTGTAATTCATTGCTATGGGAAGTAAAGTCAGTAAAATGGATTAATTAGAATTAAACGCTTACCTAATTGCTCTGTACATTTGGGGAGGCTGGGAAGTTCCCTTTCTTGACAAGAAGCCTTCTTGTCAGTGACAAGAGGACTTAGGGTCTGCAGACTTGTGAGTGGGTATCGGACTTGAATTCTGCTGTAGGGCGTTACCTCCCGCACCCACGAACACGTGAAATTTCATTATTGAGGTCATGTTCGTCTCTGCCTCAGCGTGCCTACTCTGAGTGCTGAGGCTGGCTGGCACAAATGACGCTCGGGCAGGATAGGGAAGCAAAGCAAGCACAGTTGTGGTTTTAAGATGGCAGCGTCTGATTTTCTCGGGACCGGATGCTTCTTGGCTATGAGAACACCCAGGGGGAGATGTTCAATATTTAAATAAACCCAGCAAGAACCTGATGGGCAGTGTATTACCATTTCTATGTCTTTTGTCATACTCTGACAAAAGACAAAGAAAGACTTTGAGAGTCAAGAGTCAAAAGACTCTGACTGAATTGTTTACAGTCACTCTTAACAGAATAATTGTGAGAAGGGCGAATTTCTAACTCTCCAGAAAAGATCTTTAATCATTCAATGTGTGAAGTCACACTATCCTTGGTTATGTTTAATACAACGCAGTCCAAATCTAAGCTAACTGCTGGCACTTTTGCACATGCCAAAAATTCTAAGATTTTCTAAAAATAGCAGCTTCTAGATATATTTCAGAAATAGGACATAAAAATACATAAATGTTCCAAATATAAGGAAGTGTTATTCTGAGTATACACTTAGTCATAGTATTAAATAGCTCTGATTCCAGTGATTCTGCATGAAATATAAATTAGATAAGATGCTTATTTGAAAGGCTTTTCTGATTCTAAAATGAATAAATTGAAGACAGATATTTCTTCATTTTCTAATTACTCAAAAATCGTATCACTAAGATAAAGCCCATTGACAATCAAAATCATTAAATTAAAAGCAATAAAAATCAATATAATTGTAACCTACTAAGTGTTAGAATTCTAGGTTTAGAGATACCAGTGATAATTACTATTTTCCCAATATTAAACAACATAAGGCAAATCAAAGAGTTCAAATAACTAGTGAATTTAAAGCCTTAGAGATTACCAAAGGAAATCACTTAGTAATTTTTGCAAAGAAATGTGGATAAACCAGGGATTATTTTGTATTAGTGAGAGTTACAAATACTGATTTTTAACAATAATACTTTCCTGGATTCAATCAACTGTAAGAGAATTTATGTTCTTTTCATGAATTATTTTTAAAATTTGCATGTTTTCCCTATCAGTCTAAAGTCAATGCATATTATTGAACACATGGAAATTATGTGTACTGAGAGCTAATCTTTAAATTTTATTTAACCACGTGGCTTAAATACTTAATTTCTCCATGTGATGAAATGATAACCCCGTCTCTGCTCTTAATATTTATGAACATATAAAGAGCCTTAGGTTGGACCTGAAAGGATAGTAAAATAATAAGGCATACCTTATGGAAATTCACATGTTAGAAGAATATATATTAGCATTTCATAATATTTGTTTTAATACGAAATTCAGTGTTTGCCCTGGGAAATGATGGTCTATCCACTTAATTCCCATGTGTTCTATTAGCGTTTTCCCTTGTGTTGAATGACAGAAAGCAAAGTAGTCACGGTTCTGGAAAGCAGTAGAGGGCACCACAGTTCCACGTAACCTTGGGTTGGCCCAGTCTCCATAAGAGCTTCCAAGTGAGAGACTAAAATAGCTGAACCTGGGGAAGCTGGGCGATGGGTAGACACCCTCTATCACACCCAGCACAGAGGCAGCACAGCGAGGCTGTTTGTGGCAGTAGGTGGAGTAGAGATGGCTAAACAAACAAAAAAAAAACAGTATTGCCATGAGGAAGCAGAGCTTGGTGAGAAGTTGAATGGAGAGTCTTCTCAGCTGAGAGCTGAGAGTCAGTTCACTGAATTGTGTGTTATTTCATATTTAGGAAAATTCAAGTGCAGGGTAAAGATAGCAAGAGATGAGATGAGTCGGGCACTGGAAGACAAAAACTGTGGAGCCAAGGAATCAACTTCTTGCAGGGAAGGAGTCATTGAATAGTTTCCTTGGTCAGGGAAGTACATGTTCCAGAACAGATTCCCCATAGCAGCTGTATACAGAAAAAGTGTTGGGAAGAGACAAGTTTAGGCTAAAAGCATGAATGAACATTGCAGGTCTAGTCTATGGTGGGGGGAAATTTAACAAATGTTTTGAGTTTTTTCATTCATGGAATCATAACCACATTGATTCACATGTACTCCAAGTGGAGTACTAATAAGCACTAATAAGTGCTTTGCCCAAGCAAGAGGGTCTTGATTGTTAAGGAAACAGAAATGTCAGTTCTGACTAGAAGAAGAAACAAAATTCCTAGGAAAAGATGGCAGTTGATTTGGATTTTGAAAAAGAAATTGGACAGAAAATATCAGAAAAAGGTAAAAGCAAGAGCAGGAACAAAAGTAGGAAGGTATGGGGCACATTAAGTGATAAATGTTCCATTCACAGAAATCACACTCTCTATTTTTAGTCCATCATTGATTCCTTTTATTGTTCACTTTATTTAAATTAGAGTTATCATATTAGTTATCTAAAGGCTATATGTAGACTACAGATGCGTTTAATTAGTCAGCGCTATTTTAAAATAAAGACAACTTAAAAACCAGAAGATTTCACATGAATCAATGAATAATAGATGAATTATTCTATTCACAGATTAATTGCATCTAGATGAATAGATGAATTATATCTATTCAATGCATAAATAGATAGATTTTTGGCTTTTCTTAAAAGAAAAACAGTTAAGATCAAATTTAGCAGTAGTGGACATACATACCACCTTCTGAGCCAGCTGTCACCCACTTATACTAGGCACGGGATCCTCAGAGCAACATGGTCTCTTCTGTTTTTACACCTAGGCTGGCTCCTTCACTTACATTAAATGGCAAATAGAAGCACATGAGTCTTTATTTTGGATTCCATTTTCTCTTCTTTATTGGCTTGTTAGTTACATCTATTTATTTTGTTTTTATTAGTTTCTCTAAGGTTGAAAATAGAAAACTCTAAATTAATATGCATGCATGCTAAGTCACTTCAGTCATGTCAGGCTCTACAACCCTACGGACTATAGCCTGTCCAAGTTCCTCTGTCCATGGTATTCTCCAGGCTAGAATACTAGAGTGGGTTGCCATACCCTCCTCCAGGGGATCATCCCAATCCACGGATCAAACCCATGTCTCTTATGTCTCCTGCATTGGCAGGCATGTTCTCTACCACTAACACCATCTATACCTACCTGTAAGTGACAGTACACCATTGCATGTGTAGTATATGAATCTTACAACTTTATACTTGTATATTGTTTGTTGTCCTATTTTCTGTTGTTGTCACACTTTACTTCTACATAATCAGTCAGTGTTTACTTTAACAGTCAGAAACCTACTTTTTAAATTATGATAAAATGCACATAATATAAAATTTACATTTCAGTTCAGTCGCTCAGTCATGTCTGACTTTGCAACCCCGTGGCAGCACACCAGGCCTCCCTGTCCATCACCAACTGCCGGAACTTGCTCAAACTCATGGTGATCAAGTCAAGGATGCTATTCAAACATCTCATCCTCTTGTCCCCTTCTCCTTCTGCCTTCAATCTTTCCCAGCATCAGGGTCTTTTCCAATGAGTCAGTTCTTCGCATCAGGTGGACAAAGTATTGGAGCTTCAGCATCAGTCCTTCCAGTGAACACCCAGGACTGATTTCCTTTAGGATGGACTGGTTGGATCTCCTTGCAGTCCAAGGGACTCTCAAGAGTCTTCTCCAACACCACAGTTCAAAAGCATCAATTCTTCAGTGCTCAGCTTTCTTTATAGTCCAACTCTCACATCCATACATGACTCCCGGAAAAACCAGAGCTTTGACTGTACAGACCTTAGTCAGCAAAGTGATGTCTCTGCTTTTTAATATGCAGTTTAAGTTTGTCATAGCTTTTCTTTCAAGGAACAAGTGTCTTTTAAGTTCATGGCTGCAGTCACCATCTGCAGTGATTTTGAAGCCCAAGAAAATAATATCTCTCACTGTTTCCATTGTTTCCTCGTCTATTTGCCATGAGGTGATGGGACCAGATGCCATGATCTTAGTTTTTTGAATGTTGAGCTTTAAACCAGCTTCTTTACTCTATTCTTTCACTTTCATCAAGAAGCTCTACAGTTCCTCTTCGCTTTCTGCCATAAGGGTGGTGTCATCTGCATATTTGAGGTTAATGATATTTCTCATGGCAATCTTGATTCCACCTTGTGCTTCATCCAACCCAGCATTTTGCATGATATATTTTGCATATAAGATAAATAAGCAGGGTGAAAATATACAGCCTTGATTGTAATCCTTTCCCAATTTGGAACCAGTTCATTTTTCCATGTCTGCTTCTAACTGTTCCTTCTTGAACTGCATATAAATTTCTCAGGATGCAGGTAAGGTGGTCTGGTATTCCCATACCTTCAAGAAGTTTCCAGTTTGTTGTGATCCACACAGTCAAAGGCTTTGGCATAGTCAGTAAAGCAGAAGTAGATGTTTTCCTAGAACTCTCTTGCTTTTTCCATGATCCAGCAGATGTTGACCATTTGATCTCTGGCTCCTCTGCCTTTTCTAAATCCAGCTTGAACATCTGGAAGATCTCAGTTCATGTACTGTTGAAGCTCATTTGGAGAATTTTGAGCATTAATTTCCTAGTATGTGAGATGACTGCAACTGTGCCGTAGTTTGAACATTGTTTGGCACTACCTTTCTTTGGGATTGGAATGAAAACTGACGTTTTCCAGTTCTGTGGCCACTTCTGAGTTTTCCAAATGTGCTGTCATATTGAGTGCAACACTGTCACAGCATCATCTTTTAGGACTTGAAACAGCTCAGCTGGAATTCTATCACCTCCACTAGCTTTGTTTGTACTGATGCTTTCTAAAGCCCACCTGACTTCACATGCCAGGACGTGTGGCTCTAGGTGAGTAATCACACCATTGTGATTATCTGGGTCTAATGACCCAGATTAAAAAAAAAAAAAAAAAAGATCTTTTTTGTATAGTTCTTCTGAGTATTCTTGCCTGGAGAATCCCATAGACAGAGGAGCCTGGTAGGCTACAGTTCATGGGGTCCCAAAGAGTCGGACACGACTGAGCAACTTCACTTTCACTTTCTGAGTATTCTTGCCACCCCTTCTTAGTATCTTCTGCTTCTGTTAGGTTCATATCATTTCTGTCCTTTATTTTACCCATCTCTGCATGAAATGTTCCCTTGGTATCTCTAATTTTCTTGAAGATATCTCTAAATTTTCCCATTCTGTTGTTTTCCTGTATTTCTTTGCATTGATCACTGAGGATGGTTTTCTTATCTCTCCTTGCTATTCTTTGGAACTCTGCATTCAAATGGGTATATCTTTCCTTTTCTCCTTGCCTTTCACTTCTCTTCTTTTCTTAGCTATTTGTGAGACCTCTTCAGACAACCATTTTGCCTTTTTGCATTACTTTTTCTCGGGGATGGTCTTGATCCCTGCCTCCTGTACAATGTCACGAAGCTCCATCCATAATTCTCCAGGCACTCTATCAGATCTATCCCATGAATCAGTTTGTCTCTTCCACTGTGTAATCGTAAGGGATTTTGATTTAGGTCATACCTGAATGGTCTAGTGGTTTTCCCTACTTTCTTCAGTTTAAGTCTGGATTTTGTAGTAAGGATTTCATAATCTGAGCCACAGTCACCTCCCAGTCTTGTTTTTGCTGACTTCTCCATCTTTGGCTGCAAAGAATGTAATCAGTCTGATTTCAGTGTTGACCATCTGGTGATGTCCATGTGTAGAGTCATCTCTTGTGTTGTTGGAAGAGGATGTGCTCTATGACCAGTGTGTTCTCTTGGCAAAACTCTGTAATCCTTTGCCCTGCTTCATTCTGTACTCCAAGGCCAAACTTGCCTGTTACTTCAGGTATCGCTCAACTTCTACTTTTGCATTCCAGTCCCCTATGATGATAGGGCATCTTTTTTGCATGTTAGTTCTAGAAGGTCTTGTAGGTCATCATAGAACCATTCAACTTCAGCTTCTTCAGCATTAATGGTTAGATCATAGACTTGGATTACTGTGATGTTGAACGGTTTGCCTTGGGAATGAATAGAGATCATTATGTCATGTTTGAGATTCCATCCAAGTACTGCATTTCAGACTCTCTTGTTGACTATGATGGCTACTCCATTTCTTCTAAGGGATTCTTGCCCACAGTAGTAGATATAGTGGTCATCTGAATTAAATTCACCCATTCAAGTCCATTCTAGTTCGCTGATTCCTAAAATATTGACGTTCACTCTTGCCATCTCCTGTTCGAACACTTCCAATTTACCTTGATTCATGGACCTAACATTCCAGGTTCCTATGCAATATTGCTCTTTACAGCATCAGACTTTACTTCCGTCACCAATCACATCCCCACCTGGGTGTTGTTTTTGCTTTGGCTCCATGTCTTCATTCTTTCTGGAGTTATTTTTCCAGTCTTCTTCAGTAGCATATGGGGCACCTACCAACCTGGGGAGTTCATCTTTCAGTGTGATATCTTTTTGCTTTTTCATCCCGTCCATGGGGTTCTCAAGTCAAGAATACTGAAGTGGTTTGCCATTCCCTTCTCCAGTGGAGCACATTTTGTCTCCCCATAATAATCAACAATGTTTGTTTCTGTTTTCATTTTGTTTTTATTTAATAGGCACCTGTGAGGAGAGAGCAAATTAGTTAAGATGGTGTGTTTAGGCTCCCTCACACCATGTTTTGTAAATATTGACTATGTAACAGCTGAGATCATTTATAGCATGGAGCATGCACTTCACGAGGTACTCGCTTGGTCACAGATTGTATGCATGACCTCCAGGTGAGCTCCACCTAGAAAGCTGTGGCATATTACTGCTGTATCGAGGTTGTGACCATTGTGTCCGCCATGAGATGAGAGAATACAGTGTGTCTGCTGCTGCATCTGCTGGGTCAACCAGTAGAGCATAAACGTGTCTGCAGTTCCTAGGGCTCCTCAAGTCTTCTTTCAGCCTCTTAGATCACACCTTGTCTCCCTGGGTTCAATGAACAGTGTGGACAGTGAGATACAGAGAGACAGCACCCTAATAGGTTTGCAGAGTGTTACCTTATTATTGCTTTGCTTTGCCTTTCCTTAATAGTGATTTTGAGTATATATATGTGCTTGTTCCATATTTGTATATCTTCTTTCAAATGTCTTCTCAAGAGCTTTGCCCTTTTTGAAATGGGTTGTTCGACTTTTTGGTGTTGGATTATATACTGGTATTAATCCCTTGCTGCTGCTGCTGCTAAGTCGCTTCAGTCGAGTCCGACTCTGTGCGACCCCACAGATGGCAGCCCATGAGGCTCCTCCATCCCTGGGATTCTCTGGGCAAGAACACTGGAGTGGGTTGCCATTTCCTTCTCCAATGCATGAAAGTGAAAAATGAAAGGGAAGTCGCTCAGTTGTGTCCGACTCTTAGCGACCTCATGGACTGCAGCCTACCAGACTCCTCCATCCATGGGATTTTCCAGGCAAGAGTACTGGAGCGGGGTGCCATTGTCTTCTCCCATTAATCCCTTAGCAGATATATAATTTGAAAATATTTTTTTACTCTGTTGATACTGTCCTTTGATGTACAAAATTTTCATTGTGATGAAGTTCAGTTTGCCTGTTTTTTTCTTTTATTGCCTGTGCTTTTGATGTTCGAGTAATCATTGCCAAATTCAAAGTCATGAACTTTTACCTTATGTTTTCTTCTGATAGTTTTATAGTTTTAACTCTATGTTTACATCTTTGACCCATGGTGAGTTCATTTTTGTATATGTTGTTAGGTTGTAATTCAACTTCATTGTTTTGCATATGAATGTTCAATTTTCGCAGCACCGTTTTTTTTAAAAAAATCCTATTCTTTATCTCAGAGAATGGTCTTGGCATCCTTTGGTAAGTCATGTGACCATATATGCAAGGGTTTTTCTCTAGGTTCTTTACCCTGCCTTTAATCTAGTACTTTGCTATTTTGATTATGGTAGCCTTGTAATAAGTTTACAAATCAGTAGGTGTGAGTCCTCAAATTTCATTTTTATTTGTTTTTCTTTTTGAAGATTTTTTAGCTATTCATATTTCCTTGAGATTCATCTGAAACTGAGAAAATGTTTCTCTAATTCTGCAAAAAAATGTCATCAAGATTTTGATAGGAACAGCTTTAAATCTGTAGATTCTTTTGGATAGAATGGACATCCTAGAAATATTGAGTATTCCTATCACTGAAAGTGGAATGTTTTCCCACTTATCTAAGTCTTTAATTTCTTTCAGTAATATTGTGTCGTTTGCTTGTATGTGTGTGTGTGTTCTCAGTTGTACAGTTGTGTCCAACTCTTTGAGACCCTATGAACTAACCTGCCAGGCTCTTCAGTCCATGAAATTTTCCAGGCAAGAATACTGAAGTTGGTTGCCATTTCCTACTCCAGGGGATCTTCCTGACCAGGAGATTGAACCCGCATCTCTTGCATCTCCTGCATTGGCAGGTGGATTCTTTACCACTGCACATGCTGGAGGTTTATTATTGCTAGAAATAAATGAAAATGAGAATGCAATATTCTCAAAATTTATAGGACGTAATGAAAACAATGCTAAGAAGGAAACTAACAGCTGTAAATACCTACTTTAAAAAACAATAAATATCTTAAATCAATAGACTAACTTACAGTTTAAGCAACTTAAGAAGAACAAATTATACACAAAGCTAACAGAGGAAGAAAATAATAAAGATTAGAGCAGACACAAATGAAATTGAGGGGAGAAAAACAACAGAGAGAAGCAGCACAATCAAAAGTTGGTTCTTTGAAAAGATCAAATTTGACAGACTTTTAGGTAGTTAGAAAAAAGAGAGAGAAGACTTAAATTACTAAACTCAGGGATGAAATTGAGACTTTGCTACTGGTTCTCTGGAAATAAAAATGATTGGAAGAGGGCACTGTAGGCTACTTTAGGTCAACAAATTGGCATAACTTAAATGAAATAAACAAATTCCTAGAAACAAAATGCTACCAGGACTGACTCATAAGGAAATAGAAAATCTGAATAGATTTTTGACTAGCAAGGAGGTTGAATCAGTAATAAAAAAACTTCTCAAGAGTCTGTCAGAATGAAGTAAGTCAGAAAGAGAAAAACAAATATCATGTATAGATTCATGTATCTGGAATCTAGAGAAATGGTGCAGATGAACCTATTTGCAGGGCAGCAGTAGATGCAGATGCAGAGAATGGATGTGTAGACACACTGGGGGTGGGGGGGATTGGCAGACTGGGACTGACATGTATTCACTAACATGGGTATGACGGATGGCGAGTAGGAACCTGCTATATAACACAGGGAGCCAAACTTGGTGCTTTGTGGTGACCTACATGGGTGGATGGTGGGGATGGGAGGGAGACCCAAGAGGGAGGGCTTTATGTATACAAATAGTTGATTCACCTTGCTGTACAGCAGAAGCTAACACAGCATCATAAAGCAACTATACCTCAATAAATAAAAGAAAAAAAAAGAATAGAAAAGCTCAGGATTACATGGCTACATTGGTGAATTCCTAACATACACTTAAATAAAAATTAACAGCAATCATTTTCAAAATGTTCAAAAAAACTGAAGAGGAGGAAACACCTCCTAACTCCTTTTTTAAGGCCACCTTCAGCTTTATACCAAAGCCAGATAAAATTTTATCTGGAAATAAAGGAAAATAAACTACAGACCAATATGCCTTATGAAGACTCATGAAAATATCCTCAGCAAAATACTAACAAGCCAAATTTAGCTGCATATCAAAATGTTTATACATGAGCCATGTGTAAATGACCCATAACCATGTGGGATTTGCTCCTAGAAGGCACCCTAACCCTATATGTGAAAATTGAATAAAGCAGTACACCAAATTACCAGATTGAATAAAACAAAAACAGAGAACCCTATCGATCATCTCAATAGATGTAAAAACGCTTTTGAAAAAATTCAACAACTTTTCCTGATAAAAGCACTCAAACAAGAAATAGAAAGAAACTATCTCAAAATAATAAATTACCATATATTAAATACCCACAGTTAATATCATACTCAGTGATAAGGGACTAGAACATTTTTTCTAAGTGTAGAACAAGATATCTCTGTGCCACCTCTATTCAATATAGCACTGGAAGTTATAGTCAGAGAAATCAAGAAAGAAAAATAAACAGAAAAGGAAAAAGGAAATTGGAAAGGAAAAAGCAAAGTTATCTCTGTTCACAGACAATACGGTCTTGTACATCACTGTTGGGTATTCAGTATGTTGATGTTAGATGTAGTTGACCTATTGTGTCATTTAAGTCCTCTATTTCTTTACTTATCTTTTGTCCAGTTGTTTTGCCTCTTATTGAGTAGGTTCTGAAATCTCTGGTTACTATTGAAGAGCTATATCTTTCTCCCCATGGTGCTGTCATTTTTTTTTCCCATATATTTTGAGGATCTGTTATGAGGTCCATAAATGCTGATAATTATTGTATTTAACTTTTCTTTTTAATTTATTCAAATTTTTAAGTTGGAGGTAATTATAATGTTGTGCTAGTTTCTGCTGTACAACAACATGAATAGGCTATAAGTATACGTATATCCTCTCCCTCTTAAGCTTCGCTCCCACCCTCCAGTTCTACTCCTCTAGGTCATCACAGAGCATCCAGCTGAGCTCCTGTGTTATACAGTGGCTTCTCAATAGTTATCTGTTTTATACATGGTACTATACATATATAAATTCTACTTTCTCAATTCACCCCACACTGTTCTTCCCCTGCTGTGTCCAAAAGTTAATTCTCTTCATCTCTTTTCCTGGCAAATAGACTCATCAGTAACATTTTTCTAGATTCCATTATATGTGCATTAATATATGATATTTATTTTTCTTTTCTTTCTGACATACTTCACTCATGACAGAGTGCATGACAAGTTCTAGTTTCATCCACCTCAGTTGAACTGACTCATTCATTCCTTTTTATGAAATGAATTCCACTGTGTGTATATATACCACAACTTCTTTATCCATTCATCTGCTAATGGCCATCTAGGTTGCTTCCATGTCCTGGCTATTGTAAATAGTGCTGCAATGAATATTAGGATGCATGTGTTGTTTTGAATTGTGGCTTTATTGGGGTATATGCCCAGAAGTGGGACTCCTGGGTCATGTGGTAGGTTTACCCCTCTTTTCTTAATGAATCTCCATACTGTTCTCCATAGTGGCCGTATCAACTTACATCCCCACCAACATTGCAAGAGGGTTCCCCTTTCTCCACGTCCTCTCCAGCCGTTTTGTTTGTATACTTTTTAACGGTGGTCATTCTGACTGGTATGAGGTGACCGCTCATAGGTTTCTATTTTTGTGCCAATTACCATAATGCTTTGACTAGTGTAGCTTTGTAGTATAGTGTGAAATAAGGAAGGCTGATTCCTCCAGCTCCATTTTTTTTTCTCAAGATTGCTTTGCCTACTCAGAGTCTTTTGTGTTTTCATACAGAATTGTGAACATTTTTGTTCTAGTTCTGTGAAAAATGCCATTGCTAATTTGATAGGGATTGCATTGAATCTGTAGATCTCTTTGGATAGTGTAGTCATTTTCATAATATTAATTCTTCCAATTCAGGAATATGATGTAGTTCTTCATCTGTTTGTCTCACCTTTAATTTCTTTGGTCAGCTGTATAGATTTTTTTTGTATACAGGTCTTTTGTCTTCTTAAGTAGGTTTATTCCTAGATAATTTATTATTCTTGTTGCAATGAGGAATGAGATTGTTTCCTTAATTTCTCTTTCTGATTTTTTGCTATTAGTATACAGGAATGCAAGGGATTTCTGTATATTGATTTTGTGTCCTGTGGCTTTACTAAATTCATTGATTACCTCTAGTAATTTTCTGAGAGTATCTTTATGATGTTCTATATATAGTATCACGTTATCACAAATGGTGAGAGTTTTACTTCTTCTTTTCTGATCTAGATTCCTTTCTTTTTATTCTGATTTCCATGGCTAGGACTTCCAAAACTATGTAGAATAACTGGTGAGAGTGGGCACCCTTGTCTTGTTCCTGATCTTAGAGGAAATGCTTTCAGTTTTTCACCATTGAGAATAATGTTTGCTGTAGGTTTGTTGTAAATAGCCTACATTATGTTCCTTCTATGCCCGTTTTCTGGAATCTTTTTCTAAATCATAAATGGGTGTTGAATTTTGTCAAAAGTTTATTTTAATCTATTGAGATGGGAAATAGATGGGGAAACAGTGGAAACAGTGTCAGACTTTATTTTTGAGGGCTCCAAAATCACTGCAGATGGTGACTGCAGCCATGAAATTAAAAGACGCTTACTCCTTGGAAGCAAAGTTATAACCAACCTAGATAGCATATTCAAAAGCAGAGACATTACTTTGCCAACAAAGGTCCGTCTAGTTAAGGCTATGGTTTTTCCTGTGGTCATGTATGGATGTGAGAGTTGGACTGTGAAGAAGGCTGAGCACCGAAGAATTGATGCTTTTGAACTGTGGTGTTGGAGAAGACTCTTGAGAGTCCCTTGGACTGCAAGGAGATCCAACCAGTCCATCCTAAAGGAGATCAGCCCTGGGATTTCTTTGGAAAGAATGATGCTAAAGCTGAAACTCCAGTACTTTGGCCACCTCATGCGAAGATTTGACTCATTGGAAAAGACTCTGATGCTGGGAGGGACTGGGGGCAGGAGGAGAAGGGGACGACAGAGGATGAGATGGCTGGATGGCATCACTGACTCGATGGACGTGAGTCTGTGTGAACTCCGAGAGTTGGTGATGGACAGGGAGGCCTGGCGTGCTGCAATTCATGGGGTTGCAAAGAGTTGGACACGACTGAGCGACTGAACTGAACTGAACTGACTGAGATTATTTTATAGTTTATTATTGTTATTGTCATTTAAATTTTTTAAATTGTTTATTTATTTTTGGCTGCACTGGGTCTTCATTGCTGTGCACAGGCTTTCTCTAGCTGTGATGAGCTGGGGCTATTCTCTAGTTGTAGTACACAGACTTCTCATTGCTCTGGCCTCTCTTCTTCCAGAGCACGGGCTCTAGGGCACATGGACTTCAGTAGTTTGGGCATGTTGGCTCAGTAGTTGTGGCTCATAGGATTATGGGCTCCTTGGCATATGGAATCTTCCCAGATGGGGGATCAAACTTGCTCCCCTGCACTGGCAAGCAGATTCTTAACCACTGTACCACCAGGGAAATCTTATCATATGCTTTTTAATTTTCAATTTGTTAATATGGTGTATCACATGGATTGGTTTGTATATATTGAAGACTACTTGCATCCCTGGGATAAATCCCACTTGGTCATTGTGTATGATCCTTTTAATTTGTCATTGGTTCTGTTTGCTAGCATTTTGTTGAGAATTTTTGCATCTATGTCCAACAGTGATATCAGCCTATAATTTTCTTTTTTGTGATATCTGTGTCTGGTTTTAGTATCAGATGATAGTGGCCTTGCAGAATAAATTTTGGAGTGCTCTTCCCTTGCAATTTTATGGAAGAGTTTGAAAAGGATAGGTGTTAGCTTTTCTCTAAACATTTGATAGACTTCACCTGTGAAGCCATCTGGCCTGAGGCTTTTGTTGCTTGGAAGACTTTTTATCACAGTTTTTATTTTGATGCTTTTGATTGGTTTGTTCATATTTTTTTTTATTTCTTCCTGGTTCAGTCTTGGAAAGTTGATCTTTTCTAAGAATTTATCCATTTCTTCCAGGTTGTCTATTTTATTGGCATAGACTTGCTCACAGTAGTGCTTTATGATCCTTAGTATTTATGTGATGTCAATTATAACTTCTTTTTCATTGTTTTTTTTGCCACTTCATTTTTTAATTGAAGGATAATTGCTTTACAGGATTTTGTGGTTTTCTGTCAAACATCAACAAGAATCAGCCATAAGTACACCCATTTCCTCCCCATCCCGAACCTCCCTCCCATCTCTCTCCCCATCCTACCCTTCTAGACTGTCACAGAGCCCATGTTTGAGTTCCCTGATTCAAACAGCAAATTCTCATTGGCTATCTATTTTACATAAGGTATTGTAAGTTTCCATGTTACTCTCTCCATACATCTCACCCTTTCCTTCCTCTCCTCCCCCCATTTCCATAGGTCTGTTCTCTGTTTCTCCATTGCTGCCCTGCAAATAAATTCATCAGTATCATCTTTATAGATTCAATATATATGCATCAGTAGAAGATATATTTATTTCTCTTTCTAATTTACCTCACTCTGTATAATAGGCTCTTGGTATGTCCACCTCATATGACTCATTTGCCTTCCTTTTTATGGCTGAGTAATATTCCATTGTGTATATGTACTACAGCTTCTTCATCCACTCATCTGTCGATGGACATCTAGGAGGCTTCCATGTTCTAGCTATTGTGAAGAGTGCTGAAATGAACTGTGGGGTATGTGTGTCTATTCAGTTTTTGTTTCCCCAATGTATATGCTGAGGAGTGGGATTGCTGAGTCATATGGTGATTTTATTCCTAGGTTTCAAGGAATCTCCATACCATATTCCATAGTGGCTGTATCAATTTATATTCCTAATAGCAATGCATGAGGGTTCCCTTTTCTCCACACACCCCCCAGCATTTACTGTTTTTAGGCTTTTTGATGATGGCTCTTCTGACTGGTGTGAGATGGAATATCATTGTAGTTTTGATTTGCATCTATCTAATAATATTGAGCATATTTTCATGTGTTTATTAGACATCTGTATGTCTTCTTTGGAGAAATGTCTGCTTAGGTCTTTTTCCTACTTTTTGATTGGGTTGTTTATTTTTCTGATATTGAGTTGTATGAGCTACTTGTATATTTTGTAAATTAATTCTTTGTCAGTTGTTTCATTTGCTATTATCTTCTCCCATTCTGAGGGTTTTCAACTTGTTTGTAGTTTCCTTTGCTATGCAAAAGCTTTTAAGTTTAATTAGGTCTCACTTCTTTATTTTTGTTTTTATTTCCATTACTCTAGGGGGTGGATCATAGAAGATCTTTCTTTGATTTATTTCATCGAGTGTTCTGCCTATTATTTCCTCTAACAGTTTTATAGTTTCTGGTCTTACATTTAGGTCTTTAATACATTTTGAATTTGTATTTATGTATGGCATTAGGAAATACTCTAATGTCCTCCTTTTGCATGTAACTGTCTAGTTTTCCCAGCATCTCTTACTGAAGAGGCTATCTTTGCCCCACTGTATATTCTTGCCTCCTTAGTCACAACTAAGGTACCCATAGAGAGTGTGGACTCTCTGTCTTGTTCTATTGGTCTGTATTTCTGTGCCTTTTTTTTTTTTTTTGCCAGTACTGTACTGTCTTGATGACTGTAGCTTTATAGTATAGTCTGAACTCAGGAAAGTTGATTCCTCCAGCTCTATTCTTATTTCTCAACATGGCTTGGCTATTCGGAGACTTCTGTGTATCCATATGAATTGTGAAATTTTTTTGTTTTAGTTCTTTGAAAAATGAATATTGATTCATCCTACACAGGAACATGGAATATCCTTCCATCTGTTTATGTCATCTTTGATTTCCTTCATTACTGTCTTATAATTTTCTGTGTACAATTCTTTCATCTCCTTAGGTAAGTTTATTCCTAGATATTTAACTCTTTTTGTTATAATGGTGAATGGGATTGATTCCTTAATTTCTCTTTCTGATTTTTCATTGTTAGTATATGGAAATGCAAGTGATTTCTGTGTTTTGATTTTGTATCTGGCAACTTTGCTAGATTCACTGATTAGCTCTAGTAATTTTCTGATACTATCTTTTGGGTTTTCTATGTACAGTATCATGTCATCTGCAAACAGTGAGAGCTTTACTTTTCTGATCTGGATTCCTTTTATTTCTTTTTCTTCTCTGATTGATTGCTGTAGCTAGGATTTCCAGAACTATGTGAATAATACTGGTGAAAGTGGACACCCGTATCTTGTTCCTGATCTTAGGGAGGATGCTTTCAGTTTTTCACCACTGAGAATAATGTTTGCTGTAGACTTATCATATATGGCCTTTATTATGTTGAGGTAGGTTCCTTTTATGCCCATTTGTTGAAGAGTTTTAGTCATAAATGAGTGCTGAATTTTTTCAAAGGCTTTTTGTGAACCTATTGAGATGATCATATGGTTTTTATCTTTCAATTTGTTAATATGGTGTACCACATAGATTGATTTCCATATATCGAATCCTTGCATCCCTGGAATAAACCCAACTTGATCATGGTGTATGAGCTTTTTGATGTGTTGCTGAATTCTGTTTGCTAAAATTGTGTTGAGGATTTTTGTATCTGTGTTCATCAGTGATATTACCTGTAGTTTTCTTTTTTGTGTGTTGTCTTTGTCTGATTTTGGTATCAGGGTGATGGTGGCCTCATAGAATGGGTTTGGAAGTACTCCTTCCTCTGCAATTTTTTTGAAAGAGTTTTAGAAGGACAGGCATTAGCCCTTCTCTAAATGTCTGATAGAATTCTCCTGTGAAGCCATCTGGTCCTGGGGTTTTGTTTTTTGGGAGATTTTTGATCACAGCTTCAATTTCAGTGCTTGTAATTGGGTTGTTCACAATTTCCATTTCTTCCTGGTTCAATCCTGGAAGATTGAACTTTTCTAAGAACCTGTCCGTTTCTTCCTTGTTATCTATTTTATGGCCATTATAGTTGTTCATAATAGTCTCTTATAATCCTTTGTATTTCTGCACTGTCTGTTGTAACTTCTTTTTCATTTCTAATTTTGTTGATTTGATTCCTCTCTCTTTTTATCTTAGTGAGTCTGGCTGAGGGTTTGTCAATTTTGTTTATCTTCTCAAAGAACCAGCTTTTAGTTTCATTAATCTTTACTATTGTTTCTTTCCTTTCTTTTTCATTTATTTCTGCTTGGATCTTTATGATTTTTTTCCTTCTACTAATTTTGGGGGTTTTTTTGTTCTTCTTTTTCAGTTGCCTTAGGTGTAAAGTTAGGTTGTCTATTCAATGTTTTTCTTGTTTCTTGAGGTAGGATTTTTTTTCTTTTTTTTTTTCAATTTTATTTTATTTTTTAACTTTACAATATTGTATTGGTTTTGCCATATATCGAAATGAATCCGCCAGTGTTCCCCATCCTGAACCCTCTTCCGTCCTCCCTCTCCATACCATCCCTCTGGGTCGTCCCATTGCACCAGCCCCAAGCATCCAGTATCATGCATCGAATCTGGACTGGCAACTCGTTTCATATATGATATTATCCATATTTCAATGCCATTCTCCAAAATCATCCCACCCTATCCCTCTCCCACAGAGTTGAGGTGAGGTAGGATTTTATTGCAATAAACTTCCCTCTTAGAACCACTTTTGCTGTATCCCATAGGTTTTGAGTTATCCTGCTCTCATTGTCATTTGTTTCTAGAAATTTTTTGATTTCCCTTTTGATTTCTTCAGTAACCTGTTGGTTATTTAGAAATGTGTTTAATCTCCATGTGTTTGTGTTTCTTACAGGTTTTTTCTTGTAATTGATATCTAGTCTCATAGCATTGTGGTCAGAGAAGATGCTTGATATGATTTCAATCTTCTTAAATTTCCTGAGGTTTGATTTGTGACCCAAGATGTGATCTATCCTGGAGAATGTTCCACGTGCACTTGAAAAGAAGGTGTATTCTTCTGCATTTGGATGGAATGTCCTGAAGATACCAATGAGATCCATCTCATCTAATGTATCATTTAAGATTTGTGTTTCCTTATTAATTTTCTATTTTGATGATCTGTTCATTGGTGTGAATGTGGTGTTAAAGTCTCCTACTATTATTGTGTTACTGTCAGTGTCTCCTTTTATGTGTGTTAGTGTTTGTCTTACATATTGAGGTGCATCAGTTCTGCATTGTCCTATGTTGGGTACATAGATATTTACAATTGCTTTGTCTTCCTTTTGGAGTGATCCCTTGATCATTATGGAGTGTCCTTTATCTCTTGTAATCTTCTTTATTTAAAGGTCTATTTTGTCTGATGTGAGGATTGCTATTCCAGCTTTCTTTTTCTTTCCATTTGCATGGAACATATGTTTCCATTCTGTCACTTTCACTCTGTATGTGTCTTGAGGCCTGAAGTAGGCTTCTTGTAGACAGCATATATAAGGGTCTTGTTTTTGTATCCATTTAGCCAGTCTGTGTCTTTTGGTTGGAGCATTTAATCCAACATTAATCCAGCATTTTTTAAAAAGCAATTATTGATGTATAGTTTCCTATTGCCATTTTCTTAATTATCTGGGGTTGATTTTGTAGATCCCTTTTTTCTTCTCTTGTATTTCTTGACTATATAAGTCCCTTTAACATTTGTCATAAAGCTGGTTTGGTGGCGCTAAATTCTCTTAACTTTTGCTTGTCTCTAAAGCTTTTGATTTCTCCATCAATTTTGAATGAGATCCTTGCAGGTTAGAGTAGTCTTGGTTGTAGTTGTTTTTACTTATTTATTTATTTTTGTCTTTCAGTACTTTAACTATATCCTACTATTCCTTTCTGGCATGCATAGTTTCTGCTGAAAGATCAACTGTTAATTCTATGAGTTTTCCATTGTATGTTTCATCTTGGTTTTCCCTTACTACTTTTAACATTCTCTCTTCGTGTTTAATTTCTGTTAGCTTGATTAGTATGTGTCTTGATGTGTTTCTCTGTGGGTTTGTCCTATATTGGATGCTCTGTGCTTCTTGAACTTGACTGATTATTTCCTTTCCCATGCTGGGGGAATTTGCAACTGTGATCTCTTCAAAAATGTTCTCAGTGCCTTTATTTTTCTCTTCTTCCTCTGGGACCCCTATAACTCGAATATTGGCATGTGTAATATTGTTCTAGAGGTCTCTGAGGCTACCCTCAATTCTTTTAGTCTTTCTTCTCTATTCTACTGTTTAGCAGTTATTGCCACCACTCTGTCTCCCAGCTACTTACCCATCCTCTTGTTTCAGCTAATCTACTACTCGTTCTTTCTAGAGTATTTTTTATTTCAGTGGTTGTGTTCTTCATCTGTTTGTTTATTGTTTATTTCTTCTGTGTTCTTGTTAATTGTATTGATTGCTTCTTGCACTTTCTCCATTCCATTTTCGAGGGTTTGGGGCATCTTAACTATCATCACTCTGAATGCTTTTTCAGGTAGTTTGCCCATTTCCTCTTTGTTTATTTGATTTTGTGTGTTTTTAGTTTGTTTCTTCATTTGCACAATATTTCTCTGACTTTTACTTTTTTTACTGCTGTTTTTTAATTAATTAATTTTTTTATTGAAGGATAGTTACTTTACAGAATTTTGCAACAAATTGAAAGATAAAAACCATATGATCATCTCAATAGATGCAGAAAAAGCCTGTGACAAAAATTCAGCAGCTATTTAAAATTTTTTTTAACTTACTGTGTTTGAGGTTTCCTTTCTCAGGTTTTGAGGTAGAATTCCTTCTTCCTTTTGGTCTCTACCCTCGGTGGCTAAGGTTGTTCCAGCGGTTTATGTAGGCTTCTGTTGGGTGTGACTTGTGCTTGTGCACTGATGGGAGGAGGTAAGTTTTTTTCCCTCTGATGGAAAGGGATGTATGAGGCAGTAATCCTGTTTGCTGATGATTAGAATTGTGTTTTTGTCTTGTTTGTTATTTGGATGAGGCATCCTGCATTTAGTACTGCTGGCAGTTGGATGATGCTAGGTCTTATATACAGCTGAAGGCCTTTGTGGGAGTTCTTACTAATTAATACTCCCTGGGGTTGGGAGTTTTCTGGCAGTCTGGAGTCATGTTGTCAGTGCTCCCACTCTAAAGGCTCAGGGCTTGATCTATCACCAGGGAACTGAGATTCCACAGGTGGTTTGTAATGACATTAAAGGAAAGAAAAGCAGACACTCTAAAACAAAAAAACAAAAGGCAAATTCCAGATAAATGGCAAATACAAAATCAGGCAGATACTAACAAAGATGATGGCATATATACACATACATGCACACACATAAACAAAACCAATACAGTCCAAAAAAAAAAAAGAAAGAAAGTAGAAGAGACTGACCTGGAGAGCAAAGGATAGCAAAATTATATCAACCAGTAAAAAGAAAACTAACTAACGCATAACCTGGAAAACAAAACCAAAGAATACAGGCTAATGAACATGGTTGAGAAAGGAAGGAATAGAAAAGCAAAGTTAAATAGAGGTAGATAAAGAATATTTATATATATTAAAGAATAATTGCAAGAGGAAAAGAATAAAAAAGCTTAACAAAGAATATTTGTATAAAAATAATATTTTTTTAATTAAAAAAAAAGGATAAACCCCACAAAACTGCAAAAGTCCAAAGCAGAGGCAGAAGTATTTAAAGGAAATAAAAAGTGCGATTTAAAACATTCACAAAAGCATAAATAGATGTATTAGTACTAATAAAATCAACAACTCTAGCAACAAAGGGGGGAAAAATGAAAAAAGAAAAAAATTTTAGAAGCAATATTGAACAAGTTAAACTATAAGAATAATAAATGTTTTCCTTCTATCTCAGCTGTCAGCATCCTCACTGTGAGTCACAGGCCACCTCGCCTTCCTAGGATGCCCTCTAATACTGAGCTCATCTCTGGACCTGCTGCGGGGGCAGCTCAGACTCTAATCGTGTCCTACTCCTACATGTTCTTGACTCCAATGTCCACATTTGCCTGTGCTAATGCATTTTCTTCTGTGGAAACTCTCATTGTCCTTTTACATATTCCATAGACACAAAGTCTGCCTAGTTGATGGTATGGATTTAATTTGCAGCTTGTACACCTGGTGGGAAGGTTTTGGGTTCTCTTCCTTAGCCACACCATCCTTGGGTTTTGATTGTGGTTTTGTCTCCTCCTCTGGGTGTGAGTTGTCCACAGGGGCTTGCTCCTGAGGCTGCCCTGGAGGACTCGAGTCTGCCCCATGGAAGACCTGCTCTGGAGGTGGTGCAGCTGCTTAGGTCAGAGGGGCCCTGGCAGCACCAGGTACTCAGGGGAGCCAGTGGTGGGGACAGCAGGAAATATGGTGCTCTTATGGTTTTTTCTAGCCTCTGGCTTCTCTGCCCCAGTGTAGATCACGCATGGAGTTGGCATGGGAGCTTGGATCACGGGGACCCTGTTAATGCTGGATATGCAGGGGTGCTGGCAGCTGTTGTTATAGGAAGTATGGTGCTATTAGGGTTTTTCTAGCTTCTGACAACTCTAACCCAGTTCGGACTGGGTGTGGAGGTGGCACAGCTGCTTGGATTGTGTGAACACTGGTGTACCAAATGTGCAGGGACTCCAACTGCCTCGGCCACAGGAGCCATGGACCTGTTTGAGTCTTTCTAGCCTCTGGCAGCTGGAAATCAGAGGGCCTCTTTGGCTGGTCCTTCTCTGCTGCTTGGCCTGTTCAGGCACTTACAGGGCCCCCTAGCTGGGGTCCTCTTTTGTTCAGCACATCAAACACTTAAAGGTCCACCCTGGCTGGAGTTCTTCTCTATTGCTTGGCCCTTCAGGTGCTTAAAGGACCTCCCTCTCTGGGGTCTTTTGGCTGCCAGGTGCTGATGGGTGGGGAGAGAGAGACTAGAGTGCTGGCTCCCCCAACAGTAAGTGACTCAGCAGAATTGCCCTGCCTCCATTCTGCCTGGCTTTCCTTCACAAGCATTTCCCACTGCTGTCGCCTCCCTCAGGTCCCCTAGGGCTGTCTCCCCACAGTCAACAGCAGAGCTTTCCTGGGATTGCTCTCCAATCTCTATGCTCCAGCTCCCAGCCAATGAGCTTTCTAGGGGAGTCGTGTCCCTGTCCGGCTGTGTCTAGGATTATCTGTGTGATTCCATTCAGACTGTCACAGATAAGTTGCTTCACTCTCCAACAGCCTCAAACGCTTCATCTCTGTCCCAAACAGATGACTCAGTCTGACCCCTGCTTCAGTCCCTGACCCACCAGGTACAGTTCCAGTCCTACTCACTCTCCTCTTTTCTGCCCTCCTTCATTTCTCCTACTGAATTTTGTGTGGTTCTATATTTTCTCTTCCAGTGGTCAGGTACTCCTGCCTGCTTGCAACTGATGTTCTACAAGATCTTCTGTGTCTGGAGGTGTATCCCTGATGTATCCATGGAGAGAGATGTGCTCCGTGGCCACTACTCCTCCACCACCATAAAATACATATAACAACAGAATTTTCATTCGGTTTTTGTATCAAGATCATACTGGCCTCATGAAATGATTTGGGAGATTTCTCCTTTTTCTTAAACATAAAATATTTTTTGCAAGGATTTGCACATGTTTAGAAACAGACGTTCCTTCAAAGTTTGATAGAGTTTATGTGTAAAACTGTCTTGTCCTATGCAGTTGTTGTTTTTCTTTTTCCTGAAAAGTTGGAAAGTGGTACTGATTCGGCTATAGGGTTTGTACATGGCACTTATCAAATTTTCTGTTTCTTCTTAAATCAACTTACTGATTTATAGTCCACTGTATTTTTCCATTTCATATAAAATTTCAAACTTATCTAGCATACACTTATTCCTGGTATCTCCTTATTTGTAGTAATGTCCATTCACTCCTAATATTGCTGCATTTGTCCCTTCTCTGAGTTTTCCCCCTCTTTTTTTGTAAAAATCATTTAGATATTAAATTTATTAAACTTCTCATAGAACCAACTTTTGGCTTTGTTGATACCATTTTCTTTTTCATCCTTTTCTGGTCTGACAGTTCCCCCACCCTCCAGGTGCAGATCCAGTCGTACTCACTCTCCTCTTTTTTTGTCCTCCTTTGTCCTTTTGTCCTACTGAATTTTGTGTCCTTCTATATTTTCTTTGCCAGTGGTCAGGTACTCCTGCCCGCTGTCAGATGATGTTATAATTTGTTACTTTTGTTATCAAATTGTTTGCAGTTTTCCAAACTGTAAAGTTACATTTCTCCACTCCTTTCCAACTACACTCATAGGAAACAGTCACTATGTTTAGCCCACATGTAAGTAACAGAGAACTATAGTCCACATCCTTAAGGGCAGACTAGCTACATAAATTATTTGGAATTCTGAATAAGAGGATTCTCTTGCTTCCTCCTTTATTTATTCAATCAATTACTTTTTATATCACTGTGTACTCAAGTACATTTATTTTAATATATATATATATATATATATTATAAATTCAGTACTACTTTATTTGATCAAATTGTTCCACCTTTGGATACTGGGAGCTCTTTCAGTTGGCTTCTGTATCCTGTTAACAATTCCCCATCAGTGTGGTGTGTATTTTTTCTATTGACTACATATTTGCTTTCTGGAAATACAAGATGTTCTGGGTTCATCTTGTACAGTTTCTGAACTATTGTTAACATTAGCCATTTCTCCCAGAAGACCTTGTTCTTTTTACTGGAAAATGGCATTAGAAACCAAGATCAAGGTATTAAATGTGGTCATTGCTATGTGATGTCAAGCTTCTAGGACATCTAAGCTGAATAGTCAAGGAAATATATATATTTATACTAACCTGTGTATATGCAGGTATGCATAGTCCTGTTCTTCCAAGGAACAAGTGTCTTTTGATTTTGTGGCTGCAGTCACCATTGGCAGTGATTTTTGGAGCCCAAGAAAATAAAGTCTATCACGGTTTCCATTGTTTCTCCATCTATTTGCCATGAAGTGATGGGACCTGATGCCATTACAGTCTCCCACTGTAACAGATTGAATATTCATATCATATTTATATCAGCCCCCTCCTTCATATGCTGAAGCTCTAATCCTTAATGTGGCTGTATTTGAAAATGGTACCTCTAAGGAAGTATTTAAAGTTATATGAAGTCATAAGATGGAGAAGGCAGTGGCACCCCACTCCAGTACTCTTGCCTGGAAAATCCCATGGATGGAGGAGCCTCGTAGGCTGCAGTCCATGGGATCGCTAAGAGTCGGACACGACTGAGCGACTTCACTTTCACTTTTCACTTTCATGCATTGGAGAAGGAAATGGCAACCCGCTCCAGTGTTCTTGCCTGGAGAATCCCAGGGACGGTGGAGCCTGATGGGCTGCTGTCTATGGGGTCACACAGAGTCGGACATGACTGAAGCGACTTAGCAGCAGCAGCAGCAGAAGTCATAAGGATGGGGCTGTGATCTGATGGGATCAATATCCTGACAAAAAGAGAAACTGGAGAGCTCACTTGCTCTTCCTGTTCATATGTACACACTGGGGAAAGACCTTCTGAGGTCATAGCAAGAAGGCAGCTACCCTCACCAGAAACCAAATCAGGGAGAATCTTCATCTTATACTTCTAGCTTCTGGAATGGTAAGAGAACAATTTTGTTTTTTTTCCAAGGCAATCTCATCTATGGTACATTGTTACAACAACTTAAGCTTACTTACTAATAGATCAACTTTAAACCATTGCCACATGGTAGCTTCCTCCAGCTTGCTTATCTGTAAACTTATACTCTAACAGTGAGAACATACTGGAGTGCAAAGTCAAGTGGGCCTTAGAAAGCATCACTATGAACAAAGCTACTGGAAATGAGGGAATTCCAGCTGAGCTACTTCAAGTCCTAAAATATGAGGCTGTGAAAGTGCTGCACTCAATATGCCAGAAAATTTGGAAAACTCAGCAGTGGCCACAGGACTGGAAAGGTCAGTTTTCACTCCAGTCCCAAAGAAAGGCAATGCCAAAGAATGTTCAAACTATTGCACAGTTGTTCAAACTATTGCACATGCTAGCAAAGTAAAGCTGAAAATTCTCCAAGCTAAGCTTCAACAGTATGTGAACCGAGAACTTCCAGATGTTCAAGCTGGATTTAGAAAAGGCAGAGGAAGCAGGGATCAAATTTCCAACATCCGTTGGATCATCGAAAAAGCAAGAGAGGTCCAGAGAAACATCGACTTCTGCTTCATTGACTACACTAAAGTATTTGTGTGGATCAAAACAAACTGTAGAAAATTCTTAAAGGGATGGGAATATCAGGGAATGCAGGTCAAGAAGCAACAGTTAGAACCAGACATGGAAAAATGGACTGGTTCCAAATTGGGAGAGGAGTATGTCAAGGCTGTATTGTCACCCTGCTTATTTAACTTCTATGCAGAGTAAATCATGTGAAATGCAGGGCTGGATGAAGCACAAGCTGGAAGAAAGATTGCTGGGAGGAATATCAATAACCATAGATATGCAATGACACCACCCTAATGGCATAAAGCAAAGAGAAACTAAAGAGCCCCTTGATGAATGTGAAAGAAGAGTGTGAAAAATTTGGCTTGAAACTCACCATTCAGAAAACTAAGATAATGGCATCAGGTCCCATCACTTCATGGCAAATAGATGGGAAACAATGGAAACAGTGATAGACTTTATTTTCTTGGGCTCCAAAAATCACTGCAGATGATGACTGCAGCCACAAAACCAAAAGACACTTTTTCCTTGGAAGAACAGCTATGACAAATTTGACAGCATATTAAAAAGCAGAGACATTACTTTGCTGACAAGGTCCATCTAGTCAAAACTATGGTTTTCCAGTAGTCACATATGGATGTGAGAGTTGGACCATAAAGAAGGCTGAGTGCTGAAGAATTGCTGCTTTTGAACTTTGGTGTTGGAGAAGACTCTTAAAAGTTCTTTGGACTACAAGGAGATCCAACCAGTCCATCCTAAAGGAAATCAGTCCTGAATATTCATTGGAAGGACTGATGCTGAAGCTGAAGCTCGAATACTTTGGTCACCTGGTGCGTAGGACTGACTCTTTAGATATCCCCTGATGCTGGGAAATATTGAAGGCAGGAGGAGAAGTGATGACAGAATGAGATGGTTGGATGGCATCACTCACTTGATGGATTTGAGTTTGAGCAAGCTCCAGGAGTTGGTGATGGACAGGGAAACCTGGCATGCTGCCGTCCATGCAGGGACTGCAGGAGTTGGACACGACTGAATGACTGAACTGAACTGAACTGAACCAGATAGTGAGGAACCTGACTCCTGCAATTTTCTATTCACTTGATCAGTTGTTCAATCCAGTATAAATATGTAGCAACATCAAAATTATTAAGCTAGGTCCCTGTGGTATAATACATAATCGACTAGTTACAGTACTTATGTGCAGCTTCTTTTGCCTTTAGTATTACATATTCTACTTATTTTTCAAGTACCTTAAGTTAGCATCTTCCCTCCTTTCCATTTGTATGGTTGTTTCAAATCACACTACACTTAGAATTTTGGTGTCACATTCCGCACTCCATCTTGGGTCCCCTCAACTTCCTAAATGATTCTTAAAATATTTGCATGTATTAAAGTTACTTTCTTATACTATAAAGTTCTATGAAAGGTAATACATCCCTTGTGAAAGTGACAGGGTTAGTCACTCAGTCGTGTTGCTGGTGTGTTTAGTCGGTAAGTCGTATCCGACTCTTTGCAAATGCCTGTCATGCTTCTCTGTCCAAGGAATTCTCTAGGCAAGAATACTGGAGGGGGTTGCGATGCCCTCCTTCAGGGCATCTTCCTGACCCAAGTATTGAACCCAGATCTCCCACATTGCAGGCAGATTCTTAACATCTGAGCTACCCAGGAAGTCCCTAAAGTTCTATAGGTTTGGACAAATACATAATGTCATGTATCCACCACTACAGTGTCATAGAGAATAAGTTGATTGCCTAAAGAATCCCCTTATTTTGTCTCTCCAAACCTCCTCAATCTAAACAATTACCAACCATTGATCTTTCAACCATCTCTGTAGTTTGCCTTTTTCTGAATGTCCTATAACTGGAATAACTGAGTAGTTATTTCATGTAGTCTTTTCATACTGGCTTTTAAATTTATCATCATGGGTAAATATTAAATATTTTTTAGGGTGTGATGATTTATTTCTTTTCTCCTTCTTTTAGTATTGGAGGAGAGTTCCTATTATTCCACATTATTGCCATTAATCTTGATCTTGTCAGTTTTTAGGATTTTAGAAGGTGTATTTGTTTCTCAACTCTTTAAAGACAGATTATATTGAGCATCTTTTTATATACTCTACTATCTGAATATCTTATTGAGTGAGATATCTTTTCAGTTCTTTAACCTACTTCTTTAATTGGGTTGTTTTCTTATTTTTGAGCTTTTAACAGTTCTTTGCATAACTGCAATACAAATTCCTTTCAAGATAGACATTTTGCAAATATTTTCTTCTAGCCTGTGCTTTGTCTTTTAATCTCTTAAAAGTGTCTTTAATCTAATACTGCTACTGCTACTGCTAAGTCGCTTCAGTCATGTCTGACTCTGTGCGACCCCATAGATGGCAGCCCACCAGGCTCCCCTGTCTCTGGGATTCTCAAGGCAAGAATACTGGAGTGGGTTGCCATTTCCTTCTCCAATGCATGAAGGTGAAAAGTGAAAATGAAGTCGCTCTGTCCTGTCCAACTCTTAGTGACCCCATGGACTGTAGCCTACTGGGCTCCTCCATCCATGGGATTTTCCAGGCAAGAGTACTGGAGTGGGGTGCCATCGCCTTCTCCACTTTAATTTAATAGATGTCTTTAATTTTAATCAAGTCTAACATCATTTTTTTCTTTCATGGATCTTGCTCTTAATTTTATATCTAAAACCTCACTTCCAAACCCAAAGTCATGGAGGTTTTTTCCTGTTGCCTTCTAGAAACTATAGTCTTAAAATTTACATTTAGCACTATGAATCATTTTATGCAATTTTTTGGAAAAAATGGTAAAGTGTGTGTCTAGATTTTTTTTTTCATGTCACTGTCCAATTGTTCAGCACCATTAGTTGAAAAATCACACTTTTTCCATTGAATTGATTTTGCTCTTAAAAAGTCTACTGACTGCTTTGTGTGAGTCTGTTTCTGGGCCCCTGTATCTGTTACAGTCATCTGTTTCTGTTGTCTTGCCATGCCATGCTGTGTTAATTTCTGTGACTTTACAGTAACTATTGAAATTGGATAATGCCGGTCCTCCGACTTTGTTCTTCTATAGTGTTGTGTTGGCTATTTTTGGACTTTTGCCATTTTATATAAATTTTAGGATCAGTTTGTCAATGTCTACAAAGTATAGTATCTACAAAATATCTTTGTGGGGGGTTTTAATTGGGATTACATTAAATCTATACATCAAATTGGGAAAAATTGATGTTTTAACAATATTGAGAGCTTCAATAATCCAGTACAGAATATCACTCCATTTGTAGACATTTTGATTTCTTCTAATACAGTTTCATAATTTTCTGCTTTTAATAAATCAATCTGGAAAGTCTTCATAACAAGGAATAAAACTTCTGTGAGTGTGTGGTGACAGAACTTAACTACACTTATTTTGGTGATCATTTCACAGTATATACAACTATCAAATTATTGTGTTGTACATCTGAAACCAACATAGTGTTGTATGTTAATTGTACTTCAATAAAATAAAAAATAAAATAAAGGGATGTTTAAAAATTCATCACTATCTTGATTGTAAATCAGAAGTTTACACAAAACTTGCTTTGTTTTATGAGCTCCAACTGTTTAATACTGTGAAATGTTGGTGAAAATTTATGTTTTAGTGATGAAAAAGATAAGTATGATAATCTTATAGCTCAACAGAAAGTTTATAGAAGCTGAATCATGATCACTCTCTAAATACAAATCTGAAGGTCCATATGAAAAAGCTACCCTTTTATAAATTGAAAGGGAGAAATGTGGACTAGAGCTACATTTTAGGGTCACAGTCAATTGTTTTGGGAAACTGAGGCTCAGGCTACAAATTTATCAACATTTCTGGAAGACAGTAAACTAAAGCTATGATAAAACTAGACAATGTATTGAAAAGCAGAGACATTGTTTTGCTGACAAAGGTCTGTATAGTCAAAACTATGGTTTTTCCAGTAATCATATATGAATGTGAGACAGCATAAAGGTTAAGCATGAAAGAATGGATGCTTTCAGACTGTGGTGCTGGAGAAGACTTTTTAGAGTCCCTTAGGACTGTAAGATCAAACTAGTCAATCCTAAAGGAAATCAATCCTGAACATTCATTGGGGGACTGATGCTGAAACTCAAATACTTTGGCCCCCTGATGTGAAGAGCTGACTCATTAGAAAAGACCCTCATGCTGGGAAAGCTTGAAAGCAAAAGGAGAAGGGAGTGACAGGGGATGAGATGGTTCAGTAGCATCAATGGCTCAATGAACATGAGTTTGAGTAAATTCTGGGAGATAGTGGAGGACAGAGGAGCCTAGTGTGCTACAGTATATGAGGTCACAAAGAGTCAGACGCAAGGCAGCAACTGAAAAACAACAAAAGTAATTTAGCTTAGATTTTGGTATGTTAGGATACAACTCAAAGACACTAAAGACAAATGTCATATCTACTGCTAAAAGAAATACACATACAAAAACAAGGATATAGAAAATTTGAAATTAAAGACTATAAAATGCTAAACTCTAAATATCAACCATAGGAAATCAGTGTAGTGATTTTAAAATCAGATAAAATTAAACTTCAAGGCAAAAATGTTGCTAGTGATTAAGATAGGTATCTTATAAATCATTAAGGAGATATAACAATTTTAATTTGATTAGCATATTAAAAATCACTTTTTATTTGTCATTTCTCCCTTTTTATTTGTCACCAAACCATTTGTAGAGCTAGAAAATGGTATCTATCCATTATTATTAGAAGATAGCCAGAGTTTTATCTAGAAATCTTTGATACTTTTCTGTGGTTATCTCTAAAATCACTGTCAACAGTAAACATAACCCTGGAAATATCCCGTCAATATTTTTGTTTACCCCTACATGTGAAAAAGCATTTCATTCCTTTATGATGCCTAACATATCAACCCCTACAGAGTTCACAAAAAGCCATTCTCTCCAGAATATAGATTGCTATTATGGGAGAAAAACCCTGAATTCTGATTAATGGCTGTGTGACCCCATTTTGAGGCCTATGTCTTGTGCAAAATATCACACTGATTTAAGGGCTTTTTGAAGCTATTGATTATGAGTGTAATTTATATTCTTTTGTTTACTTGGTGAAACTTTTTGTTGTTCTTTGTATATAATAAAATATGTGTGTATATATTTTTCTCTACTGACATCTTAACCCTTTATTGAAGGTCCCTGATATTTTTTTGATCTAGCAGCCAAATTTCTGGAAGTTGGGATGTTTCAGCATGAAGAACCAGAGCACTTAGAATATATGCAAAGAATAAATGTGTGCCCACGTCAAGTTAAGTGTAGAAATTCAGAGTTTGATTTTGATAACTAAGTAAAACCAAGCCCTGTTGGAGAATTAGAAAACGTGCTACTTCAAGGAACTCAATTTGCCTTGCAGAGTATTAATTATCTTAATAAAAATGATCATATAATTTCTCTGCAAAATCAGATGTCAATACAAGCTATGAATAATATCTAATAAAAATAAGCTACCCTTGGTAAATCCATGATTAATAAATTTGATCTCTACATTAAAAAAAATAATAATAAAAAAATAAAAATCAGACTCAAATATATGTAAATTGTCAAAACTAAAGAGTGAAGCAGAAAAAAGTCATCAACCATTGTGAGAAATTTTCACCCAGTTTTCTCAGCAACTGGAAAAGAGCATCAGGAAAGAATCAATAATTGTATAGAAGATCCAATAACTCAAATTTTAAAGCTGGTTAAATTACACAAACACACAAATATTCAACATCTCTTCATAGAAAGCCATAAAACATTATTAAGCGATATTGATAAATACCAACTTAAATGAAGGCCAACTTAAATCATGGCCATTGATTGAAAGTGTTTGTTCTCCATCAATAAAATCAAACGGAATTTTAGCATCCCCACAAAAAATTCAGGAGATTTTCTAAAAGTGAAATTTGATATGGTGGTTCTAAAATGTGTATGTAAATGCAGAAATATGCAATTACATATGAATAAATGACACTTGTCAGGGTCAAAATTAGCCAAAATAATTTTTAAGGAGCACTGACTTTGCTGGATACTAAGATTTATGTTGAACCTGTAGTAATTTTACAAAAATCTAATGAAATGTTAATTTTCCACAGGTGGTTTATGCTATCATTGACAGGTCTTTTCGGATTTGCTATAATATTTGTGATTATTTATTTATATATTTATTTTTAATAATTGAAATATTATACTAGTTTCAAGTGTATGACAGTAATTTGATATTTGTATATATGATGAAATGATGAATCACAATAAGTTGAATTAATATCTATCACCACACATAGTTACATAATTTTAATTGCTATTGAGTTATATGAATTCTGTATGTTTTTTGGGTATTAATCATTTTTCAGATGTATGATTTGCACATATTTTTTCCATTCAGTAGCTGGGTTTTCATTTTGTTGATTGTTGTTTTTGGTTTGCTTGTTTGTTTGGTATGCAGAAGATTTTTAGTTTAATGTATTCCCACTTTATTTTTGCATTTGATATCAAACACAAAAATCATTACCAAGGTCGATGTCAAGGAATTTATTGCCTAAGTTTTCTTCTAGGAATTTTATAATTTCAAGACTCACACTCAAGTATTTAATCAATTTTTAGTTAATTTTTGTGTTTCATTCTTTTTTATGAGATTGTTGAGTTAAAGAGATTGGTTTTTGCTGTTGTATATTGGCTGCATCTTATTTCTAGGCTTTCTATTCTGTTCCATTAATACATGTGTCTGTTTTTAATGCCAATATCATACTTTAAAAAATTACAATGCTTTTGTAAATATAGTGTGAAATCAGGGCATGTGATACCTCCACCTTTGTTTCTCAAGATTGTTCTGGTTATTCGAGGTCTTTTGTGATTCCACACAACTATTATGATTATTTGTTCTAGTTCTCTGAAAAGTGCCACAAGTATTTTGATAGAGATTGTATTGAGTTTGTGGATTACTTTGGACAGTATGGAAATTTTGTCATTAATTCTTCCAATTCATAAGCATAGAGTATCTTTCGATTTAGTTGTGTCTGTGGTTACTTTTATTAACATACTATAGCTTTCAGCATATAAAGGCCTTTCACCTCTTTGGCTTTGGAGTGCCCCATGAAGCGGGGCAAAGGCTAACACAGTTCTGCCAAGACGACACACTGGTCATAGCAAACACCCTTTTCCAACAACACAAGAGCCAACTCTACACATGAACATCACCAGATGGTCAGTACTGAAATACGATTTACTGTAGTCTTTCAGCTGAAGAAGGAGAAGCTCATACAGTCAGCAAAAACAATTCCTGACTTAGTATCAGATCATGAGTTCTTTATTGCAAGATTCAGGCTTAAATTGGATAAAGTAGGAAAAACCACTAGACCATTCAGGTATGACCTAAAACAAATCCCTTATGATTATATAGTGGAAGTAACAAATAGATTTAAGAGGTTAGATCTGGTAGACAGAGGGCCTGAAGAAAACTATGGACAGAGGTTCATAACATTGTACAGGAAGTGGTAACCAAAACTATTGCCCTCCAAAAATTTAAGAAGGTAAAATGGTTGTCTGAGAAGGCTTACAAAGAGCTGAAAAAAGGAGGTAAGTGAAAGGCAAAGGAAAAAGGGACAGATATACCCAGCTGAATGCAGAGTTCCAGAGAATAGCAAGGAGAGACAAGAAAACCTTCTTAAGTGAACAGTGCAAAGAAAAAGAGGAGCACAATAGAATCGGAAAGACTAGAGATGCTTCAAGAAAACTGGAGATACCGAGGGGATATTTCATGCAAAGATGGGCACAAAAAAGCACAGAATGGCAAGGACTTAATAGAAGCAGAAGAGATTAAGAAGAGGTGTCAATACTACACTGAAGAACTTTACAAAAAAGATCTTAATGACCCAGATAACCATGATGGTTGGTCACTCTCCTAGAGCCAGACATCCTGGAGTGTGAAGTCAAGTGGGCCTTAGGAAGCATTACTATGAACAAAGCTAGTGGAGGTGATGGAATTCCAGTGAAGCTATTTCAAATCCTAAAAGATGATGCCATTAAACTGATGCATTCAATATGCCAGCAACTTTCTAAAACTCAGCAGTGGCCACAGGACTGGAAAAGGTCAGTTTTTATTCCCAGAGAAAGGCAATGCCAACGAGTGTTCAAGCTATTGTACATTTGCACTCATTTCACATGCTAGTAAGGTAATACTCAAAGTAGTTTGAGCTAGTGGGAGCAGTACGTGAACAGAGAACTTCCAGATGTTGAAGCAGGATTTAGAAAAGGCAGAGGAACCAGAGATCAAAGTACCAACATCTGTTGGATCATAGAAAAAGCAAGAGAATTCCAGAAATATATCTACTTCTGCTTCATTGACTATGCTAAAGCCTTTGACTGTATAGATCACAATAAACTGTGGACAATTCTTAAAGGGATGGGAATACTAGACCACTTTACCTGTCCCCTGAGAAACTGGTATGCAGATCAAGAAACAATAGAACTGGATATGGAACAGTGGACTGGTTCACAACTGTGAAAGGAGCACATGAAGACTGTATATTGTCACTCTGATTATTTAACTCCTATGCAGAGTAATAAAAATTTCACCATTTGAAATGCCAGGCTAGATGAATCCCAAGCTGGAATCAAGATTGTTTGGAGATATAACAACCTTGATATGCAGGTGATAACACTCTAATGGCAGAAAGTGAAGAGCAACTAAAGAGCCTCTTGATGAGGGTAAAAGTGGCTGGCTTAAAACTCACCATTCAAAAACCTAAGATCTTGGTATATGTTGCCGTCACTTAATGGCAAATAGAAGGAGAAAATGTGGAAACAGTGGCAGACTTTATTTTCATGGCCTCCAAAATCACTGTGGATGGTAATGACAGCCATGAAATTAAAAGACATTCACCCCTTGGAAGAAAAGCTATGACAAACCCAGACAGTGTATTAAAAAGTAGAGACATCACTTTGCTAACAAAGGTGCATATAGTCAAAGCTATGGTTTTTCAAGTAGTCATGTATAAATATGAGAGTTGAACCATAAAGAAGGCTGAGTACTGAAGAACTGATACTTTCGTATTGTGGTGCTGGAGAAGACTCTTGAGAGTTCCTTGGACAGCAAGGAAATCAAACCAGTCAACCCTAAAAGAAATCAACTCTGAATATTCATTGAAAGAACTGCTGCTAAAGCTGAAGTGCCAATACTTTGGCCACTTAATATGATGAGATAACTCATTGGAAAAGACTCTGATGCTGGGAAAGATTAAGGTATGAGGAGAAGGGGGATACAGAGAATGAACTGTTTGAATGATGTTACCGACTCAATGGACATGAATTTGAGCACACTCTGCGAGGTAGTGAAGCCTGGTGTGCTGCATTCTTTGGGGTCACCAAGAGTTGGATGTGACTTAGTAACTGAACAACAAAAACACATGGTTGTAAATAGGATTGTTTTTTACATTTTTTTGATAAGTTTGCTATTAGTGTATAGAAATGGTACAGATAGTTTTATATTGATTTTGTATCCTGGAACTTTATTGAATTCATCTATTAGTTCAGTACATTTATGGAGTCTTTAAGATTTTTAATATGTGGTATCATGTCATCTGCAAATAGTGACAGCTTTACTTCTTTCCAGTTTCAACGTGTTTCATTTCTTTTTCGGGCCTAATTGCTCTGTCTAGATCTACCAATTCTACACTGAATAAAAGTGGGAAGAGTGGGCATCCTTGTCTTGCTCCTGATCTTAGAGGAAAAGCTTTCATCTTTTCACCATTGAGTATCATTACCTGTGAGTTTGTCATATATGGCTTTCATTATGTTAAGGTACATTCCTTAACATTCCATAACATTCCTTATCCATTTTGTTGAGAGTTTTTATAATAGTTGAATGTTAAAATTTTTCAAATACTTTTCCTGCATCCATTGAGGTGATAATTATTTTATCCTTCTTGTTGTTAATGTGGAGTATCACATTGATTGATTTGCGGATGTTGACCTACTTTTGAGACTCTTGAATAAATCTCCCTTGATCACTGTGTATGAGCCTTTCAATGTATTGTTTAATTTGGTTTGCTAATATTGTGTTCATCATGTATGCTGCTGCTGCTGCTGCTAAGTCGCTTCAGTCATGTCCGACTCTGTGCAACCCCATAGATGGCTGCTCTGTAATTTTCCTTTCTTGAGGTTTCCTTGTCTGGTTTTGCCATCAGCGTAAAGCTGTCATCCTAAAATAAATTGGAAGTGTTTCCACCTTTTTGTGTGTGTGTCATTTGAAAGAGTATAGAGGACTAGTATCAGTTCTTCCTTAAATGATTGCTACAAATCACTAGTGAAGCCATTTGGTCCTGGACTTTTTCTTGTGGGAAGTTTTGAAATTACTCATTCAATATCTTTCCAGGTAATTCAGATTTTCTGTTTCTATATGATTAACTCATGGTAGGGTATATATTTCTAGGAATTTATTAGTTTCTTCTAGGTTGTATGATTTGTTGATATACAATTTTTTATACTAGTCTCTTGAAAAGTGAAAGTGTTAGCCGCTCATTCTTGTCTGACTCTTTGTAGCCCCATGGACTGTAGCACACCAGGCTCCTCTGCCAAGGACTTTTCAAAGCAAGAATACTGGCATGGATAGCCATTCCCTTCAACAGGGAATCTTTTTGACCCAGGGGTCAAATCTAGGTCTCTTGCAGTGCAAGCAGATTCTTTTCTGTTTGAGCCACCAGGGAAACCCACCCTTTATATTTCTGTGGTATCAGTCGTAATATCTCCTCCTTCATGTATGACTTTATCTGAGTCCTCTTTTTATTCTTGGTAATTCTAGCAAAACCCTAGTCAATTTTCTTTACCTTTTCAAAGAATCAGCTCTTAGTTTCATCTATCTTTTCTGCAGTCGATTTAGCCTTTATTTCATTTACTTTCATTCTGATGTTGTTAATTCCTTTTTTCTACTAACATTGGATTGTGTTTGTTCATTTTCTAGTTCTTGACATGTAAAGTTATGTTGTTCATTTGAGGTTTTTCTAGTGTCTTGTGGTAGGTATTTATTTCATGAAATTTCCTCTTAGAACTGCTTTTGCTGCATATTTTTATATATTGTATCTTCATTTGTCTCAAGATATTTCTTGATTTCTCCTTTGATTTCTTCATAAACTTATTGGTATTTCATTAGCATGTTGCTTAGTTTATATTATTTGTAAAATTTCCAGCTTTCTTGTCTTAATTGTTTTGCAGTTTCATACCAATGTGGTATATATATATATCAGAAAATACACTTGATAAGATTTTAATGTTTTTAAATTTTTAAGTCTTTTTTAGTGTCATAACAAGTATCTATCCTGGAGAATGTTCCATGTGATCTTGACAAGAATGTTTATTTTCTTACCTTTGAATGAAATGTTCTGTAAATATTGTTAAGTTCATCTGGTCTAGCATTTTATTTAAGGTGAATCTTTCATTATTGGTTTTTCTGTCTGGATGTTGTATCAATTGTAAGTGGGATATTAAAATTCCCTACTATTTTTGAATTACTGTCTATTTCTCCTTCTAGATCTGTTAATATTTACTTTATATACTTAAGTGCACCTATTTTGGGTGCACAAATATTTACATATGTTATATCATCAAATGGATTGGCATTTGCATTATTATGCAATGTCCTTCTTTGTCTCTTATTACAGTCTTTGTTTTAAAGACTATTGTCTTATGTGAGTAGAGTTTTCTTTTGGTTTCCATTTGCATTTAATATCTTATCTTTTCCATCACTATATAAACTGTGTATGTCTTTATATCTGAAGTGAGTCTCTTCTAGGCAGCATATTGATAGATCTTTAAAAAAAAAATCCATTCAACTACCATATCCCCTTTGATTGGAGAATTTGGTTCATCTACTTTTAAAGTAATTATTGATAGGTATATACTTATGGCCATTTTGTTAATTGTTTTCTAGCTGTTCTATAGTTCCCTGTACCTTTATTCTCTTGCTCTATTTCTTTGCACTTTTATGACTTTCTGTAGTGGTACACAAATTCTTTTCTTATTATTTATAATGTGTCTATTATAGGTTCTTGCTTGAAGGTTCCCAAGATGCTTACATGTAACAACTTACATTTATACCAATCTATTTTGAGTTGATAACAATTTAAATTTGAATGTATTCTAAAGCCCTAAATTTTTACTCTCCCCTTCCCAATGTTTTAGCTTTGTTTTGTTTTTTTAATACCAAAAATGTTTTTCATTGGGGTATGTTGTGATAGTTTCAGGTGAACAGTAAGGACTCAGTCATACATGTATCCACTTTTCCCAAGCCCCCTCCCATCCAGGCTGCCACATAACATTGAGCTGTGTTCCATGAGCTGTACAATAGATTTTGTTCATTATCCATTTTAAATATAGCAGTATGGACATGACCTTCTCAAAGTCCTTAACTATCCTTTCCCCCCAGAAACCATGAGTTCATTTTCTAAGTCTATGAGTCTCTTTCTGTTTTGTAAGTAAGTTCATTTGTGTCACTTCCTTTTGAATTCCACATATAAGGGATGTCATATGATATTTCTCTTTCTCTGTCTTACTTACTACACTCAGTATGACACTCTCTAGGTCCATCCACGTAGCTGCAAATGGCCTTATTTCATTCCTTTTAATGGTTGAGTGATATATATATATCATGTTTTCTTTATCCATTCCTCTGTCAATGGATATTTAACTTGTTTCCATGTCTTTGTTATTGTAAATAGTGCTGCAATGAACATTGGGGTGTATGTATCTTTTCAGGCCACATTTTTCTCTGTATATATGCTCAGGAATGGGATTGCAATTTCATATGGTAGCTCTATTTTTAGTTTTTTTAAGGAACCTCCATATTATTCTCCCTAGTGGCTGTACTAATTTACATTCCCACCAACAGTAAAGGAGGGTTCTTTTCTCTGCACAGCCTCTCCAGTATTTGTTGTTTGTGGATTTTTTTAGGATAGCCATTCTGACCAGTGTGAGATGATATCTCACTGTAGTTCTGATTTACATTTCTCTAATAACTAGTGATTTTGAACATCTTTCATGTGCCTATTGGCCATCTGTATGTCCGCTTTAGAGAAATGTCTATTTAGGTCTTCTGCACATCCGGTGCTATTGTATCATAAGCTGTTTGTAAATTTTGGAGACTAAGCCCTTATCAGTCATATGATTTGCAAGTATTTTCTCACAATATGTGGGTTGTCTTTTCATTTTATTTGTTGTGTCCTTTGCTGTGCAAAAGCTTTTGAGTTTAAGCAGGTCCCATTTGTTTATTTTTGCTTTTATTTTCATTATTCTGGGAGATAGATTAAAAAAGATGTTGCCTTGATTTATAGCAGAGAGTGTTCTGCCTATGTTTTCCTCTAAGAGTTTTATAGTGTCTAGTCTAGCATTTAGGTCTTTAGCCTATTTTGAGCTGATTTTTGTGTATGGAGTTAAGGAATGATCCAATGTCATTTTTTACATGTGGCTGTCCAGTTCTCCCAGCACCATTTGTTGAAGAGACTGTCTTTCCAACCTTATGTATTCTTGCCTCCTTTGTCATAGATTGACTACAGGTGCATGGGTTTATTTCTGGGTTTTCTACCTGTTACATTGATATTTATATTTGTTATGCCAGTGCCATACTGTTTTGATGACTGTAGCTTTGTAGCATAGTCTTAAGCTAGGGAGCCTGAGTCCTCCATTTCTCTTTTTCAAGGTTCTTTGGTTATTTGGGATTTTCGTGTCTCCATACACATTTTTGAGGGTTGTTTTTTTTTTTTCTTTTCTTTTCTAGCTCTGTGAAAAAATGCCATCGGTAGTTTAATAAAGACAGGAAAGGCAATGACAACTCACTCCAATACTCTTGCCTGGAAAAGCCCATGGATGGAGGAGCCTGATAGGCTGTAGTCCATGGGGTTGTGAAGAGTTGGACACAATTGAGCAACTTCAGTTTCACTTTTCACTTTCATGCATTGAAGAAGGAAATGGCAACCCACTCCAGTGTTCTTGCCTGGAGAATCCCAGGGATGGAGGAGCCTGGTGGGCTGCTGCCCAACTCACACAGAGTTGGACATGACTGAAGTGACTTAGCAGCAGCACTGGCAGTTTGATAAAGATTGCATTGATTCTGTAGATTGCTTGGGTAGCATAGTCATTTTGACAATATTGATTCTGCCAGTCCATGAACATGGTATATCTTTCCTTCTGTTTCTCTCTTCTTCAATTTTTTTCATCAGCATCTTACAGTTTTCAAAGTACAGGTCTTTTGTCTCCTTAGGTTTATTCTTAGGTATTTTATTACTTTTGATGCAAAGGTAAACAGAATTTTACCTTGAATTTCTCTTTCTCATCTTTTGTTGTTCAGTTCAGTTCAGATGCTCAGTTTTCTCTGACTCTTTGCAACCCCATGGACCGCAGCACAACAGGTCTCCCGGTCCATCACCAACTCCCGGAGTCCACCCAAACCCATGTCCATTGAGTCAGTGATGCCATCCAACCAATTCATCCTCTGTTGTCCCCTTCTCCTCCTGCCCTCAATCTTTCCCAGCATCAGGGTCTTTTCAAATGAGTCAGCTCTTCAAATCAGGTGGCCAAAGTATTGGAGTTTCAGCTTCAGCATCAGTCCTTCCAATGAACACCCAGGACTGATCTCCTTTAGGATGGACTGGTTGGATCTCCTTGCAGTCCAAGGGACTCTCAAGAGTCTTCTCCAACACCACAGTTCAAAAGCATCAATTCTTCTGTGCTCAGCTTTCATTGTAGTCCAATTCTCACGTCCATACATGACCACTGGAAAAACCATAGCCTTGACTAGACGGACCTTTGTTGGCAAAGTAATGTCTCTGGTTTTTAATATGCTATCTAGGTTGGTCATAACTTTCCTTCCAAGGTGTAAGTGTCTTTTAATTTCATGGCTGCAATCACCATCCGCAGTGATTTTGGTGCCCAGAAAAATAGCCAGCCACTGTTTCCCCATCTATTTGCCATGAAGTGATAGGACCAGACGCCATGATCTTAGTTTTCTGAATGTTGACCTTTAAGCCAACTTTTTCACTTTCATCAAGAGGCTCTTTATTTCTTCTTCACCTTCTACCATAAGGGTGGTGTCATCTAGATATCAGAGGTTATTGATATTTCTCCCGGCAATCTTGATTCCAGCCTGTGCTTCCTCTAGCCCAGCGTTTCTCATGATGTACTGTGCATAGAAGTTAAATAGCAGGGTGACAATATACAGCCTTGATGTACTCCTTTTCCTATTTGGAACCAGTCTGTTGTTCCATGTCCAGTTCTAACTGTTGCTTCCTGACCTGCATACAGATTTCTCAAGAGGCAGATCAGGTGGTCTGGTATTTCCATCTCTTTCAGAATTTTCCACAGTTTATTGTGATCCACACAGTCAAAGGCTTTGGCATAGTCAATAAAGCAGAAATAGATGTTTTTCTGGAACTCTCTTGCTTTTTTGATGATCCAGCGGATGTTGGCAATTTGATCTCTGGTTCCTCTGCCTTTTCTAAAACCAGCTTGTACCAGTGACATTTATATATTTTCTTGTTACTAATTAGTGCCCTTTTTTTCAGCTTAAAAAAATTCCCTTTAACGTTTCTTGTTAGGCAAGTTTAGTGATTATGATCCTTTTTAGCTTTTATTTGTCTGGAAAATTCTATTGTTCAGTGATTAACTTGTGTCCAATTCTTTATGACCCCATGGACTGAAGCATACTAGGCTTCCCTGTCCTTCCCTGACCTTCCTTCACTGGAAAATTCTACCTCTCCTTCAATTCTGAATGATTACTTTGCTGGGTAGAATATTTTTGGTTAAAATATTTTTCATTCACTTTGAATATATCATACTACTCCTTTCTCTTCTGCAAAGTTTCAGCTGAAATGTCTATTAATTTTCTTATAGTAGTTTTCTTATATAGCAAGTTATTTTTATTTTGCTCCCTTTAAGATTCTTTCTTTGTCTTTAACTTGTGATTGTTTAATTTTACTGTGTTTTGGTGTGGGTCTTTTGGCACATCTTATTTGGAACACTCTAGGCTTCCTGGATCTGAATTTTTATTTTTATCTTCAGGCTACAGAAGTTTTTAGCCATTATAGCTTCAAATAAATTTTTTGCCAATCTGGCTCTCTTCTCTTTCTGGAACTTATTTAATGCATATGTCAGTCTGCTTGTTGCTGTCCCGTAAGTCTCTTAAGCTATCCTTAAGTTTATTTTTTCACCTTTCCTGCTCTGATTGGGTGAGTTCTTCTGCACTGTGTTCTACTACATCGTCTCTTTCTTTGCTTCATCTATTCCACTGTTGCTCTACTTTACTGTATTTTTCAATTCAGTTATTTTATTCTTCAGTTCTGTGGCTTCTATTTGGAACTTTAAAAATATTTCCTACCTTCTTGTTGAAGTTTTCACTATGTTCATTTATTCTTCTCCCAAATTTGGTGAGCATTTTTATTATTGTTAATTTGAAATTTTAAAAAAAAACTTACTTTTAATTGGAAAATAGATGCTTTACAATTTTGTGTTGGCTTCTGCTTCACAGCAATGTGAATCAGCAATTAGTGTACCTATATCCCCTCTCTCTTGAATTTTCTTCCCACTCCCCATACTTTGAACTCTTTATCAAGCTAATTACTTACCTCCATTTCATTAAGTTTGTTTTTTTCCTGAGCTTTTATCTTGTTAGTATTTTTGGAACATAGTCCTCTGTTTCTTTATTTAACCTGAATTTCTGTGTTGGTATCTATGCACTAGATGAAATAACCATTTATCCCCATCTTCAAAGAGTGGACTTTGTGTCAGAGATGAACCTTACTAATCAGCCCTGACTTAGTGCTTGGTTTTGGTTCTCAAAACTTTGTGTCTGTTCAAACAGTCTATTTTATTCTTAATAACATTTTAGCTTTTAACTATTAATACTTGTCCCAGTCATTGAGAGAATGTCATGACCAATCAGTGTTCCAAAGGGGCAGATATTTCAGTACCTAGATCCAGGCGCATTAGAATCTAGACCCTCAGGCAGCAACTTTTAAAGAATAAAAATATATACAAGTCCTGTAAAATTTCAAAGGGCTTTCCACATGGCACTAGTGCTAAGGAACTCACTTACCAATGCAGGAGATGCAAGTTCAATCCCTGCTTTGGGAAGATTCCTTGGAGAATGAAATGGCAACCTACTCCACTATTCTTGCATGGAAAACCCCATGGACAGGGAAGCCTGGCATGCTACAGTCCATAGGGTTGTAGAGTCAGACACAACTGAATTGACTTAGCGCACGTACACATGAGACTGCAAATGTAAGTCCTACTGGCCACCAGAGCCAGGCAATTTGGAGCTGTCTCCTGGACAGTGGTCACAAAATTGGAGCTCCAGATGAGCGCATAGGCTTGTTTCTAGGAGATACTAGTGAGCTGTAGTGGGACAGATGCCCATGCTAAGTTGCTTCAGTCGTGGCCAACTCTGTGCGACCCCATAGATGGCAGCCCACCAGGCTCCCCTGTCCCTGGATTCTCCAGGCAAGAACACTAGAGTGGGTTGCCATTTCCTTCTCCAATGCATGGAAGTGAAAAGTGAAAGTGAAGTCGCTCAGTCGTGTCCGACTCTTAGCGACCCCATGGACTGCAGCCTATCAGGCTCCTCCGTCCATGGGATTTTCCAGGCAAGAGTACTGGAGTGGGGTGCCATTGCCTTCTCCGGTAGTGGGACAGAAGGAGAGTGTAAAGATAGTGTCCCTTGGCCTAGATTCTCTAAGAGCACCCCTGAAACTTCTAGATGTATGTCAAATCTGATGTGTACTCTTAAGGCCCAAACTCCAGGACTAGGTCTCTTGCACAGAAAGCTATGCATGTTTCTCAGTCTGCTGTATATGCAGTGCCCTACACAGTGGTAACCTAGAAAGAACTGTCTCCAATGGTTACAGTATCGTGAGACCCTGCATGCAAGACACTGTGTCCACTACAGCCAGGTGCTCAAAGCATATCCCCTAGGCCACAGCCAGAAAACCATAACAAAGAAAACAGGGTATTAGATGTGTATAAGAACTCCACTCTAAGAGATACTGGTGCTCTGGACCAAGAAAGGGAGAGCAAAAAGATAGTGCCCATCCTCCAAGGTCTTAGAAAAGGTTTACATTCAGCCCTTAGATGTGTGATTAATTAGAAACCTGCTTCTCGGCCTGCAGCTATGATGATAAACTTCATTCACAGAAAGAAAGATTCTCTGATTCGGTTGCCTATTGCTGTGCCCTGGGGGTGGTAGCTGTTTATGATCTCTCTCCATTAGTTGAAGTCCTGTGGGACCCACAAAGATAAACCCTGTTAGTCAACAGAGCCAGGTAATGTAGAAGTGTTCTCTGGCAGCAACTGTAAAAATCGGGGCATCAGACTAGGATATAAGGCCCTTTCTGGAGGATACCAGTGAGTTAGAATAGGTCAGAATGTCTATGCAGAGACTGTGACCACTAACCTCTGTTCCCTGAAAGCATTTCTATACATTCTGTAAGTGTATCAAACCAGAAATCTGCCCCTAAGATCAAAGTTCTGAGACAAGCAGATATTGCTTGAGAAAGAAATGCTTCTTTCTGAGGAAGTCTATAGTTACTGTTTTACTCTGTTATTTGTGTAATACCCTGAGAGTGGTAATATGCCATGATTTGTCTCTCTAACTTTAACAGTCCCAGGTAACTCAGGAACATAAGCCAGCGTGTCCCATAGAGTCAGGTAGGTAATCAAGGGTAAATCCCTGGGTGACATGTAAAAAGTGGGTCACCAGACATAAAAACTGGGGCACCAGTCAATTTGATCCAAGATGGTGGAGTAGAAAGACACCGAGTTCACCTCCTCTTATGGGCACAATGAAATAACAGCTATTTACAGAAGAACTATTAATAAGACCAGAAAATCTTTTACAACTAAAGATATAAAGAAGGAATCAAAATGAGACAAGTGAGGGGGTGCAATCATGGCATAGTCAAGAACCACATGCCTGAGTGGACAACCTACAAATGGGAGGATAATCATAATTGCAGATTCTCTCCAAGGTGTGAGAGGTTTGAGCCCCACATTGAAATCCCCAGCCCAGGGGTCTTATACCAGGAAGATGAAATGAGACCTCAGAACATTTGACTCTAAAGGTCAGTAGGGTTAATGTCAGAAGATCCAGAGAGCTGCAGGAAATAGAGACTCCACTTAAAAGGGCATACACAAAATCTCACATACTCTAGGACACAGGGTGCAAGCAGTAATTTGAAGGATTCCTGAGTCAGAACCACCTGTTAACTTTGGAGTGAACTGAAACAGACCACAATGGGTGAATTTAATTCAGATGACCATTATAGCTATTACTGTGGGAAAGAATCCCTTAGGAGAAATGGAGTAGCCATCATAGTCAACTGCTGCTGCTGCTGCTGCTAAGTCGCTTCAGTCGTGTCTGACTCTGTGTGACCCCATAGACGGCAGCCTACCAGGTTCCATCGTCCCTGGGATTCTCCAGGCAAGAACACTGGAGTGGGTTGCCATTTCCTTTTCCAATCATAACAGAGGAGTCCAAAATGCAGTACTTGGATGCAATCTCAAAAACGACAGAATAATCTCTATTCACTTCCTAGGCAAACTATTCAATATTACAGTAATCCAAATCTGTGCCCCAACCACTAATACTGAAGAAGCTGAAGTTGAATGGTTCTATGAAGACCTACAAGACCTTCTAGAACTTAACACCAAAAAAAGATGTCCTTTTCATCATAGAGGACTGGACTGCAAAAGTAGGAAGTCAGGAAATACATGGAGTCAACAGGCAAGTTTGGCCTTGGAGTACAAAATGAAGAAGGGAAAAGTCTAACAGAGCTTTGCCAAGAGTGCTCACTGATCATAGCAAACACCCTCTTCCGAGATGACTCTACACATGGACATCACCAGATGGTCAATACTGAACTCAGATTGATGATATTCTTTGCAGCAGAGATAGAGAAGCTCTATACAGTCAGCAAAAACAAAACCAGGAGCTGACTAGAGCTCAGATCATGAATTCTTTATTTCAAAATTCAGACATAAATTGAAGGAAGTAGGGAAAACCACTAGGAAATTCGTGTCTGACCTAAACATTTATGATTTTACAGTGGAAGTGACAAATAGATTCAAGGGATTAGATCTGATAGACAGAGTCCCTGAAGAACTATAGACAGAAGTTCATAACATTGTACCAGAGGCAGTGATCAAGACCATCTCTCCCAAAAAAGAAATGCAAAAACGTTGTCTGAAGAGGCCTTACAAATAGCTGAGAAGAGAAGAGAAGCTAAAGGCAAGGGAGAAAAGGAAAAATATATCCATCTGAATGCAGAGTTCCAAAGAATAGCAAGGAGAGATAAGAATGCATTCCTCAGTGATCAGTGCAAAGAAATCGACGGAAAAAATAGAATGGGAAATACTAGAGATCTCTCCAAGAATATTAGAAATACCAAGGGAGCATTTCTTGGAAAGATGGGCACAAAAAAAGACAGAAATGTAGTGGACATAACAGAAGCACAAAATATTAAGAAAAGGTGGCTTCTTTTTGTATAGAAGAACTGTACAAAAATGATCTTAATGACCCAGATAGCCACAATGGTGTGACCACTTACCTAGAGCCAGACATCCTGGAGTGCAAAGTCAAATGGGCCTTAGGAAGCATCACTGAGAACAGAGCTAGTAGAGGTGATGGAATTCCAGCTGAGCTGTTTCAAATCTTAAGATGATGTTGTTAAATTGCTGCACTCAGTATGCCAAAAAATTTGGAAAACTCAGCAGTAGCCACAAGGCTAAAAAAGGTGAGTTTTCTTTCCAGTCTCAAAGACAATGCGAAAGAATGTTCAGACTACCATACAATTGTACTCGTCTTCCATGGTAGCAAAGTAATGCTTAAAATGCTGCAACCTAGTCTTCAACAGTAAGTGAACCGAGAATTTCCGGATGTTTAGGGTGGATTTAGGAAAGGTAGAGAACTAGAGATCAAATTGTCAATATCCACTGGATCACAGAAAAATCAAGAAAAATCCAGAAAATCATCTATTTCTGCTTTATTGACTATGCTACAGCATTTAACTATGTGCATCACAACAAACTGAGCAAAATTCAAGAGATGGGAATATCAGAACACCTTACTTGCCTCCTGAGAAAACTGAATGCAGATTAAGAAGCAACAGTTAGAACAGGACATGGAACAATGGACTGGTTCTAAATTGGGAAAGGAGTACATGAAGGTTGTATATTGTCAACCTGCTTATTTAACTTGTATGCAGAGTACATCATGCAAAATGCCAGGCTGGATAAAGCACAAGCTGGAATCAAGATTGCCGAGAGAAATATCAATAACCTCAGATATGCAGATGACCCTTATGGCAGAAAACAAAGAAGAACTCAAGAGCCTCTTGATAAAGTGAAAGAGGAGAGTGAAAAACCTGGCTTAAAACTCAACATTCAAAACTCTAAGATTGTGGCATCTGGTCCCAATCACTTCATGGCAAATAGATGGAGAAACAATGGAAACAGTGACACATTTATTTCCTTGGGCTCAAAAATCACTGCAGATGGTGACTGCAGCCATGAAATTAAAAGACACTTGCTCCTTAGAAGAAAAGCTATCACCAACCTAGACAGCATATTAAAAAACAGAGACTTTTTTTTGCCAACAAAGGTCCATCTAGTCAAAGCTATGGTTTTTCCAATAGTCATGTATGGATGTCAGAGTTGGAACATAAAGAAGGCTGAGCACCAAAAGACTGATGTTTTTGAACTTTAGTGTTGGAGAATACTCTTGAGAGACTGCATGGAGATCAAATCAGTCAATCATAAAGGAAATTTGACACTGAATATTCTGAAGCTGAAGCTGAAGCTCCAATACTTCCGCCACTTTTGCAAAGAACTGAATCATTGGAAAAGACCCTGATGCTGGGAAAGATTGAAGGCTGAGGAGAAGGAAACGACAGAGGATCAAATGGTTGGATAGCATCACCGGCTCAGTGGACAAGAGTTTGAGCAAGCTTTTGGAGATGGTGAAGTACAGGGAAGCCTGGCATGGTTCAGTCTATGGGGTCACAAAGAGTTGGACATGACTGAGTGACTGAACAGCAGCAGGAGAGGCAGGAATGACTGAAACTGAAGCTCCAGCATTTTGGTTATCTGTTGGAAACAGACCACTCATTGGAAAATCCATGATCTGAGAGAGATCAAGGGCAGAAGTAGAAGAGGGCATCAGAGTATGAGATGGCAATTAATATGAACTTGAGGAAACTCCAGGAGATAACAGTATTTCCAGGGAGACCTGGTGTGCTGCAGTCCATAAGGTCACAGAGTTGGGCATGACTGGGCGACTGAACAACAAGAGAGGCATGAAGAAACTATAGCTCACTCTGGGGACATGTACGCAGGTGGCAGCTATTTGGGGGAACTTGTTCTACCGTGTTGACACTGGTGTGGGTAAGTGCCACTTTGGAAGCCTTGTTCTTGTTTCACCCTTCCCTGGCCTGGCCCATCTGCTTGAAGAGTCATCACTATTGGTATACTTCGAGTCCAGCAACTATCTTGGTGAGGATACAGTCCTATTCACCAAGTACAGATTGCCTTAACATCCCCTAAGCCTCTAATGATTCCTGTACATGTCCCTACCCACCAGAAAGAACAGGACAGTGTCCCAGATACTGGTGTGCAGGCCCCAGACCTGGGACCCCCACGTCTGTAATACCAGAGACCGTGGGACTCAGCTTCCCATACCAGTGCGCTAGAACTAGCCACAGAAGAACTAAGTGGAGCGGACATATGCAATCTACCAAATTCAAGGTTATGACTGTAATGATGATCAAAGACCTTAGGGAAAAATGGATGAACAGAGTGAGAAGTTAGAAAATATTATCAAAGAGAAAATATAAAGAGTAATGAAACAACTGAAGAATACAATAACTGAAGTGAAAAATGCTTTAGAAGGAATCAACAGTATATTAACTGATACAAAATGGATCAGCAATCTGGAAGAACAAGTAGTGCAAATCACTTACTGCTACTGCTGCTGCTAAGTCGCTTCAGTCATGTCTGACTCTGTGCGACCCCATAGATGGCAGCCCACCAGGCTCCCCTGTCCCTGGGATTCTCCAGGCAAGAACATTGGAGTGGGTTGCCATTTCCTTCTCCAATGCACGAAAGTGAAAAGTTAAAGTGAAGTCAGTCAGTCGTGTCTGACTCTTTGCGACCCCTTGTGAAAGATTGTTGTTGAATCACACAAAGACGCTGGGATTCTTGGCCCCCGGAGAAGAATTCAATCCAGGGCCAGAGACGAGGCTTGATCGCTCAGAGCTTTTGTGTAATAAAGTTTTATTAAAGTATAAAGGAGATAGAGAAAGCTTCTGACATAGGCATCAGAAGGGGGCAGAAAGAGTGCCCTCCTGGCTAGTCTTCAGCTGGTTGTTATATAGTCACTAGCAGTCTGTTAATAAAAGAAAGGAATGTGCTAAAACTTAGAATGGCACCAGGCTCCTCACCCATAAGATGCATTTTGGGATAATCTTGGCACCAAATGGTTCATCCTGGGCCATAAAACGATTAACTTGAAGAAGGGCAGATCACCATACAAATAGTTTCGTTTACATAGATTAGGGGAACAATATCTGAGTACAACATACTGGTTTGTCAAGTAGGTTCTGAGCCAAAGAGGCGGAACCGACTTGAAGAGAGTTTGGGGTAAATGCATAGTACATTAGCATAGCTTAAGACAAACATTTCCATGAGAGAAATGCATTGGTTATCTCTAGGTTTGAGAATAGTTAACTTCAGGTGAAACCAGGTGTCATTATGGCAACACAGTATTTTAAGAGAAACCTCCTTTTAACTTTGTATAGAGAAGGAAAAAATATCGCTAGTTTGTTTCCTCCTGTTGCTTAAGAGAGATCAAAATGTCTGACACTTGCAGGCTATTTCCTCCCTTTGGAGACCTCTGGCCTTCCCGCCTGTTACCCTCTCACATGGACTGCAGCCTACCAGGCTCCTCCATCCATGGGATTTTCCAGGCAAGAGTACTGGAGTCGGTTGTCATTTCCCTCTCCGGCAAAACACTTAAACTGAACAGAATAAAGCAAAAAAAAAAGAAAGAAAGAAAGAAAGAAATGGGGACAGTTTAGAGGCTTGTGAGAAAACATCGAGTGTACTAATATTCACAGTATAGGGATTCCAGAAGGAGAAGAGAGAGCAAAAAACAAGAGAACATATATGTAGACACAGCAGTTGAAAGCTTCCCTAACACTGGAAAAGAAATTGATAACCAATACAGGAAATATAGAGTTCCAGACAGTATCAACCCAAAGAGGAACACACAAGGACAAATTGTAATTCAAATGGAAAAAGATAAAGAGAGATTATTAAAAGTAGCAAGAGAAAAGCAACAAGTTATCTACAAGGGAATTCCCATAAGGCCATCAGCTCTGGCTTTTCAGTAGAAACACTGTAGACCAGAAGCAGCATGACATATTTTAAATGATTAAAAGGGAGAACCTACACCAAGAATATGCTACCTGGGAAATCTTTCATTCAGATTGATGGAAAGATCAACAGTTATATAAACAAGTAAAAGGTAAAAGAATTAAACACCATCAATCCATCTTTACAAGAAATGTTAAAGGGACTTCTCTAAGCAAAAAAAGTCACAACTAGAAACATAAAAGTTACAAAGGTGAACAGTTCATTGGTAAAAGGAAACATACAGTAAAGTTAATAAATCAGGTGATAAGAAGGTTAAAGACAGAAATTGTAAAATCAATTATATCTGCCTAAATACAAAAAAAAAAGGAGAAGGCAATGGCAACCCACTCCAGTACTCTTGCCTGGAAAATCCCATGGATGGAGGATCCTGGTAGGCTGCCGTCTATGGGGTCACACAGAGTCAGACACGACTGAACATCTTCACTTTCACTTTCATGCATTGGAGAAGGAAATGGCAACCCACTCCAGTGTTCCTGCCTGGAGGATCCCAGGGACCGGGGAGCCTGGTGGGCTGCCGTCTATGGGGTTGCAGAGTCGGACACGACTGAAGTGACTTAGCAGCAGCAGCAGCAGCAAATACAAAAAATCAAAGGTGCAAGATAAGTGAAAACAGTAGTTGTTTGTGACTGGGAAGTTAAAAAGTGGGGTTGTTAAAATACATTTGAAATTAAGTGATTGGCAACTTTAAATTGCCAGTATAAATAAATACACACACACACACATATATATATATATATGACAAACCCACAACCCCAAACCCATAATACTTAAACAAGAAAAAACAGAAAGGAATCCAAACACAACACTAAAGATAACCACCAAATTACAAGAGAAGAGAATAATTCAAATAATACAAGAATAAAAATAAAAAACTAAGAAAAAAACCCAACTTCCAAACAATTAGCAAAATGGTAATTAGTACATACTTATCAAAAATTACTTTAAATGTAAATGGATTAAATACTCCAATCAAAGGGCATAAGGTGACTGAATGGATTAAAAAAAAAAAAAAAAAAGAACTTTGTATCAGCTGCCTACAAGAAATTCACTTCAGATCTAAAGATACAGATTGAAAGTGAGGGGATGGAAAAGGATACTTCATACAAATGGAAATCAAAAGAAAGGTAGAGTAACAATACTTCTGTCAGACAAAATAAATCTTAAAGACTATAATAGGAGAGAAGTAGGATGTTACATAATGATCAAAGGATCAAATCAAGAAGAAGAAGATATAACAATTGTTATTATTGTTGTTGCTGTTCAGTTGCTAAGACACGTCTGACTCTTTGTGACCCCATGAACTGCACCCAACATAGGTGCACCTAAATACATACAGCAAATATTAACAGTATTAAGGGAAAATGGACAGTAACACAATTATACTAGGGGACATTTACACACCACTAGTGCTAGTAAGAACCTGCCTGTCATTGCAGGAGACATAAGAGATGCAGGTTCAATCCCTGAGTCAGGAAGATACCTTGGAGGAGAGCATGGCAATCCCTCCAGTATTCTTGCCTGGAGAATCCCGTGATCAGAGGAAACTGATGGGCCACAGTCCATAGGGTTGCAAAGAGTCAGAAATTACTGAAGCAATTTAGCATGCATATCAAGGAATACATCATCCAGACATAAAATTGGTAAGAAACCATTGGATTTGAAAGACACATCAGAGCCAGTAGACTTAATAGATGCAGAGAACATTCTATCCCCAAAGAGAAGATTACACATTCTTTCAAGTGCATATGAAACATTCTCCAGGATAGGTCACATACTAGGCCACATAACAATCCTTGGTAAATTTTTAAAAATTAAAATCATGTCAAGCATCTTTTCTGATCACAATAATGTGAAACTAGAAACCACAAGAAAATACTGCAAAAAATCACAAATACATGAGGGCTGAAAAATATGCTACTAAACAACCAATAGATCAAATAAGAAATTTTAAAATACCTGGAGAAAAATAAAAAGATGACAATCCAACAATTATGGACACAGCAAAAGCAGTTTAAGAGGGAAAGTTATAGTGATACAAGCCTATCTCAGGAACAAAAAAAACCTCAAACAACCTAGCCTAACACCTAAAGGAATTAGAAAAAGCCAACCAAACCCACATTTGGTAGAAGGAAATAAGTCATAAAGATCAGAGCAGAAATATATGACATAAAGACTTAAAAAAATAAAAAGACCAATGAAACTAAGACCTGATTCTTTCAATAAATAAATAAAACTGATTAATCCTTAGACATACTAAACTAAAAAAAGAGAGATGACTCAAATCAGTTCATTCAGAAATAAGAAAGGACAACAGCAAAGAAATAAAAGAATCATAAGAGATTACCACAAACAACTCTACACCATTAAATTGACAACTGAAAGGAAATTGGCAAATACTTGATTAAAGACTGAATCAGGAAGAAATAGAAAGTATGAACAGACCAATCAATTCAATCACTGGTTGTGAAATTGAATCAGTAACTAAAAAAAAAAAAAGAATCAGTAACTAAAACTCCTAGCAAATGTAAGTCCAGGACCAGATGGCTTAACAGCTGAATTCTGCCAAACATTTAGATAAGAATTAACACCTATCCTTCTCAAATTATTCCAAAAAATTGCAGATGAAGGACCATTTCCTAACACATTCTATCAAGCCAGTATCACCCTGATTTCAAAACCAGAAAACAAGATCACAAAAAAGAGAATTACACGCCTCTATCACTAACGAACATAGATGCAAAAATCCTCAACAAATTATTAGCAATTCAAATCCAGCAATATATTAAAAGGATTACACACCTTGATGAAATGGGGTTTATCCTTGACATGTAAGGCATTTTCAGTATTTGAAAATCAATATTATAACTCATCACACTAACAAAGAATAAAAATAATATGACCACCTCAATGCTGCTGCTGCTGCTGCTGCTAAGTCATGTCAGTCGTGTCTGACTCTGTGTGACCCCACAGACAGCAGCCCACCTGGCTCCTCTGTCCCTGGGATTCTGCAAGCAAGAATACTAGAATGGGTTGCCATTTCCTTCTCCAATGCATACATGCATGCTAAGTCACTTCAGTCGTGTCCGACTCTGTGCGACCCCACAGACAGCAGCCCACTAAGCTCCTCTCTCCATGGGATTCTCTAGGCAAGAATACTGGAGTGGGTTGCCACTTCCTTCTCCGACCACCTCAATAGATGCAGAAAAAGTTTTGATAAGATTCAATACCCATTTATGTGTTTATCATTTTTGATTAATTTATTTATTTTAATTGGAGAATTATTACTTTACAATATTGTGGTGATTTTTGCCATACGTCAACATGAATCAGGCACGGGTGCACATGTGTCCCCCACATCTTGAACCCCCCCTCCTACTTCCCTCCCCACCCTATCTCTCTAGGTTGTCCCAGAGCACTGGCTTTGAGTGTTCTGCTTCATGATTCAAACATGCACTGCTCATCTAGTTTTATATGTTTCAATGCTATTGGTAATATACACGATTCAACACTACTCTTTCATGTCATCCCACCCTCACCTTCTCCCACATAATTTAAAAGTCTCTTCTTTACATCTGAGTCTCTTTGCTCCCTTGCATATAGGATTGTCGTTACCATCTTTCTAAATTCCATATATGTGCATTAATATATTGCATTAGTGTTTATCTTTCTAACTTACTTTACTCTGTATAATAGGCTCCAGTTTCATCCACCTCACTGGAACTGACTCAAATGTATTCTTTTTTTTTTTTTTTAAATATATATACCTGAGTAATATTCCATTGTGTATATGTACCACAACTTCCTTATCCATTCCTCTGCCTATGGACATCTAGATTGCTTCCATGTCCTAGCTATTGTAAGCAATGCCACAATGAACATTGGGGTACATGTGTCGCTTTCAATTCTGATTTTCTTGGTGTGTATGCCCAGGAGAGGGATTGCTGGGTTGTATGGTAGTTCCATTTCGAGTTTTTAAAGAAGTCTCCACATAGTTCTCCATAGTGGCTGTGCCAGTTTGCATTGCCACCCATAGTGTAAGAGGGGTTCTCCATACCCTCTCCAGCATTTTGTTTGCAGAATTTTTGATGGTGGCCATTCTGACGAGCAGGAAATGATATCTCATTGTAGCTTTGATTTCCGTTTCTCTAATAATAGTTGATATCAAGCATCTTTTCATGTATATTAGCCATGTGTATATCTTCTTTGGAGAAATGTCTGTTCAGTTCTTTGGCCCACTTTTTGATTGGGTTGTCATTTTTCTGGTATTGAGCTGGATGAGCTGCTTGTATATTTGGAGGTTAATTCTTTGTCAGTTGTTTCATTTGCTATTATCTTCTCCCACTCTGAAGGCTGCCTTTTCAACTTGCTTACACATTCCTTCATTGTGAAAAAGCTTTTAAGTTTAATTAGGTCTCATTTGTTTATTTTTCTTTTTATTTCCATTATTCTGGGAGATGTGTCATAGAGGATCTTGCTGCAATTTATGTTAGAGAGTGTTCTATATATGTTTTCCTCTTGGAGTTTTATAGTTTCTGGTCTTAAATTTAGATCTTTAATCAATTTTGAGTTTATTTTTGTGTATGGTGTTAGAAAGTGTTCTAGTTTCATTCTTTTACAGGTGGTTGACCAGTTTTCTCAGCACCACTTGTTAAAAGAGATTGTCTTTCCTCCATTGTATATTTTTGCCTCTTTTGTCAAAGATAAGGTGTTCATAGGTGCTTTATGCCCAGGACTGTAGCTTTGTAGTATAGTCTGAAGTCAGGCAGGTTGATTCCTCCAGTTCCAATTCTTCTTTCTCAAGATTACTTTGGCTCTTTGAGGTTTTTTGTTTCTATACTAATTGTGAATTTTTTGTTCCAGTTCTGTGAAAAATACCATTGGTAGCTTGATAGGCATTGCCTTGAATCTATAGATTGCCTTGGGTAGTATACTCATTTTCACTATGTTAATTCTTCCAATACATGAAGATGGTAAATTTCTCCATCTATTTGGGTCATCCTTGATTTCTTTCATCAGTGTTTCATAGTTTTCTTTTTTGTTTTTTTATCAACCTGAATCAGCCATAGGTGTACCTTATGTCCCCTCTCTCTTGAACCTCCCTCCTATCTCCCTCCCCATCCCACCCTTCTAGGTTGATACGGAGCCACTGTTTGAGTTCTGAGTTCACACCTTCTTGATATGTGCGTGGTATCAGTGTTCAGTTATGTGATTGATTTTTGAATATTTTTTTTTTTATACATGACATTTCACATGTTTCAATGCCATTCTCCCAAATCTTCCCACCCTCTCCCTCTCCCACAGAGTCCATAAGCCTGTTCTATACATCAGTGTCTCTTTTGCTATCTCGTATACAGGGTTATCGTTACCATCTTTCTAAATTCCATATATATGCGTTAGTATACTGTATTGGTGTTTTTCCTTCTGGCTTACTTCACTCTGTATAATAGGCTCCAGTTTCATCCACCTCATTAGAACTGATTCAAATGTTTTCTTTTTAATGGCTGAGTAATACTCCATTGTGTATATGTACCACAGCTTTCTTATCCATTCATCTGCTGATGGACATCTAGGTTGCCTCCATGTCCTGGCTATTATAAACAGTGCTGCGATGAACATTGGGGTACACGTGTCTCTTTCCCTTCTGGTTTCCTCAGTGTGTATGCCCAGCAGTGGGATTGCTGGATCATAAGGCAGTTCTATTTCCAGTTTTTTAAGGAATCTCCACACTGTTCTCCATAGTGGCTGTACTAGTTTGCATTCCCACCAACAGTGTAAGAGGGTTCCCTTTTCTCCACACCCTCTCCAGCATTTATTATTTGTAGACTTTTGGATCACAGCCATTCTGACTGGTGTGAAATGGTATCTCATAGTGGTTTTGATTTGCATTTCTCTGATAATGAGTGATGTTGAGCATCTTTTCATGTGTTTGTTAGCCATCTGTATGTCTTCTTTGGAGAAATGTCTATTTAGATCTTTGGCCCATTTTTTGATTGGGTCATTTATTTTTCTGGAGTTGAGCTGTAGGAGTTGCTTGTATATTTTTGAGATTAGTTGTTTGTCGGTTGCTTCATTTGCTATTATTTTCTCCCATTCTGAAGGCTGTCTTTTCACCTTGCTAATAGTTTCCTTTGTTGTGCAGAAGCTTTTAAGTTTAATTAGGTCCCATTTGTTTATTTTTGCTTTTATTTCCAATATTCTGGGAGGTGGGTCATAGAGGATCCTGCTGTGATGTATGTCAGAGAGTGTTTTGCCTATGTTCTCCTCTAGGAGTTTTATAGTTTCTGGTCTTACGTTGAGATCTTTAATCCATTTTGAGTTTGTTTTTGTATATGGTGTTAGAAAGTGTTCTAGTTTCATTCTTTTACAAGTGGTTGACCAGATTTCCCAGCACCACTTGTTAAAGAGATTGTCTTTAATCCATTGTATATTCTTGCCTCCTTTGTCAAAGATAAGGTGTCCATATGTGCGTGGATTTATCTCTGGGCTTTCTATTTTGTTCCATTGATCTATATTTCTGTTTTTGTGCCAGTACCATACTGTCTTGATAACTGTGGCTTTGTAGTAGAGCCTGAAGTCAGGTAGGTTGATTCCTCCAGTTCCATTCTTCTTTCTCAAGATCGCTTTGGCTATTCGAGGTTTTTTGTATTTCCATACAAATTGTGAAATTATTTGTTCTGGCTCTGTGAAGAATACTGTTGGTAGCTTGATAGGGATTGCATTGAATCTATAAATTGCTTTGGGTAGTATACTCATTTTCACTATATTGATTCTTCCAATCCATGAACATGGTATATTTCTCCATCTATTAGTGTCCTCTTTGATTTCTTTCACCAGTGTTTTATAGTTTTCTATATATAGGTCTTTAGTTTCTTTAGGTAGATATATTCCTAAGTATTTTATTCTTTTCGTTGCAATGGTGAATGGAATTGTTTCCTTAATTTCTCTTTCTGTTTTCTCATTATTAGTGTATAGGAATGCAAGGGATTTCTGTGTGTTGATTTTATATCCTGCAACTTTACTATAATCATTGATTAGTTCTAGTAATTTTCTGGTGGAGTCTTTAGGGTTTTCTATGTAGAGGATCATGTCATCTGCAAATAGTGAGAGTTTTACTTCTTCTTTTCCAATTTGGAGTCCTTTTATTTCTTTTTCTGCTCTGATTGCTGTGGCCAAAACTTCCAAAACTATGTTGAATAGTAATGGTGAAAGTGGGCACCCTTGTCTTGTTTCTGACTTTAGAGGAAATGCTTTCAATTTTTCACCATTGAGGATAATGTTTGCTGTGGGTTTGTCATATATAGCTTTTATTATGTTGAGGTATGTTCCTTCTATTCCTGCTTTCTGGAGAGTTTTTATCATAAATGGGTGTTGAATTTTGTCCAAGGCTTTCTCTGCATCTATTGAGATAATCATATGGTTTTTGTTTTTCAATTTGTTAATGTGGTGTATTACATTGATTGATTTGCGGATATTGAAGAATCCTTGCATCCCTGGGATAAAGCCCACTTGATCATGGTGTATGATCTTTTTAATGTGTTGTTGGATTCTGATTGCTAGAATTTTGTTTAGGATTTTTGCATCTATATTCATCAGTGATATTGGCCTGTAGTTTTCTTTTTTTGTGGCATCTTTGTCAGGTTTTGGTATTAGGGTGTTGGTGGCCTCATAGAATGAGTTTGGAAGTTTACCTTCCTCTGCAATTTTCTGGAGGAGTTTGAGCAGGATAGGTGTTAGCTCTTCTCTAAACTTTTGGTAGAATTCAGCTGTGAAGCCGTCTGGACCTGGGCTTTTGTTTGCTGGAAGATTTTTGATTACAGTTTCAATTTCCGTGCTTGTGATGGGTCTGTTAAGGTTTTCTATTTCTTCCTGGTCGAGTTTTGGAAAGTTGTACTTTTCTAAGAATTTGTCCATTTCTTCCTCGTTGTCCATTTTATTGGCATATAATTGTTGATAATAGTCTCTTATGATCCTTTGTATTTCTGTGTTGTCTGTTGTGATCTCTCCATTTTCGTTTCTAATTTTATTGATTTGATTTTTCTCCCTTTGTTTCTTGATGAGTCTGGCTAATGGTTTATCAATTTTATTTATCCTTTCAAAGAACCAGCTTTTGGCTTTGTTGATTTTTGCTATGGTCTCTTTTGTTTGTTTTGCATTTATTTCTGCTCTAATTTTTAAGATTTCTTTCCTTCTACTAACCCTGGGGTTCTTCATTTCTTCCTTTTCTAGTTGCTTTAGGTGTAGAGTTAGGTTATTTATTTGACTTTTTTCTTGTTTCTTGAGGTGTGCCTGTATTGCTATGAACTTTCCCCTTAGGACTGCTTTTACTGTGTCCCACAGGTTTTGGGTTGTTGTGTTTTCATTTTCATTCGTTTCTATGCAAATTTTGATTTCTTTTTTGATTTCTTCTGTGATTTGTTGGTTATTCAGCAGTGTGTTGTTCATCCTCCATATGTTGGAATTTTTAATAGTTTTTCTCCTGTAATTGAGATCTAATCTTACTGCATTGTGGTCAGAAAAGATGCTTGGAATGATTTCTATTTTTTTGAATTTACCAAGGCTAGCTTTATGGCCCAGGATGTGATCTATCCTGGAGAAGGTTCCATGTGCACTTGAGAAAAAGGTGAAATTCATTGTTTTGGGATGAAATGTCCTATAGATATCAATTAGGTCTAACTGGTCTATTGTATCGTTTAAAGTTTGTGTTTCCTTGTTAATTTTCTGTTTAGTTGATCTATCCATAGGTGTGAGTGGGGTATTAAAGTCTCCCACTATTATTGTGTTATTGTTAATTTCTCCTTTCATACTTGTTAGCATTTGTCTTACATACTGCGGTGCTCCCGTGTTGGGTGCATATATATTTATAATTGTTATATCTTCTTCTTGGATTGGTCCTTTGATCATTATGTAGTGACCTTCTTTGTCTCTTTTCACAGCCTTTGTTTTAAAGTCTATTTTATCTGATATGAGTATTGCTACTCCTGCTTTCTTTTGGTCCCTATTTGCATGGAAAATCTTTTTCCAGCCCTTCACTTTCAGTCTGTATGTGTCCCCTGTTTTGAGATGGGTCTCCTGTAGACAACATATGTAGGGGTTTTGTTTTTGTATCCATTCAGCCAGTCTTTGTCTTTTGGTTGGGGCATTCAACCCATTTACGTTTAAGGTAATTACTGATAAGTATGATCCCGTTGCCATTTACTTTATTGTTTGGGGTTCGAATTTATACACCATTTTTGTGTTTCCTGTCTAGAGAATATCCTTTAGTATTTGTTGGAGAGCTGGTTTGGTGGTGCAGAATTCTCTCAGCTTTTGCTTGTCTGAGAAGCTTTTGATTTCTCCTTCATACTTGAATGAAATCCTTGCTGGGTACAATAATCTGGGCTGTAGGTTATTTTCTTTCATCATTTTAAGTATGTCTTGCCATTCCCTCCTGGCTTGAAGAGTTTCTATTGAAAGATCAGCTGTTATCCTTATGGGAATTCCCTTGTGTGTTATTTGTTGTTTTTCCCTTGCTGCTTTTAATATTTGTTCTTTGTGTTTGATCTTTGTTACTTTGATTAATATGTGTCTTGGGGTGTTTCGCCTTGGGTTTATCTTGTTTGGGATTCTCTGGGTTTCTTGGACTTGGGTGATTATTTCCTTCCCCAGTTTAGGGAAGTTTTCAACTATTATCTCCTCAAGTATTTTCTCATGGTCTTTCTTTTTGTCTTCTTCTTCTGGAACCCCTATGATTCGAATGTTGTAGCATTTAATATTGTCCTGGAAGTCTCTGAGATTGTCCTCATTTCTTTTAATTCGTATTTCTTTTATTCTCTCTGATTCATTTATTTCTACCATTCTATCTTCTAATTCACTAATCCTATCTTCTGCCTCTGTTATTCTACTATTTGTTGCCTCCAGAGTGTTTTTAATTTCATTTATTGCATTATTCATTATATATTGACTCTTTTTTATTTCTTCTAGGTCCTTGTTAAACCTTTCTTGCATCTTCTCAATCCTTGTCTCCAAGCTATTTATCTGTGATTCCATTTTAATTTCAAGATTTTGGATCAATTTCACTATCATTATTCGGAATTCTGTATCAGGTAGATTCCCTATCTCTTCCTCTTTTGTTTGGTTTGGTGGGCATTTATCCTGTTCCTTTATCTGCTGGCTATTCCTCTGTCTCTTCATCTTGTTTAAATTGCTGAGTTTGGGGTGTCCTTTCTGTATTCTGGCAGTTTGTGGAGTTCTCTTTATTGTGGCTTTTCCTCGCTGTGTGTGGGTTTGTACAGGTGGCTTGTCAAGGTTTCCTGGTTAGGGAAGCTTGTGTCGGTGTTCTGATGGGTGGAGCTGTATTTCTTCTCTTTGTTCAGTCACGCTGTGGGGAGGGAGGGAGGGATGCTGCAAACAAATAACACTGGCGTGCGCTCGCAATGCCTCAGCCACACTGGGTCTGCCCCCGCTCATGGCGCGTGTAGCCTCCCTGCCCACACTGCTCGGGCTCTAGGTTGTTCCGCCGGGAACAATCCGAGGCTGGCCCTGGGTTGCATATACCTCCCAGGTCCAAGCCGCTCAGGTTCAGGCATTCGGGTAGTCCTCAGAGGCGCAGACTCAGTTGGGCCTGAGTTTTGTGCTCTTCCCAGGTCCGAGCAGCTCAAGTGATGAGGTGTTTGGCGAGCGCCAATGCTGCGACTTATCGCCTCCCCGCCACTCGGTTATCTGGGTGTAAAACCGGCGCACCTTCTCAGGCAGATATTAACCGTCCAGACCCCCAAAAAGTTTTAGTTAGCAAAGAAGCCTGCTTACAGTTTTATAGATAATGTCTCTCTGGGGCTGCGATTGCCCCCTTCCGGCTCTGGCTGCCTGTCACCGGAGGGGGAAGGTCTGCAGCCGGCTATCTCTGTTCAATTCTTTGTTCCGTGCGCGGGCCTGGTGGTCTTAGGTTAGGGCTGGCTTTTCGCGTGGTAGATATCCCACAGTCTGGTTTGCTAGCCCAAATTATTTCGCTCAGATAGTGCTCAGGGTATTCAGGCCAGATTCTTACTCTAAGCGATGCAGCCCGCGCTGCATCTCCCTGCCCAGCCCCCGCTTGCTAATGGCGCGTGCAGGTGTCTGCACTGCTTCTCTGCTGGGGGAGTTACCGTAGGACTCGCAATCTTCGAGTTTTAATTGTTGATTTATTTTTTCTTCCTGTTATGTTGCCCTCTGTGCTTCCAAAGCTCGGCACAGATTCGGCAGTGAGAAGGTTTCCTGGTGTTTGGAAACTTCTCTCTTTTAAGACTCCCTTCCCGGGATGGAACTCTGTCCCTCCCTCTTTTGTCTCTTTTTTTGTCTTTTATATTTTTTCCTACCTCCTTTCGAAGAGCTTTTCTGGGTGCCTGATGTCCTCTGCCGGCATTCAGAAGTTGTTTTGTGGAATTTACTCAACGTTTAAATGCTCTTTTGATGAATTTGTGGGGGAGAAAGTGTTCTCCCCGTCCTACTCCTCCGCCATCTTGGCTCCTCCCCCATAGTTTTCTTTATATGGGCCTTTTCTTTATATATGTCTTTTGTTTCTTTAGGTAAATTTATTTCTAAGTATTTTATTCTTTTCTTTGCAATGGTGAATGGGATTGTTTCCTTAATTTCTCTTTCTGTTTTTTTCATGGTTAGTCTATAGAAATGCAAGAGATTTCTGTGTATTAATTTTATATCCTGCAACTTTACTATATTCATTGATTAGCTGTAGTAATTTTCTGGTGGTGTCTTCAGGGTTTTCTACGAAGAGAATCATTTCATCTGCAAACAGTGAGAGTTTTACTTCTTCGTTTCCAATTTGGATTCGTTTTATTTCTTTTTCTGCTCTGATTGCTCTGGCCAAAACTTCCAAAACTATGTTGAATAGTAGTGGTAAAAGTGGGCACCCTTGTCTTGTTTCTGATTTTAGAGGAAATGCTTTCATTTTTTTTTTTTCCATTGAAGATAATGTTTGCTATGAGTTTGTCATATATGGCTTTTGTTATGTTGAGTATGTTCCTTCTATTCCTGCTTTCTGGAGAGTTTTTAATCATAAATGGGTGTTGAATTTTGTCAAAGACTTTCTCTGCATCTGTTGAGATAATCATATGGTTTTTATCTTTCAATTTGTTAATATGGTGTAATTTGTGAATAATGAAGAATCCTTGAATCCAATGAATAAAGTCCGCCTGGTTATAATGTATGATCTTTTTAATATGTTGTTGGATTCTTTTTGCTAGAATTTTGTTCAGGATTTTTCATTTATGTTCATCAGTGTTATTGGACTATAGTTTTCTTTCTTTGTGACATCTTTTTTTTGGTTTTGGTATTAGGGTGATGGTGGCCTCATAGAATGAGTTTGGGAAGTTACCTTCCTCGGCAATTTTCTGAAAGAAGTTGAGTGGGATGGATGTTAGCTCTTTTCTAAATTTTTGGTAGAACTCACTTGTGAAGCCATCTGGTCCTGGGCTTTTGTTTTTTGAAAGATTTTTTTTTATTACAGCTTTGATTTCTGTGCTTGTGATTGGTCTGTTCAGTTTTTCTATTTCTTTCTGCTTCAGTTTTGGTATGTTATACTTTTCTAAGAATTTGTCCATTTCTTCCAAGTTGTCCATTTAATTGGCATATAGTTGCTGATAGTAGTCTCTTATGACCCTTTGTATTTCTGTTTTGTCTGTTATGATTTCTGCATTTTCATTTCTAATTTTATTGATTGATTCTTCTTCCTTTTCTTTTTAATGAGTATGGCTAAAGATTTGTCTATTCTATTTATCTTCTCAAAGAACCAACTTTTAGCTTGTTGATATTTACTATAGTCCCCTCTGTTTCTTCTTCTATTTTTTTTGCTCTGATTTCATGATAACCTTCCTGCTACTAACTTTGGGTTTTGGGGGTTTTTTTCCTAGTTGATTTACGTGTAAATTTAGATTGTTTTTTAATGTTTCTCTTGCTTCTTAAATTAGGTTTGTATTGCTTATAATCTCCCTCTTAGCACTGTTTTTGCTGAATCCCATAGGTTTTGGGTTGTTGTGTCTCCATTTTCATTTGTTTCTATGCATATTTTGAGTTCCTTTCTGATTTCATCTTGGATCTGTTTGTTATTCAGAAGAGTGTGGTTTAACCTCCATATGTTTGTGTTTTTTATAGTTGTTGTTGTTGTTGTTTTTTTCCTGTTCAGTTCAGTTGCTCAGTCATGTCCAACTCTTTGTGACCCCATGGACTGTAGCATGCCCAGCTTCCCTATCCATCAACAACACCCAGAGCTTACTCAAACTCGTGTCCATTGAGTCGGTGATGCCAGCTCCATCTCATCCTCTGTCATCCCCTTCTCCTCCAACCTTCAATCATTCCCAGCATCAGGATCTTTTCCAGTCAGTCATTTCTTAGTGTCGGTGGCCAGATTATTGGAGTTTCAGTTTCAGCATCGGTCCTTCCAATGAATATTCAGGACTGATTTCCTTGAGGATTGACTAGTTGGATCTCCTTGTATTCCAAGGGACTCTCAAGAGTCTTCTCCAAAAACATGGTTCAAATCCATCGTTCTTAAGTGCTCAGCTTTCCTTATAGTCCAAGTCTCACATCCATACATGACTACTGGAAAAAACATAGCTTTGAACAGACAGAAGATTGTTGGCAAAATAATGTCTCTGCTTTTTTTTTTTTTTTTTTCCTGGTCACTTCAGTTCAGTTCAGTCGCTCAGTTGTGTCCGCCTCTTGGCAACCCCATGAATCGCAGCACGCCAGGCCTCCCTGTCCATCACCAACTCCCAGAGTTTACTAAAACTCATGTCCATTGAGTCGATGATGCCATCCAGCCATCTCATCCTCTGTCATCTCCTTCTCCTTCTGCCCCCAATCCCTCCAAGCATCAGCATCTTTTCCAATGAATCAACTCTTCACATGAGGTGGCCAAAGTATTGGAGTTTCAGCTTTAGCATAAGTCCTTCCAATGAACACCCAGGACTGATCTCCTGTAGGATGGACTAGTTGGATCTCCTTGTAGTCCAAGGGACTCTCAAGAGTCTTCTCCAACACCACAGTTCAAAAGCATCAATTTTCTGGTGCTCAGATTTTTCCACAGTCCAACTCTCACATCCATACGTGACCACTGGTAAAACAATAGCCTTGACTAGACAGACCTTTGTTGGCAAAGTAATGTCTCTGCTTTTTAATATGCTGTCTAGGTTGGTCATAACTTTCCTTCCAAAGAGTAAGTGTCTTTTAATTTCATGGCTGAAATCACCATCTGCAGTGATTTTGGAGCCCAGAAAAATAAAGTCTGACACTGTTTCCACTGTTTCCCCATCTATTTCCCATGAAGTGATGGGACCAGATGCCATGATCTTAGTTTTCTAAATGTTGAGATTTAAGCCAACTTTTTCACTCTCCTCTTTCACTTTCATCAAGAGGCTTTTTAGTTCCTCTTCACTTTCTGCCATAAGGGTGGTGTCATCTGCATATCTGAAGTTATTGATATTTCTCCCGGCAATCTTGATTCCAGCTTGTGTTTCTTCCAGTCCAGCGTTTCTCATGATATACTCTGCATATAAGTTAAATAAACAGGGTGACAATATTTAGCCTTGATGTACTCCTTTCCCTATTTGGAACCAGTCTGTTGTTCCATGTCCAGTTCTAACTCTTCTTTCCTGACCTGCATATAGGTTTCTCAAGAGGCAGGTCAGGTGGTCTGGTATTCCCATCTCTTTCAGAATTTTCCACAGTTTATTGTGATCCACAACAGTCAAAGGCTTTGGCATAGTCAATAAAACAGAAATAGATGTTTTTCTGGAACTCTCTTGCTTTTTCGATGATCCAGTGGATGTTGGCAATTTGATCTCTGGTTCCTCTGCCTTTTCTAAAATCAGCTTGCACATCAGGAAGTTCACAGTTCACGTTTAGCTGAAGCCTGGCTTGGAGAATTTTGAGCATTACTTAACTAGCATGTGAGATGAGTGCAATTGTGAGGTAGTTTGAGCATTCTTTGGCATTGACTTTCTTTGGAATTGGAGTGAAAACGGATCTTTTCCAGTCCTGTGGCCACTGCTGAGTTTTCCAAATTTGCTGGCATATTGAGTGCAGCACTTTCACAGCATCATCTTTCAGGATTTGAAATAGCTCAACTGGAATGCCATTACCTCCACTAGCTTTGTTCGTAGTGATGCTCTCTAAGGCCCACTTGACTTCACATTCCAGGATGTCTGGCTCTAGGTGAGTGATCACACCATCATGATTATCTTGGTTGTGAAGATCTTTTTTGTACAGTTCTTCTGTGTATTCTTGCCACTTCTTCTTTATATCTTCTGCTTCTGTTAGGTCCCTACCGTTTCTGTCCATTGTTATGCCCATTGTTGCATGAAATGTTCTCTTGGTATCTCTAATTTTCTTGAAGAGATCTCTAGCTTTTCCCATTCTGTTCTTTTCCTCTATTTCTTTGCATTGATCGCTGAGGAAGGCTTTCTTTTATCTCCTTCCTATTCTTTGGATCTCTGCATACAGATGGGTGTGTCTTCCCTTTCCTCCTTTTCCTTTAGCCTCTCTGCTTTTCTTAGCTATTTGTAAGACCTTGTCAAACAACCATTTTGCCTTTTTGCATTTCTTTTCTTGGGGATGGTCTTGATCACTGTCTCCTGTACAATGTCATGAACCTCCATCCATATTCAGGCACTTTGTTTATCATATAATGCCTTAAATCTATTTGTCATTTCCACTGTATAATCGTGAGGGATTTGATTTAGTTCATACCTGAATGATCTAGTGGTTTCCCTACTTTCTTCAATTTAAGTATGAATTTTGCAATAAAAAGTTTATGGTCTGATCCACAGTCAGCTCCCAGTCTCGTTTTTTTCTGACTGTATAGAGCTTCTCCATATTTGGCTGCAAAGAATATAATCAGTATGATTTTAGTTTTGACCATTTGCTTATGTCCATGCATAGAGCCTTCTCTTGTGTTGTTGGAAAAGGGTTGTTTGCTATGACCAGTGCATTCTCTTGGCAAAACTCTGTTAGCCTTTGCCCTGCTTCATTTTGTGCTCCAAGGCCAAATTTGCCTGTTACTCTAGGTATCTCTTGAATTTCTACTTTTGCATTCCAGTCATCTATGATGAAAAGGACATCTTTTTTGGGGTGTTAGTTCTACAAGGTCTTGTAGGTCTTCATTTAACTCTTCAGCTTCTTCAGCATTAATAGTTGGTGCATAGCCTTGGATTACTGTGATATTGAATTGTTTGCTTTGGAAATGAACAGAAATAATTCTGTCATTTTTGAGATTGTACCCAAGTACTGTATTTTGGACTCTTTTGTTAACTATGAGGGTACTCCATTTCTTCTAAGGGATTCTTTCCCACAGTAGTAGATATTATGGTCATTTGAATTAAATTCGCCCATTCGATTCCATTTTAGTTGACAGATTCCTAAAATGTTGATGTTCATTCTTGCCATCTCCTGTTTGACCACTTCCAATTTACCTTGATTCCTGGAATCAAGGTTCCTATGAAATATTGTTTTTTCCATCACCAGTCACATCCATAGCTGGGCACTGTTTTCACTTTGGCTCTGTCTTTTCATTCTTTTTGGAGTTATTTGTTCACTCTTCTCCAGTAACATATTGGGCACATACTTACCTGGGGAGTTCATTTTTAGTGTCATATCTTTTTGCCTATTTATACTGTTCATGGGGTTCTCAAGGCAAAATACTGAAGTGGTTTGCCATTCCCTTCTCCTGTGGACCACGTTTTGTCAGAACTCTCTGCCATGACCTGTCTTGGGTGGCCCTGTATGTCATGGCTTATAGTTTCACTGAGTTAGACAGGGCTGTGTTCCATGTGATCAGTTTGGTTAGTTTTCTGTGATTGTGGTTTTCAATCTGTCTGCCCTCTGATGGATAAGGATAAGAGACTTATGGTAGTTTCCTGATGGAAGAGACTGTATGTGGGGAAGACTGGGTTTTGTTCTGATGGGTGAAGCCATGCTCAGTAAATCTTTAATTCAATTTTCTGTTGATGGGCAGGGCTAGGTTCCCTCCCTGTTGTTTGACCTGAGACAAAACTTTGGTGGAGGTAATGAAGACAAGGGCGACCTCCTTCAGATGGTCCCGTACACACACGGCCACAGTCAGTGCTCCTGATCCTGCAGCAGGCCACCACTGACTCACAGCTTCACCAGAAACTCCTGGACACTCACAGTTAATTCTGGGTCATTCTATTGTGGGGTCACTGCTCTTTTCTCCTGGGTCCTGGTATATACAAGGTTTTTTTTGTGCCCTCCAAAAGTTTGTTCTCCCAGTCCTGTGTAAGTTCTATAATCAAATCCCACTTGCCTCCAAAGTAAAATTCCCTAGTGGTTCTCAGTCCTTTTGCCAGATCCTTTGTTGGGAAACCTGCTCTGGGTCCTAGAACTTACTTAACAGTGTAAGAATTTATTTGGTATAATTGTTTTTTCAGTTTGTGGGTCGTCTGCTCAATGGATCTATGATGGGGTTAGTGGCGACCTTCTCCATGAGGGCTTATGCCACATGCTGTGTGACCCAGGTCTGTTGCACCCAGAGTCCCTGCCCCTGCAGCAGGCCACTGCTGACCCATACCTCTGCAGGAGACACTCAAGCACTCAAAGGCAGGTCTGGCTCAAACTCTGTGGGGTCTATGGGTCCTGGTGCACACAAGGTTTTGTTTGAGTCCTCTGAATGTCTCTGGTAGGTATGGAGTTTGATTCTAAATGCAATTTTGCCCCTCCTAACCATCTTTATGGGGCTTCTCCTTTACCCTAAGACAAGGGGTATCCTTTTTTGGTGAGATCCAACATTCTCTTGTTGGTGGTTATTCAGCAGTGAGTTGTAATTTTGGAGTTCTCTCAGGAGAAGATGAGCATACTTTCTTCTACTCCGCCATCTTGTGTGTAAGGAAGAAAAAAAGAGAGTCAACAGGGGACAGAGCAGTCAAGCCAGTAATCAAATCTCTAAGTGCTCACCAGAGCCAGGCACACCCAGAGAGATTCACAGAGATATAGAGAGAAAAGAAGAGGCAGGAAGAACATAGAGGTGACCTGGAGGAGAAGAGGGAGAGTCAAGAAGAGAGAGAGAGTGATGAAGCAGGTAATCAAATCCATAAGTGAAAATAGATAGTGAAGATGAGATTCTTAAAGGTACAATATTGATAACCAATATCAAAAAGCAAAGATTAAAATCCTAGAGTAGAAGTTAGACTCTCAAAAATACAATTAAAAAAATACAAAACAAAATCAATCACAACAATTTAAAAAATATATATGGAATCTGTTTTATAAAATAGGGTATTTTTTTAGAAAGGTAATAGTAGTCTATAAAAATGAAAATTAATGGAGTAATAAAAAACTTATGGAAGTGAGAAATAGATTTAAGGGACTAGATCTGATAGAGTACCTGATGAACTAAGGATGGAGGTTCATGACATTGTACAGGATACAGGGATCAAGACCATACCCATGGAAAAGAAATGCAAAAAATCAAAATGGCTGTCTGAGGAGGCCTTACAAATAGCTGTGAAAGGAAGAGAAGCGAAAAGCAAAGGAGAAAAGGAAAGATATAACCATCTGAATGCAGAGTTCCAAAGAATAGCAAGGAGAGATAAGAAAGCGTTTGTCAGGGATCAGTGCAAAGAAATAGAGGAAAACAATAGAATGGGAAAGACTAGAGATCTCTTCAAGAAAATTAGAGATACCAAGAGAACATTTCATGCAAAGATGGGCTCGGTAAAGGACAGATATGGGAGAAACCTAACAGAAGCAGAAGATATTAAGAAGAGGTGGCAAGAATACACAGAAGAACTGTAAAAAAAGATCTTCACAACCAAGATAATCATGATGGTGTGATCACTGACCTAGAGCCAGACATCCTGGAATGTGAAGTCAAGTGGTCCTTAGAAAGCATCACTACGAACAAAGCTAGTGGAGGTGATGGAATCCCAGTTGAGCTATTCCAAATCCTGGAAGATGATGCTGTGAAAGTGCTGCACTCAATATGCCAGCAAATTTGGAAAACTTAGCAGTGGCCACAGGACTGGAAAAGGTCCATTTTCATTCCAATCCCAAGGAAAGGCAATGCAAAAGAATGCTCAAACGACCGCACAATTGCACTCATCTCACACGCTAGTAAAGTAATGCTCAAAATTCTCCAAACCAGGCTTCAGCCATATGTGAACCATGAACTTCCAGATGTTCAAGCTGGTTTTAGCAAAGGCAGAGGAACCAGAGATCAAATTGCCAACATTTGCTGGATCATCAAAAAAGCAAGAGAGTTCCAGAAAAACATCTATTTCTGCTTTACTGACTATGCCAAAGCCTTTGACTGTTGTGGATCACAATAAACTGTGGAAAATTCTGAAAGAGATGGGAATACCAGACCACCTGACCTGCCTCTTGAGAAACCTATATGCAGGTCAGGAAAGAAGAGTTAGAACTGGACATGGAACAACAGACTGGTTCCAAATAGGGAAAGGAGTACATCAAGGCTGTATATCGTCAACCTGCTTATTTAACTTATATGCAGAATATATCATGAGAAATGCTGGGCTATAAGCAGCACAAGCTGGATTCAAGATTGCCAGGAGAAATATCAATAACTTCAGATATGCAGATGACACCACCCTTATGGCAGAAAGTGAAGAGGAACTAAAAAGTCTCTTTATGAAAGTGAAAGAGGAGAGTGAAAGAGCTGGCTTAAAGCTCAACATTCAGAAAACGAAGATCATGGCATCTGGTCCCATCACTTCATGGGAAATAGATGGGGAAACAGTGGAAACAGTGTCAGACTTAATTTTTTGCGGCTCCAAAATCACTGCAGATTGTGATTGCAGCCATGAAATTAAAAGATGCTTACTCCTTGAAAGGAAAGTTATAACCAATCTAGATAGCATATTTAAAAGCAGAGATGTTACTTTGCCAACAAAGGTCCATGTAGTCAAGGCCATGGTTTTTCCAGTAGTCAGGTATGGATGTGACACTTGGACTGATGTGAAGAAAGCTGAGCGCCAAAGAACTGATGCTTTTGAACTGTGGTGTTGGAGAAGACTCTTGAGAGTCCCTTGGACTGCAAGGAGATCCAACCAGTCCATCCTAAAGGAGATCAGTCCTGGGTGTTCATTGGAAGGACTGATGCTAAAGCTGAAACTCCAATACTTTGGCCACCTCATGCAAAGACTTGACTCATTGGAAAAGACCCTGATGCTAGGAAGGATTGCTGGCAGGAGGAGAAAGGGACAACAGAGGATGAGATGGCTGGATGACATCACCGACTCCATGCACATGAATTTGGGTGATCTCCGGGAGTTGGTGATGGACAGGGAGGCCTGGCTTGCTGCGATTCATGGGATCACAGAGTCGGACACAACTGAGTGACTGAACTGAACCGAAAGAACTGGAATTTTTTAAGTTATTAAATTTTTAAAATAACTTAAAATTAAAAAGTGATAATAGTAAAAATATACCTAGGAATTTCTCTGGAGCTGTTGTGTGCAGTGTGGGGTCAGTCCCTTGTTTCAGCTTTTATGTTTCTCAAGGTCTATTGTTGCTCCTCAAATGCACAGTCACAGCATTAACTGCAGGTTTTTAATCTGTTGTACTTGTCACTTCTGGTGTGGTTCCCCCTTCTTTTTTATTTTGGATTCCTCTGTTTGCAGTCTCTTCAGTGTCTAATTTCTGCCCTGCCACAAGTGGGCAATGGTGGCCACTTTTATAGGCTCACTTGTTCAGTTGTGTTGTGTAGAGGGAGGGACACTACAAAAAAATACTACTGGCATGTGTGGGGAGCTCACAGGGGATGGCACTGCGTTTCCACAGGCTGTCTGGAGAGGCCTTACAAATAGCTGTGAAAAGAAGAGAAGCGAAAAGCAAAGGAGAAAAGCAAAGATATAACCATCTGAATGCAGAGTTCCAAAGAATAGCAAGAAGAGATATGAAAGCCTTCTTCAGTGATCAATGCAAAGAAATAGAGGAAAACAATAGAATGGGAAAGACTAGAGATCTCTTCAAGAAAATTAGAGATACCAAGAGAACATTTCATGCAAAGATGGGCTCTATAAAGGAAAGAAATGGTATGGACCTAACAGAAGCAGAAGATATTAAGAAGAGATGGCAAGAATACACAGAAGAACTGTACAAAAAAGATCTTCATGACCCAGATAATCACAATGGTGTGATCACTGACCTAGAGCCAGACATCCTGGAATGTGAAGTCAAGTGGGCCTTAGAAAGCATCACTATGAACAAAGCTAGTGGAGGTGATGGAATTTCAGTTGAGCTATTCCAAATCCTGGAAGATGATGCTGTGAAAGTGCTGCACTCAATATGCCAGTAAATTTGGAAAACTCAGCAGTGGCCACAGGACTGGAAAAGGTCAGTTTTCATTCCAATCCCAAAGAAAGGCAATGCCAAAGAATGCTCAAACTACTGCACAATTGCACTCATCTCACACGCTAGTAAAGTAATGCTCAAAATTCTCCAAGCCAGGCTTCAGCAATATGTGAACCGTGAACTTTCTGACGTTCAAGCTGGTTTAAGAAAAGGCAGAGAAAGTGAAAGTGGAGAGTGAAAAAAAAAAAAAAAAGAAAAGGCAGAGAAACCAGAGATCAAATTGCCAACATCTGCTGGATCATGGAAAAAGCAAGAGAGTTCCAGAAAAACATCTATTTCTGCTTTATTGACTATGTCAAAGCCTTTGACTGTGTGGATCACAAGAAATTGTGGAAAATTCTGAAAGAGATGGGAATACCAGACCACCTGACCTGCCTCTTGAGAAATCTGTATGCAGGTCAGGAAGCAACAGTTAGAACTGGACATGGAACAACAGACTGGTTCCAAATAGGAAAAGGAGTACATCAAGGCTGTATATTGTCACCCTGTTTATTTAACTTATATGCAGAGTACATCATGAGAAATGCTGGCCTGGAAGCAGCACAAGCTGGAATCAAGATTGCCAGGAGAAATATCAATAACCTCAGATATGCAGATGACACCACCCTTATGGCAGAAAGTGAAGAGGAACTGAAAAGCCTCTTGATGAAAGTGAAAGTCGAGAGTGAAAGAGTTGGCTTAGAGCTCAACCTTCAGAAAACTAAGATCATGGCATCTGGTCCCATCACTTCATGGGAAATAGATGGGGAAACAGTGGAAACAGTGTCAGACTTCATTTTTCTGGGCTCCAAAATCACTGCAGATGGTGATTGCAGCCATGAAATTAAAAGATGCTTACTCCTTGGAAGGAAAGTTATGACCAATCTAGATAGCATATTCAAAAGCAGAGACATTACTTTGCCAACAAAGTTTTGTCTAGTCAAGGCTATGGTTTTTCCTGTGGTCATGTATGGATGTGAGAGTTGGACTGTGAAGAAGGCTGAGTGCCAAAGAATTGATGCTTCTGAACTGTGGTGTTGGAGAAGACTCTTGAGAGCTCCTTGGACTGCAAGGAGATCCAACCAGTCCATTCTGAAGGAGATCAGCCCTGGGTTTTCTTTGGAAGGAATGATGCTAAAGCTGAAACTCCAATACTTTGGCCACCTCATGTGAAGAGTTGACTCATTGGAAAGAACTCTGTGAGGGATTGGGGGCAGGAGGAGAAAGGGACGACAGAGGATGAGATGGCTGGATGGCATCACTGACTCGATGGACATGAGTCTGGGTGAACTCCGGGAGTTGGTGATGGACAGGGAGGCCTGGAGTGCTGCGATTCATGGGGTCGCAAAGAGTCGTACACAACTGAGCGACTCAACTGAACTGAATGTGGCATGTGCTTTCTGGGTTCACACTGCTCAAGTTCCAGGGCACTCTGCAAGGACACTGTCCCAAGTGGACCCTGCATTTCGTGCACTTCCTAGGTCTAAGCTTCCAAAGTTCCTCGATGCTCTGCAAGGCACAGACCCAGATGATATGGCCTGTGTGTTTTATACCCTTCCCACGCCAGCCATTCAGGTGACCAGGTGGTTAGCAAGTGCACTGTCCCAGGTGAGCCTTACATCTTATACACATCCCTTGTCCCGGCCTCTTGGTTTCCTGGGTGTGCCCCAAGGGCACAATCCCAGGTCTTCTGTGTGTCTCCTTTGGGGAACTGATCTCAGGCTGTAACACTCCTGGCAGATGTGAACCATCAGGATCCCAGGAAGATGTGGTTAGCAACCAGCAGCCTGCTCACAGTTTGGTGGAAGATGCAGTCTCTGGTTCGAGACTGCTGCAACCCCTTGCTTTCTGGCTCTGGCTGTTGCACACCTGCCTCTCTGCCTCTGAGGAGGGCGGACCCTAAATGGCAGCTGGCTTGCTGTCCTTTGTATTTGATAGGGCACAATACTTTGTTCTGAGAGCATGTCAGGGGTCACCATGAGGCTTTAGAGCCTTTCCCAGGACAGGTCCTTTTTTTTTTTTGTCTCACTAGTGATCCCATGGTTTGGGTTGCTGTGTCACCTTAGCCCCCTCAGATTGTCCTAAGGGCATTCAAGCCTGGTCCTTACGCTAAGAATCAATGATGCAGCCCATGCCTCCCTGTCCAGTTCCCACTGGCTGCTGGCAGACCTGATTGTCTGTGCTGTTTCTCCACTGGTAGTTGTGCTTAGGCGCATATCCTGTTGTTGTTGTTGTTGTTGCTTCCCAGTTATGTTGCCCTCTGAGGTTCCAAAGCTCCCCACTGACACACCTATTTCCTATTGTGTGGAAATTTCTCCTTCTTCACAGCTCCCTCCCCAGAATGGATCTCCATCCCTAAATACTTTTTCTCTGTTTTCATCTTTTATATTTTGTCCTACCTCCTTTCAAAGAGATCGGGCTGCCTTTCTGGGTGCCTGATGTCCTCCACCAGCATTGAGAAGTTGTTTTGTGGAAGTTGCTCAACATTCAAATGATCTTTTGATGAATCTGTGGGGTAGATAATGGTCTCCCCATCCTATTCCTCTTACGTATTGAGACAGCTTTATTTATTTTTTTGAAATTATTTATTTTTTATTAAAGTATAGTTGACTTGCAATATTGTATTAATTTCTGATGTACAGCAAAGTGATTCAGTTATACATATATATGTATATTCTTTTTTATATTATTTTCCATTATGGTTTATCACAGGATATTGAATATCATGTACTATAAGTAGGACACTATTTATCTATTCTATATATAATAGTTTGCATCAGCTAACTCAAGTTCCCAATCCATCCCTTCCCCACTTCCTATCCCCCTGGAAACCACAAGTCTGTTCTCTATGTCTATAGGCCTAGATTCCAGGGATGTGATATCATACAGTTTTTGTCTTCCTCTTAATCCATCCATGTTGCTGCAAATGGCATCATTTCATATACATATACATATAGCATCTTCTTTATCTGTCAATGGATAGGTCATTGCTGTGTCTTGGCTACTGTGAATGGTGCTGCTAGGAAAATAGGGGTGCTTGTATCTTTTTGAATTATAGTTTTGTCTGGATATACACCCAGGAATGGGATGGCTGAATCATATGGCAACTCTATTTTTAGTTTTCTGAGGAAACTCCATATTGTTTTCCACAGTAGGTGCACCAACTTACATTCCTAACATAGTGTAGGAAGATGCCCTTCTTACCACACCTTCTGCAGTATTTGTTATTTGTAGACTTTTAAATGATGGTCATTTTGACCAGTGTGAGGTGATACCTCATTGTAGTTTTGATTTGCATTTCTCTAATAATTAACAATGTTGAGCATCTTTTCACGTGCCTCTTGGGCATCTGTATTCAAATCTATTTATGATAGAAACTCTCAACAAAATGAGTATAGAAGGAACATACCCGAACAAAATAAGGCCATACAGTGTAAGCCCACAGCTAGCATGATACTCAACAGTGAAAAGTTGAAAGCATTTCTTCTAGAATCAGGAACAAGACAGGGATCCTCACTCTCACCACTTTTATTAAACAGAGTATTGGAAATCCTAGGCACAGCAATCATATAAGAAAAATAAATAAAAGGAATCCAGATTGGAAAGGAAGAAGGAAAACTCACTATTTGTACATGGCATGATCTAGGCATAGAACAATGAACTGGGTAAAGTTGCAGGATATAAAATTAATGCAGACTATATTACAAAGCTACTATCAAGACAATATGGTACTGGCATAGAAATGGAAATATAGATCAATGGAACAAGATGGAACTCCCAGAGATAAACCCACATCTAAAGTCACCTAATCTATGACAAAGGAGGCAAGAATATACAATTGAGAAAAGACTGCCTCTTCAGCAAATGGTGCTGAGAAAACTGGACAACCACAAGTAAAGAATGAAATTAGAGCACTCCCTAACACCATATACAAAAATAAACTCAAAATGGATTAAAAACCTGAATGTAAAATCAGACACTATAAAACTCTTAGAGAAAACATAGGCAGAACAATTTTTGACATAAATGTAGCAATATCTTTTTTGACCCACCACCAAGATTTTTGGAAATAAAAACAAAAATAAACAAATGGAGCGTATATAAACTTAAAATCTTTTGCATAGCAAAGGAAACCATACACAAGATGAAAAGACAACCTCCATAATGGGAGATAATAATTCCAAATGAAGCAACTGACAAAGGATTAATCTCCAAAAGGTACAAGCAGCTCATGGAACTCAATATCAAACAAAACAAAACAAAACAAACACCCAGTCAAAAAATGAAGACTTAGAATGATGTTTCTCCAAAGAAGGCATACAGATGGCCAAGAAAAAAAAAAAAAAGAAAGGAAGAAAAGATGCTCAACACTGCTCATTACTAGAGAAATGCATATCAAAATTACAATGAGGTATCACTTCATAATCATCAGAATGGTCATCATCAAAATATCTACAAACAATAAATGCTGAAAGGGTGTGGAAAAAGGGGACCCCCTCATGTGCTACTGGTTGGAGTACAAATTGATAAAGCCACTACAGAAAACAGTATGGGGGTTTCTTAAAAAACTAAAAGTAGACCTACCATATGACTCAGTAATCCCATTACTGGGCATATATCAGAGAAAATCATAAATTCAGAAAGATACATGCACTCCAGTATTCAGAGCAATACTATTAATAATAGCCAGGACATGGTAGCAACCTAAATGCCCATCGATGGAAGAATGGGTAAAGATGTGGTACATATATACAATGGAGTATTGCTCAGTCATAAAAAAAGAACAAATTTGAGTCAGTTCTAGTGAGGTGGATGACTTAGAGCCTGTTATCACAGAATGAAGTAAGTCAGAAAGAGAAAAATATAGTATGTTAAACATATATATAGAATCTAGAAAAAATGGTACTCATGAACCTATTTCTAGGGAAGGAATAGGGATGAAGATATAAAAAATGGACTTTTGGACCCAGTGAAGGAAGGAGAGAGTGGGAAGAATGGAGAAAATAGCATCAATATATACACACTATTTTGTTAAAATAGATGGCTTGTGAGAAGTTGCTGAATAACATAGGGTTAGGGCTGAAGCGACTTAGCAGCAACAGCAGCAGCAGGGCCCAGCCTGGCGCTCTGTGATGACCTAGAGTGGTGGGGTGGGGGAGGGGAGGGAGGCTTGAGAGGAAGGGGATATATGTATAATTATAGCTGATTTGTGTTGTTGTAAGGCAGAAACCAACATTGTAAAGCAATTTTTCTCCAGTTAAAAAATAAATTGGTCCTCCCACATGGCACTAGTAGTAAAGAACCCACCTGTCAATGCAGATAAATGTAAGAGACGTGGGTTCTGTCTCTGGATTGAGAAGCTCCCCTAGAGGAGGACACAGCAATCCAATCCAGTATTCTTGCCTGAATAATCCCATGGACAGAGGAGCCGGGTGGACTATGGTCTATAGTGTCACAAAGAGACAAGACTAAAGCAATTTAGCACGCACACATGCACAAAAAGTAAATCAAAAAAATATTATACATGGCCCACAAACAAAGGACAAAATAATGCCATTTGCAGAGACATGGGGGACCTAGAGACTGTTCTATTGAGTGAAGTAAGTCAGAAAGAGAAAAACAAATATAGTATATTAATGCATATATGTGGAATCTAGAAAAATGGTATAGATGATTTCATTTGCAAAGCAGAAATAGACATAAAGGTAGAAAACAATTATATGGATACCAAAGAGGAAAGGTGGGGGATGGAAGGAACTGGAAAATTGGAACTGGCACGTATATACTATTGATACTACATATAAGATAAATAACTAATGAGAACATACTGCATAGCACAGGAAACACTACTTAATGCACTGTGGTCACCTGAATGGGTAGAAAGTCCAAAGGAAAGAGGATATATGTATGTGTATGGCTGTGTAGTGTGATGATATATGTATATTCATTTTGCTGTAGAGTAGAAACTAACACAACATTGTCAAGCAACTATACTCCAATAAAAATGTATTTAAAAATATTCAGTGTTCATAGCAGCATAATTTACAATAGCCAAGATATAGAAGCAAGCTAAATACCCATCAGCAGATGAATGGATGTGAATTATATGTACAAGTGTATACTGTGTGCATGAGTGCTAAGTTGCTTCAGTCGTGTCTGACTCTGTGCAACCCTGTGGACTATAGCCCACCAGGCTCCTCTGTCCATAGGATTCTCCAGGCAAGAATATGGAGTGGATTGCCATGCCCTCTTCACAATAGAATATTACTCAGACATGAAAAAGAGTGGGATTTTGCCATTGACAACAACATGGATGGATTTAGAGGATATTATGCTTAGTGACATAAATCAGACAAAGAAAGTCAAATACTGCATGTTCTCTCTTATATGTAGAACGTGAAAAATAAAAGAATGAGTGTAACAAAGAGAAACAGATTTAGAGAATGAACTAATGATTATCAGTGGGGGAGGAAAGTGGGGGCCTGGTAAGGGGATCAAGAGGTACAAACCGCTATGTATAAAATAGATAAGCTACAGAAATTTATCTGGTAGAGCTGAGGGGATATAGAGAATATTTTATGATAACTTTTAATGGGATAATACTTTAGAAAAATTTTGATCCACTATGCTGTATACCTGAAAGTAAAATAATATTATAAATCAACTATACCTCAATTATCACACGGGACTGGATGTGTAGAGAAGCTCTCTTCTGAGACATACAGGTGCCTGGAGCACTGCAGAGGGAAAGTGCAGATGGCTCTCAGTCCCTAAAGTAAGGCAGAGGAGGAGTGCAAAGATGGTAGTATCTACTGAATAAAGGAAACAATAGAAATTTAAAAAAGGAAGGGGAATAAAATGAAAAAGAAAAGGGTTCCAACTGACTGTAGCCGAGGGAGAGCAGGAAAATGACATATGTCAGCTTTTGACACTGGGGACGGTCCTAGCAGGTCCCTGCAATTCAGAACAATGTTTTAAAATTAGGAAATGAGTCGCTTTCGCATAAAGTCTCAGAGCTTTTCAAGAGCTCAATTTACCACAGCTTGAAGATTTCTTGAGCTTGAGCCCTGTTAGTCTTCACATACAGGTGTTTTAGGGACTTGTATCTCAGATGTCTGACTCAAGAGTTGGGGTACAAGCCCTTCTCTCCTCAGGAAGAAGTGTCAGGGTTGCAGTTCCCTCCTGATTATGGGTTCTGTTGCTGTGGATGGGGGTTATGGTTAGACTGTGTCTCAGCCTTTCCCACTTACTTTAATGTGGTGAGTTCCCTCTCATTTGTCTGATGTGAAGAGGTAGCTCTGACAGTTTTAGTTTGTGTTTTGTTTTTTTTTTTTCAGAAGAAGTTGTTCCATATATAGCTGTAGGATCTGTGCGTCCATGGGAGAAGATGAGCTCAGGATATTCTCACATCACCATCTCGAACCAGATCCTCAATGGTAGTATAAATAGTAGAGTATCAACACAAGGACAGAAACAAATGAGAACAGAGATATACAATCACTTGTATGACAAAGGGGTGCCACAGTGTAGTGAAGAAAGGATGGTCTTTCAAGAAGCTTTGCAAAGGAGATGGGAGCCTTGAAGATGAAGAATGTAGTGGCTGACCATCAGAAGTTGACAATGCCTTATTGAGAGCCATCACTGAAGCTGATTCTCTTAAACAACTGCACGGGAAGTTTCCAAAGAACTCAACATTGACCATTCTACATACTCAACACTAACCATTCAAATTTGGCATTTGAAGCAAATTGAAAAGATGAAGAAGCTTGATAAGTGAGTGCCTCATGAGCTGGCCACAAAATAAAAAATATCATTGTTCTGAAGCGTCATTTTCTCTTATTCTATGCAAAAACAACAAACCATTTCTCTATCAGACTGTGAGGTGCAATAAAAAGTGGATTTTATACATCAATCAGTGATAACCAGATCAGTGGTTGGACTGAGAAAAAGCTCCAAGACACTTCCTAAAACAAAACTTGCACCCCTCCCAAAAAAACGGTCATGGTCACTGTTTGCTGGTCTCCTGCTGGTCTGGTCCACTACCGTTTTCTGAATTCTGGCAAGACCATTACATCTGAGAAGTATGCTCACCAAGCCAAGGAGATGCACGAAAACTGCACCACCTGCAGCCGGCACTGGGAAACAGAGTGGGCCCAGTTCTTCTCCACGACTCCCAACCACATGCTGAACAACCTCTTCTAAAGTTGAACAAATTCGGTTATGAAGTTTTGCCTCATCCACCATATTCACCTGACCTCTTGCCAACAAACTATCACTTCTTCAAGCATCTCGACAACTTGTTGCAGAGAATGTGCTTCCACAGCCTGCAGGATGTAGAAAATGCTTTCTAAGAGTTCCTCGAATCTTGAAGCACAGATTTTTATGCTATAGGAATAAACTTAGATTTTTATTGGAAAAAATGCGTTGATTGTAATGGTTCCTATTTTGATTAATAAAGATGTGTTTGAGCCTAGTTATAATGATTTAAAATTCAGGGTCCAAAACCACAATTCCTCTTGCACCAACCTAATATAATGTGCAAATAAAGATAAAACACTTTGGGAGAAAGCAGACTGTGACCAATATTCCCATAGTCTACTCCGGCCCTGGGTCAAAGCAATGGCCTGAGATCAGGAAGCAAGTCTTTCCTTGGCTCTGCCTCTGTTCATAAGCACCAGTGCCCATACCTGGGGGCACTTTCACTGGTCCTCACCAAGGAAAGCTTCTGCTATTTTACACTTCTCCTTCCTGGCTTCCCCAGTGCCCTCCAATGATACCATCTTGTGTCACTACCAGTGCTGATTGCTGTACAGAACAACCTGCCCTATTTTCAGCTCAAATTCTATTAAAACATGGATCTGCAAGGTTTATGCTTTTTTTGACATGCTTTGCATGTTTACATTCAATGTACTTAGCCTTGTGACTATAGAGATCAAATCCAAGGGTACTCCTTGAGACCATGATGACTGTGATTGGCGTCCTCTCTCTCCTTGAAATTTTGTTGCTGAGACCTCAGCTCTCTTTGCATTGCAATGACATACTTCATGGAATCCCTGTTCTCCAGATTAAATAAGTTTTCAACAGACCCTTCCTGGCCAAGGCTTTAACTATGCCCAGATTTGTAGCCTAGAGAAATCAAGAATTAGATTTCATTTAATCCTTCTTTGTATAAATATTCCTGTGATATTATGAGAAATAAGGCAATTACTAGTTACAGATTTACAGAAAAATAAAACACCAAGTAAATATTTTTGAGTCAAAAATTGAAAAAGTGAACATAAATAAACAGAATTCTGTGGTCCAGTTAGTCTTCAGACAAAGGAAAAACTTGTCATTCTTTTATGCATAATGAGAAGTGAATTGAAAACAAAAACCAAGAATTCCCTGATGGGCCTGTGGTGAGGACTCCATGCTTTCACTGCTGAGGGCCTGGATTCAATCCCTTGTAGGGGAACTAAGATCCTGAAACAGCAACAAAAGAAAAGAAAAGAAAAATTGAACTAAATATGCAGCAAGAAAATTCATTCTGTATAAAACCTACAGGGTAAAAATGGTCCTTTGTGCTCTTCTAAGCATTATACTTTTTTGAAAATTTAATTGTTATTGAATTATTATTGAATAATGTCCAAGTTGAAATAGTACACACGTTGAAGTGTCTTGGTATGACCTCAGCTGGCATGATCAGTATGATTCATTTTTCAGCCAAGAGTTTTTACATTTCTAAGACCATCTACCTCCTCAGATCCTTTGTTTTGGAGGGTGAAGGAGGAGAAGCAGCAACAAAGTCATGCTGGAAGAGGCAGTGGAGGACTGGCGGACTTTCTTCACCTTATTTCATTAGAAAATGCTTCTGTGACAAAGCCCTGTCTTGATGTTGCTCAGCTAAGACTCACATTGCCCCATCTACAGCAGAGTTCAGATCTTTGCTTCCTGAGAATAGTTCTGTACCTTATTTTTAATTTAATTCCATTCTGGAAGTAAATCATTTTAGTCTCATTTATAGCCTTATTTTTCTGTTGAAAATTGTGTTCAAAAGTTTTTCACACTAGTCCTACCCCATCAAAATGAAAAATTCTGCAAAGATTTCCAAAAGCAAACAATTTTACAATTCCAAGACATTTTTCTCAGTTAAGGAGACAAACATTTAGATTTGGAAATCATTTTATCAATAAGCAATATGGGAGTAACAAATCATTATCTCAGTTACCAAGAAGATAATGTATTTGGAAGGCTCTGAGAAGTAAGTTTCTAAGAAGGAATTGAACAACTGGCACCTACCATTAATAATGCTATGTTCATTACTAAAAAACAATGGGCCTTATTCACACATACTCACATGCATGCATAAGTAAGAGGCTTTGTGCACAACAAAATTACCTAATTATAGCTCAGACAATCACAACCATAGGACAAAATAGTGTGAAATAAGGTGCCAATAATACAGTAGTAACAGCAAAACTAAAGGAGATAAACAAAAGAAGGATTGAGGTTGATACAGTGTCCAGCTAGACTGCATGAGAGCATTTTAGGTTGCTTTAGTTAACAATGCTGTAGAAACTATGAAGAGTCTAAGAAAGGCATAGCTATGGCCCCAGTGACTGAAACTCCAGGGCCGTAACAAGAAGGAAGAGTGTTTTTGCCTGCGGGTAACATGCTGTTACTAATCACATGGGACACACAAGTATTATGTTTGTCCATTGAACTAGATATTTATTTAAAGAAATTGCATTTAATACTTGATTACACCACAATTTTTAAAGACATCATCATCACTGAAAATTCAGGAAAAGGAATATAATAAAATCATCAAGTATTTTATTTAAAGTATTAAAGGATTTTGAATAATTTTGAAGCAAATATTGGTAATGGAATCCTTTCCATAGCCTAAAGTAAATGTCATTTAAATATTTAAGTATTAAATATTGCCCCTCAGAACTTTAGTAAAGGTCAAGATTTTGTTTTTCACTCCGATTTTTCAGTTGAAAAATTACTTCACTGAAGAACCCTCTATGATGTGTTAATATATTTGAATAAACAGGTTTAAGGCGTTGAAAGCCCCAGTGGAGTAAGAAAGACTGAAAAGTGACTTGGCAAGCAGACGGGCATATGTTCTTCAAGCAGCTTGCAGACAATTTGCCTGGATGGACAAATAGGACTTTGTCCTCCAAATATTGAACATATGAGCTCTGACCATTGATAGCTGAAATGGCAACCCACTCCAGTATTCTTGCCTGGAGAGTCCCATGGACAGAGGAGCCTGGCAGGCTGAAGTCCATGGAGTCTCAAAGAATCTGACACAACTGAGCAAATAACACTTTCACTTTTCTGATCACAGAGCTGCAGATAAAGAGGTAGAGGCCAGTGTTTTGGCACTGTCCCCCACCCCGCACTGCTGCAAGCCCCTCCTCCCTTGGATGAAGTGATTCCCATAGAACTGAAGAGATCAGTGACCTTTTTGCATCTTGGAATTTGTCTTTATTTTTTTTTTTTTCCTTCTGGGAACCAGGCACTGAAGAGTAGGACGTTCAAAATAACCACATATACTGAAAAAATTATAAAGCAACTGCACATGACTAAGGAGAGGCACAGACTAATAAAAATCTGAGAAGGTGTTATATTTACACTTCAGGCTGAAATATGGCACAGGGATATCAAAAACAATACAAAATAAAAACAAAAAAATCAAACCCTGGGTGAGCGGGAGGGTCTTATTTTGCAGAAGTTGTTATTCGGTCACTCAGTCGGGTCTGACTTTTTGTAATCCCATGGACTGCAGCACACCAGGCTTCCCTGTTCTTCACCATCTCCCAAAGCTTGCTCAAACTCATGCCCATTGCGTTGGTGATGCCATCCAACCATCTCATTCTCTGTCATCCCCTTCTCCTCCGGCCTTCAATCTTTCCCAGCATCAGGGTCTTTTCCAGTGAGTTGGCTTTTCCCATCAGGTGGCCAAAGTATTGGAACTTCAGCTTCAGTATTAGTCCTACCAGTGAATATTCAGGACTGATTTCCTAGGAAATCATTTGACTGGCTTGATCTCTTTGTAGTCCAAGGGACTCTCAAAAGTCTTCTGCAACACCACAGTCCAAAAGCATAAGTTCTTTGGTGCTCAGCCTTTTTTATGGCCCAACTGTCACATACGTGACCATTGGAAAAACCACAGCTTTGACTATATGGACCTTTGTGGGCAAAGTAATGTCTCTGCTTTTTAACATGCTATCTAGGTTGGTCATAGATTTTCTTCAAAGGAGCAAGCGTCTTTTGACTTCATGGCTGCAGTCACCATCTGCAGTGATTTTGGAGCCCAAAAAAATAAAGTCAGCCACTGTTTCCACTGTTTCCCCATTTATTTGCCATGGGGCCAGATGCTATGATCTTCATTTTTGAATGTTGAGCTTTAAGACATCTTTTTTACTCTCCTCTTTAACATTCATCAAGAGGCTCTTTAGTTCCTCTTTGCATTCTGCCATAAGGGTTGTGCCATCTGCAGATATGAGGTCATTGATATTTCTCCTGGCAATCTTGATTCCAGCTTGTGCTTCATCCGGTCCACCATTTCTCATGAAGTACCCTGCATGTAAGTTAAATAAGCAGGCTGACAATATATAACCTTGACTTACTCCTTTCCCAATTTGGAGCCAGTCTGTTGTTCCATTTTGGGTTCTAACTGTTACTTCTTGACCTGCATACAGATTTCTCAGGAGGGAGATAAGGTGGTCTCTTATTCCCATCTCTTTAAGAATTTTCCACAGTTTGTTGTGATCCACTCAGTCAAAGGCTTTAGGGTGGTCAATGAAGCAGAAGTAGATATTTTTCTGGAACTCTCTTTCTTTTTCAATATTCGAATGGATATTGACAATTTGAACTCTGGGTCCTCGCCCTTTTCTAAATCCATCTTGAATATCTGGTTCTTTGTTCATATACTATTGAAGCCTGGTTTGGAGAATTTTGAGCATTACTTTCTAGTATGTGAGATGATTGTAATTATGTGGTAGTTTGAACATTCTTTGGCGTTGCTTTCTTTAGGATTGGAATGAAAACTGACCTTTTCCAGTCCTGTGGCCAATGCTGAATTTTCCAAGTTTTCTGGCATATTGAGTGCAGCACACTAACAGCACCATCTTTGAGGATTTGAAATAGCTCAACTGGAATTTCATCACCTCCACTAGCTTTGTTTGTAGTGATGCTTCCTAAGACCCACTTGACTTCACATTCCAGGATATCTGGCTACAGGTGAGTGATCACACCATCATAGTTATCTGGGTCATTAAGAGCTACACAATGGAATATTGAAACTGAATTCCACCTCTGAACTCCATTTCAGTTCAGTTCAGTTGCTTAGTCGTGTCCGACTCTTTGCAACCCCATGGACTGCAACACACCAGGCCTCCTTGTCCATCACCAACTTCTGGAGTTTTCTCAAACTCATGTCCAATGAGTCAGTGATGCCATCCAACCATCTCATCCTCTGTCGTTCCCTTTTACTCCTTTTTTCAACCTTTCCCAACATCAGGGTCTTTTCTAATGAGTCAGTTCTTCGCATCAGATGGCCAAAGTATTGAAGTTTCAGCTTCACCCTCAGTCCTTCCAATGAACATTCAGGACTGATTTCCTTTAGGACTGACTGGTTGGATCTCCTTGCAGTCCAAGGGACTCTCAAGAGTCTTCTCCAACACCATAGTTCAAAAGCACCAATTATTCAACCCTCAACTTTCTTTATAGTCCAATTCTTACATCCATACATGACTACTGGAAAAACCATACCTTTGACTAGAAAGACCTTTGTTGGCAAAGTAATGTCTTTGCTTTTTTATAAGCTGTCTGGGTTGGTCATAACTTTCCTTCCAAGGAGCAAGCATCTTTTAATTTCATGGCTGCAATCACCATCTGCTGTGATTTTGGAGCCCAAAAATATAAACTCTGTCACTGTTTCTACTGTTTCCCCATCTATTTGCCATGAAGTGATGGAACCAGATGCCATGATGTTAGTTTTCTGAATGTTGAGGTTTAAGACAACTTTTTTACTCTTCTCTTTCACTTTCATCAAGAGGCTCTTTAGTTTTCCTTTGCTTTCTGCCATACATGTCATTTGCATATCTGAGGTTATTGATATTTCTCCCAGCAATCTTGCTTCCAGCTTGTGCTTCATCCAGTCCAGTTTTTCTCATGATGTACTCTGCATATAAGTTAAATAAGCAGGGTGACAGTATACAGCCTTCACATACTCCTTTCTGGATTTGGAACCGCTCAGTTGTTCCATGTCCAGTTTTAACTGTTGCTTCTTGACCTGCATGCAGATTTCTCAAGAGGCAGGTCAGGTGGTCTAGTATTCCCATCTCTTTCAGAATTTTTCACAGTCTGTTGTGATCCACACAGTCAAAGGCTTTGTCATAGTCATAAAGCAGAATTAGATATTTTTCTGGAACTCTCTTGCTTTTTTGACTATATAATGGATGTTGGCAATTTGATCTCTGGTTCCTCTGCCTTTTCTAAATCCAGCTTGAACATCTGGAAGTTCACAGTTCACACACTGTTGAAGCCTGGCTTGGAGAATTTTGAGCATTACTTTGCTAGCATGTGAGATGAGTGCAATTGTGAGGTAGTTTGATCATTCTTTGGCATTGCCTTTCTTTGGGTCTGGAATGAAAATTGACTTTGCCAGGCCTGTGGCCACTGCTGAGTTTTCCAAATTTGCTGGCATATTGAGTGCAGCATTTTCACAGCATCATCTTTTAGGATTTGAAATAGCTTATATGGAATTCCATCACTTCCACTAGCTTTGTTTGTAGTTGTGCTTCCTAAGGCCCACTTGACTTCACATTTTGGGATATCTGGCTCTAGGTGAGTTATTACACCATCTTGATTACCTGGGTCATAAATATCTTTTTTCTCTAGTTCTGTGTATTTTTGCCACCTTTTCTTAATGGCTTCTGCTTCTGTTAGTTCCATACCATTTCTGTACTTTATCGTGCCCATTGTTGCATGAAAAGTTCCCTTGGTATCTCTAATTTTCTTGAAGAGATCTCTAGTCTTTCCCATTCTATTGTTTTCCTCTATTACGTTGCACTGATCACTGAGAAAGGGTTTCTTATCTCTTTGCTATTCTTTGGAACTTCTCATTCAAATCGATATATCTTTCCTTTTCTCCTTTGCCTTTCACTTCTCTTCTTTTCATAACTGTTTGTAAGGCCTCCTCAGACAACCATTTTGCCTTTTTGCATTTGTTTCTCTTGGGAATGGTCTTGATCACTGCCTCCTGTACAATGTCATGAACCTCTGTCCATAGTTCTTCAGGCACTGTGTCTATTAGATCTAATCCCTTTAATCCATTTGTTACTTCCACTGTATAGTCATAAAAGATTTGATTTATACCTGGATGGTCTAGTGGTTTTCCCTACCTTCTTCAATTTAAGCCTGAATTTGGCAATATGGGGTTCATGATCTGAACCAGAGTCAGCTCCTGGGCTTGTTTTTGCTGACTGTATAGAGCTTCTCCATCTTTGGCTGCAAAGACTATAATCAATCTGATTTCAGTGTCGACCATCTGGTGATGTCCATTTGTAGAGTCTTCTCTTGTGTTGTTGGAAGAAGGTGTTTGTTATGACCAGTGCGTTCTCTTGGCAAAACTTGTTAGACTTTGCCCTGCTTCATTCTGTACTCTACAGCCAAATTTGACCATTACTCCAGGTATTTCTTGACTTCCTACTTTTGCATTCCAGTCCCCTATAATGAAAAGGACATCTTTTTTGGGTGTTAGTTCTAAAAGGTCTTGTAGGTCATCATAGAACCATTCAACTTCAGCTTTTTCAGCATTACTGGTCCAGCCTTGGATTAGGCTTGGATTAGACTTGGATTACTGTGATATTGAATGGTTTGCCTTAGAAACGAACAGAGATCATTCTGTTGTTTTTGAGATTGCACCCAAGTACTGCATTTCGGACTCTTTTGTTGACTATTATGGCTACTCCATTTCTTCTAAGGGATTCTTGCCTACAGTAGTAGATGTAATGGTCATCTGAGTTAAATTCACCCATTGCAGTCCATTTTAGTTCGCTGATTCCTAAAATGTCAGTGTTCACTCTTGCCATCTCCTGTTTGACCACTTCCAACTTTCCTTGATTCACGGACCTAACATTTCAGGTTCCTATGTAATATTGCTCTTTACAGCATCAGAGTTTACTTCCATCACGTCACATCCACAACTGGGTGTTGCTTTTGCTTTAGCTCCATCTTTTCATTCTTTCTGGAGTTAGTTCTCTACTGATCTCCAGTAGTACATTGGGCACCTACTGAACTGAGGAGTTCATCTTTCAGTGTCCTATCTTTTTGCCTTTTCATAGTTTATGGGGTTCTCAAGGCAAGAATACTGAAGTGGTTTGTCATTCCCTTCTCCAATGGACTATGCTTTGTCTGTACCCCAACATTGAACTAAATCTTGAAGACAGTGTTTTGGGTTAAGTAGAAAATAACAGCTTTCGGAGGAGGTGATGGCACCCCACTCCAGTACTCTTGCCTGGAAAATCCCATGGATGGAGGAGCCTGGTAGGCTACAGTCCATGGGGTCGCTAAGAGTCGGACACGACTGAGCGACTTCACTTTCCCTTTTCACTTTCATGCATTGGAGAAGGAAATGGCAACCCGCTCCAGTGTTCTTGCCTGGAGAATCCAGAGACGGGGGGTTTGGGGGGGGTGGGGGGGCGGTGGCGGTGTCTGGTGGGCTGCCATCTACGGGGTCGCACAGAGTCGGATACGACTGAAGCGACTTAGCAGCAGCAGAAAATAACAGCTTTATTGCTTTGCTGACAGAGAGAGCCACAGCTGGCTGAGGGGAAGAGTTGTGAAGAGTCTCATTGTCTAGGGCAGGATTCCTGATAATGATCATGGTTCTTGCATGGCCCACATTCATTCAATCCAGAGATCATCTGGTGTCAGGTGGTAATCTGAAATCTGTGACCTTCTCAGGAATGAGGAGTGCTTCATCAAGAAGGTAACATCTTCCACTTACTGGAGGTTTTAGTTCAACAAGAGTTCAAAGACATTATAATGTATATCCCTTGAGGGGGAACCAAGACTCTGCCCCCAAAGCTGTACAATTGTTTCTTGACTTCTCCTCTTTTGTTTCCGCATCCCCTTCCTTTCCTGATTAGCAGCTGTTTGAATCTGCTCTTTGGAACTCAAAGAAGTGGAAACAAAAAGGCTTTCGTGCTCAGGAGCCCCACTGGGTCCTACTTGGTTTCAATATTTCTCATCCTTAAAAATAGTGAAATCATCCCATTTGCAACACTGTGGATGAATCTAGCAAATATTTTGCTAAATGAAATATGTCAGACAAAGACCAATATGGAACAGTCGCCTTTATATGTGGAATATGAATAACAAAACAAATCAAACCAACCAAAACCAGATTCATAGATATAGAGAACAAAAGGGTGTTTGCTAGAAGGAAGTGGGGTGGGGGATGGGTGAAATACATTAAAAATCAAAATTAAAAAAAAAATGTTTTGTGCATCAAAGTATACTCCCAAGACAATGAAAATGCAACTCATTGAATGGGAGAAAATATCTGCATATCAAATAAATGGTTAGAATCTAGCATCCAGAATATATAAAGAACAACTAAGATTCAACAGTAAAAAGATGAATAACCTAGTGTTTTAAATGGGCTTAGGATTTGAATAGGCATTTCTTCAAAGAATTTGTACAAATGCCAACAAACACAGAAAGCCTCTCAACATAATAATGTTGAGAGTCTTTAGGGAAATACAGCCCAGCAACAGATATATATTTTGTATATCTTAGAGTACCACTTCCATATATTTATGCTAGTGGAAAGAAAACTTATATTCACACAAAATCCTGTACAAGAATGTTTATAGCAGCTTTATTCTTGCTTGCCTAGGATGAAAATGACCCAGATATCCTTTAGCAGATGAATGGATAAACAATCTGTAGTACATCCAAAAAATGTAACATTACTCTGTTACAAACAGCAATTTTTTTTAACATATACTGAGTCTTTTAAAAAAGTATTTATTTTATTTTTGGCAGTGATGGATATCCATTGCTGCATGGACTTTGGTTGTATATCGCGGGGGTATCCTCTAGTTGTGGGGTGCTGGCTTCTCCTTGCAGCGGTTTCTCTTGTTGTGGAGCACGGGCTCTCGGGCATGTAGGTTTCAGGAGTTGTGGCTCCTGGGCTCTAGAGCACAGGCGTAGTAGTTGTGGAACACAGGCTTAGTTCTTCTGTGGCATTTGGGATCAAACTTGTATCTCCTGCATTGGCAGGTGGATTCTTTATCACTGAGCCATCAGAGAAACCCCTGAGCAGTGATGCTATATTTTGTACAATGTGGATGAATCCATAATGAATTTTGCTAAGTGAAAGAAACCAACTCTAAAAGAACATATTTTGCTTCTTTCAATTTAAATGACAGTTTGGAAGAGGCAGTGCTATGGCATCAGAAAACAGATCTGTGGTTGCCTGAGGTTGGAGGTGTGGAAGGGGTTGACAATAACAAATTTTCGGGGCAATTTAATTGTTTTATATGATACTTTGTTGGTGGATATTATGCATTTATTAAAAACCATAGAACTGTACACCATAAAGAATGAATTTTATTCCAAAATGTTAAAAATCAACCAGGATTTTGATGAAAGCATGGATTGAATGTAGACCATAACAAATGAATCTACCTCCATTATAAATAAATGGCATATTTACACTTAAAGAGGCAGGAAAGAAAGGAGTGTGTTCCTTCACTGGCTGCACTGATTGACTCAGGTGTGAGGCCTCTCTGACTGGATGAGACTCAGGTGTGAGGCCTCTCTGACTGGATGAGACTTTCCTAAGTCTCCTTCAGGATGGCAAGATGTACATATGTGAAGCCTGGGGTGCTTCATTCACTTTTCCCCAGGAGGATAGTTAGCCTGAGAAGAGATACATTTGAATGGGGATGGACTTGAGGGTGCCACACTCCCTGTTTCAGGGTCCTTATCAAATGTGTCTTCCACTTACACTACTTACACTCTCTTTAGGTAAATAATTATTTAGTTCTCCTTTTTCCTTCAATCATATTTTGCTAATAGTAGTCCAAAATCATCTTATCAGAAATACTGTCCATATGCCATTCTGAGGAATTTACTTAAGCATGTGCTTCTGTAGAACTGGTGAGTAAAACAAGAAAAAAAAGAAAAGAAGCTTGAGGGCTTCCCTGGTGGTTCAGACAGTAAAGTGTCTGCCTGCAATGCAGGAGACCCATGTTCGATCCCTGGGTTCAGAAGATCCCTTGGAGAAGGAAATGGTAACCCACTCCAGTACTCTTGCCTGGAAAACCCCATGGACAGAGGAGCCTGGTAGGCTACAGTCCATGGGGCTCCAAAGAGTTGGACACGACTGAGTGACTTCACTTTCACTTTCACTTTGAGGTTCAGAGAAGTGTGTAGCCCAAGAATGCATGACAGCGAGTCCTGTGGTCATAGCTTTGTAGCAGGCATGGAAAGCAGCCAGTCTAGGAGCAAGAGGGAACTATCCAGGCAAAGTAGAATGTCTTGGATTAGATATACCTTGAGGTTTCAGAATGGTTATGGATTAGATATACCTTAGGGTTTCAGAATGGTTAAAACATATAAAGACAGGATTATATTTATTAGGAGACAAACATTTTAGGGAATATACCTAAAAACTTCATGGGTTTGCATTGGCAAAGACCCTCACCTAATCCAGCCCCAAGCAAGGGGATATGCTTTCTAAACAAGTCTACCTCCTTTGAATTTATGGGCACTTGAAGACCCTGAAACACCTAGCTTCACCCTTCAAGTGGAAGAAGCACTGTTTTGTCATCAGTCAACATGTGGCTGCAGTCCATGAGAAAACACTGTCACCCTGGGCCCAAGGTCTTATCCTTCAGTGACAGGACCCTACACCCCCAGATCTCAGGCTGCTCCAGGACCCAGGAGAAAGAGAAAGGAGCTTACTCACAACAAGTGTGTTCACATTCTGAACTGGAAGTTATGAGGTGATTGAGGGGGTTACAGGGATGCTATGGATTGTCTACGTTGGGCAGATTGGGTCTTGGGATAGAAAATTAATTTGAATTAAATAGATAAAACTACAGGTTTGTACACCGGGATTTTCTGTGACTGTAAGATTCATATGGACTACATCTGTAATAGATGCCAACTAAGTTTCTAACAAGAAAAGCAAAAAGGATCATTAAAAGAGGGGCTTGGAGGGTGCACATGAGGTAGAACTGGAAACCAGGGGTGACCGCCTTTCACAGATGAAGATGGAGAGCAACACATGCTTTTGAAAAATGTGTGGTGAGAAGCACTACATGCACTCCATCAGTCACAGAAATTTCCTTGGCCATAAGCTGTAACTTTGATTTTACAACACATATTTCCATAGCAAAATTAATTTTGTAGCTTCCTCTGTGGCGTGAGGATTACTTGCTGTGCTAGACTTTTGTCAAATGACAGTCTCCACTCATATTGGAATTGATGGCATTAGGGGCTTTGTTTTGCAGAGAAATTCAATTTGCGAGCCATTTACTCCAGAGATATTTTTATCTTAGCTAAAGAAAGAAAAGTTTCTTACTCCTGAGAATATTAAGAAAGTTTCAGGGTCAGGAAAAAATGTCAAATGAGGCAGGACAGAACTGTACTATTGAAGAGAATTCTGGATCATCCTCTGAGGCTCTTTCTTTCCCTAATCATTATTGTTTGACATTGCTAAGGGCCTTCCCAGGTGACACAGTGGTAAAGAACCTGCCTGCCAATGTAGGAGATGAAAGAGATTCGGGTTCCATCCCTGAGTCAGAAGATCCCCTGGAGGAGGAAAGAGCAACCCACTCCAGTGTTCTCGCTTGGAGACCCCCACAGATTGCTAAGGACTCCACCAGCGCTGAGAAGAATAAACAGCAGCATGACTAACATACTTGCTTTAGACTACATTTATTTTTATATAATTGTTGTATAACTGATATCCTCCTAATTGTTTGAATTTTGTTTAAAAGAGGAGAGTTTTCAAAATTTTTGAAAGACATTTTCTAGTAATAGATTTGTTTTTTTCAGTTTATAATTTATAGTTGTGTGTGTGTTAGTTGCGCAGATGTGTCCAACTCTTTGCGACTCTATGGACTGTAGCTCTCCAGGCTCCTCCATCCATGGGATTTTTCAAGCAAGAATACTGGAATGGTTGCCATTTCCTTCTCCAGGGAATCTGCTCAACTCAGGGATTGAACCCAGGTCTCACACATTGCAGGCAAACTCTTTACTACCTGAGCCACTTCCTTATTATTAAATCAGATCAGATCAGTCGCTCAGTTGTGTCCGACTCTTTGCGACCCCATGAATCGCAGCATGCCAGGCCTCCCTGTCCATCACCAACTCCTGGAGTTCACTGAGACTCATGTCCATCGAGTCAGTGATGCCATCCAGCCATCTCATCCTCTGTCATCCCCTTCTCCTCTTGCCCCCAATCCCTCCCAGCATCAGAGTCTTTTCCAATGAGTCAACTCTTTGCATGAGGTGGCCAAAGTACTGGAGTTTCAGCTTTAGCATCATTCCTTCCAAAGAAATCCCAGGGCTGATCTTTTGGATGGACTGGTTGGATCTCCTTGCAGTCCAAGGGACTCTCAAGAGTTTTCTCCAACACCACAGTTCAAAAGCATCAATTCTTTGGCGCTCAGCCTTCTTCACAGTCCAACTCTCACATCCATACATGACCACAGGAAAAACCATAGCCTTGACTAGCTGGACCTTTGTTGGCAGAGTAATGTCTCTGCTTTTGAACATGCTATCTAGGTTGGTCATAACTTTCCTTCCAAGGAGTAAGCGTCTTTTAATTTCATGGCTGCAGTCACCACCTGCAGTGATTTTGGAGCCCCCCAAAATAAAGTCTGACAATGTTTCCACTGTTTCCCCATCTATTTCCCATGAAGTGATGGGACTGGATGCCATAATCTTTGTTTTCTGAATTTTGAGCTTTAAGCCAACTTCTTCACTCTCCTCTTTCACTTTCATCAAGAGGCTTTTTAGTTCTTCTTCACTTTCTGCCATAAAGGTGGTGTCATCTGCATATCTGAGGTTATTGATATTTCTCCCAGCAATCTTGACTCCAGCTTGTGTTTCTTCCAGTCCAGTGTTTCTTGAATAACCTTTAATGACAAAAGAAAATTCTCACATGACAGTAAGGGACACCATAATACAAAATCTTACATGTGTTGGCTTTTGTAAATAGACCAAAACTTAAATAATAAATAATCCTGAGTGCTGCAATAGTGAAAAATTTTTTAGTTCCCTGTAGCTTCCAAAAGCATATACTATTTAATAATAATTTCCAATAATAGTTTTATTTAATAGTTATTTAATAATAAATAATTTTATTTAATAAAACTATTATTTAATAATTTAATAATAATTTCCAATAGTTATTTAATATAATTAAATAACTAATAATAAATAGTATATGCTTTTGGAAGCTACAGAGAACTAAAAAATTAGTTCACTATTGCAGCACTCAGGATTATTTACTATTTAAGTTTTGGTCTATTTACAAAAGCCAACACATGTAAGATTTTGTATTATGGGTCCCTCACTATCATGTGAGAATTTTCTTTTGTCATTAAAGGTTATTCAAGTAGGTGCTTACTATTCTTTCTTTGTAGGGCTGTTACCGTATTTTATTTAACAATTCTTTATTGTTAGATACTTAGACTATTTGCGGTATTTTGCTCGTTAAAGTATTTAGATCAATACACTTGGTAAGCTAGCCTTTATTGTAACCAGAAGTCAGCTGAGGCTCTTTCCTAAGGACAGATTCCCATATCTGTAATTACTGATTCAGAGTGCATGAAATTTCTTGAGAGTCAAGTACACACATGAAAATTACTAACATTTAACACTGAAATGCATTAGAAGACTCATTTTACACAATGCTTGACAATATTAATTAATTTTCTTTTTCACATTGGTTCCAAAATATCTCATTATTTTAATTTACATTTGCATCAAAATGTACTTATAAAATTCTTTGTCATATTCAGTTTTTAAAACTTTTGGATACATTTATTACTCATTTAGTTTGTAATTTCTATTTTTTCCTCTCAAAAGATTTTTTTCCACTTCAAAACTCAAGTAATAATTAACAATTTTTCTTCTAAAATGTTTATAGCTTAACTTTTTAAAATAAACTTTTGGTTTGAGATAAATTTGCACTCACATGTGGCCGTAAGAATGCAGAGAAATCTCATGTACCCTTTACCCACTTGCCATCATAGGTAATATGTTGAAAAAGTATATTAAAGTATCCCAAACAGGATGGTGATACTTGACATGGTCAAGACACAACATTTGCTTCACCACAAGGTCCCTCACGTTTCCCACTTGAACTCGTGTGTCCCATGGCCACTATCCCACTCCACCTCTCCTTAAACTCTGGAAAGCACCAATCCATTCTATCATCTTATCATTTCAACAATGTTATATAAATGGAGTAATCCAGTATGTGTTCTTTTAGGATGAGCTTTCTTCATCCAGTATATTACTCCAGAGTTTCATCAGACAGAGTGTATCAATAGTTTTGTTCTTTTCCATGGCTGAGCAGTGCTCCATGACATAGATTAACAAAATTATTTGAAGTTATTTGAAAAGATTCAAATTATTTGAATCATTTATTGAAGGGCACCTGTACCATTCCATAGAGGCTCCCATGAACAAAGCTGTTTCCCTGATAGCAAGGTCTTCCCTGATAGCTCGGTTGGTAAAGAACCCGCCTACAATCCAGGAGACCCCGGTTTGATCCCTGGGTTGGGAAGATCCCCTAGAGAAGGGAAAGGCTACCCACTCCAGTAATCTGGCCTAGAGAATTCCATGGACTGTGTAGTCCATGGGGTCACAAAGAGTCAGACACGACTGAGCAACTTTCACTTTCATCAGGACCATTCCATATAGGCTCCCATGAACAAAGCTGCTACATACTATTGTGCACAGACCCTTGTGAGAACATAAATTTTGATTTCTGTGAAATAAATTCCAGGAATGCAATTGGTATGTTGGGGCTTCCCAGGTGGCTCAGTGGTAAAGAATCTGCCTGCCAAAGCAGGAGACACAGGAGATTCGGGTTCAGTCCTTGGATTGGTGTGATCAGTGTTCTTGCTTGGAAGATCCCATGGATAGAGGAGCTGGCGAGCTATAGTCCATGGGGTCGCAGAGTTAGACATGACTAAGCACAGCACGTAGTACTTGCATGCTTAGATTTTCTCATAACTGTTTCCTAGAGTGACCACATTTTGGTCAGAAATTGGTAAGTGATCAAGTTTCTCTGCATCCATGCCAGTGTTTGATATTATTAGATTTTTAAACTTCTACTTCATAAGAGCCTCCATGGCCCCTGCTGTGGAAGCGTTAATTGAGTCTTAACCACTGGACTGCCAGGGAAGTTCCACCTGTTTTTTTTTTTTTTTTTTTTTAAATTTTATAGTTTCTAATTGTTGTTCACCATCATCATAATATGGTTTTAATTTGCATTTCTCTGATGGTTAACTTTGTTGCACACCTCTTCCTATAGCTCTATAGCCTATCTGTCTGTATACCCTATTTGCTGAAGTGACTATCTTTTGCTCAGTTTTAATTAAGTTGTTTGATTCCTTAATTTTGAGAGTGAAGAATTTTGTGAGGAGTTAAGAATTTTAAGAGTTCTCTATATATTCTGGATTTAAGTCCTTTCTGTCTGTGTCACTGACAAATATTTTTTGCAAATATGTAATTGTCACTTCATTTTTTAAAGCATTCTATTTCTTAAAATAATGCTCACATTTTTATTAAGTACAATTTGTCATTCTATAATGTACTGTGCTTTCGGTGCCATGTCTAGAAAGTCTCTGCCTAGTCTCAGGTAATTAAGATTATTTCCTATATTTTTTCTTAAACTTCTAAAATGGACAATTTTATATATATGAGAATCTAGGTATATGAAACATTTTGAGATAGTTTTTGTTTTTTTGGTTAGGTATGAAGTTAAGATTGAAGTTTAATTGGTTTATTATAATCCTAAAAATGCACTGAAACATCTCATATTTAATCTAAAATATTTCTCATTTAATTCTTGGAAATTTGTTCTCATTTTATCAAATAACTTATTTCTTGATCTAATTTTTTTCTCTACTTCTGATACCTCCTCTTATCCAGAGGCTGGCACCTGTATCTATGTATTCCATTTATCTTTGCTATTCTTTTACACTATTATCTCCTTATCTTTAAGTGCTGCCTTCGAAAGTCCTCCAGTACTATCTTCTAGCTCACTAACTTTTTTCTTCAGCCATAAACATTTTATTCATTCCTTTAAACATATTCTTTCTTAAAACAGTTATATGTTTCAAAATTAACATTTTACCAAATTCTTTTTTTATCTTGTTCCTTTTCCATGATACTAGTGTTCTCTTGCCTCTTTGAGATTTTCATTTTTCTAAAGTTATTTTTTTTTACTGTGAAATTTTCCATCTTTTTCAATAATCTCACTTCATGTGGAAATGCTGTCCGACTTTTCCTCCTTAATCCTGTACTTCTGAGCTAAGTAAGAGACCCTGGGAAAGGCTTGTCTTTCCACGTCACTGACATGTACTTTTTACTATCGAGTATTGTATTGTTCTACTGCCTTACATTATGGTTTTATCTCCGTTGTTTACTTAATTTATTTTTATTTTCAGTGACACTTTCAGCATGTGGATTACAGTGCTGTTTCCATAGCAATCAATATATAATTATTATTTTATTTTGCTTTCTGTTGCTACTGCTGCTGCTAAGTCACTTCAGTCGTGTCCGACTCTGTGCGACCCCATAGACGGCAGCCCACCAGGCCTCCCGTCCCTGGGATTCTCTAGGCAAGAACACTGGAGTGGGTTGCCATTTCCCTCTCCAATGCATGAAAGTGAAAAGTCAAAGTGAAGTCGCTCAGTCGTGTCCGACTCTAGCGACCCCATGGACTGCAGTCTACCAGGCTCCTCCGTCCATGGGATTTTCCAGGCAAGAGTACTGGAGTGGGGTGCCATTGCCTTCTCCTATATTGTTTTCATTTTCCTACAAATTTCATGGTAAACTTCCACCATGACTCAGATTTCAATGAAAATTCATTTCCTCAAAGAAGCTTTTCTTGCCATCCTTTGTAATATGGCTTCTCTCAAGTCATTTTCTGTTGTATTAATATCATTTTGTTCCATTTTTATCACTGCACAAACCACTATTAGAATTTATTTTTTACTGTTTGTTTTCTGTCTCTAATAAAATTTAAGCAGTGGTTTGATAACTATTTAAGTTTATCTAATGTAATGTGTATTGTTTTTAAAATGTGTTCATATTTCTTTAAGTGTTATTTCTTGAAATTTACCAAAAAGGTAGTGGAGATATTTCATCATCAAATAGATAAATTTAAGAACAGACTTAATGAAGGAATTTCAGATCTTAGCAATAAGTTTGAAGCTTATATTTTATCCTTCTTTTTTTAGGAATGCAGTCAAAGAACACAGAAAACTTTACACCATTTATGAAACCAGGTGAGTCCATGATATCTTTGATTTATCTATTAAATGCTTCTACATTTCACCAATGATGTAAGGATTAATAATCACTGCAATTTATGCTATGATTTATCTTGCTCTATGTATTTTGTGTTTGAAGCCCAAAATTATTATAAAGCATGCACTAAAACTAAATAACAACAACAATAATAATGAAATAATGTCACTGTAATTCACCTTATGTAATTGTGCTATAATTTTAAATAAAATTTTCTTTGAATTCTAATAAGGTTTCTAGCCTTCTAGGGATTTTAGCACTAAGCAGCATCCAAGTTTAGAATAGAGTTGTTTAAACACTGGAAGGAACTTCAAACATCATCATTTTGCATATTTTGAAAGGTGGCCCCAATAGATTAGAGTTGCCTAAGATCACACAGTGATTCAGAAGCACAGTTAGGAAAATAAAACATATTGCTTACTTTCATCATCATGCTTTTAGATTGCTCCACATTGCCTGGGGAAAATAATCCCTAACATTTTAATGAAAATAAAAGCGTGCTCGTCAGGCTGATACTCTCTTGGAAAGAAATGGGCTCTAACAACAGAATTTTCCAGCAAATCTTTTGAAGACAGATAATGAATGGTACCTAATAAGAAAGTCTTCCTCAGTGATCAATGCAAAGAGATAGAGGAAAACAATAGAATGGGAAAGACTAGAGATCTCGTCAATAAAATTGACGAGAAACAATAAAGGACAGAAACAGTATGGACCTAACAAGCAGAAGATATTAAGAAGAGGGAGCAAGAATACACAGAAGAACTAAACAAAAATGATCTTAATAACCCAGATAACTGCAATTCTGTGATCACTCACCTAGAGCCAGACATCCTGTAGTCCAAAGTCAAGTGGGCCTTAGGAAACATCACTACAAACAAAGCCAGTGGAGGTTATGGAATTACAGCTGAGCTATTTCAAACCCTAAAAGGTGGTGCTGTTAAAGTGCTGCACTCAATATGCCAGCAAATTTGGAAAACTCAGCAGTGGCCACAGGGTTGGAAAAGGTCAGTTTAATTCCAATCCCAAAGAAAGGCAATGTCAAAGAATGTTCAAAGTGCCGCACAAATGTACTCATCTCACATGCTACCAAAGTAATGCTCAAAATTCTTCAAGCAAGGCTTCAATAGTATGTGAACCAGAACTTCCATATGTTCAAGCTAGATTTTAAAAAGGCAGAGGAACCAGAGATCAAATTGCAAACATCTGTTTGATCATCAAAAAAAACAAAAGAATTCCAGAAAAAACATCTACTTCTGCTTTATTGACTACACCAAAGCCTTTGACTGTGTCAATCACAACAAACTGTGGAAAATTCTTCAAGAGATGGTAATACCAGACC